>NC_089910.1:604203-1208407 GCF_040182565.1 Anser cygnoides
ATACAATCCTAATGAGCTCTTTGACTCATTTCATGCGGGACAGTCAAAAGCCCGATGCATTTTCTGAGCCTTAAGCCCTGAGTCAGAGCTGGAGAAGTGCCCAGGAGGAAGCCCACAGGGCCAAGACCAGAACATGCTCTTTGATCCACGCCTGATGGATGAGGGGAGAGCCATGGATATTGTCATGGATATTGTAAGACAATATCCACAGCTCTGACATTGTCCCCCATTGAGATCCTCATAGAGAAGCTGTTGATGGATGGCAGGGTGGGCAAACAGTGAGGTGGATTGAAAATTGTCTGAACACCTTGGCCCAGAGGGTAGTGGTCAGCAGCACAAGGTCTAGCTGAAGTCTGGTAACTAGTGGTGTACATCAGGGATCTGTGCTGGATGCAATCCTGTTTAATATCTTCATTAATGATCTGGATAATGGGACAGAGCATACCATCACCAAGTTTGTAGATGACACACAACTGGCTGTACTATTGCACAGGGCTTCCCCAGTACAAGAAAGAGCACCATGGAGCTATGGGAGGGAGTCCCACACAGGGACATAGAACTGGCAAAAGGCCTGGAGCACTTCTATGAGGAAAGCCTGAGAGCACTGACACATGTTGCCAAGAGTGGTTGTGGGTCTTCTTCCCTGGAGGTCTTCAAAAAACTCTCTGGACATGATCCTGGGCAACCTGCTCTAGGTGGGCCTGCTTGTACAGGGGTTTTGGACCAGACTGTAGAATCATTTAGGTTGTAAAAGACCTTTAAGGTCATCAAGTCCAACCATCCACCTAACACTACCAAGTCCACCACTAAACCATGTCCCTAAGCAGCACACCCACACACATCTTAAATAGCTCCAGGGATAGCAACTCCACCACCTCCCTGGGCAGCCTGTTCCAATGCCTAACCACCCTTCTTGCTGCTTCCTCCAGCTTTTCTGCTGGGCAGCTTTCCAGACACTCTTCCCCAAGCCTATACCACTGCATGGGGTTGCTATGACCCAAGTGCAGGACCCAGCACTTACCATTATTGAATGTCATGTGATTGGACTCAGTCAATTGATCTAACTTATCCAGATCCCTCTGCAAACCTTTCCTACCCTCAAGCAGATTCAACACTCCCACCCAACTTGGTGTCATCGGCAAACTCACTGAGGGTGCACTCCATCCCCTCATCAAGATCATTGATAAAAGTCTTAAACAAAAGTGGCCCCGATACTGAGCCCTGGGGAACACCTGTGGCTCTGTGCCCACCAGGTTTAACTCCACTCACAACAACCCTTTGGCCCAACCGCCCAGCCATTTTTTTACCCAGAGAAGTGTACACCCATTTAAGCCATGGGCAGCCAGTTTCTCCAGGAGAATGCTGTGGGAAACGGTATTAGATGACCTCCTGAGGTCCCTTCCAACCTTGAACACCCTGTGATTCTGTGATTCTTGTTCAGGACTGGGCAGAAGAAGTGAAGCCAGAGATTATTGGGGACAAACGAGGGAAGAAAGAGATATACAGGTAAGCACCTGGTGGCTGGGTGTGTTCCATTCTGCCCTGCATAAACAGTTACAAGCATGGACCAGTTCTTACTGGAGGCGGAAGGGATTAATTCATGCCAATTAAAGATTTCTTGGCCAGGAAAGCCTCCAACAGAGGAAGACATCCATGCAACTGGAAGACACAGGTGCTTTTACAGTGCAGATCCCTGACATGTCTTCACACATTGGGCAGTTGTGCTGAGGAAAGCCTCAAAGCAGGACACTCCAAGGAAAAGGGCAGGGTGATCCTACAGCCTGGTGTTTAACTTGACAGTTCCTTTCTCCTCTCATTCCACCACTCTGCAGAGCTCACTTTCCTCGGGCTGGTCTGTTCCGCTGTGTCGAGACGGACCTTGAGTTCCTGGTGAGGACGGCCACCAGCATTGAGTACAAGTACTCCTTCTGGGAGCGTCACCTGGCTTCAGGGATCCCCCCTGTATGGATGGAGGCTGGCCCCGTGTTCGACATCCATGCCCCGCCAGGCACTGTAGAGGCCGTTCATATCCCACACTTCCTGTGTCTTGGAGGTACTGTGGCAAAGATGATGGCTTGGTGGGTGAGACAGCGAGGGGTCCTACAGGAATGCACACCCACTTGCTTGCTGGCTGCCCTGGTGGGGCAAATCACTCTCTAACATATTTTGTCCATTGACAGAGGGGAAGCAAAACACTTCCTGGATGCAAATTGCCCACATTGTTGATGGGAACCTACTCCTGGAGAAGCCTACAAGGGTGAAGTCATTCCATGCTGTGCTGGAGGACCCCAGCTTTTCCCCCATGGGTGTCATATTCCTTTCTGACAAATTGCCATTCATCTCCGTCCATTCCCTTGTGCTCCTCTATCGGGTCTTCAGTGCTGCAGACATCACCTTTCACCTCTACCTGATCCCCAACCATCGTGGCCTGCAAAAGGTGAGTGTGCCTCTGATTCTGTTCACTCAAGTTTGGTGGTTCCCAGGGTGCACACCCAGGTCACCTGTGCACGTCCTCTATGCAGTCAAGAGAGACAGGTGCCTCCAGACTGCAATTCCTCCCCCTGGCCATGGCACACATTACCAGACAGCTTCTGGGAGGACATGTCTCTCCCTTGACCACAAAACAGCCTTGGCCATGTGGTCAGAAGCAAGGCCCAACCTTTAGGTGCTTGCACTGGGGCACAAATCCCCAGAGAGGCCAGGCAGTGTGCCTGTCATCTAAGGAGAGGTGAGGGGCAGCAGCAACAACATGCCATCAGAGGGTGGCCTGGAGAGTTAATCTCAGGGGACACTAAACAACACCTTCTCTGTGCCTCTGGCCCAGCAAGAGCATCAGGGAAAGACCAGGTTCATGCGGTGAAATCACCTGGAGGAAAGGCCTCTGTTGAAGAAGGTCCCACAAGGCATCAGAGGGATCCTGCTCTTTCAATCTGCTTGTAGCTTTTCCTCCTCAGCTGAGACCTACAGAGCAATCAGACTAGCACTTTGTCTCCCTGCCCTCTTGGCACTCCTGTCACCACTTCTCACGTCACTGTGCTACAATTTTGCAGGCAGTGGATAAGGATGAGCAGAGAAGTGGACACTCACTCTTGGTGAACAAACCTCCCAACACCATCCGACCACTGAAATTTAACAGGTGGTATCGCGTATCCAGTCCTTCAAGGGCAGAGATAAACCCCAAAGTAAGTGAGCCTCGAACCTCACGACCAGGCTGAACAATAGTGTTCTCGTGGATCATCCTGACACACCACCCTGCCTCTGCTAGGAGCTGAAATTCGTCTACCTGGCATTGGACAGACGTCAGCTCTTCACCGAGATCTACACCAAGGACATGGAGGAAGGAATGCAGCTCACCTTGACAAAGGTGGTCCAGGAGGGCAAAAGGGACCGCAGGCTACTCTGGGGCACCCTTCTGAGGGCAGGTAGGGAGAGCGGGATGCAGGTCTATGTCACAGGTTCTGAAAGGCTTGGAGGATGTCCAAATGTTGGGGTCCCCTGGCCTGGGAAGGGAGCATGGTGCAGACATGCTCAGGTGCAGATATTCAGACATCAAATAGTGTGTGTCCCATCCTCCTGTCTTCAATTCATACTCTCCATTCTACTTCTGTCTCTCCTCCAGGTGACATCAAGCAGCCAGCCACCTCTTCCACTCCAACATGCTCAGGTTTGTTCATATTTTGGGGTGTGTGGGTTTGGCAGGGAGGTACAGGGAGAAGGCGTCTTCATCAGGCATCAAATGTGGAAGGAGTGTTTCCTCAGTCATGGTGGCAGATTTCCCTTCAGCAGACATACTCATCTCGGGGGAGAATGGGGGTAGACCTGTGTGGTGCCAGGAGTTGGACTCGATGATCCTTATGGGTCCCTTCCAACTCAGGATATTCTATGATTCTACGATTCTATGCTTTCATTCTCCCTAATATGGCCCAGGCTGCCAGAAGGGGAAGGGCCATGAGGCCGTAATGCAGAAGAATCTGTGGACTCCTGTGTCCCCTTCATCAGTGCTTCAGGATTCACTGCAACACCAAAGAAACACAGCTCAGGGTTGTGGCCTACAAAGCACATCTCTAGAAGCAGATTCTGTCTAGGGTGAGGAGGACCAGGATGAGATCTGCTTTGAGGTTATGGATATCTCTCTCTCCTGCACAAAATCTTAGTGGAAGTGGGAGATACAAGATGGATTAGTTTTCCGTGCCACCTATGCCCTAAGGGTCAAGGGACAGCAGTAATGGGACCTTCAGACTGGTGGGTTGTCTCCTGCCAAGCTGGCAGCAGCACCTGACCATTCACCCTTCTGTACATCTCCACCCTGTGCACCAGGACAGCATTTTGTGGAGAAACACCGAGAGCAGCTGATCCAGCGTGTGACATCAGTCAACAGCATTCTGGACCGGCTCCTCCAATATTCTGTTCTGAAAGACGAGCAGTACGAGATCATCCGAGCAAACAGCACCAGGCAGGAGCAAATGCGCCACCTCTACAGCTTCATGCCCAGCTGGGACAACACCTGCAAGGACCACTTCCTTGATGCGCTGAAGGAAACCAGTCCCTACCTTATCCAAGAGCTCCAGGGATCGTGAGGGCCGACTTGGGAGTGGTGGTGGTTCCAGGCAAACACAGGCCTTTGAGGACTGGGGAAGGGTGAGAGATGGGGAGCCCCAGGATGGGATCTAAGGACTCAGGGGAGCCTGCACTACAGTCTCAGGAGGAGCCAGAGGCCAGTGCTGCTGAGGGGGACCGATGAGGTAGTGTGGTGAACCTTCCTGTGCACTGCACCACGGGGGGAAAAAGCTGGCCCCAGAGCCAGCAGGTGTGAAAATAAAAATAAAAAAAAAAAAAACTTGAAATGGTGCTTCTGAGCCAGAAATTGTCCTCAGAGCACAAGAAGACTATTTGCACCCGTGTTTGTCACTTCCCGTGTTCTGCCTGCCCTCTGAGTGCTGTTCCAGCACAGCCCAGGTCTACCAGCCCCACACAGCCGCCTCAGCTGCCCCCAAGGATCCAGGGGGCTCAGGCATAGGGATGGCTCCTGGGTGTCCCCACAACTGACAGCTTCTGTCAGGAGACCCCCCTTGGGACAACGATCACCCCCACTGGCCCCTGCTGCCTTAGGGCTGCCCCCACAATCATCTCCCACAGCCTGAGTAACCCCAGGATCTCTGGCACCCCTGAATCCAGTGCCCCCACTGCCACTCCCCCAGCTCCCTCAGGGGGTGCCTGAGGAAATGGGAGGGAGGGAAGCCAAAAAGGGGAGCAGGGGATGCAAAAGAATAGGGAGGGGGCGAGCATTGTGAGGGATGGGGGGGTCCATGGCACACCAGCACAGCAGCGCCTGGGTTTCTGTCCTACCCTGGGACAACCCATCGCGCCCCCAGCCCAGGAAGGTTCGATTTATGTGCAGTTCCTGCAGGCCCATACCAGAACTCAAAACTACACACAAGGCTGGCTGCTGCCATCCCAACCCCAGAAGCTGGGGAACAAACATGCAGAGTGATGTTTTTCTTCCAGCATGGGCAACTACGGACATTTGCTTTGTTCCAGGTACATACTGGAAATTTTCTCAGTTTTAAGCACTACAACCTTACTATTTTCTCTTCCAATCCTCTGTTCCAGATCCCATATCTGCTACAGTGAATGGCATTGTGAAGCCCAGGCACACTGTGCAGGCTTAAATTCCAGTCCTTTGGAGAGCAAGACTTTGGTTTATGACCAGGAATTTAGCAATCCAAGTGCATTATGCCTGTGTTGCTATAATTAAATCAATGGCATAGAGCTGTAAGCAGGGCTGACATTTCTGTCTGTTAGCCACACACAACAATATTACAATTAATGACAGATCTATTTTACTTATCTTGAACCACCTATTTGGTAACTACAGGCCTGTCAGTCTCATGTCAGTGCCTGGTAAAATTATGGAGAAGATTATCCCAGGAGTTACTGAAGCGCACCTGGGGGACAATGCAGTCGTTGGTCCCAGTCAGCATGGGTTCATGAGGGGTAGGTCCCGTTTAACAAATCTGATTTCTTTTTATGATAAGATCACCCATCTAGTCAATCAAGGGAACCCAGTTGATATAATCTTTTTGGATTTCAGTAAAGCTTTTGACACAGTTTTGCATAGGATCCTACTGGACAAAATGTCCAGCATACAGCTGAAAAAAAAAAACATCATACGATGGGTGAGCAATTGGCTGACAGGTAGGGCTCAAAGGGTTGTGGTAAATGGGTCCACATCAGGCTGGCGGCCGGTCACCAGTGGGATCCCCCAGGGCTACATTTTATGGCCAGTTCTTTTCAATGTTTTTATAAACAATTTGGATACAGGATTAGAAGGTGTTTTGAGTACATTTTCTGATTATACTAAACTGGAAGGTGTTTTTGACTCTGTTGAGGGTAGAAAGGCCTTGCAGAGGGATCTGGACAGATTAGAGAGCTGGGCAACCACCAACTGCATGAAGTTTAACAACAGCAAGTGCTGGGTCCCGCACCTGGGACGGGGCAACCCTGGCTCTATTTCTGTTTGCTTGTTGTGTTTCTGTTTTGTTCTTTTTTTTTTTTTTTCTATATAATTTTCAAGGGAATTTTGACTTCTTCAGCCCTGGAAAATTTCACATGAGAACAGTGCATCCCAGGGTTTTTCCTTCTTACAAGTACTGATGAAAAAGAAGTCAACAATACCCCCTGAAAGAAAGCCATTCCCACCTTAGGCTTAACTGATTTTTCTTTTTATGTAATCTTCTTGTTCATAGGGCTGCATTTTCCCTTCTAAAGACAGTGGTTGCTACAGTTGAGCTTAGTATTGTCAAGATTTTATGTATTTGTGGATCTCCAACACATACTGAGTCAACCTTTCATCCCCTCCCAGTAAGACAGTCTTTGCAGCTACATAAGTATTTGGAATCTGAAAATATCTCCCAAATAATACCCCAGCTGGCATTAATCCTATCTGTTTTGGCCTCTGCTTTGTATGCATTAAAGTGATTGTTAAGGCATCTGTCTTCTTCAGATCGGTTTCTGCACAAGTATTAAATACAGTATTTTTCAAGCTCTGATTCATTCATTCAACTTTCCTTGACGATGGTGGTTGATACGGGGTATACAGGTATTAGGTGACGCCTAATGTTTCACATCACCTTTTTAAAACCTGAGCTGTGAAATGGCTCCCCTGGTTTGAATCAACCTTTTCTGGAATTCCAAGCCTGGTCACCGTGTCTTTTAATAAGAACCTCATTATACTGCCTGCCTCTGCATTCCATAAAGGTGAGTGCTTTGGGCCATCCTATTGTGGCAGGTATGCTCTTCTCCTGCACTTGACGTAAGTCTTCCTCAGGTTTATGAGCCACAGAAGGCCTTGATGTGCCCATTCCTTGAACCAGACAGCACATCAATAACAGAGCACCAAGTGCATGCTCAACACCATGACCATGAACAAAGGGGGTACTGCCTTGAAACAGGTACCCATAGAAATCCCCCGTGGAGAAATGACGGAGCTCTCCAGGAATCACAGCAGGATGTGACCCTCAGTTTCCCTAAGCTGGGACACTTCTGAGGTGTGATGTCTCTCAGGGCTGACTCCTTGAGGGTCAAGGCTCACCTGCTGACAAATGCCAATGAGGGAGAAGAGTGAGTCATTTACCAAAAAGGGAGGAAGACTGTAAGCACAAAACTGACTTTAGACCTCCCCCTCCCAATACCCTGCAGTAAGTCTTGTATGAACCTTGCCATTCTCAAACCGTTAACCAAGTCACTGTTTCAATTGTAGCAAATTCCTTTGAATTATTGTGTTAAATTGGGTGATGATTAAATGCACATTAAGTGCTATTAAGAATAATACAATCTAATCTTGTGACTTACCATAAAAGTATTAATAAATCTTAGATTGTTGCTAAATCAAAGTTGTGTAAAAATCTATTTGCAACACCTGACAACTAGTCAATAATTACTAACATATATTTGTATCCCTTTGACATGTGCATAATGTGTCTTCAACATTGTATAATCTACTTGCAGGTTTTGGAACAGGAAAGTAGCCCATGGTTTGTCTCCAAGAGTCTTTTCCTCCTTGTCCACCTTCAAACTGTAGACCTGAGAAACTGGGCAAATTTTAGTCACTTGTTTTGCTACAACATAAATTCCTGAGGCACACCAATCCTTTCAGAATTGTCTTTGCCAATCCTGTATGTCCAAAATGATTTAGTTGGTGATGGATTTTTGCCATTGTAATCAAGTACCTTTTGGGCAAAATTGGTAAACGTGATTCGCTTCTCCTTCTTTTATCTATCTGTGCACCCAGTCTTTTCCATTCTTCTATTTCTTCTTTTTCTATTTGTTCATATAAAATTAGCAAATTAGGAAGAGTCTCCTGAGTTGTTAGTGATAATGTGATTTTTTTTTTCCCAAAGGCTGTCTTGCTGTTGCTTTGGCTCTAGTGTTTGCATAGGTGCCTACTTTTTATAAATCAGTCTTTTCTTTAGTGTGGGTTGTCTGATGCATCACACTGATCTCTTCTGGAAGGTTAACAGCTGCTAACAAATTCTCAATCTGTTGAGCATTTACTGTCCGGCTGCCACTAGAGGTCATGAAACCTCCATTTCCACAGCTGTCCTGAAGCGTGGAAGATATCAAAAGCATATTTCTATTACATATGGATGGTCACTTTTTACCATTCTGCTTCCCTGCAGATTTCTGTCAGGGTTATTAACTTAGCTGCTTGAGCACTGTGTTTAGGAGAAATAGGCTCTGCTGTTAGCCATCTGTTCTGGGTCATGGTGCCATACCCCGTTCCTCACCTTCTTTTCAGGTAATAAGATAATCCATCCACAGATAGAGCCCAGTCTGGAGCTGGCACGGTAAGGTCTGTAAGGATCTGTAAGGTCTGTAAGGATCAAGAAAGAGCTCACCTTGGTCCTACAGATGAAGAAAAGGTCATCTTTTCTTGATTCTGGGTTACCTCTATGCAGCCATGATGTGGGTCCCCTTCATCCACCAATGGTAACAAGGTCGCCAGGTTCAAGGATTTGCATCTTCTCAAGAGGATGTTATCTGCTGTCATCAACAGCAGTTCGTACTTGTGGAGTCTCTGAAAACTCATATAGATAAAGAAGCACATTTAGTTAACATCAATTCAACACCACATAGGGTGCTTAGAGTCCTAACACAATCTTCTGACATTTTTCTACTATCAGTGCTGCTGAGGCTATTGCTCTAATGCTTCCTGCCATGCCTTTAAAAACTGGGTCCAACTGGGCTGACAGTAAGCCACTGGGTACATCCGCCCTCCCAAAGTGTGAGCCAAGACCCAGAGGCCACTCTTTTCCTCTCATGCACAAGTAAATGGAATGGCCTACTGTAATTTAGCATCTTGAGTGTGGGTGCTGACATCAAAACTTTCTACAGGATTATGAAAGCTTTCTCCGAATCTGAAGTCCATGTCAGTGGTTCTTCAGCATCTGCTTTTGTGCTGGCCACAAATGGTTCAGCTATTTTCCCACAGGCTCTTATCCGTGGTCTGCAAAAACATCGTACATATCTAAAAACCAGCTTTCCTTCTGGGCCACATTTGGGCTTCTTTATTGGTAATAACGCTGTTTTACAAGGAAATTTACAAGGGGTTAAAATTCCCTTCTTCAACAACTCTTCACACGTCAGCCTTATTCCATCTTTAGCCTCTTGTGGCAGTGGGTATTGCTTTAAGGAGGGAAGTTCCCTCCTTTAGTTTTCAGCGTAACTGGGGCTGCTGACTCTAGTAGCCCCACATCCGTTGAACTCCATGCCCACAAAGATGTTGGTATGTCTTTCAGCTCCTCAGGGATTTTGTTTATTTTCTGCCAGCATATAAACATTATTGTTGGAACATCTTCTACTGGAAGTTTTATAGTTACACCTTGAGTGATCACATACCAATTCCGCTCACAATTTACAGAATAAGTACCACCCTAATAAATTTGTAGGTGCTGATTCTAATACCAGAAAGAATTTGTCTACAAATAGCAGGCCCATCACATCTTCTATCTTTGAAACAGTTCCCTGCTTTCCTTCTACACCTATGACATTTACATTTCCTGTTACGTCTGAGCCCACTGGGACATCAGTTAGTGTGGAATAAGTTGTCCTGGTATCAACTAAATATGAATAACCTCATTTTCAATTTTTCTATCTATTATCGTTTCCTGGGATCCACCTGGGAAGTATATTTCTGTTTCATTTCCCACTGCTGGGGTTTGTGATCTGAAAATATCTTTGCATATCTTCCTCCCCTTGTCCCCTGCTCTACCAGGCTTCCCCAACCTGCGTTCTAGGTACCCTTTCTTGAGATTCCTGAGCATTCTCTTCTCCAGTGCTCTGACTGCTTGCAATAACTGCAGCAATCCTCTAGTGTTGCTGAACCTCTAATCTGATTTCTGCTTCTCTGATTTCTACTATTTCTTTGCCTCCCCTTAAAATCCTTCCCAATTAAGGCTGCTGCCAGAAAGGCTTGCCATTTGCTCCTGCTACTTCCTCTTTTGTCTAGCTTTTTTGTGTCCTCATCTCTCCCATTATACACAAATGTGGTTACGCTCATTACTTCTATTGTTTTACCTTGCCATCCTGGGGTATATTTAGTAAAATATTTCTTGCTATCTGGGGCTGCTTGATCTGCAAACAGTGAGACAACCAAGGGCCTGTTTCAGGATCTATTTTCCCAAATATTCGCAGCTGTTTCTCCAACCTCATTTGGAAGTGTGAGAAACACTCCGTAGCCAATAACTTAGGCTCAGGCGAGGATCTCAGTGAAGTAGTAATTTATTCGCGATTGCAATGGCGGGCGCCCCACAAGCAGGAGAGCGCTCCCACTAGTTCCAAAACACAGTTTATATACTTTTTGATGACAGGACCCTCCCCTGTTTCCCCATTGACTGGGTAATCCAGGTTCACAATCTATCTGATGCTTCACAGACAATGCCTGGCCTTCAGTTGCTGGCCTGTTAAATTTCAAGCTTCTTTTGACTTTTTTACTGTTTGAAGTGGTAATGTTTCATCACTTATCTGATTTGACTTGACACCGTGATCTTCACCTAATTGCTCTAAGGAGTCCGGCTGTCTGCATTTTACAAGGTTTTCTGTTAAGCTTTCTTATCACTGTAAGCATATTTCAATACCACATTCCTTCCTTCTATACAATGTAACACTGCAAAAACAACATTTCCATTCCCACAATTCCCCCCTTTTCTCTTTTTATAATTTGTTGATTTTTGCAAAATTTCGCTCTAAGGTGTAATTTGGTAGATGTCTTCCTCTTCTTCACTTTCTTTGCTTTCCATTTCCTCTAATATCATCATCTTATCTGAGTAGGGTGGTGGATCCATGGTCATTTGTTTCGAAAGTGCAGTTTCAATTAACCGTTGGACAAGTCCCCTTACACAGGGGATAATGCAACAACCAATGGCTGTCAAAACTCCTGCTACTACAATCAAGGATGTAAATATGGACACTACCATTCCTTTCCATTTACCAAACCAAGATTCCAACCATCCTGTGATGGAAGTGTCTGTTCCTGAGTTTTCTGCCAATTCATTGGCAAGGGTGGTAAGCCCTTGCAATGCTCTAGTTACTGTGCCATCCGGGGCAGTATTGTTAGGGATAAAAGTACAACAATGGTTGCCCAGCATCACGCACACACCACCTTTCTCCGCAAGAATCATATCTAATGCTATTCTGTTTTCCCAAGCCATTTTGCTGGTGACATCTAGTTGTTCAGCGATTCCTCTTATCGCATCTCTTGTATAGTTTATGAATCTCTGCTGATTATAATAGATATAATTAATCCAATCCACATTTTTATTAATTGTTACCCACCAGAACAGTGACTCAAACCCTGCAGCAATTTGATTCCTGGCTTTATGTTCATCAGGAACTCCTCTAGGCACCCCTATAGAATCTATGTATACTCTATCATCAAATGATATTCCTAAGCCTCTTTTACTTCTTCTGGGTATTTGTGATGTTTCGCTTTCAAATGCCAGGGTGAAGGGTATAGCTAATTGAACAAGTGCACAAGTGCCTCCCCAGTTAGATGGTAGGGTGGACCGTAAGATCTTCCCTCCACAGTACCACCAGAGATCTGCCCTAGGGATCTCAAGTCTTGAATAGTTTCCCATCAAGTCCTCGGTAGCATTCAAGGTCCTCGTGCACAAGGCAAATTCTCCCAGATGCCAGGTAGCACTCACACCCTGCCGTGAGAGGCAAGCTGTATGGTTACCTATAGCTGTGGAGAATACAGGGGGAACCCTGATATTGCTATCATGCGAGGAAGGGAATAGCAAAGAGAGAGACTTACAGGCCTCATTTCCCCAGGCAGTCTTTTCTTGGTACAATGCAATCATACATCGCATTCCCTGGGAATCCTCGGTCCACCCCAATGGGCAGGGCACTATCTGGGCAATCGGTCATCCCGAGGCACAAGCATAGCAATTGCTATGGTTGAGACTCTGGACAGTATATTTGACCCATTCTATCCAGGCATTCACATCCCCGTACCCTGTTTCAATCTCAAATGTTTGAACTGCCGCATTTCAAAGAGGGCCTCCTGTTTTCTCTCCTGTTTTCTCCTTGAGTTTCTCCCTTTCTCTGATGGCAATAGAGGATCGTTTCCATACAGCTATTCTCAATCTGGCTGTTGGGTCTCTACCAGTTATTTGTTCCCTCTGCTCAATTGTCGTTGGGCATTTAAATCTCCACAAGCTAACACCTCACAAGCATCAAACATGGCAGATCGTGGTACATAACCCTCTGTCACATTCACCCATATTTTTATGGGGTATCCCATCTTACTATTATCTGGTCATGCCTTTTCCAAGTTGCCAGTTGACCAAGGCTTTCTCTGAGGCCTATAATCACTAAAAACAAAATTAATAATTGATTTTTCCCTGTCATTATTTTTAAACCTTAGGTTTCCAAATAATTATTAATACAAAGAATAAGATATACACTACTACCATAACAAACCCCCCTTGGGAACACTTCAATTCACTATAGGCCAGTCCTTTCTCTCAATCACAAGTCACACTCACTAGTTACCTGTGAAAATAAAAGGTTAGTTTACAATCGCAAGCTCTTATCCCGCTCAGAGTCCACTATGAGATTTTTCTCTTCGATTTCAGCTTCCAACAAGTCTTCTGTAGGAACAGCTTCCCAGGTACTAGGGTCGACGGATGCCTTCACTCGCGTATAGTGAGTCCAACCTTTTTCCGCAGTTCCTATGGCTGTTTCAGTGGTTAGTAGTACTTGGAAGTGTCCTTCCCATTCGGGCCGGAGTTGATCCTTTCCAGGTCTGAATCAGGACCCAATTTCCCACGGGTCCTGAGAAATGACAAAGAAGAGGACAACCCCAGAACACAGTTCTTAAGAAAACTCTCTTGTTTCGAATTGTGGTATCTCATCCCTTCTGCCCAGATAGGGTAATCCGAACAGCATCTCATACGGTGAAATTCCTATATCGTTTCTTGGTGCTGTTTGAACCTGGAGGAGTGCTAAAAGTAAACATTTTACCCAAGGAAGTTGGGTTTTTAACACTAATTTAGTTAATTGCTTCTTTAATGTCTGGTTCATTCGCTTTGCCTTCCCAGAAGAGGAGGGGTGCCAGGGGGTGTGAAAAGCCCACTCAATCTCTAAGGCCTGCATTAACCCTTGCAGTACTTGTGAAGTGAAATTATTTCCTTGATCTGAATCAATGTTTTCAGCTATCCCATATCTAGGGACTATTTGCTCCGGTGATACCTTAGCCACCGTGTTTGCAGTGGCAGATACAGAGGGGAAAGCTTACACCCATCCAGTCACGTGGCCAATTAGGACAAACAAGTACTTAAATCTCCCTCCTTTACGTAACTCAGTAAAGTCTACCTGTATACTTTGTAAAGGTCGAATCCCTGGCTCCCGTCCCCCTCTAGGTTAGTTACAAATGACCTTTTTATTTGCCTTTTGACATATGGTACATCCTCTGCATATTTGCTTCACTAAAGTGTATATTCCTACACAGACATACTTTCTTAGCACAACATCACACATTGCTTGCATCTCCCAATGACTCTCTTGATGTAAAACATCATATTTGCCTCATTGGTGCTTTATTCAGCATTTCTCTCCCATCAGGGAGTATCCATTTTCCCTCAGGCTTCGTGGCTCCTGATTCCTTAAAGAAATCTCTCTTAAAAACTTTTTAGTTCTTTCTTAGTTTTCAACAATTCCCTGAATCCTCTCTGGATTTATTCTCAGTTTTCCCTCAGACATTAGATGCCTTAAATACCTGACTTCTCTTTCTACGTATTGTAATTTATTTTTCAATACTCCCAAGCCCTGCTTTCCCAGAAAGTTGAATAGCTTGTTAGTAGCTTCTTTCACAACTGTTTTCTCCTGTCCTGACAATAAACGATCATACACATTTTGTAACAGAAATTCCTCCTTGGGAGGTTGGAATTGCTCCAAAATCTGTTCTAGAACTTTGCCCAAATTAATCAGAGGCCCTGTAAACCCCTGAGGTAAAACTGTCCGTATGTATTGTTGCTTCCGCCCCCACTTCAGAGTCTTTCCAGTCAGAGGTGAATATATCTTTGCTCTCAGGGCCTGAGAGCACTCCATTAATACCCCTGTTATTCCAGTCTAACAATTTACTATTTGAATGCCCAATTTCATCATCAAATCCCTTCCCAACAAGTTAGTCCCTGCCTTGGGTACATACAATAATTGCCCAGAGATCATTTTATCCCCTAGTCTCAGCTTGGTACCCCCCAAAGGTGGCACTGTTACCCCAGCCCCTTCTACCCCCATCACTCGTTAGGGTTTCATTAGTTAATTTAATCCCTGATACTTTACAGGCCAGTAATGACCTAGCTGCCCCTGTGTATTGGGTTTGATGGCAAGGTTTGGGGGGGGCTGCAGTGGCAGCCCCCACGAGGAGAATCCAGAAACCGCCCCGTGGCAGATAAGGGACAATTTCACCCGGCCCCAGAGGGGCCCACTGCTGCCCAGAGCCAAGCCATGAGCAACACAGTCCGTGCCTCTGTGAGAGCACATCCACGAAAACGAACAAACAAACAAAAACCTGCTGCTCAACAGCAGCTGGGAGAGTGAGGAGTGAGAAACCTCCCCGCAGACACCAAAGTCAGCACAGACGGAGGGGGTGGAGGCGCTCCAGGCGCCGGAGCCGAAGCCCCCTGCGGCCTGTGGAGAGGCCCCTGGTGGAGCAGGCTGCCCCCCCCGTCCCCCCCTTCTCGATACTTGGGAAACTGACCAAACACCACAGCAAATATACCAAAACTTCTAGACTGTTACTTAGATAATGCCTACATCCTCTTTCCCTGCTCATTCAACTTTCCCAACTCATTCAAAAAACAGCTCTGTCAAACATTACATACCACACCTTTAACACCTTCAATAACTCTTCTTAACACTTCTTCCTATCTTTCTCCAGCCTGTACTTTCTCCAAAGTCTCAGTCATTAGCCAACTTAATTCCATACCTTTCTCCCTCATCCCATTTTCCTTCTCTCCTCCTTCTTCCACTCCGGATATTCCTACCTGAAGTGGCCAGCCTGCCCACACTTAAAACATCCTATCAAAGCCTGTCCCTGCTAAGATTCAGGCCACAACACGGGTAGCTTTCCTTGCCTGCCATTCCTTCATCTCTCTTCCCCTCTTTTCCATCCTGGCCCTGACTCCCCCTGAAGATTTTCTTCCTCTTTCTCCAACCCTCTGCCTCACTACCTGCTACACTGTCAATACCATTAGTTTCACTCTCTGCTTTTCCTTCTCATCTCCCCTCTTGACACACACGTTCAGGGCCTCCCACAGGAGAGCCCCCCAGTGACTGTTCACTACATCCCCCCCACCTTCTGGAGCATTTTCTGTGCATCTTGCCAGGCTTCAATCACAAAATGAACTTTCAAGAGCCCTTGGGATACCGGGTCCTCAGGATTCATCCCCAAGTACTTTCTCATTCTGACCCCAAGTCTCTCATATGATTTCTGTGTTGCACACTATTATTCTTCCAGCCAGGATCGGCAAGTGGTTATTTCTGCCCTGCCGGTATTACCCCTGGTCCTGGAGGATGAGTTCTTTCCCATTTTTGTATTGCAGCTCTCCTCCTGATCATTCCCATTTCTTTCCCTGTAAACAACATATTTATATACATAATTCCCCCTCCCCAAGAGTATAAGTTAGGTCCTAGGAAACTCCTAACCTCTCTGCTGGTAAGGAGGGGGGGAAGTTCACTTAAGAGGATACACAGATAGTGTTAGTGCTGTTAGTATCAGGGAAGGCAAAATTCTCAGTACCTCTTCTACCTTGTTCTAATTCTTTTACCAGTTTGGGGTACCTCCTGTTCCCAGAGCTAATGTTATCTATAGTTCCTGTCTCTTCTTTCGGAGAAACTGCTACAGCAGCCGCTGCTGCTGCAGCAACTTGGGGGTTATAAGGAGGAGGTAAGTTATCCAGAAGGTCCCATTTATCACTTGTCTCTTCCTTTTTCTTTCCCTCTTTATTCTGATTTTTGCTCAAAACCAAATTTATTCCTTGTATCCAACAAGCTGCATACTCCGATTCTTCTTCCGAAAATGGAAATTTGTTATTAACATAAAAATTTAAGGCCTGACATACCCAATCTTTGTCAGACCCCTATTTTGGCCAAAATACTGCAGCTCCTTTAATTGGTTCTTTCGTCCAGACTGATACACAATATTTAACCATTTTCTTCCTATTTTTTTTCCTTAGTTTTGGGGTTATTCTTCCAATTTCTCAACATCCTTCCTAAAGGACAGTCGGGAGGCACTCCCCCAGGGATATCTCCCTGTCCCCTGGAACTCATATTTCCCATTTTTCCTATCCTGGAAAATGGGGGTGTACTGCCAAGCACTTCCTCGTGCAAGGGCTACCGCACACCTATGAGTTTACCAGATTCCCTGGTGTACTTCCGAGCACTACCCCGTGCAAGGCTTACCGCACACCAAATTTCCCTGGTGTACTCCGAGCACTACCCTGTGCAAGGCTTACCGCACACCAAATTTCCCTGGTGTACTCCGAGCACTACCCCGTGCAAGGATTACCGCACACCAAATTTCCCTGGTGTACTGCCAAGCACTACCCTGTGCAAGGCTTACCGCACACCAAATTTCCCTGGTGTACTCCGAGCACTACCCCGTGCAAGGATTACCGCACACCAAATTTCCCTGGTGTACTGCCAAGCACTACCCCGTGCAAGGCTTACCGCACACCAAATTTCCCTGGTGTACTCCGAGCACTACCCCGTGCAAGGATTACCGCACACCAAATTTCCCTGGTGTACTGCCAAGCACTACCCCGTGCAAGGCTTACCGCACACCAAATTTCCCTGGTGTACTCCGAGCACTACCCCGTGCAAGGATTACCGCACACCAAATTTCCCTGGTGTACTGCCAAGCACTACCCCGTGCAAGGCTTACCGCACACCAAATTTCCCTGGTGTACTCCGAGCACTACCCCGTGCAAGGATTACCGCACACCAAATTTCCCTGGTGTACTGCCAAGCACTACCCTGTGCAAGGCTTACTGCACACCAAAATTCCCTGGTGTACTCCGAGCACTACCCCGTGCAAGGATTACCGCACACCAAATTTCCCTGGTGTACTGCCAAGCACTACCCTGTGCAAGGCTTACCGCACACCAAATTTCCCTGGTGTACTCCGAGCACTACCCCGTGCAAGGATTACCGCACACCAAAATTCCCTGGTGTACTCCGAGCACTACCCCGTGCAAGGATTACCGCACACCAAATTTCCCTGGTGTACTCCGAGCACTACCCCGTGCAAGGATTACCGCACACCAAATTTCCCTGGTGTACTCCGAGCACTACCCCGTGCAAGGATTACCGCACACCAAATTTCCCTGGTGTACTCCGAGCACTACCCCGTGCAAGGATTACCGCACACCAAATTTCCCTGGTGTACTCCGAGCACTACCCCGTGCAAGGATTACCGCACACCAAATTTCCCTGGTGTACTGCCAAGCACTACCCTGTGCAAGGCTTACCGCACACCAAAATTCCCTGGTGTACTCCGAGCACTACCCCGTGCAAGGATTACCGCACACCAAATTTCCCTGGTGTACTGCCAAGCACTACCCCGTGCAAGGCTTACCGCACACCAAAATTCCCTGGTGTACTCCGAGCACTACCCCGTGCAAGGATTACCGCACACCAAATTTCCCTGGTGTACTGCCAAGCACTACCCCGTGCAAGGATTACCGCACACCAAATTTCCCTGGTGTACTCCGAGCACTACCCCGTGCAAGGATTACCGCACACCAAATTTCCCTGGTGTACTCCGAGCACTACCCCGTGCAAGGATTACCGCACACCAAATTTCCCTGGTGTACTCCGAGCACTACCCCGTGCAAGGATTACCGCACACCAAATTTCCCTGGTGTACTCCGAGCACTACCCCGTGCAAGGATTACCGCACACCAAATTTCCCTGGTGTACTCCGAGCACTACCCCGTGCAAGGATTACCGCACACCAAATTTCCCTGGTGTACTCCGAGCACTACCCCGTGCAAGGATTACCGCACACCAAATTTCCCTGGTGTACTGCCAAGCACTACCCTGTGCAAGGCTTACTGCACACCAAAATTCCCTGGTGTACTCCGAGCACTACCCCGTGCAAGGATTACCGCACACCAAATTTCCCTGGTGTACTGCCAAGCACTACCCTGTGCAAGGCTTACCGCACACCAAATTTCCCTGGTGTACTCCGAGCACTACCCCGTGCAAGGATTACCGCACACCAAAATTCCCTGGTGTACTCCGAGCACTACCCCGTGCAAGGATTACCGCACACCAAATTTCCCTGGTGTACTCCGAGCACTACCCCGTGCAAGGATTACCGCACACCAAATTTCCCTGGTGTACTCCGAGCACTACCCCGTGCAAGGATTACCGCACACCAAATTTCCCTGGTGTACTCCGAGCACTACCCCGTGCAAGGATTACCGCACACCAAATTTCCCTGGTGTACTCCGAGCACTACCCCGTGCAAGGATTACCGCACACCAAATTTCCCTGGTGTACTGCCAAGCACTACCCTGTGCAAGGCTTACCGCACACCAAAATTCCCTGGTGTACTCCGAGCACTACCCCGTGCAAGGATTACCGCACACCAAATTTCCCTGGTGTACTGCCAAGCACTACCCCGTGCAAGGCTTACCGCACACCAAAATTCCCTGGTGTACTCCGAGCACTACCCCGTGCAAGGATTACCGCACACCAAATTTCCCTGGTGTACTGCCAAGCACTACCCCGTGCAAGGATTACCGCACACCAAATTTCCCTGGTGTACTCCGAGCACTACCCCGTGCAAGGATTACCGCACACCAAATTTCCCTGGTGTACTCCGAGCACTACCCCGTGCAAGGATTACCGCACACCAAATTTCCCTGGTGTACTCCGAGCACTACCCCGTGCAAGGATTACCGCACACCAAATTTCCCTGGTGTACTCCGAGCACTACCCCGTGCAAGGCTTACCGCACACCAAATTTCCCTGGTGTACTCCGAGCACTACCCCGTGCAAGGATTACCGCACACCAAATTTCCCTGGTGTACTCCGAGCACTACCCCGTGCAAGGATTACCGCACACCAAATTTCCCGAGACTCTTCCTTTCTCTCCCTTATCTCACGCTTCGTCCGTCTCCGGCCGCGCCCCTCGCGGAGCTACGGAACCGCGGATCAGGACTCCACACTCGCTTCGTACAAAAGTACGTCTCAATCACACATCACACATCACACAGAGTCTCACCCGACCCCCAAAGCAATACTTAATATTTCTTACCTTGGTCTGTGCACAGAGTTACCGGATCAATTCTTAAAACCCTGAGTGCCTACCTTCTTCCTTTTCCCCACTACTTCACGGATCCTGCCTCTTTAATCAGTCTCGGGCCCTCTGTCAGCTCTCCGCAGAACCGCCGCCGTCGATGCACAGGACCGCTGAAATCAGCAGGGCATGCCTTCCTGCTGCTGCGGCGGTGGGGCTCCCCGGTAGGTGACTGGCTCCCGGACGAGCCCCCAAATTGTGAGAAACACTCCGTAGCCAATAACTTAGGCTCAGGCGAGGATCTCAGTGAAGTAGTAATTTATTCGCGATTGCAATGGCGGGCGCCCCACAAGCAGGAGAGCGCTCCCACTAGTTCCAAAACACAGTTTATATACTTTTTGATGACAGGACCCTCCCCTGTTTCCCCATTGACTGGGTAATCCAGGTTCACAATCTATCTGATGCTTCACAGACAATGCCTGGCCTTCAGTTGCTGGCCTGTTAAATTTCAAGCTTCTTTTGACTTTTTTACTGTTTGAAGTGGTAATGTTTCATCACTTATCTGATTTGACTTGACACCGTGATCTTCACCTAATTGCTCTAAGGAGTCCGGCTGTCTGCATTTTACAAGGTTTTCTGTTAAGCTTTCTTATCACTGTAAGCATATTTCAATACCACATTCCTTCCTTCTATACAATGTAACACTGCAAAAACAACATTTCCATTCCCACAGAAGCAGAGGGGTGTACCCTGGTCTTTGCTGACCATCTCTTATCTTTGTCCAATTTACCATTCTTTCTCCTGCTGCCTCTGTTGCAGTTACTAACCCAGAGCAGCACTAAAAGGCACCTGCACCAAAGACACTGCCACCGCAGCCTCCAGGGAGGGTGAAAGGAGGATGGCAGGCAAAGGGAGAACAACCTCCTTTAGCAGAGCTGACAGGGCAGGATGAACAGCCAGGGGTGCAAAACAGGACAGCAAGAGAGGAGGAATCCAGAGGCAACAGCAGAAACATCGTCAGCACTAGCAGCAATTGCTTGAACTTGCATATACAAAACAGTCTAAGTTGACGCCTTTTTTCTATCACCCTTTGACTCACTTTATTTAAATTGACCACTTTGTTTGGGCAATTCAGTTCTCCAAATTGCCCAAACATACCAGGGCAGGGGATCGGTCCTGCAATAATAATCACAACAACCTTAGGCAATCTATCTTAAAACCGCCAACTTCTGGCCACCATTAGTCTGCAGTCGCTAACGCAGTCATAGCAGGCCAAGGTTTCTGACCAAATTCCACTGCCTTTTTCTTAGATAACCTTAAGATACCACCAATTTTATTCTAATTTTCCAAAACTTCTGCTAGTGGAGCATCAATCATTCACTATATCTTGTCCAATTTCTAAGTTGCAGGGTTTATGTGGAATTACAATTTTAACACACAACCACTCTGCAAGATTTCTGTGAATTTAATTTTACCTCACCACCACATCTGTGAGAGACATAAAACAGGTCATTTTCCCCAGTTCACAACCCAAACCATCCCGGGAGGCTCTGAAGTCAACTGGTCAGTGCGGTCCCACCTGGGGAGCCAAATTCTGTCACAAAAGTGACTTGGGATGTTCCACGACCAAGAAGGAAGCAGGACCCATGGACAGATTTACACAGTTTTACTAAAGCTTTGTCAAGATCATGAGACCCCCGTCCTCCACTAGAGAAATGAAAGCCCCCCATTACAATTTGTAGCAGCTTATACACAACTTGCAACAAAACACATCCGATCACATCATTACAACCGTCCTGACCTTCCCCCATTGCCATGCACAGCCGGGCTTCTGGCAGGAGCGGTGCGGGCCTTAGATTGGCTCCAGTCCTTTGGTTTTGTCTCCTGAGGCCTTCCTCATCTCCCACGTTGAAGTTTCCTCAAATCAGGACTTTTGGTGATTGTTGCTCCTAGTGCATTCCAGGAGAGTGCTCAGGCCTGTGTTTGCAGCTCTAGGCAGACACAAAGCGATCAGTATCAAGCTTGTAGGAGAACAGGTAACTCATTAGGGCAGGGCATAGCGGGTAATCCTTTCTACACACACCCCAGTCTAACCATTCCCCCCCCAGTTTCCCCTACCTTGCTATTTCCCCCAAATCCCATCCCCCAAGTGGGTGGGTACCCTCCCAAAAATGTCTATTTCCACCCAAATTCAAATCCCTGAAGTTGGCTATCCCCCCACCAACCATTTCCCCCATCCCCCTGCAACTTATCACTCCTAATTGTACCATGCAAGCTGGCTATTTCCCCCCAAATCACCTCCAGCTGAATACTCCCTCCAAATCACCCCAAACTGGTGATACCCCCAAATACTCCCTCCAAGGTGGCTATCACACCCCCTGTCCTGTTGGCTCCTCCTCAGGCTGGCTAGTCTCTCCGAGAAAAGACCCCACGAACCAGAATAACTGGCCTGTTGTGGGAATGGAAATGTTGTTTTTGCAGTGTTACATTGTATAGAAGGAAGGAATGTGGTATTGAAATATGCTTACAGTGATAAGAAAGCTTAACAGAAAACCTTGTAAAATGCAGACAGCCGGACTCCTTAGAGCAATTAGGTGAAGATCACGGTGTCAAGTCAAATCAGATAAGTGATGAAACATTACCACTTCAAACAGTAAAAAAGTCAAAAGAAGCTTGAAATTTAACAGGCCAGCAACTGAAGGCCAGGCATTGTCTGTGAAGCATCAGATAGATTGTGAACCTGGATTACCCAGTCAATGGGGAAACAGGGGAGGGTCCTGTCATCAAAAAGTATATAAACTGTGTTTTGGAACTAGTGGGTGCGCTCTCCTGCTTGTGGGGCGCCCGCCATTGCAATCGCGAATAAATTACTACTTCACTGAGATCCTCGCCTGAGCCTAAGTTATTGGCTACGGAGTGTTTCTCACAATTGGGGGCTCGTCCGGGATCCAGTCACCTACCGGGGAGCCCCACCGCCGCAGCAGCAGGAAGGCATGCCCCGCTGATTTCAGCGGTCCTGTGCATCGACGGCGGCGGTTCTGCGGAGAGCTGACAGAGGGCCCGAGACTGATTAAAGAGGCAGGATCCGTGAAGTAGTGGGGAAAGGGAAGAAGGTAGGCACTCAGGGTTTTAAGAATTGATCCGGTAACTCTGTGCACAGACCAAGGTAAGAAATATTAAGTATTGCTTTGGGGGTCGGGTGAGACTCTGTGTGATGTGTGATGTGTGATTGAGACGTACTTTTGTACGAAGCGAGTGTGGAGTCCTGATCCGCGGTTCCGTAGCTCCGCGAGGGGCGCGGCCGGAGACGGACGAAGCGTGAGATAAGGGAGAGAAAGGAAGAGTCTCGGGAAATTTGGTGTGCGGTAATCCTTGCACGGGGTAGTGCTCGGAGTACACCAGGGAATTTTGGTGTGCGGTAAGCCTTGCACAGGGTAGTGCTTGGCAGTACACCAGGGAAATTTGGTGTGCGGTAATCCTTGCACGGGGTAGTGCTCGGAGTACACCAGGGAATTTTGGTGTGCGGTAAGCCTTGCACAGGGTAGTGCTTGGCAGTACACCAGGGAAATTTGGTGTGCGGTAATCCTTGCACGGGGTAGTGCTCGGAGTACACCAGGGAAATTTGGTGTGCGGTAAGCCTTGCACGGGGTAGTGCTCGGAGTACACCAGGGAAATTTGGTGTGCGGTAAGCCTTGCACGGGGTAGTGCTTGGCAGTACACCAGGGAAATTTGGTGTGCGGTAATCCTTGCACGGGGTAGTGCTCGGAGTACACCAGGGAAATTTGGTGTGCGGTAATCCTTGCACGGGGTAGTGCTCGGAGTACACCAGGGAATTTTGGTGTGCGGTAAGCCTTGCACAGGGTAGTGCTTGGCAGTACACCAGGGAAATTTGGTGTGCGGTAATCCTTGCACGGGGTAGTGCTCGGAGTACACCAGGGAAATTTGGTGTGCGGTAAGCCTTGCACGGGGTAGTGCTTGGCAGTACACCAGGGAAATTTGGTGTGCGGTAATCCTTGCACGGGGTAGTGCTCGGAGTACACCAGGGAAATTTGGTGTGCGGTAATCCTTGCACGGGGTAGTGCTCGGAGTACACCAGGGAATTTTGGTGTGCGGTAAGCCTTGCACAGGGTAGTGCTTGGCAGTACACCAGGGAAATTTGGTGTGCGGTAATCCTTGCACGGGGTAGTGCTCGGAGTACACCAGGGAATTTTGGTGTGCGGTAAGCCTTGCACGGGGTAGTGCTCGGAGTACACCAGGGAATTTTGGTGTGCGGTAAGCCTTGCACAGGGTAGTGCTTGGCAGTACACCAGGGAAATTTGGTGTGCGGTAATCCTTGCACGGGGTAGTGCTTGGCAGTACACCCCCATTTTCCAGGATAGGAAAAATGGGAAATATGAGTTCCAGGGGACAGGGAGATATCCCTGGGGGAGTGCCTCCCGACTGTCCTTTAGGAAGGATGTTGAGAAATTGGAAGAATAACCCCAAAACTAAGGAAAAAGATAGGAAGAAAATGGTTAAATATTGTGTATCAGTCTGGACGAAAGAACCAATTAAAGGAGCTGCAGTATTTTGGCCAAAATACGGGTCTGACAAAGATTGGGTATGTCAGGCCTTAAATTTTTATGTTAATAACAAATTTCCATTTTCGGAAGAAGAATCGGAGTATGCAGCTTGTTGGATACAAGGAATAAATTTGGTTTTGAGCAAAAATCAGAATAAAGAGGGAAAGAAAAAGGAAGAGACAAGTGATAAATGGGACCTTCTGGATAACTTACCTCCTCCTTATAACCCCCAAGTTGCTGCAGCAGCAGCGGCTGCTGTAGCAGTTTCTCCGAAAGAAGAGACAGGAACTATAGATAACATTAGCTCTGGGAACAGGAGGTACCCCAAACTGGTAAAAGAATTAGAACAAGGTAGAAGAGGTACTGAGAATTTTGCCTTCCCTGATACTAACAGCACTAACACTATCTGTGTATCCTCTTAAGTGAACTTCCCCCCCTCCTTACCAGCAGAGAGGTTAGGAGTTTCCTAGGGCCTAACTTATACTCTTGGGGAGGGGGAATTATGTATATAAATATGTTGTTTACAGGGAAAGAAATGGGAATGATCAGGAGGAGAGCTGCAATACAAAAATGGGAAAGAACTCATCCTCCAGGACCAGGGGTAATACCGGCAGGGCAGAAATAACCACTTGCCGATCCTGGCTGGAAGAATAATAGTGTGCAACACAGAAATCATATGAGAGACTTGGGGTCAGAATGAGAAAGTACTTGGGGATGAATCCTGAGGACCTGGTATCCCAAGGGCTCTTGAAAGTTCATTTTGTGATTGAAGCCTGGCAAGATGCACAGAAAATGCTCCAGAAGGTGGGGGGGATGTAGTGAACAGTCACTGGGGGCCCTCCTGTGGGAGGCCCTGAACGTGTGTGTCAAGAGGGGAGATGAGAAGGAACAGCAGAGAGTGGAACTAATGGTATTGACAGTGTAGCAGGTAGTCAGGCAGAGGGTTGGAGAAAGAGGAAGAAAATCTTCAGGGGGAGTCAGGGCCAGGATGGAAAAGAGGGGAAGAGAGATGAAGGAATGGCAGGCAAGGAAAGCTACCCGTGTTGTGGCCTGAATCTTAGCAGGGACAGGCTTTGATGGGATGTTTTAAGTGTGGGCAGGCTGGCCACTTCAGGTAGGAATATCCGGAGTGGAAGAAGGAGGAGAGAAGGAAAATGGGATGAGAGAGAAAGGTATGGAATTAAGTTGGCTAATGACTGAGACTTTGGAGAAAGTACAGGCTGGAGAAAGATAGGAAGAAGTGTTAAGAAGAGTTATTGAAGGTGTTAAAGGTGTGGTATGTAATGTTTGACAGAGCTGTTTTTTGAATGAGTTGGGAAAGTTGAATGAGCAGGGAAAGAGGATGTAGGCATTATCTAAGTAACCGTCTAGAAGTTTTGGTATATTTGCTGTGGTGTTTGGTCAGTTTCCCAAGTATCGAGAAGGGGGGGACGGGGGGGGCAGCCTGCTCCACCAGGGGCCTCTCCACAGGCCGCAGGGGGCTTCGGCTCCGGCGCCTGGAGCGCCTCCACCCCCTCCGTCTGTGCTGACTTTGGTGTCTGCGGGGAGGTTTCTCACTCCTCGCTCTCCCAGCTGCTGTTGAGCAGCAGGTTTTTGTTTGTTTGTATGTTTGTTTTCGTGGATGTGCTCTCACAGAGGCACGGACTGTGTTGCTCATGGCTTGGCTCTGGGCAGCGGTGGGCCCCTCTGGGGCCGGATGAAATTGTCCCTTATCTGCTACGGGGAGGTTTCTGGATTCTCCTCGTGGGGGCTGCCACTGCAGCCCCCTCCCGAACCTTGCCATCAAACACAATACAGAGGGGCAGCTAGGTCATTAATGGCCTGTAAAGTATCAGGGATTAAATTAACTAATGAAACCCTAACAAGTGATGGGGGTAGAAGGGGCTGGGGTAACAGTGCCACCTTTGGGGGGTACCAAGCTGAGACTAGGGGATAAAATGATCTCTGGGCAATTATTGTATGTACCCAAGGCAGGGACTAACTTGTTGGGAAGGGATTTGATGATGAAATTGGGCATTCAAATAGTAAATTCTTAGACTGGAATAACAGTGGTATTAATGGAGTGCTCTCAGGCCCTGAGAGCAAAGATATATTCACCTCTGACTGGAAAGACTCTGAAGTGGGGGCGGAAGCAACAATACAGATGGACAGTTTTACCTCAGGGGTTTACAGGGCCTCTGATTAATTTGGGCAAAGTTCTAGAACAGATTTTGGAGCAATTCCAACCTCCCAAGGAGGAATTTCTGTTACAAAATGTGTATGATCGTTTATTGTCAGGACAGGAGAAAACAGTTGTGAAAGAAGCTACTAACAAGCTATTCAACTTTCTGGGAAAGCAGGGCTTGGGAGTATTGAAAAATAAATTACAATACGTAGAAAGAGAAGTCAGGTATTTAGGGCATCTAATGTCTGAGGGAAAACTGAGAATAAATCCAGAGAGGATTCAGGGAATTGTTGAAAACTAAGAAAGAACTAAAAAGTTTTTAAGAGAGATTTCTTTAAGGAATCAGGAGCCATGAAGCCTGAGGGAAAATGGATACTCCCTGATGGGAGAGAAATGCTGAATAAAGCACCAATGAGGCAAATATGATGTTTTACATCAAGAGAGTCATTGGGAGATGCAAGCAATGTGTGATGTTGTGCTAAGAAAGTATGTCTGTGTAGGAATATACACTTTAGTGAAGCAAATATGCAGAGGATGTACCATATGTCAAAAGGCAAATAAAAAGGTCATTTGTAACTAACCTAGAGGGGGACGGGAGCCAGGGATTCGACCTTTACAAAGTATACAGGTAGACTTTACTGAGTTACGTAAAGGAGGGAGATTTAAGTACTTGTTTGTCCTAATTGACCACGTGACTGGATGGGTGTAAGCTTTCCCCTCTGTATCTGCCACTGCAAACACGGTGGCTAAGGTATCACCGGAGCAAATAGTTCCTAGATATGGGATAGCTGAAAACATTGATTCAGATCAAGGAAATAATTTCACTTCACAAGTACTGCAAGGGTTAATGCAGGCCTTAGAGATTGAGTGGGCTTTTTACACCCCCTGGCACCCCTCCTCTTCTGGGAAGGCAAAGCGAATGAACCAGACATTAAAGAAGCAATTAACTAAATTAGTGTTAAAAACCCAACTTCCTTGGGTAAAATGTTTACTTTTAGCACTCCTCCAGGTTCAAACAGCACCAAGAAACGATATAGGAATTTCACCGTATGAGATGCTGTTCGGATTACCCTATCTGGGCAGAAGGGATGAGATACCACAATTCGAAACAAGAGAGTTTTCTTAAGAACTGTGTTCTGGGGTTGTCCTCTTCTTTGTCATTTCTCAGGACCCGTGGGAAATTGGGTCCTGATTCAGACCTGGAAAGGATCAACTCCGGCCCGAATGGGAAGGACACTTCCAAGTGCTACTAACCACTGAAACAGCCATAGGAACTGCGGAAAAAGGTTGGACTCACTATACTCGAGTGAAGGCATCCGTCGACCCTAGTACCTGGGAAGCTGTTCCTACAGAAGACTTGTTGGAAGCTGAAATCGAAGAGAAAAATCTCATAGTGGACTCTGAGCGGGATAAGAGCTTGCGATTGTAAACTAACCTTTTATTTTCACAGGTAACTAATGAGTGTGATTTGTGATTGAGAGAAAGGACTGGCCTATAGTGAATTGAAGTGTTCCCAAGGGGGGTTTGTTATGGTAGTAGTGTATATCTTATTCTTTGTATTGATAATTATTTGGAAACCTAAGGTTTAAAAATAATGACAGGGAAAAATCAATTATTAATTTTGTTTTTAGTGATTATAGGCCTCAGAGAAAGCCTTGGTCAATTGGCAACTTGGAAAAGGCATGACCAGATAATAGTAAGACGGGATACCCCATAAAAATATGGGTGAATGTGACAGAGGGTTATGTACCACAATCTGCCATGTTTGATGCTTGTGAGGTGTTAGCTTGTGGAGATTTAAATGCCCAACGACAATTGAGCAGAGGGAACAAATAACTGGTAGAGACCCAACAGCCAGATTGAGAATAGCTGTATGGAAACGATCCTCTATTGCCATCAGAGAAAGGGAGAAACTCAAGGAGAAAACAGGAGAGAAAACAGGAGGCCCTCTTTGAAATGCGGCAGTTCAAACATTTGAGATTGAAACAGGGTACGGGGATGTGAATGCCTGGATAGAATGGGTCAAATATACTGTCCAGAGTCTCAACCATAGCAATTGCTATGCTTGTGCCTCGGGATGACTGATTGCCCAGATAGTGCCCTGCCCATTGGGGTGGACCAAGGATTCCCAGGGAATGCGATGTATGATTGCATTGTACCAAGAAAAGACTGCCTGGGGAAATGAGGCCTGTAAGTCTCTCTCTTTGCTGTTCCCTTCCTTGCGTGATAGCAATATCAGGGTTCCCCCTGCATTCTCTACAGCTACAGGTGACCATGCAGCTTGCCTCTCACGGCAGGGTGTGAGTGCTACCTGGCATCTGGGAGAATTTGCCTTGTGCACAAGGACCTTGAATGCTACCGAGGACTTGATGGGAAACTATTCAAGACTTGAGATCCCTAGGGCAGATCTCTGGTGGTACTGTGGAGGGAAGATCTTACGGTCCACCCTACCATCTAACTGGGGAGGCACTTGTGCACTTGTTCAATTAGCTATACCCTTCACCCTGGCATTTGAAAGTGAAACATCACAGATACCCAGAAGAAGTAAAAGAGGCTTTGGAATATCATTTGATGATAGAGTATACATAGATTCTATAGGGGTGCCTAGAGGAGTTCCTGATGAACATAAAGCCAGGAATCAAATTGCTGCAGGGTTTGAGTCACTGTTCTGGTGGGTAACAATTAATAAAAATGTGGATTGGATTAATTATATCTATTATAATCAGCAGAGATTCATAAACTATACAAGAGATGCGATAAGAGGAATCGCTGAACAACTAGATGTCACCAGCAAAATGGCTTGGGAAGACAGAATAGCATTAGATATGATTCTTGCGGAGAAAGGTGGTGTGTGCGTGATGCTGGGCAACCATTGTTGTACTTTTATCCCTAACAATACTGCCCCGGATGGCACAGTAACTAGAGCATTGCAAGGGCTTACCACCCTTGCCAATGAATTGGCAGAAAACTCAGGAGCAGACACTTCCATCACAGGATGGTGGGAATCTTGGTTTGGTAAATGGAAAGGAATGGTAGTGTCCATATTTACATCCTTGATTGTAGTAGCAGGAGTTTTGACAGCCATTGGTTGTTGCATTATCCCCTGTGTAAGGGGACTTGTCCAACGGTTAATTGAAACTGCACTTTCGAAACAAATGACCATGGATCCACCACCCTACTCAGATAAGATGATGATATTAGAGGAAATGGAAAGCAAAGAAAGTGAAGAAGAGGAAGACATCTACCAAATTACACCTTAGAGCAAAATTTTGCAAAAATCAACAAATTATAAAAAGAGAAAAGGGGGGAATTGTGGGAATGGAAATGTTGTTTTTGCAGTGTTACATTGTATAGAAGGAAGGAATGTGGTATTGAAATATGCTTACAGTGATAAGAAAGCTTAACAGAAAACCTTGTAAAATGCAGACAGCCGGACTCCTTAGAGCAATTAGGTGAAGATCACGGTGTCAAGTCAAATCAGATAAGTGATGAAACATTACCACTTCAAACAGTAAAAAAGTCAAAAGAAGCTTGAAATTTAACAGGCCAGCAACTGAAGGCCAGGCATTGTCTGTGAAGCATCAGATAGATTGTGAACCTGGATTACCCAGTCAATGGGGAAACAGGGGAGGGTCCTGTCATCAAAAAGTATATAAACTGTGTTTTGGAACTAGTGGGTGCGCTCTCCTGCTTGTGGGGCGCCCGCCATTGCAATCGCGAATAAATTACTACTTCACTGAGATCCTCGCCTGAGCCTAAGTTATTGGCTACGGAGTGTTTCTCACACTGTGCATCACAAACTGGATTTTGAGGTCAGTGTCACAGGGCATGTGTTGGTGGGGAGGTCTCTTTGCCCATCGTTATGGGGGATTTGCAGTTACTTCTAAGACCACTGTGGGGTGCAGGCTAGTGCTGTACGTTTTCCTTTGCCCTCAGGTCAATGAGCAGATTGAACATTACAAAATGTTTGGCAGACTCGGTGAGTGGAGATGTCAGGAGTGTGCAGGGACTTGCTGCATTCCTGTGCAGACCAGCAGCCAGAGGAAGGAGAAGGGCTGTACAAGTGACAGCAGCATTCAGGGAAAAAAAGGAAAAAAGCCCACGGAAGATAAACAAGCAATTCCCCTCATACCCTGTTGCGGTGGTTTTACCGTGCTAGGCAGCTGAACACCACAACCACTCTCTCCCTCCCCCTCCTTAGATGAGGAGGGGAAGAAGTAAAGGAAAGAACAAATCACGGGTTGAGATAAGGATGATTTAATTAAAGGAAAAAAGAAAATAATTAAGGAAAGATTATTATTAAACAATTTAACTAAACAATTTAACTAAATTTAACTAAACAATTAACAATTTAACTAAAGGGGAAAAAAAAGGGAAAGGGGAAAAGGGAGAGGGAAAGGGAAAACTAAACAAAACAAGTAAAGGCTACGTGGAAGTGCAGAGGAAAGAAATTACTCTCTACTTCCCACAAATGAGCGATGCTTGACCACGTCCTTGAAGCAGGGCCTCAACGCACGTAGCCGGTGTTCAGGAGGAGGACAGACGTTTTCCCAACGAGAGCCCACCCCTCCCCTCTTCCTCCTTTTTCCACCTTTTATTGCCGAGTGTGACATCACATGGTATGGAATATCCCTTTGGTTGGTTTAGGTCAGCTGCCCTGGTGATGTTCCTTTCTCACTTTTTTGCCCACCCCCTAGGAGGGTTAGAGAGAGTCCTGATGCTGTGCCAGCACTGCTCAGCAGCAGACACAACACTGGTGTGATACCACTGCTGTTTTACCTACAAGTGCAGAGCACAGCACTGTACGGGCTGCTGCAGGGAAAGTTAACATCCCAGCCCGACCCAGTACACCTGTTATTAAAGTTTCTTTGCCTTGGAGTTAAACTGAGCGTTTTGTTTCATACGTATGTGAAGCAGCGGCAGGGCTCCCTGCCTCCCGGGGAGTTGTACTGCAACTAACCTCAGCCAGCGTGGGCTGAGTAGCTAATTCAGAGGGTGTTCAGGATGAACATTTTAAGCAGTGTTCGTGCTGCTTTGGTGAATGAGCCTGATATCTCTGGCACTCTGGCAGAGGGGTCGGGATGTTATCTCAGCCCCTTCCCCTGCACTGACCCCCTCCACACCCTAAGTGTTGCTGCTGTGGATGCTTTTAGGGCTGATATTGGGGCGTGGGTGAGAGTTCTGTAGGACAGCACCGAAACTGTCACCTGGCCCATCCCTCTGCTCAAAAGGTTGTCATTCTCATGGGCAGAGTCTTTAAGGATCCCTAAAAGGGGAATCTTAGGGGAGGAAAAAAAAAAATGTATCTCCTTAGATCAGGGTCTTATTTTACCATCCTTAGAGACAAGGACCGCTTGTGCCACTGACAACCACACTGACCCTGGGCTGTCCTGTCCAGTCACCTTTCATTTGCAAAAGGGATGATGTGCATTTGTGTGAAGAGGGATGCGCAGTCCCAGTGAGCACCTTATTTGCAGAGTTAAGTGATGTTTGCTCCCCAGCACTCAGCAATTTCCTGTGCACCACTCAGCCCTACTGCTCAGCTCCATCAGAGTTAAATCTCTGTAAGGTGAGGCTACTCCTTTGCAATGGCGCATTTCCCTTTTCTACCTGATTCTTCACAAATCCTAGAGAGCTCAGCCTTAGCCTGGTTCTCTCAGGTTTCCCCCCGCCAATATAATTTATCGATTTGATAGCTGTGAATGGTCTGTTCCTTACAGGAGGTGTTGCAGCCTACTGCAGTGAGTGGCTCTTTTCATTCCCTCTCCCCACACCCACCCCCCAGTTACAAACCCCACCGCTAGGCCTGCAGTTTGAGCCATTTGCACCGCTTCCTGTCCTCCCGGTGTTCTGTAAACACCTATTTTTTCCATCCCAACTGTTGAAAAATTGGAGTCTCTGCCCAAGGTAAGGGACGCAGCTGCTGCTTTCCCCTTTGTGGGGTTCATCTAGCAGCAATGCCGAGCACGTGTCCCAGAGACACACAGGACAGTGACATGGTCGGTCACACAAGGGCTGCCTTCAACAACACCTACGCACAGGACTCACGTAAAACAGACACACAGCCAGCCAAGTCGCCCTCTTTTTGGCTGGCAGGGACAGACAGTCGTTAGTGCAGGCGCACAAACACACTCGGGGTTTGAAAGCATGCATACATCTGCAGGTCCCCAAGCATCGGCCCGGCCCATCTGTCCACCCAGAACTCCTGCACAGTCCGCAACCCCTGACCTGCCCCACGGGTCCCCGGCTCACTGGCTGGTCCAGCATAGTGCTTGCTGCACACATGTAGCATTCACACTCACCCCCAATGCACGCCACTTTCAGGGGTCCCCCTGGGAGTACCATCAGAGACCCCACCGCCTGCCTGATACCCCAGCCCAGACCCAAGGGCCCTGCTACTCGCTGGCTGGTCCGGCTTAAAGCTTGCTAGCAAATACGCATGCAAACTTCTAAACTGGAATAAATTTGGAGGGTGGGGGAAAAAAATGGAAAAAAAATCACTCTGTGGTCAATAAATACTCTGTTCTTGAACCCTGGGCCAGGGCAATCCCAAGCACAAATACAGGCTGGGCAGAAAAAGGACAGAAAGCAGCCCTGAGGAGAAGGACCCGGGGGCCGTTGGTGGATGAGAAGCTCAACAAGAGTCAGCACCGTGCGCCTGCAGCCCAGAAAGCAAACAGTACCTTGGTCTGCATCAAAAGCAGCGTGGCCAGCAGGTCGAGGGAGGCGATTCTCCCCCTGTGCTCTGCTCTCGTGAGACCCCACCTGGAGCCCTGCGTTCAGCTCTGGCTGGGATGGAGTTAACATTCCCTGCAGGAGAGAGAGGAAAGAAATGGCCTTTTTTTTCTTTTGTCCCCTCTTCCTTTTCCCTTTAGTTAAATTGATTTCCCCTTAAAAATAATTTTACCTTGATAATTATTTTCCCTTTAATTAAATTATCCTTATCTTAACCCATGAGTTGTTTTTTTTCCTTTCTTCTTCCCCTCCTCTTCTGAGGTGTGGGAGTGAAAGAGCTGTTGTGGCGGAGTTCGGCTGCCTAGCAAGGTAAAACCACCACAAGCTCTGGGGCCCCCAGCACAAGGGCATGGAAATATTAGAACGAGTTCAGAGGAGGCTCACAAAAACGATTATAGGGCTGGAGCACCTCTCCTATGAAGACAGGATAGCTGCAATCATTGTTGATTCCTGTCTTCAGTGTGTGGGCACAAGTTCCGTCAGCTGTTCTGGAAACTGAACTCCTGTGCCTTAAGGTAGGATTTCTTCCATGTTTCGCTGCAGTTGCCAAAGATAATTATAGAGGTCTGACTGCAAAATTACTGTTAATGTTGCATCTTACATCAACACCTATTTAGATGGTTAAGTTCTTGAATGTTACATATAGTAGATGTTACTAAATGCAATGTTATGGTCTTACAACTCAGGACACGATAGATATAAATGTCTGTTAAAACCCAGCCTACATCACCCCTACTGTCACTTTGCCATCAAAATTCTAGTAAGTGGACTGCTCAGTAATTAATCTTCCACGTTGTACTTGGGATACATGAGCTATGGAACAGAACCCTACACAAACACACAACACAAACTTGGGTGTTTATATTTAAAAGTCCCACTGACATACAATTCAGAGGTATAAAGTACTTGAAACGAGATATAAAACAGGAAAAAGATATAAAAATATTCAAGAAAAATTTAAATAACATACAGTTATAAATTTTGCCCATACCTTTTACTCAACTACCCTCAAAGTACAGCAGAAAAAAATCAAGTGATACTGAAGTGAAAAATCAGTAGTCTGTGCACTAAGTCAATGCTACTTACATGCCTTCATTCAGTAAAGGCCTGGAGGCATGGAGTATGAAGCCTATGCAAGATTACAATCAGCTTCTTTTTAAACAGTTCATATATATATGACAAAAAATAACTTACCTGTTGGCCAGTTTCCTATTGAAGTGCTTCTGCTGTATTAAGTACAAAATTAGTAGCCATACCTGTCAGTCACAAAACAAGCAATCAGGAATTGAGCAAACCAAGGCAATAACGATGCTAAAAATATTTTCAACATTTTACTTTGAACTGTTATGCAAAATAAAATGTTAGCAAAAATCCAGCTTTCATAAAACTGCCTTATATTTTGGTAATTGTGTTAAAAATTTCAAATAGGAAAAAAAAACGTTAATAGAGAAGTCGAAGTAGCTATTTCTCTTGGAAGTGTTACTTCAGCATTTATTCAGCTTTACCACGCTGAAGCAACAATATTCAAAAGCAGGTATTTTGCACTCTGCAGTTAACTTGCTGCAGATGACTGCAAGAACACCCCTGCAGATAATTTACAAGATCGATGCTTCTGCTTTAACGTGCAGCCGGGACTGAGAGCATTCGTGACTGCGCTTTTACGTAACTACCCACGCGGTACGCATCGCTACGGCAGCTGAAATCAGGAGTCACATCGGAGCCCGCATTTGTACTAAAACCAAGCTCAGGGAGCCCAGCCCGGCCCACAGGTTTCGCTCCCTCGCAGCAGCGCGGCTGTGAGGTGCTGCAAGGAGCCGAGACCGACCGCAGGCCCAAAGCCGGGGCCGCCCCAGCTCCTGGCACGCCTTCGCGAAGTTCATTTCGCCGCTCCCTGAGGGACAGAAACACGGTAAAGCAGGCCTCGCGACTGCCCTGCTAGCAGGAAGAAGACGTAGGCGGCTGGAACCAGCCCAGGAGTCTGCATCCAGAGAGCCATCTGGTAGCCGAAACGTGCCTCCCGCGCTGCGTGACACAGGCGGCGAAGGAAATAAACTTCCCCCTTAACTGAGGGGAGGGAGGAGAGGGCGCATCAGCCGCGGCCAGCCCCATTCCGGGCCGGCCGCCCCCTCCCCGCCCCTCTCCCCGTCTCCCCGCCTCAGCCCGGCCCCGAACCCGCGGCCCCGCTGCCCCCGGAGCGCGGCGCCGCCCCCCCCCCCCCCCCCGCCCGAGCAGCCCGCCCCGCCGGGAGCCTCCGCGGCGCTCGCTAAGATGTCTGCCTTCGGAGCCAGCCGGGTGAGCGGGGGGGGAGCGGCGGGGCAGGGCCGGGGGCTGCGGGGGCCTCGGGGCCGTGGAGGTCTGAAGGCCGCGGGGCTGCTCGGGAGGCCCGGAGGACAAAGCCGTGCGGGGCTGGAGTCCGCGCCCTGCTCTGTTTTTTTGTTTTTGTTTTTGTTTTTTTTCCCCGTCTCGGCCATGAGTTGGCAGCGTTCGTCTCCGGGGTCCGGAGCGCTGCTCGTGTCTTTCAGCTGTTGTGCTACGCATGCAGGGCCGTTAGAAAAAAAAAAATGGGTTTTGTTTCCCATTTCTAAACGTCAGTGTTTACGATTCAAAGTACGGTGCCTTTCCTGAAGCATACCTAGCTGTGCTGCCTACACTGTTTTGTTTTTGTTTTTGTTTTTTCCTTATGCTGTTTTTTTTTTATATATGCAGTACATAAATATTGGTTTTCTGAAGTGCTGCGGTTCTATAAACTTAAAATACTGCTTACGTGGAAAGAAGTTATTGAACAGTGCATAAAGGTTGTTTCTCTGAAGTGCTGAGGTTTTATAAAATTTGAACTCTGCATACATCAAAAGTTACTGATCCACCAGTACCTCCTAACTACCAAGGTGGAGGTGGTTCAGAGCTCGGGTAGCACCTCGCTAAGCCTTCGCAGGGGCCTTTTCCTGGCTTCCCCGCTTCCAGAAGTAGGTAAAGTTGAAGGGCCCTGGGTCAGCGGCGTGACCGCTGGGCTGGGCCTGCAGCCAGGAGGACAGCGTGCCAAGCCAGCGGGTGTTCAGGGCACCAGGCGGACAGCTTCCAGGCAAGGGAATCGGACGGACAGTGAACACGCACCACGTACATCAGTGGTCCGAGTTCAGCCTCCGGACACGTCACCTTCACTGTCGTGGTTTTGGCCGTGGAGAGCCGTAGGAGTTGTGTGAGCGTCGCTAGCACCTTGGCACTGAATCCAGCTGTCCCACTGAGTCAAACAGGGAAGCGGGTGAAATAGATGGTGACCCAAATTCCTGCCGGTTACGAACTGTGGTCCTTTGGCACTTGATCACTTGCGCCACATCCAGGTATGGATCACACCTGTCCTTTCCATGCGTCTGTTTGTGGTGGTTCTGCAAAACCTTCCGCGCTGACCTGGCGTACCGCTCTGTATGAAAACCCCAACAGACATACATTTTCTAGGATGAATTTCACTGTTTCCTTTATGTAGGATGTCACCCTTACCATTATTTTGAATTCAGTACTTTTTCTAGTTGAGACAAAACGTTTTGGTGAAAAAGCTGTGTATGACTCTATGAAGGGCTGCTCCTTTAAAAAAAAAAAAAACTGATTTCAAATATCTGGCTTTTGCTCAACCTCATCATCATCTTGGCTTCTTCTAGATAAAGGAAGATATAAAAAATTCTGAATGATTGAGGTTCGTCTAGGTGCTTGTTGATTGCGTTTGTTTTCCTATATTACAACAGCGGTAGCAGTTGCATAAAACTTAGGTAAAATACCATGATACTATTCTGCAATAGCTATGGCTTGTGAAAACTCCAAATGAGTAATATATTGACTAATAGAAAATACAATCCCGAACTATTAATAAACTTAACAGTTAAGTATTCGATTATGTGATAGCTTCCCCCTGTCTTATGCCTAGTAGTGGTCTTCCAGCATTTCTTCACCTTTCAACTTTATAGATGTTTTCAGTATACTTTGAAAATACATTTTTTCATCTATTGATACCTGTTTGCTTTTTTAACCATCTCTGCATAGCATTCTTATTTTTAAGAGCACAGTCATCTACCGCTACTTTGTTTTTTAACTGCTTGTAGCCTACCCAGCTATATACCGCTCCTGTCTCTAGAGTTTCCAATACAAATTCTGACATATTTTTGTACTATTATGATTAATTCAGTTTTCTAATGTTGCAAAATAAGAGACTGGTCTCATCAAACTTTTTTTTAACCTAAATTTTTACATTAAAAACAAATCAAAATCAAGCCTTTTCTTAGCCTTTTGACTAAATTGTTTTCAGTCAGTATTGATCTGGGTCATTCTATAAATATATCCAATGAAATATTTTTTTACTTTTCGTCCCAAATAATGCAGAAATTCAATCTATTGAAGGGTAAAAAGGTAAAACAACCTTTTAAAGTCAAAGTTGGGCATGAATTTTAGAGCAGAAATCTGGTTTTAGTTTACGCACGGGATTAAAGCATCACGCAAATACTTGTAACGATGTTAGTAGGCACTAAAAAAGGCAAAGAAAGTATGTACAATGAAAAACAGAATAAACTTGTGATAAATGTTAGGAAGAAAACTACAGATATTCTGCTTGGGTCTATCTTGTTTGGAATATCATAGAATCATTTAGGTTGTAAAAGACCTTTAAGATCATCAAGCCCAACCATCCACCTAACACCACCAAGTCCACCACTAAACCATGTCTGCATAGAAATTCTTGCTTATATCTTCACGTGGCACAACCTGAGGCCCTTTCCTCACATCCTATCACTTGTCACACAATGAAAGAGACTGACACCCTTCTTGCTGCAATGTCCTTTCAGGTAGTTGTAGAGAGCGATGAGGTCTCCCCTCAGCCTCCTCTTCTCCACTCTAAGCAACCCCATTTCCCACAGCCACTCCTCATAAGGTGTGTTTTATAGCTTCCTTGCTCTTCTCTGAACGTGCCCCAGTACCCCGATGTCCTTCTTGGAGTGAGGGTCCCACCACTGAACACAGTACTCGAGGCGCAGGCTCACCAGTGCCACGTACAAGGGGACGATCACTTCCCTGGTCCTGTTGGCCACGCTAGTTCTGATGCAGGCCGCAATGACACCACTACAACAGTAATCACTAACTATATACACATTACTGCGACTTGCTAGAAGGGAATCTTGTGCATTAGGTCAAAATATTCTGATACCTATTGTTTAATACGTAGATTGTTGTTTTCAGTATCATGCTAATCCTGACCATAGGTAAACACTGGTGGAGTGCTCAGTTGTGGGCAATAACTTCTGGTTTGATTAGTGTACTTTTCAAAATATATATATTACTGTGTCTCTGCGAGCGTGTTCATGTGTGGATATATGTACTTTAAAGAAGATGTGCTATAATTACGCTTAGTTATTTTTAAATAATTGATTTTTGCAATCTTAGAAATGGAAACACCAGTTCACACAAGCTCAGTGCTGTTTTGGATTCCATGTTGGCGTAAGCCGTCAGTTTGCATCAGCTTGCCACAGGAACAGAGTTTAAGGTAGCCAGGAGTTCTTCTAGATCATGTTAGTCACTGTATTGTACCTGATGCGATACTGTTTTCTAAAGAGGGAATCTATATTTAAAGTTGTGCTGCCATCAGGCTAGTAGCTTTAGGAGACTTGAGCTATCAATGTCTTACATCTCCTGTTCTGTTTCTCTTCAGCGGATGCTCCAAACCATTGCAGGGCTTGGATGGAGATCACATTCTAGTAAACCTGCTCAAAACGTGCATGCAGGCAAACCTGGAGCTGGCTTTAGCTTTGGTAGGTATCACATTGTTTGAAAGGAGTACACCAACTAAGGACAAATTGCACAGTTAGTTTAAAATAAAAAACACTGTATTGCAGGCCAGTATGAAGAGGAAGTTGAGCTTTTTTGGTTACTGGAGAGGCCCAGGAAGTGGTGGTTTAGATTGTCTTGGGAGGAATGACACTACTCTTCTTTTCCCATACTCTGACAACTGGAAAAATTAAAGCCGGTGTAGAATTTGTGACTTTTTTTTTTCTTTTTTATAATAGAACTTACTGATGAACAGAAAGAGTTTCAAGCTACTGCTCGTAAATTTGCTCTGGAGGAAATTATTCCTGTTGCTGCACAATATGATAAAACTGGAGAGGTAAATCTGTCATACAGTAGGGGAAAATTAGATTTTTATCTTAACCTGCATGAAATTTAAAATGCTGGCTGTAATTAATCAGAAGGTGATTTTCCTCATTTATTTCAGTATCCTCTTCCACTCATAAAACGGGCTTGGGAACTTGGTCTTATAAATTCACACATACCAGAAAGCTGTGGTAAGTAAATATTTTTAACCTGTAAAATAAAACTAAGAAAAGGCCTTGGAGATTTAGATGTGTCATTATGGATTCTGTATAAAATAAACAGTTGAATACTTGAATAATTAAGTTTAACCTTTTAATTTCCTGTTTAATTCATTATGCAGTCTGATCCTTCCATCTTCAAAGGCTACCATGGAATTGGAAGGGGTTCCTAAAAAGGATAAAGATGACAAAAGATACAGAACAGCTTCTGTATGAGAAATGACTAAAACGTCAGTGTCATGAAGAGTGTGAAAAGGGATTGATGGCTCATCATCCCTTTCAATACAACTAGAAGGCATCAGTGAAGTCAGCAGATGGCAGGTTCAGAGTAAATTAAAGGAGATAGTTCTTGTTGGGAAATGGTTATTGGACCACTTCATGCGAATTAAACACATGCTTTTCCTTAAATATAAAAAGATTTAATGAACAGTGCATTGGATGAAGTCCTACCGCTACAAGGAGTCTGCCAAGATGCATCATGAGCCCATTTGTTATAGGCCCCTGCACCAGCACTGATCCTGTGAACATCAGCACGGGACACCCTAGCCCTGCATTATATTCATCCCCCAGACCAAGTCCACAGCCCAAAGGTGGCCCCTGAGCACTTTTACAAGACAAAGCTGTGGCATTTCTCATCACGTCGCCAAGGGAAACTTGTAGCAGAGTTGCTCTGTCCCTGGCATTCCTGCTGCCAGCCAGCCTACCCTGTTGTGCAGCCAGGTCATCTTGTTCTCCAGCCAGGTCATTCCCTGGTCACATCTGCTGAGCAGTTACAATCTGTATTTCCCCTTCATTTTATGCAGTTTGTAGTTAATTTGTGAAACTCATTGCTGCTGCATGATATTAATGCTAAAATGTTTACCTATGTTAAAAAGAGATGAGTGCAAATTCACTGAAGGGTAAGTCTGTCAAGGGTTAGCGTTAACAAGGATACCAAGAGTACTTCAGGCTGAGGGAGACGCCTAGAGGATGGAGAATGTATTTTGAGCAAATGTCGCTGTATTGTTAGTGTATTTCGAAGCACTTCCCAAAGTCAGTTTCTGTCAGAAACAGGTTACTAGATTGGTTGGCTGACTAACATGCATAACTTAGTATTCATACGAGCTATGGTAGCTCAGGAGCCTTTGTGGTCATTTCTCTGCTTCCTAAGATCTCTAAAGGACATTCTCGAATGTAAAGTAGTCGAAAAGTTATAGTAGTCAAAAAGTTGTTGCCATTCTGTGTAACGTGCCCCATATCAATCATGCAACCTTGGAGCAGTCAAATGTAGTTTTCCAATCATCTCTTACCATTCTGACAAAACTTTATTTAAAAAGTTTGTGGGGGATGTCTGATCAAACGCAGTGCACAATCAAGTGTATATGGGGCAGTATGTTTTTGATAGTTAATTTCTGTAAATTGCTAGTATGTCCCACTTTAAACTCATTCAACTGTAGGTGGTCTTGGCCTTGGCAGTTTTGAAGCATGCCTTATTACGGAAGAGTTAGCTTATGGATGCACAGGGGTTCAAACTGCCATTGAAGCAAATTCCCTAGGGGTAAGTTCTGTCATTTCTTTCCTCCTTTAAAGTGGAGTCTGTGCATTTTAAAAAGGCAGATTAATAGTATAAATATTTTCTTTCAGCAAATGCCAGTAATCATTGCAGGAAATGAGCAGCAACAGAAAAAATACTTGGGAAGAATGACAGAAGAACCAATGATGTGTGTAAGTATAACTGCTACACTGTAGAATGTTCCTTACCCACATTCATCAGTATTAGTCATTTTTTGGAAGAAAGCAGTGGTATCTACTTAAAACTTAGCCCATTTTTGTTTGTAAATAAACTGTGCCATTTATTCAAAGTCAAGGAATAGCAAAATTTGATACAAACAGCGAGGAAATAGAAGATATTACCTGGAAAACCATCCTAATCACTTACCAAAAAAATAATATTTTTTTTATTTCCCTTTAAGGAGGTTGTTTAGCTGGGGTTGATTAGCTTGGAGAAGAGAAGGCTCAGGGGAGACCTTATTGTACTTTACAATTACCTTAAAGGAGGTTGTAGTGAGGTGGGGATTGGGCTTTTCTCCCAAGCACCAAGTGATAAGACAGGGAAAATCAAGTTGCACCAGGGGAGGTTTAGGTTGGATATTAGGAGAAATTTCTTTACTGAAAAGGTTGTGTGGCATAGGAATAGGCTGCCCGGGGAAGTGGTTGAGTCACCATCCCAGGAGGTCTTCAAGAAACGTGTAGATGTAGAACTTAGCATGGTTTAGTGGTGGACTTCAGTACTAGGTTAAAGGTTGGACCAGATGACTTCAGAGGTTTTTTTCTACCTGAACAATCCCAAGATTCTGTGATTCTAAGAAGAGGAGTGGGAGTTTAAAAGAGGTTTATATAAGCACATACTCATATGACATGAGCAGTACTTGTTACAGAGAAAGAAATAAAGAGTCATGTGCAATGCATTAGAATCCGAACAACTAAGCCCCATAAAATGAAGAACACAGTAGATATAAAACGTTACGCTGTACTCTTATTTGCAGATTTTAAAGATCCTAAGCTTTTACATCAGTTTATGAAGTGTGAGGAAGTGATGACTTAAGAATTACAAAATATTTCTGTTTATCATGTTTATCTGGTGGACAAAAGGTTCAACATGAGCCAGCAGTGCGCGCTTGCAGCCCAGAAGGCCAACTGCATCCTAGGCTGCATCAAAAGAGGTGTGAGCAGCAGGTCGAGCGAGGCGATTGTCCCCCTCTGCACTGCCCTTGTCAGGCCCCACCTGGAGTACTGCGTCCAGGTTTGGGGCCCCCAGAACAAGAAAGATGTGGACCTGTTAGACTGAGTCCAGAGGACGCCTACAGAGATGATCAGAGGGATGAAGCACCTCTGCCATGAAGACAGGCCGAGAGAGCTGGGTATTTAGCCTAGAGAAGAGAAGGCTCCCTCATTGTGGCCTTTCAATACTGAAAGGGTTCTTATAAAAAGGCTGGAGAGGGACTCTTTGCTCAATCAGATAATACAGGATGAGGGGCGATGGTTTTAAACTAAAAGAGAGGACATTTAGATTAGAGGTTAGGAGAAAATTCTTCACTCAGAGGGTGAAGAAAACTTGATCTAGTGAGTGGCATCCCTGCCTGTGGCAGGGGGGTTGGAGTTAGATGTCCTTAAGATCCCTTCCAACCCGAATCATTCTATGATCATTAAAAATTATTTAAAATATGCATTATAGATTTATTAGGAAAATTAACCCATATGTGCTTTGACGGTTGTTGCTTTTTGGTGGTGGTAGGGTTTTTTATATAATATTTTGGGGTTTACTATGCAGTTTTGGTGAACAGAGTCTGCAATAATATGATTCCTAAAGAAGGAACTTTTTTCCTCAAGATTTTATATTTTATTTTCTTCTAGGCTTACTGCGTAACAGAGCCTGGAGCAGGCTCGGATGTGGCTGGTATAAAAACAAAGGCTGAGAAGAAAGGAGATGAATATATTATTAATGGTCAGAAGATGTGGATCACAAATGGTGGGAAAGCAAACTGGTGTGTTAACAGTTGACTTATCCTACATTTTCTATTATTCTGTTCTATACTGGCTTTTTTTTTTTTTCCAAAGTTAGATACTAGTGTTTCTTTAAAGTTTTGTTGTAAATCCAAGTCTTCATTATGTTTCACCCCGATACACTTTAATCTGTGATCAGTGTATCAGCACAAGGTATAAGACTCTCAGGGCTGTGCAAAGCTTAAAAAGGAAGTTAAGTGATGACGTGGCAACTCTTCATTCAGGAATGCCTGTTAAACCTTGATGCTACCAAACAAAATAATTCTGCTTTTTCTTCAGGGGAGGACAGCAGGAGTGTGATTTAACTTGCAAAACACTCAGGAGGCCCATATTACCAGCTACTTTACTTTGAAGGTGTAGTGATCGAGATCACTTGGTACTGATTCTATTCAAAACACCTCTCACTTTTAGTGAAGCTAGAAAAACTCTTGGATTGTGGTGTTACATTTTATTTTCTGAAGGGAAGACATTTTCTAACAGTCAAAGAATCCAGATATTGCTGTGGCGGTGTGTCTGTGGAACATGCTTTACAATATAGACCTCTTTCATCATGTCTCGCATAGTATCACACTCATCCCCAACACGTAAATTGTTTTAAGTGAAAAAGCTGTATGCATTTACCCATAAAGCTGAATTTTCTAATTATTTATTTCCTTGTTCAAGGCAGAACTATCAAAGAGAATGTACCAGCTATCTTTTGACATTACCAAACACCATGAATATCATTTACAACTGTTTAATTTCTAATAGAAATACTTATCTACAACTTAGAAGAATAACATTAAGATCTTTGAAATCAGGTGATAACATTTTCTGTGCAACAGTATATCTCCTAAGAATTCATTTTTAAATATGTGCTGTGACAGGTTTTTTTTTTTACTGTCTGTGAAACTGATAATACTGTGAAGACTTAAAGTACATGGAAAAGGTGGAGAATCTTTACATGTCCGTATTAAGTAATTTTATTAAATCTTGAATGTTGCAGTAAGAGATGCAGTGACACTTCCTCTTCATTGTGCACTGTCAGTTTATTTTTGTAAGGGGCAAGAAGAATGGATTGTTAACTTTCTGATAGATTTATTACATGCTAGAAACAGTAAATATATATATATATATATATTTACACATTGTTAATTGTGAGGATAAACTGAGTTTCCACTTCTTTGTTTTACACTAGGTATTTCTTGCTTGCTCGTTCCAATCCAGATCCAAAAGTTCCTGCAAGCAAAGCTTTTACTGGATTCATTGTGGAGGCAGATAGCCCTGGAATCCAAATTGGAAGAAAGGTGAAGAGAGTATCTCTTACTTGACAAACTAGGCGTTATTATTTGCTTCTAAATCAAATCATAACAAATTGCAATTAAAGAAAACATGTTACATAACTGAACGTTTTCACATTGTCATCTTTTCTTTTTTACAACATAAACTATTCATAAGACATAATTTTATTCATTCTGATAAGGAATTATTCAGACTGTATCAAAGAAAGATGACTTTGAATATCTGCAAAAAAATCTTTTGAGAACCATTTTACTGATCAATGCCAATAGATGAGAAATATGGCTTCAAAGGATAAAAAACAAGGTGGACAGTTTTAACCATAATACACAGAGAGCTTTAATTTTAGCTACTGCTCAAGGAAGGCTTTTCAGGTTTTGGTGCAAATTCTTAAATAAATAGGAGAAAAATTGACATTGTGTATCAGGGAAGGAATCTGAAAACTTGAAAACTCCATTTTATTTTTTTGTGCATGTGTTTCTGTTACAGTTGCTCTTTCCTACTGCTTGCATACTAGTTTCTTTACTTTTTCCTCTCCCACCTCAAATGATACAGTTAAACTTGAGAAAGACCATGTGAGTGATTGCAGCTATAGAATCAATTTTATATAGGCACAAGATAAACTGCCCAGCTTAGACAAATAAGGGGCATGCTGGTCCGTAAATGCAGAACTACTATTTTTCACATATATGGTAATTTTTAGATGAAACTGAAGTGTCTGGGTGGAGCTGGGGGGCAGAAGCTTACCTTATGCTTTGAGTAAGCTAAAGAAAGATGATGTGTTGTACCTTGGAAAAATTCAACTTAGTTGCACCTCTGTAAACTTCTCTTTTCAGGAAATGAATATGGGTCAACGCTGCTCAGATACAAGAGGTATTGTCTTTGAAGATGTGAGAGTCCCGAAAGAAAATGTATTAATAGCTGAGGGAGCTGGCTTTAAAATCGCAATGGGAGCTTTTGATAAGACCAGACCACCTGTAAGTATCAAAAATAATTTATTTATAAAATGTAATAGAAATTTTTTGTTTCTATTCTGTGCTATATTTAATTTAGGTAGCAGCTGGTGCTGTTGGGTTAGCAAAAAGAGCACTCGATGAAGCTACTAAATACGCCTTGGAGAGAAAAACCTTTGGGAAAGCGATTGTTGAAGTAAGTTAAATATATATTTATTCATACATATTCACTTATATAAGCTATGTTTTCGCATCAGTACAGTAGATGTGCTACTAGTGAATTTTCAGGGTTGTTCCTTGATTTTTAGGGCATAAGTTACTGTATCTCTGCCATTGCTTGGGTTCTCAAGTATATATTAGTCAGCGCCATCTAAGTAAATCTAGCCATGCAGTTAGTCCAGGAAGTCTTCTAAACTTACTGATGATAATAGTAAAATCAGAAAGAAAACTCTGCCCCAAAACCTGAAATTCATGTACTCTCAAGACATACTTAACTTCTTCAATACTAATAAATAGGGATTTTCAGGCAAGGTATAAGCTTCTCTGAGCTACGTGAAACAATACACGGTATTAATAAAAAAAAATTAGAATATGTTACCAATCACACTGCTTACCAGTTTTAAAGAAATTTAAATAAACAGCTAGCTAAGTAAGATGTCATAAGTACTGAAACACAACTTCATAATTCAGTACTTAGTCCCTGTGACTAAATGAATTTTAGAATGAAAACCTTAAAAGTCTAATTCAACACAGAATTATGACAGCTTGATCCATATTATGTAGAACTCATGTTGTACAACTTACTCTGTTGAAGAGACTAGTGTATAAAAAAGATCATATTCTTTTTGGAAGTCATAGAATCTTAAACAAGCAATGTTAATTTAATGTATTTCGTAATTCATAGCACCAGGCAGTGTCATTCATGCTTGCTGAAATGGCTATGAAAGTGGAACTTGCTAGGATGGCTTACCAAAGAGCTGCATGGGAAGTTGATGCTGGCCGCAGAAATACCTACTATGCTTCCATTGCAAAGGCATTTGCTGGTGACATTGCAAACCAAGTAGCTACAGATGCAGTGCAGATTTTTGGAGGAAATGGATTTAATACTGAATATCCTGTAGAAAAACTAATGAGAGATGCTAAAATCTACCAGGTAAGTAAAAGAGAATGTGATCTCTACAATAATGCCAAAATTTTATATAGAACTACCTAATGGCTACTTATTTCAAATCTTGATGTACACATATGACGTAAGTTTTTAGAATGACAGTAAGTATCCTTCAGTTTAAAAAAAGGGAAATTCAAATTGGGCAAATTCTTGCATACTTTGCACTAGATCAACAGCTTAACCTACATGCAAGAAATAAATTTAATGGTGTGGTTTTTTCCGTATATGGTAACTCTGAAATTCTTGGGCTCTTCTTCCTTTGGAAGCTTCTAAACTTAAAACAAACAAACAAAAAAAAAACCACTGTAGAAGACACTGCTCAAAATACCAATACTTCCTCTGGTATTCTGTAAGTAGGTATAGTTTATGTATGATGCTGTTCTTGAAAACCTTCAGTGCTGGAAATTCTCTGACTTCCCATATGTGTCATAGACTGGTGCCTGCCTATAGTTTAGCTTTTCCTTCAGCCTGATACCTAGTTCAAATAACAGTTGTTGCACATTATCTCCTTTTACTCCTCAGATCCAAAGACAGTATGCAGAACAACTGATTGGTAATGACATTTTAGGAGCTTCTCACATTCCTCTTATCTTAGTCTAGAAGAGAACACTACAGTGGCTTCTTCACCTTTTTCCTCATGAGTCATGCTGAATGATTTTTTTTATTTTTATTTTTTCCTTTTCTGTTTCCAGTCTCTTCATCACTTCTGGCTATGCTCTAAACCTTATGTTTGAAACTTTGGTAGGATAACCCAGGCAGAATACTTCAGCTGATATATCACCAGCATTGAGTGTCATGGAATATATCGTGGTCTTGCATATGTTGTATTAACAGAAGTATGATACAACCTGGAACGCTTGGCCTGTTTTTCTTTTTAACAACAAACCAAACTTATACTTAACTCATGTTTAGCCTGTAGTCACCCATAATCCCCAGATCTTTTTCTGCATTATTATTGCTGAGAAATTATTCCATGTTATGTCATAATTCTTGTCTTGGGATATATTCTGCTACAGTTCTTTATTCAGCAAGAATGTTTTAATTGTGCTCAGCAAAACCAGTAATCTTTTTACCTCTTTCTGATAGTAATAGTGGCTAGATAAAACTTATCAGAACAGGTATCAAGAAATGCATGTGGACCATAATCTGAACGGTTATTTAGTTATAACAGCTGTCATTCTTAAGATTCTATGTAGTTAACATTTCTCTTGTAGCTGACTTTAAAATGAAAACTATGATTCTCCCTAGCCAAGATTTTGTTTTTCTCTGTTTAAGGAAAGACAGCTAGTACTTTGGAATCTAAAGGTGCTTAGTACTAATTACAGTCCTGCAAGCGAGGAGATGAATGAGTAATATAATTTTACTATGATTGGGCATTTTTTCTGTCAGGTTCTGTGTTTTTCTAGAGAAAGATATTGTGAGGGTTGGAAGTTTATTTGAAAGTTAAGATTAATTTTACAGGATTCCAGTCATTTAGATTTTCTATTACACTGATCCATCACAGGTTCATGGCACAGTAGACTTTTTTTTTCCCAATTGTTCAGTCTAATCAGATTTAGTATTAATTTTTGTTGTTTTTTCTGCTTCTCTTCATCCCTTAAAATAATACAAGGAAGGGTTTTGTCTTTACAATATTTTGCCCATGTCTCTTGATTATGCATTACTATATTACGGCCCAATTCCACATGGTACATGCTTTTGGCCATGTGTTTCATGTATAAAAACTTTGTTTTCCACTTGTTCTTTTCTTCCATATATTTGATGTTTCTCGGTATTACACAGTTCTACTACTTCCCTTCAGTTGAAGGTGGTGCTTGAAACTGCTTCCATTGCTTATAAACCAAAACCTCTTTTGCATTTATTTAAGCAGACTGTGAGTTTTGATGTCTTTACACTTGAGTTCCATGGCTGTCTTCATCAGCAAGTAATTTAGTGCAATAGGAGATTAGCAGATTGCAGGAATAGCTGCTGAATGCCCTCCAACTACACCATATCTAGTTTGAAAAGGCTAAGTTCACAGCAGGCCTGTTTGGTTCGTTGGACTGAATGTCCCCACTATGTGTGTAATTGTTAAGGCTTTTAAATTGTAAACAAAACTGTAAATTGTTATAGGCCTGGACAATTTTGGCTTCGTTAGGATTTGGATGGTATTTGGCATATAGAGAGGGTAGAGTTTCCAGTTAAGTTTGCTCCAAAAGGCACCTACTTTCACCAGACTAAATCTGCTCTATAACCTGGATCATTGTAGGGTAAGCAGCAGCAGTCAGATGATTCACTCTGAGAATGAAAAATTTCCTCTGAAGAAAAAACTAATGTGACTGCAGGTTATACTGGCTCTATTTTCAAAAGGCTTTGTAAGGTTCTTGGGAATACTGTCCCTATTTTATAACTGCAGAAAGTGAATTTACCTGAATTTGAGCAACTCGTCATACCAAGTTTTGACAGAACTGGGAACAGAAACACTTGAATCCCTAAGCTATGTTGCTTCCACCCTCAAATCCTGTTGCAGTATACCTGTGGAGCATAGAGCCTTCTTACTGCATTAGAGCTTCATATATACAGTGTTGTGCATCTCTGTCTTTCCTGCCATCAATCAATGTAAAACAGGGGGATGGTGCAGAATGTTTCTAGAAGGCGATGTAAGAATGTAAGGTTAAAGAAAGGAAAAAAAAAAGGATACTGTATTGGAGAGAGTACTAGTTAGCAAGAAGAAATGGAAGTAAATGAATCAAAGGGAATGCTTGGTGTGACCTTGAAAGGCTAGTCAACAAAAATAAAACACTCAGCACAAGTCATCTTCTCTTCACCCATTGTTTTAAAACCTAGTTCGTAAAACCTAAACTATGTATTTTCTTCCTCAGATAACACACTTTCTTGATCTTTTTTGGCCCCCTATGTCTGTTTGTCTGAGAAAATTATTGAGTTTAGATGAGAGGATATGAGACTGTCTCTCAGTATCTTGTGTATGATTTATTCTATTTAGCCCAATGTAGTTACTTAGGCACACTGGAATTTTTCAGTTTTATTTTTCATGGATTTAACATTCCAATCCACCCTGTAATCTAGTATGCTAAGGAGGTTTAAAAGTGTAGAAAGATCAATCTAAAACCTTTTTAAAAATGATCATCTAACATTATTGCAATTCTTCTTTTCAGATTTATGAGGGAACTGCGCAGATTCAAAGGATGATCATAGCTCGTGAACATGTTGGCAAATTTAAGGCTTAAAGAAATGTATAAAGTGTGTGTGACACTACGGTAGTATGCTGTGTTCTCATGGAAGAGGATTTTAGTGCGTTTCTCAATACAATGGAAAATTTGTGGAAAAAAGCCCTTTTCTTTAAAAGTCTTTTTATTGAATACATTATTAAGCACTACTTCTTCCCATCCACTCCCTCTGAATTCCAAAGTGATTGATTGTCTTTCCCCACTTAATCATTTTCACTCAAATATTTAGCGTTTGGTGGGGGAAGGGAAAAAACTTTCCCTATAAAATTTATGAATTTATTTGATTAAAAAAGATACCAAAATTCAGATTTTTTTAATTTTTTTTTCTTGGTCAGTGAAGGCATTCAGCATGTGGAAATTCAACATGAGGAATTAAATTTGGGGAGTTTCTGTATTGTTTATAATGGTATAGATTTGTTCCATCTCTTTTATCATTGGCATTTGGATGGATATCAAATTAATAAATCTCAGGGAAATAGTTACTTACAAATGCTATTCTAATTCCTCAGGAATACCATGTTGCAGCAGATTGTCTCTAGGTCACCTAGAGCTAGCTGAAAATAAGTACGCTAACATGTTGGTTTTGTTGGCCTTAAGAAACTTGTATTTAAAAAAAAAAAAAGATGAATGAATCTTAATTTCTGGACCGTTCAAAAGCATATATTATCATAAATTAGAGCACACAGCACTATTATTTTTCTCAAACAGGGACAGGATTACTATTTCTAGTTTGTCTATATTTTACATGTGTCCCTGAAGCAGCATGAACAAAAACTACTTCTTGTTTTCAAAAGACACAGCATAATAGGGCTTCTTTTCAGTTTCTTAACCACGTTACTCACCTGAATCCAGCACTGAAAAAAATTGTCATTCAAAGCGTTTATCTCTGTTCTTCAAAGAAACCTGTTGTGTTCATGAAGAAAATACTTGTGCCTTTTCCTGTGCAAGACGTCTGCTGTATGGTTGAATGTTATGGACAGCTTTTGGTAAAAATAATTATGTGGTTTTGTTATAGCATAAATAAGTATGATTGTCCAATTTTAAACTTTTTCATTTTAACCAGTGCCACATAAAATAACCTCTAGGAAACATTGCCATATTTTCTTATAACATGTCTATTCTAAATTTGTGTATTACTCCAAAAATCTAAGTACAAAAAGGGCAAGCAACGAGAACCTCACAACACAATGTTTTTTCACTGTAAAGTTAGATGATCAAAATGTTATTTCTGACAGCCATTGATGCATTCGAATAAAATCTCATTTTAAACAGAGAGGTGTGGTGGTTTTTATTCATTTTGCTTGCCACATCGTTTAAATTGTATTTTGCATAAGTTGTCCAGTGTCTGAAACAGGCAAATAGCTGCACCTCAGTTCCTCCTGTGCTACTGCCCACAACAGCTGCGTGGCCACTGCAGTTCAGCAGTGTGAAGGCCTGTATTGCATTGCCTGCATGAAGTCTGTCCTGAGGACTGAGATCCAACCCAGTAGTGACAGTATCAGCTTGAAGGAATGCAGCCTCTCTCACTGCTGCACTTGTTTAAGTAAGTAAATGTTCGGTCAGGATGATTCACTTCAAGTCAAAGTGCAAATTTTCCTTAAGAATGACTTATGTGATCATTTTTATTTATTTCAGATTCAATTCAGATTTATTTATTTCAGATTCAATGTATTTAAGGGTATATTCCTTTCCATCAGTGTATACACTTAACTGTTTGCAGCAGGAACAGCCGAGGAAGAGGAATTCTTGAGGGTTTTGTGTTTTGTTTTGTTTGAAATTTGGCTAGGCTCTGCTGGGCAGTGCTGGCAGAACGCACGTTCCCTGGACTTCTTGGAAAAATTATTCAGCCACATCTGGAGTGCCATGCCCAGCTCTGGGCTCCCCAGCACAAGAGAGAGATGGAGCTACAGGAGACAGTCAAAGGGCCACAAAGACGACAGACAGATGGGACAGCTGCACTGAATGGACAGATGACCGTTTCTGGTATTCGTCACATCACGTCACAGTGAGAGTGGTGGGATAAATGCCAACACAGGTCAGACCTTTGTTTTCTGTATACTGTCAGTGCTGTCCAGGTAAATTGCAGAAAAGCAATTTCTAATCAATGGTTTTGATGATTGCAAACTTAGAAACCAAGTACTCTCGGATAGCAATAACAAAAACTATTTCAATATGTTATTTAAAAACAAACACTAATGGACAGACCTTCAGGATTTAGTCCTATCACTTCCTAAAATAAATAAATCAAATTACAGAATGATGTGCTTTTAAAGTTCACAATGGTGACTTTGCACTCCTGATAAAGTTTGTAATACTCTAGCTACAGGTTCTCCTGGAACTTTAAATGATTTCCTTTGGATTTTTAAAATTCTCTATGCACATTGAGGTAAAAGACCAGGATGTGAGTACTGTTTTAGTTTTTATACATCTATGCATATATATGTGTGTGTCTATATAGATGCACATATTACTGTATATTATAATTACTGTATTTTATAATATTTAATTACTTGGTATTTATATAAGCTATGCATTTATGTAATATGTATTATTCAAGTGTAGTACGTCTATGCTTTAGTACTATACAAAGGAAATATGGTAGGAGCCAGTTCTTGTTCTCAAATCTGCTTTTTCTTTTTTCCTTTGTAACGTAAAAATGATACCAGTCTGTTGAGCATTTTATTTATCTGGCTTGTACTCGTCCCCCTAAGAAAAAGGATTTATTCTCAGTCTTATTTTTTCACCATAGTGACTAACATTATAAATTTAACTTATCACCATCTATTATGCCTTTTTTTTCCTGTTCCTTCTCATGCAAACCATGGTGGAAAACAATACTCAAAAGGCTCAAATGCTTCTAAAAAATTGCTTGATTACTTGCATCTCCAGTCCCATCTCATGGAAGAAATGTTTAAATGGTGTTACAAAAAAATAAGATAGCATCCTGGTTTTGGAAGAAAGTATATAGGAATTAAGGTGTTGGATTTGAAACCCTTAGGGCAGAAGAATGTTGCTTTCTTGGATCACTGGTGAGTGTTGACATGTATTACCTTATCTAAAGTAGATGTTTATCACCAATTAAGCTCTAGAATTACTCCGAGACCCAGGAAGCTGAAGTTTCTTTAGGTTCCGACCTTTGAGCTTCTCAGAGCCATCCAGTTGAATTCCTTTCCCAAATTCTGATCCAGCACTAGGAGGCAGGGGTACACTGTAAGGTTGTTTACATTGATGTATTAGAGATGTGTAGTTCTTGAATTAATGGTTGATGGTACTAGGAAATACTTTTATGATAACTGAATACAGCTTTAGAGACGCAAAGTTGAAAAGTGTTAACAAATGCTAATGCTCGTAAACTCTTGTGGTAAATTCAAGCAGCGTGTCTTGTGCATGTTCTTAGTCCAAAAACACCATTTAGTCTCCTGTATGTATAAAGGGCCCTGTCACATCTTCCAGGTAAGTGTACCATTATAATTGCAGAATTGCAAAATCCAGCAGTCAAGATCATGTTCTTGCATCAGTTTGACTAAAAATTGCATTAGCTCAGGGTTTGGGGCTGGGTGTAGCTTTTATGGTTTAGCTTCCAGGTTTAAGCGTGCCAAAGAAAATTTGCAGCTCTAGTCAGTCTTGCTTTAAAAACAACAATTGTTTGTACTTCTGCCCAGATACCAGAGAGCACCCAAACATTTAAGGCTGATCAAGAGCTGTGTTCCAGTATTTTGAGAATCTACTGCCCTGCCATTATCAAGTGGGGCACTACAGATAAATATTAAAATTGTATAGCTATTTTGCAAATTACCACTAGGTGAACTGATTTGCATATATATGGCTATACATAAGCTGAAAATGAGTTGTTCACTGTTATGTGTAGTAAACATACAGATCACTTGAGTTGTAGTGTGCACTTTGTGAATGAGGAGATAATCCGTGGGCTGGAAAAGAAAACAGTAAAGAGGCATCTTTTTGGTTAATTTTTATCGTATAAAACTTAGTATTTTAGCATTTTGTTCTATATTTTCAGTAGAGATTTAAAGGCATTTTTGTTGATACTGATAAAACTAATCTTTATTTCATTCCCTGCCATTTACATTCTAGGAGAAATACATACAAGATTCTCCTCATGTGCTGTACTTCTAGCAAGCCCTAAATCACTTGCACAAGCACAGTCTTCTCCTTCGTATTGTTGAAGCTTGTGTATTTAATGAGGATGGTAGAATACAAAGGGACTCGATGTACCTTAGTTGCATTTCTGACTTGCAGGGAAAACTAAATGCTATTGATGTGGGGAAGGCCGTATAATTAATTTTGTCCTGTATGAAGGATTTTATTGTAGGCAGAACTCTGAATTGTGTGCAAGACAGGTGAGTTTTTCTTTATATGGAAATGCTTTAAATTAGCGGTTATTGCATACTATCTCTAAATGTTTCGTTCCAACTTCTACAAGTAATACCATTTAATCATAGAATGGTTTGGGATGAAAGGGACCTTAAAGATCATCTAATTCCAAGTCCCCTGCTATGGCCGTACTTTCAGTTGGCTTTCTGGGCTGCAGGTGCACATTGCAGGCTCATGTTGAGCTTCTCATCCACCAACACCCCGAGGTCCTTCTCCTCAGGGCTGTTTTCAGTCCTGGGATTGATCCGTTTCCTGGGAGGGTTCAATCTGTTATGCATGTTCGCATACTGCTTAAAATGCTGTAAGGGGCAACTACTGTGCCTGTACAGCAGTTCAGAAGTTTTCTTGGTATACCATACATACTTTACAGTATTCCTGGATGTGCAACATAGCTGTTGATCATAAAATCATAGAATGGATTGGGTTGCAAGGGACCTTAAAGATCATCTAGTTTCAACACCCCTGCCATGGGCAGGGACACCTCCCACTAGGCCAGGTTGCCCAAAGCCCCATCCAACCTGGCCTTGGGCACTTCCAGGGACAACTTCTCTTGGCAACCTGTTCCAGTGTCTCACCACCCTCTGAGTGAAGAATTTCCACCTAACCTCTAATCTAAATCTCCCCTCTGTTAGTTTAAAACCATTCCCCGTTGCTCTCCATCTTTTTTATATGCCTCTTTTCAGTACTGAAAAGTTGGAAATAAGGTCACCCCTGAGCCTTTTCTTCAGGCGGAAAAGCAACAGCTCTCAGCCTGTCTTCATAGGAGAGGTGCTCCAGCCCTCTGATCAACGTTCTGGCCCTTCTCTGGACACGTTCTAGCACCTTCTTGCGCTGGGGTCCCCAGACCTTGGATGCAGGACTCCAAGTGAGGCCTCCCAAGGGCAGAGCAGAGGTGCGCGATCAACTCCTTCCACCTGCTGGCCACTGCTCTGTAGATGCAGCCCCGGGGTGCAGTCGGCCTTCTGGGCTGCAAGCGTGCCCTGCTGTCTCATGTCAAGCTTTTCATCCACCAGAACCCCCAAGTCCTTCTCTGCAGGGCTGCTCTCACTGAGTTCTTCATCCAGTCTGTACTCCTGTCTGGGATTGCCCCGACCCAGGTGCAGCACCTTGCACTTGGACTTGTTGAACCTCATTAGGTTCACATGGGCCTACCTCTCAAGCTTGTTCAGGTCCTTTGGATGGTTTCCCTTCCTTCTGTTGTATCAACTGCACCACTCAGCTTGGTGTCATCTGCAAACCTGCTGAGGGAGCACTTGATCCCATTGTTTATGTCATTCATACAGATATTAAATGGTACTGGTCCCAGGACAGACACCTGAGGGACGCTGCTCATCACGGGCCTCCACCTGGACATAGAGCCATTGACCACCATGCTCTAGGTGCGACCTTTAATCCAAGTGCTTATCCACAGAATGTTCCACCCATCAAATCCATCTCTCTCCAATTTGATGCATGCTTTTGTTTTTGCTATTCTGGGGGGAGGATTTGGTGGGGGATGTTTATTACAAAGTGAAGTTTATGAGCAGCCTTGAGTTGTTATTGTGGTTCCTTGCCCTTTGTGCCTGGCTGCTTTCTTAGTGACTGCCTGAAACATGACCAGTGTGTGCTTTAGCATTGCAAACATTATTTCCCAGGAAAAATAGACAGGGATTAATCAATGCAGGTATATTACATGACGTTGAAAGTAAGCCTGACATGACAGCAGATGTATGTGGGATTGCCAGAAACAATGATTGAGGTTAAACTGTTCCTGCCAAAGAATTCATGTGGTATTTAGTTTGCCTTCCATAAGCCTTAGGGTAAGAAGACTATACAAGAACAAACCTTTGCAGGATGCAAAATTGTCATAATCTTCAGCCTTCAGAAAGCAATTTGAGTGCTCTGGCTTGATTTGGCTGTGTGTTCTTAAAAGAAAACAATGAAGAGGAAAGAGCCCCCAAATGAGAATGTGTTGGTTCCATTTTTCTCTGTGAATAAAGACATTTACTGCTCCTGAGCTGACATAACAACTGACATGAAGGTGGTCCTGTGTGGAGCCAGGAGCTGGACTCAATGATCTTTGTGGGTCCTTTCCAACTCAGGATATTCTATGCTACTATGATCTTTCTCCAGACTTTGCACGAGTGTAGTACATTAGTAGGATATTACTGTTGTTTGATTACACTGTCTAATTGGAACTTCTATATAAAAGCAACTGTACCATTAATATACTCGTCTAATGAAAAGGTAAAACTCATGTGAAACTAAAAGGTGAAATGTGTGCTTATTTTCTATCATGTGTCCACGACTGGATTTCTGCTTTGAGATCTTCCTGTATTTAGTCTGCTAAAGTACACTTAAGTTTTGGGGATTTCAAAACTGATGTCTGTAATTTTGGATCTGTTGTTACACAGGATTACTGGCTGTAACAGATGAGTTGCATCAAATAAATGTTGACTTGCTGGGTATGGTGGCTTTCTGAAGGTCAGTTACCTGTTGGAGGTCTCAGTGGACAAGAGGAGAAGGTATTTGGTGGCTTTTGTTTGTTCAGAGCTCAATAGATGTTATTTGTTCTAAAGCTGAAGCATTTCTGCAAAGTATGATTACTTTCGTGGAATACTTTGTAAACTTTTTTGAATTATTATGCTCTTCATTTTGGTTCTTCATGTTGTCATTAACACTTCTCATGCCATCCTGGGCTATTCTTGGTTTTATGTCTCAGGTTAGGAAAGTATATGTACTGATCACTTGAACCAGTACCCTGTTTCTGACATTGGGAAGATCTGTAAGATCTGTAGAAAAAATGTTTTACTAGATGTTAATCGTGGTATAATAGTGTTTAGTGGCACTATAGGAAATGTGTAACCTGGAATAATTTCCAGTACCAAATAGATAAGCAATTAACAGGTGTGTTTTTTCGAAAAACAGAAACTAATTGATGTGAAACTCTTTGTTCTTACTCATGAAAAAAAGGCTGTAGATTTTTAGCCTCCTGCAGAAGGTGATGTTTATTTCAAAATCACATTCTTATATTCCTGTTTCCTGAAGAAAGGAAGGTGTCGTCTTGTATTTTTTTTTCCTTTCAGTTTTATCATACATCTAAACCAAATGTCCCTTCTCATCATGTAAAGAATTGTAGGATCAGAAACTGGAACTGAAGATGAAAATGTACCTCCCCGTTACTCAATATATACCCAAACCTGTCTTTTTTCCCCCCACCCTCCAGCATGTAGGATCCATACAGTAATGCAACACCACCCAACACACACACACAACATTCCTAGTTAAAATTGGCAGATTAAATCCAATATGAACATGTACCTTCTGATTTCCCAGGGTATTCCCTACCCTCATTTACACACCATCCCCACTTTAGTGGCAGGTAGGAGTCATACAGTGGTTGAACCCCCTCCTAGGGAGCAGGTTACATGCTTGGGAAAAAAAGTAGAAAGCAAGCTAATGACAATTTACCATTCAATAGAGTGAACCTTATCAGGTTCTTGTTCGTCAAAGAATTACCTAGTTAAAAAATAAATGAAATTGAAGCAACCTAGCAAGACGATTAGTTACAGTATTTCTGCTGTTTTTTTATCCTTAGTTAGATATTACATGGCCCTCAGTATCAGGATCCATGTCTTACCTGGTGAAAATTAGGGTGGGCGGGTATAGCTGCTGTCCTTTTTCTTGTACTCTGAATGCTATTCTGCCTGCAATTGGTAGGGAGAGGAGTAAACTGTTCTGACCAGTTTCCCTGCAGGGTGCTTCCTGCCTACTGCATAGTTGTAGTATGATTAGTGCAATGGTATCAAGTGAACCATGGCTTGAAATCGATATGACAAAAAAGACTTTAAGCAACAGCAGTTTCTCCCCACCTCTCCTTTGCTCAGGATTCTCAGCAATCTCTGGTAGGGTCTTACCAGAGCACTCACCTCACTCGCACCAATTCCCTCCAGCAGCTCTCTGGGAGCACACACCGCCCCTGCCCCATGGCTGGGAGTAGAAGACCCCCACTGGCTGATGCCAGGTCCCCGCTGGCTCCAGGAGCTGACACCACGTCAGGGGCCCCCAGCTCGATGCCAGGAGCTGGCACACAGTCCACTCATACACACACACATAGGTCTCACCAGTACCTGGCACATGGTCCTTGCAGCACACATACACACAGGAAGTATTATGAAGTATTTATAAGATACATAGCAGAGTATTAAGGCACTCAGGACTGACTTTTTACACCCAGCCATCAGGAACATACAAAATAATGAGCGTGCACACACAGCCAAAAAAAAAAAAAATCCAGGCATTTTCACACTACCCCACATCTGTTATCTGTTCAATCACACCCACAAAGACTCCAAATAGCTGAGCAGCTGTACATTCTTGATGTTCGATTTCAGTTCCTGGATATGTATGATATATATCACGGCTACCTTTAAGCACTCCTTGCTGGTACCCTGCACAAGAAAGGAAGCAAGCTCCCTAAGCTGTCTTAAGAGCAGCACCAATGCACATAACAGAGTTTCAAGAAGGAATGTTAGTGAACATTTTAGATGCAACACCTTGCATCTGTTTCAACCAGTAGTTGTTCTGAGGTTTGTGAGGCAGGCATTGCTCGGAAGAGTCTCTTTACAGGAACTGTCTGTGGTTTTGTACCATGAGTACCTCAAAAATGGAGCAAATCCACATCTATCATTTTATAGGATGCCCTCTTTTGCCTTCAGTGTGGCTGTACCGGTGTCATGCTGTTCAACACGGCACTTTCAAAGTGGTGAATCCTTATTAGAAGCAAAGTACAAGTGTGTACAAAATCACAGAATCACACAGTATCCTGAGTTGGAAGGAACCAATGAGGATCATCAATTCCAGCTCTTGACTCCACCCAGGGCAACCTAAGATTTAAACATATATCACAGAGCACTGTTCAAATGCTTCAGGTACACCGACAGGCTGAGGGCAGTGAGTATTGTGGGTTAAGCCCAGTAGCAGCTCAGCACCACACAGCTGCTCACTGAATCACCCCACAGTGAGATGAGGGAAGGGAGTAAGAACGGTAACAGTGCAGGAACTTACAGGTTGAGATAAAGACAGTTTATAGGTAAAGCAAAAAGCTGCACAGGCAAGCAGAGGAAAACAAGAAGTTCACTCACTGCTTTGCATCAACAGGTGGATGTTCACCCACTTTTGGGAAAGCCAGGTTTCATCACAAGTAACAGTTAATTGGGAAGACAAATGCCATCACTCTGAATGTTTGTCATGTGGGTCGTGTGTCCATCTGTTCCCATGTTGTGCGTTGTTCCCTCCCTGCCCCATTCTTTACCTCAGCTTTTATTGCTGATTACAACTTTTTTTTTTAATTTATTTTTTATTGCTGAGCACAACTCTGTAAGGTACGGAATATCCCTTTGGTCAGTTTGGGTCAGCTGTGTCCCGGTTCCTTGCACACCCCAGTCTCCTTGCCATCAGGGCAGCATGAGAAGCAGAAGAGTCCTTGCCTCTGTGTAAGCACTGCTCAGCAACCAGTGAAACATCACTGTGTTACTATTTGCATCATAAATCCAAAACACAGCACCATACCAGCTACTGGGAAGAAAATTAGCTCTATCCCAGCCAGAACCAGGACAGTGGGGACCCTGTTCCAGTGCCTGACAAACCTCTCGGTGAAGCACCTTTTCCTAATATCCTATCAGATCTTCCCCTGAAGCAGCTTTAAGCCATTTGTTCTCATTCTACTTTCTGTGAACTGAGAAAAGGCTGAGAGCCTACCTCTCTCTCTGTGCCCCCTCATGAAGTTGTAGATAGTCATGAGGTCACCCCCTCAATCCTCTTCTTTAAGCTGAATAAACCAAGTATCTTTAGCCACGCCTCATAAGTCATGGCCTCCAGTCCTTTCACCATCTTTATTCCCTTCTTTGGACACATTCTAATATTTTTAATATCCTTCTTATATCATCACATAAAGATCTTCTCTTCCTAGTATTGAATAGAATTTAATCATATGAGGTATTTAAATTACATATGGAAAGGATTTCGGTGCTTTTGCAGCTAGAAAAGGGCTAGCACTTCACGGTTTCTTCAGAGAAATAAATCTTACATTCTGCTTACAAGAAGCTGTGATTTTGGCCCGTCTGTGGCTTCTGGTAAAAAGATCAAAGCTAAGAAATTTCCCTATAATTCTTACCTTCAATGAGCACAGCTACAAGGTCTGAAATGTCACAGATGCTCAAATCATTGAAGCCTCCCTGCCCCTACCCCCAACTCTTTTATTTTTTTCTTCACAGTCTTCCCTATGATAATAATGAAGGAGATGTAAAAATTTATGTTGAGAAGAAACTTGTACTTGTCCATCTCCTGATATTCTTGCAATGAATTTCTGTTTAACAAGAAGGTCTTCCTTGAGCACGATGAGTATCTTGAATTAGAAAAGAAGTCATAAACTTCTGTGAATGACTTCTGTCTGCTTTATAGGAGAAGTTGCTGCACTACGCCTGTATGTCTCAACATCGGCTCCACATCACAGAAATGGAACCTGTAGAATTCTGCCTACCTGAGGTGGTATCCAGCATGAGCAGCTACTGAACAGGACCCAAAAGCTGTGACCCATAACATGAGAGTCTCATTTAAAGAAAAACTCCCACCTCTAGGAGGTAACTGAAATCTCTATCCGGTTCCAAACACTGTCATTCGGGTCCCTGACAGATAGGCAATCTCCCCCATAGACAGGTAGCATAAGCAGCCTTTGCTGGAAAGTAGTGAGCCCTGTGAAAAAGATACATGGGGATGTGTCAGCTCTCAAATAGATTGATGTGAATGGGATCCTGGAATAAGGACCTTAGCCAGGGAACTGCATGCATGGATTTTTCTCACGCTGTACATTTTACTAGCCAGAAGTGATTCCAGTAGATAGTTAACTCTTCTGTGAAAGAGAGAAAATATATACTTTGAGGAAAGAGCAAGACGACTCAACCTTGGGGATGTCTAAAGGATGATTAACTGAGGAAGTGCTAATCAGGAAGACCATTATATTGACATTCTTGAGGGAAACATCCTGATGTATGCACTTTGATACATCACTGATCAATGTAATGAGAACAGTTGGCTGAAAAACAAAGATTAGGACTATTCTAACGTGAGCTATCCATGAACTATCCTCATTATAATAGTAAAAATCACACCCTAGGATGTGAGACCCCAGCCCATCCAGGAACCCTTCCACTCTGAAGATGTGCAGAATGATTCTGTCATGTTAGCTTTATAATTATGTAAGCAGTCAGAGGCTAGGGGATTGTAAAAACATAAATGTATTGATAAGAGATTGTATAAAGAGTGGCACAGAAAATCTGTAGGTGTGCCAGCCCTGTGGAAAACCACGTGGTACTCAGACTTGTGCAATTCTGAAATAATATCTAAACCTAGTGTGTGGATTGGCTTATTGCACATTGGGTAATGAATCCAAGCTTTTTATCAGACAACAAAAGCAGCCCCCAGGGTATTCATAGTCCCTTGCTCCACAAACAAGAAGTCCAGAAACAGTTTTACCATTCACACCTCTGTTTGCTCATGGGCTCTTCCTCATTCCAGAGAGTTAACTAATAAGTGTGTTTGCTCAAGTTTAGCCCAGTACAGCCAGCAAGATGACTCAGGGAGGAGGCAGTATGGCATTGACACTCAAAAAAGCTATGTGCAGTCATTTTCAAATTTGGAAAGCTAAGAGACAGGTTTTCACAGAAAAAATACACAAGAGATGGTCACTATTCTACAAGTCATAGACTTCAGTCTGGTATTCTCAGACAGCTCTCTTGCTGCTTTCTTCATAATATGAGACCATCATACTTCCAAAATACTCTTTTCTGCTACTTAGAATACTTTGCTCCAGTGATATTGCAAAGAGCTCTTACCCTTGGCAGCAACTAGCCTCATAGCTGCCAAAGCTCTAATTGTATATAATCTGCATTATAAGAAACAGACACTAATTTTGCTCAAGTTGCCTTTTGCCACTAAGGAAAATTAGGAGTACTTTCATAGGTGAAGGAAGGGGAGAGGAAAAAAAAAATGCACGAAACTTTGTGGGTATGCCTTTTTGCATGTATCCCAAAATGCAGAGTCAGAATTCATATGCTGGAACTTCAATTACCTTTTAAGAAACTGGAGATCCAGAAGTTGGATGATGAAGTTTTAAGTAGCTGAGGGTACTTACTCCAAAAAAAGACAGGTCTGAGAAGAAAAAAATATATACATTTTCTTCATGAACAGAATACCATGTTGAAATTGGGAATCTTAATACTTTCCAGAAATCTGCTGGTAAGGATTTGATCCCAAGTCTTGAGAAATGATAGGATCCTGAGACAGTAAGTCAACCCCAAGAACGACAGGAGAGGATGTGAATGTTACCACCTGTCATTAAAAAGCAAACACCCCAAGTGATGTGGTGGCAGCAGCAGCAAGAGGAGAGGACGCACAAGCAGGCAGGTCTCTCTGTCAAACTCAACTGCAGGAAGAAAGGGCAGAGCTGGAACCTGTAAAGACAGGGTCATAGAGGACAGATGACGTAATAAGAGAGTGGATGAGCTGAAAACAGTCAAGGAAGTGGAGAGGGTCAAGAAAGGAGTTATTTCATGCAGTAGAAAGAAATAGCCAACAGAACAGAAAGCAATGTTTCCATTTTGGAAAGAACCTTTTAGCAAAGCAGTGCTCCCCAGCCCAATATTTGGCTGTCATCCTGCAAAATAGTATTTTATTTTTCAGATTTTCGCACCTCCTTAGGCATAACGTACTGATTCTTCACTGTTTTTTGTTCCTGCAAAGAGTCATTTTTAAACATATAAAGTGTTGGAGAATATCAGGACTCCAAGCACATAATAACACATGTATGATTTCAGACAGCTTTATTAATTTAATAAGAAACTTTATTAACTGTTATCAGAGGGATAGAATGGCAGCATCTATCCCTCTGTCCTCGTGTTCTCTACCCAGTTGTTGCAGAGACCCGATTTACACACTGTTTCAAAGAGAGGAAAGAAGTAAGGAAGAAACATAATATTAACAAAGTCAAGTGTGCTTTCTTGGGAAGGATGGACTCCAGAATATCATTTATATGTTAACAAGAAGGAAGTACCCATTCCTGGAAGGGGTGGACTCCTTAAGTATCTTGTTAACTGCCACAACTGACACCCTGGTTAGACATGTAGGAGTGTCACACCCAGTATTATTAGCTCAGAAAACAGGAATAATCAAACTGCTAGGTTTTGGTTGAAAGCAATGTTCTTTTTGCTAGGTAAACTTCTTCGTCAGACCTCTTAGATCTTAAATATTGTTTTGTTGGTGGTGGTGGTGGTTTTTGTTTTGTTTTGTTTTGTTTTCCCACCACACAGGGACTCCATTTTTAGGGCACATTTCAATTCTGAAATTTTCATTTAGAAGCCAGCCTGGAGTTTTTGTGTCGCAGCCACTGCAGAGCCTGCAGGGTGTTAAGCGAGGTGCAGAGCGCGGCCCCCTCCTGCAGCCACCGCAGCCCACGCCCAGCTGCTGGGGCCCTACCCAGTGCCCGGGGTCCTGGGGTCTGCCCAGACTGGGGGACGCTGCTGCTGCTTTCCCCTGCACAGATTCAGCCAGTAGCAAATCTGAGCACGTATCCCAGAGACAGTGTCCCAGAGGAGGGGAAGTGAGATTAATATGTATATATCCCATTAATGTAAGTACCCTAGCAGTAGCCCTTGGTGTGCAAGCTAGGAGGAGCGATCCCCCTTGCACCCAGCGCTGCAATAAACATACCTACTTTATAACTCTCCTTGAGTTGTAAAGTTTGATTTCCGCACCTCACAGCTGGTACAACAGAAGTAAGGGAAGCCATCCAAAGGGACCTGGGAAAAAGCTTGAGAAGTGGCCCCTCATAAACATAATGAGGTTCAACAAGTCTTAAGTGCAGGGTTCTACACCTGGGTGGAGGCAATCCCAGACATGAGGACAGACTGGGAGAAGAACTCATTGAGAGCCGCCCTGCAGAGAAGGACTTGGGGGTTCTGGTGGACAAAAAGCTCGACATGAGACAGCAGGGCACGCTTGCAGCCCAGAACGCCAACTGCACCCTGGGCTGCATCAACAGAAGAATGGGCAGCAGGTGGAGGGAGGGGATTGTCCCCCTCTGCTCCACCCTTGGGAGGCCACATAGAATCATTAAGGTTGGAAAAGTACACACTTGAAGTACTGCATCCATATCTGGCAACACCAGCACAAGAAGGATGCTGATCTGTTAGAGCGGGTCCAGAAGAGGGCCACGAAGATGATCAAGGGCCTGGAGTATGGGGCTTCTTCTCCTATGAAGACAGGCTGAGAGAACAGGGGTTGTTCAGCCTGGAGAAGAGAAGGCTCTAGGGAGACCTCATTGCAGCCTTTCAATACTGAAAGGGGACTTATGAATTAATGGAGAGCAACTTTGTACATGGACAGATAATGATAGTACTCGTGGGGATGGTTTTAAACTAAAAGAGGGGAGATTTAGATTAAATGTTAGGAGGAAATTCTTCATTCAGAGGGTGGTGAGGTACTGGGACAGGTTGCACAGAGAAGTGGATGCCCCATCCCTGGAGGTATTCAAGACCAGGTTGGGCTAGGCCCTGGGCAACCTGATCTAGTGGGTGGCATCCCTGCCCATGGCAGGTGGATTGGAACTAGACGATCTTTAAGGTTCCTTCCAGCCCAAGGCATTCTATGTTCCCTCAAGTACCTGGCAAGGCTCCTCTGTCCACCCGGAACCCCTCCCCAGACTCCAGACCCCTTACCCACTTCAAGGGTTGCCCATTGACTAGCTGATCCAGCTTGAAGCTCACCGCAAATGCACACAGTCACACACTGGTCCCTCACGCACACCACAGGCACAAGTGTCCCTGGGCATAGCAGCATGGACTCACCTGATATCCTGGCCTGACACCCCAGCCCAGACCCAAGGCCCCCATTACTCACTGGCTCGTCCAGCTCAAAGTTTGCAGGTGAATGCACATGTACACCCCATGCAGGCCACTTGGTGAAGATGCAGACACTCGGACCCCCCAGCAGCCAGCACCAGGCTGTGACCCGTGGCCCTGATCCAGCTGCTGGTGCCGAGCCTGCACTCACCTCAGTCACACCAGTTGCCCCCAGTAGCTCTTTGGGAGCACACAACGCCCACACCCCATGGCTGAGAGTAGAAGATCCCCCACTCGCTCCAGTAGCTGATGCCAGGACCCCACTGGACCCAGTAGGTGGCACCACAGGCCAGGTGCCCACTCCTCCAGTCTTAACTGGCGCCCAGTCCACTCACACAAACACATACACAAGCACCTGTGAGTTAAAAAAAAAAAAAGAAAAAACAAAAAAAAAAAAACAAAAAAAAACAAGTAGATAGGACAGACCGCGGTGATCAGATGCAAACCAGACAAGTGTACATCCCATTTTGCCTGTGAACCACCATTTTACACTTTTTCTGCCTACCACCCCCCCCCCCCCCCCCCCCATTTGTTCCTCCTGCACCCTTTTCACCATGCACTTCCCACGTGGGTTTGCAGAGCTCTGCAGTTTCCTGTATCCCTCACAGTCCAGGGTCCCCGTGGTTTACAGTCTTATCTCTTGCAAAGTCCGTGTTGATCCTCCTAGAAGTATTTTGTTAGCTCATCAACTAGTGTGAATGGGAGGTTTTTTTCTTGTCATTGTCTCCATGTTTGTTTTGTCAGGTCTGTGCCTTAGCATTTTGCATATTGTTCCCCTTTCTTTTGATCTTATCAGCCTGATCCAGAAATCCTCACTCAGAAAATGTTGCTTGAATCAATATTCCCACATCCTGTCTCTTTTCTTATTTATTACAACTGTCCAGGTTTGTTTCTGGTCATTGTCTCCTAACTTAGAAGTCCTTGATCAAGATAACCCTGCTGGAATAAACCTTCCACATTCTCACATGCCCTTAACAATTAGTGTGACTGACCAGACTTGGTTCCCATCACTGCCTCCCTTTCTTTTTATCACTTGTTGCCTTGGCAAAGGTTCCTGACCAGGTAGGTGCCCTTAAAGGAGAAGGCACTCTCATACATACGTCTCCCCAATATAGGTCCTGATGACCCCAAAACACAAGGCAGCACTGAGGGTCAGAAATACAGCATTAAATATGTGCAGATAACAGGACACCATCTCCCTCTTGATCTTAATGTCCTTCTCCCTCAGAGGCTGCTTCATCTTGCTTAGGTTCAGAAACAGCTGTTGAAGAAAAGCAAACACATTTTTAAATGCCCATTGTCTTGGAGCAGTGCTCAGCAAGCAAAACACCATTTGCCATTTAGAATACAATCTATTACAAAGGTCTGGTGGCAAATATGACTTTTAGCAAGATAATCCAGTATTCATAGGGTTACATTATGGTTGCAGGATCCACAGAATGTAGGCATTTTTTTTTTCCTCTAGACATTGCTCCAACCTTGCTAGTTAAGGGATTGCATCACATGTCCCACATGATGCTTTGAAATAACTTGGAAAACTTAAGATATGGATTACCTTATGGTTGCATGAACCACAGAACAGAGGCAAAAATCCTTTAATGGATTAGTCATTTTTTAAATGAGGGAAGAGGGGGGTCCAAGAAAGCTGGTTAATATTAACAGGTCACCTCCTCTGAGCTCAAGAGCTGACCTCCCAACAGAGAAGACAGGAAAAATGCTGGGAGGCATTCATGGATGAACAAGGAGCTCCTGTCCAAACTCAAACAGAAAATGGAAGCATGCAGAAGAGGAATACAGAGACACTATCTGAGCATCCAGGAAAAATGTGGGCCCATTGCTGAACAACACTGGGTCCTGATTACAGGGGAAAGGGAAAAGGCCTAGGTACTGAATGCCTTTTTGCCTCAGTCCTTACCATCAAGACTGGCCTTCAGGAATCCTGGGTGCAAGAGACGCAGCACTGTCTGCGGTGTAAAAAATTTTTTATTCTAAATGAATTCTAAAAGAATCAGATGATGAATTAGAAGAATTAAAGAATTTCAGAATGAATGACTAGCTGGGTGGATGAGGGGAAAGCAGTGGATGTTTTCTACCTTGACTTCAGCAAGGCTTTTGACACTGTCTCCCATAACATCCTCGTAAACAAGCTCAGGAAGTGTGGGATGGATGAGTGAACAGTGAGATGGATTGAGAACTGGCTAGATAGCAGAGCTCAGAGGGCTGTGATCAGCAGCACAGCCTAGTTGGAGGCCTGTAGCTGGCGGTGTCCCCCAAGGGTCAGTACCGGCTCCAGTCCTGTTCAACTCATTCATCAGCAACCTGGACAATGGAATGGAGCGCACCCTCAGCAAGTTTGCTGATGACACAAAGCTGTGAGGAGCGGCTGATACCCTAGAGGGCTGTGCTGCCATTCAGAGGGACCTCGACAGGCTGGAGGGTTGTGTGGTGACGAACCTCATGAGTTCAAAGAAAGACAAATGCAGGGTCCTGCACCCAGGATGGAGTAACCCCATGCACCAGTACAGGCTGGGGGCTGACCTTCTGGGAAGCAGCCCTGTGGAGAAGGACTTGGCTGTTCTGGTGGACAGCAGGCTGACCATGTGTCAGCAATGTACCCTCGTGGCCAAGAGGGCCGATGGTATCCTGGGCTGCATTCGGAAGAGTGTTGCCAGCAGGTCAAGGGAGGTGATCCTCCCACTCTACTCAGCCCTGATGAGGCCTCACCGGGAGTATTATGTCCAGTTCTGGGCTCCCCAGTACAGGAGGGAAATGGAACTACTGGAGCAAGTCTAGCAGAGGACTACAAAGATGATGAGGAGACTGGAGCATCTCTCATACAAGGAGAGGCTCAGAGAGCTGGGCCTGTTTAGCCTGGAGAAGAGAAGGCTGAGGGAAAGCCCCATCCAACCTGGGCCTGAACACTTCCAGGGATGGGGCATCCACAACTTCTCTGGGCAACCTGTGCCAGTGCCTCACCACCCTCAGTGTAAAGAACTTCTTCTGAATATCTAATCTAAACCTAGCATTTTTTAGTTTAAAACCATTCCCCCTTAGCCTCTCACTACACTCCCTGACAAAGCGTCCCTCCCCAGCTTTCCTGTGGTCCCCCTTTAGGTATTGGAAAGTCACTATAAGGTCTCCCCAGAGCCTTCTCTTCTCCACGCTGGACAACCCCAACTCCTTCAGCCTGTCTTCATAGGAGAGGTGCTCCATCCCCTTGATCATCTTTGTGGCCCTCCTCTGGACTCATTCTAATAGCTCCATGTCTTTCTTGTACTGGGGCCCCAGAGCTGAATGCAGTACTCTAGGTGGGGTCTTAAGAGATAATGATAATTCAGCAAGAGCAGGAACAGTGGTCCACTTGCTATTCACATTTAGTACCTTAATAGAATCATAGAACATCCTGAGTTGGAAGGGACCCATAAGGATCATCGAGTCCAACCCCTAGTTCCACACAGGTCTACCCAAAAATTCAGACCATATGACTAAGAGCACAATCCAAATGCTTCTTAAACTCCGACAGGCTTGGTGCCATAACTACGTCCCTGGGGAGCCTGTTGCAGTGCACGACAACCCTCTCACTGAATAACCTCTTCCTGATATCCACCCCGAATCTCCCCTGCCTCAGCTTGACACCATTCCCGCGGGTCCTATCACTGGTGACTGAAGAGAATAAATCGGCACCTGCCTCTCCACTCCCCCTCGTGAGGAAGCTGTAGCCTGCGATGAGGTCTCCCCTCAGCCTCTTCTTTTCCAGGCTGAACAGGCCAAGTGACCTCAGCCGCTCCTCATACGTCTTCCCCTCTAGGCCCTTCACCATCCTTGTAGTCCTTCTCTGGACACTCTCCAAAAGTTTAAGGTGCAGTTTGGGCTGGCTGTCCTGGCCCTCAGTAACTGTGATGGAAACTCATCTACCCACAGACTAGAGCAACGAAGGGCTCTACCCCAGCCTGCAGAACGGTTCAGTAGCACCAGAGATACCAAAGCAAGGCAACAGAAGGGTAATCCCTGCAGCTCCAGCCAAGACTACACAGCGTGGCAACTGCAGCAACTCTGATCCTGCAACTCCCTTCCAGAGAAGTGGGACTGTAAGACTTAGCATACCAGGGCAATATAGACCTATAAGACTCTTAAAAGGTACTTAGCAGCAGTACTAAGTCTGCTCCATGAGCACATCCCTCCCAAGAGATGAAACAAATGGCTGAGAAGTGTTGTGCAAAAAGAGAAGGTGATACAATTCTTTCTGGTTCTTTAAGCGGGAGAATGTCAGGTTATGTGATAAAAGCTCATCTGCCCAGCCACAAAGGAACACAGAAGCATGATGACAGGTGGTCATCCCCCGCAAAACACGCTCTGATGTCACTGCCCCCAGCCCCACCATCACTTTGACTTTACAGCTGCAATCTGTTTGCTTTATTCTGGGAAAAGAAAACACATGAAGAGGGAGGGGAGGTTCCAGCTGGTCAGGACACCCAGGGCTCTGGGGAAGGCCCAGATGCCTGGGTCCTCAGAGGGCAGAGGCTGAGGAAGTGGAGTTTTCTGGAGGAGCTGCCAGGCCCAGCAGCCCCCGGGCGGTGGCAAAGAGGTTGAGCGGTGCAGCACCATCGGTGATGAGGGTCGACTGGAGTCCCAGGCCCTGCAGCAGCTTCACCTGGAGGTAGGCACAGTGCTGGTCATCCCTCCCAGCACACCACAACCCTGGCAGACCACAGCCCCTCCAGCGAGTCCAGGCAGGCACTGCCTCCTAGCCTTGTCCTCCTTGAGCCGCTTCCCCACTCAGACGTGCCCCGTGGAGACCCCTCCCCATGGAGACCCCTACCAACAGCCTGCCCCCACAGGCTCAACACCCACAAAGCCCCACCCGCTCCCCCGAGATCCAACCCCCCCAAGCCAGAGCCCAGCCTCTGCAGCCTCCACCCCTCCAAGAGGCCACGCCTGACGCCACGCCTCCCACAAAATGGCCGCCACTGCGGACCCCGCCCCCTCTTAAGCCACTCCCCATCTTAAGCCACGCCCCTCTTAGGCCCTGCCCCCCTCCTAGGCCACACCCCACCCACCTGCAGCTCAGGCCCAGCCCGGGCGATGTCCCGAATGGTGTCGGGGCCCAGGGCCCTGGCCACCTCCCGCACCCGCGAGGCCTCCACATCTGCCAGCGCCTGGGCCCGCGTCGCCTCTACCTCCGCCCGGGCCCGCTGCGCCTTCACCTCCTGCGCCTGCACCCGCTCCAGCCGCTTCAGCTCCGCCTCCTGGGGGTGGAGAATGCATCGGGCCCGCCCCTTTTGCTGGCGGACACACCCACCCACCACAGGCCCCTCCCGCTGAGCCCACAGGCATGCTGCTCATAGGTTATATGCCCCCCGTAGGGGCGGGGCTAGAACGGGACACGCCCCCTAGGGCAGCCCCACCCCCTCCTCCCAGCTCCTCCCCAACCCCAGGCAACCTGAGGCACCGTTAGCCCCGCCCCTCCCATCAGTCCCTGCCCCTCCCTCCAGTCCCTGCCCCTCCCTCCAGTCCCTGCCCCTCCCTCCAGTCCCTGCCCCTCGCTCCAGGCCCCGCCCCCTCGCTCCAGGCCCCGCCCCCTCGCTCCAGGCCCCGCCCCCTCGCTCCAGGCCCCGCCCCCTCGCTCCAGGCCCCGCCCCCTCGCTCCAGGCCCCGCCCCCTCGCTCCAGGCCCCGCCCCCTCGCTCCAGGCCCCGCCCCAACGCACCGTCTCTATGGCGACAGCCTCAGCCTTGAGCTTGGCCTGGAGGATGGCAGCTTCGCCCTCGATGCGGGCAGCCTCCGCCCGGGCCTGAGCCTCCGCCCGGGCCACCCCCGCGCTCTCCACCGCTGCGCTGTGGGGCTGTGTCACACACCACACCGCCACGGGCCGCACCCCCTCCCACCACGCCTTCCACCCCCAGCCCCGCACCTCCGCCCCAGTGCCCTCGGGGAAGATGGAGGACCACAGTTCACACTGGGAAAGCAGCAGAGCCCCAGCGCACCTTGGGGAGATGGAGGGCCCCAGTACACCCAAACCCACTGAGGAAGACCTCAATGCATGCTGGGAAGATGGAAGACCCCAGTGCCTGTGAGCAAGCAGAAGCCCTCAGAGCCCCCAGGGCAGTGCACAATGAGTTGACCTGAGAGCCTCGAGCTCCAGCAGTTCTCTGCGTGCCCGCTCAGCCTCAGCCTGGTCAAGGAGGCGCTGTCGTTCCAGGCGTCCTCTGGCCTCCTGCGCTAGGCGCTCTGCCTCATGCCTGTTGACAGAGACCAAGGGATGCGAGATGCATGGGACACTGGGGACAGGGTGGGACACAGGCTATGCTGAAGATATGGGGGAAACTGGGGGTGTGGGGAGGCAATGAGGATATGGGGGATGTTGGGAACATGGGGAAACAGGGCATGCTGAGGGTATGTGGCATGTAGGGGATGTGGAAAGACACGGAAGGAAGTTTTGGGACATGGGGAATATGGAGGACATTTGAGGACGTGAGGGACGTGGGGGAGACAGACACAGGACATGGCAACACAGGGCATACGAAGAGCCAAAAGTAAACATTTGGGGACATGGAGGGACTTCTGGAGAATCAAGGGAGACCTGTCATTGGCCTCCTGGGAGTTAGAGGTGATCCTAACAGCAAATTGGGAGGTGCACTGGAGAAACACAGGTGACATAAGGAGGACTTGGTGGGACATGAGGTGACATGGGGAAACATGGGGACCTAGCAGCAGCCTCCTGGGAGTTGGTGGCAATCTCGATAGCCAGCTGGACACTGCGCTGCAGGGCATCGCGGGTGCGCTGGTCCACAGGCTCCACACTCTGGATGTCGACGCTTGTCACCACCAGCCCATTGGGGGCAAAGCGGAGCTGCTCCCGCAAACGCCCACTCTCATCGAAGCCAAACACAGCTGAGCAGATGAGACGATTTGAGTTCTGGGGACATTGGGGACATCAGCGTCACTTGGGGATGTTGAGGCTGTTGGGGCAGTGGGGACACTGGGGAACATACAGGGCTTCATCAATGCTAAACAGAGCCAAGCAGAACAGCCTGTTTGAGTTCTTGGGCATTGGGAAATTCCTGATGTCCCCAAAGACTCTTGGGCACATCAGAGGCTCAGAGGGACAACGGAGACCCAGGGTAATATGCAGGAGCCACAGGGTTATGCCGAGTGACGCAGAAGGGACACATGCAATGTTGGGGGGGGGGTGGGATGTTGAATCTGAGTGGACCACGGTCACACATGCAACATATGAAGACATGTGGGGGCACAGGTGACACAGGATGGTGCACCAATGACCTAGAGTAACATGGTAGGAGGAGGGGGCGGAGGCACTCGTGATGCAGGTGAAAGTGGGGGTACATGGGCTCGACCAAAGGGAAACACGTGTGACCAACAAGACCTTGTGGAAGTCATCAAAGGTGACGGCAGCAACAGCGCCACGCACACGGGAGGCCAGGGCCTTGCAGGCATCACCCACAAAGTCGGGGACACTGAAGAGGCGCCCCAGATCTTTTGGTTCTTCTGGTACCTCAAAGTGCCTGCAAGGAAAGTGTCCTCAGGTCTCTCCCACCCCAGAGTGCTCCCACCCTGGTCCTGACCCTGGCCTGATCCCACTCCCACTGCCATAACCCACCTCTGTCCCAGAACCACCAACCAAAGGCCAAAGCATCAGGCTCCACCCAGCTGCCAAGCTGCACCTCTTGGCTCTAGCACATGCTCCTTAACTAAAGGCTCTGTCCCCAGTGATGACCCAGGATCTGGTCTGTCCCCATATTGTTGTCAGTGCCTCCACCAGATCCTGCCCCACCTCCTCCTTGTCCTCCTAGCCCAGTCCTGCCCAAGCAGCATCACTGCCCGATAACCCCGACGCCACCCACGGCCTAACCATGGCCCCACAGCCCAAGTCCTGATCCCACAGGGCTCAAGGCCCTATCCCCAGCATCCAAAACTATCCCAAATCTAACCCCGCCCCCAGCCCTAGCCATGTCCCCAAGGCTCACACCCAATCCCATCCCACACCATTTACCTGAGACGGTTCCAGGCCCCCACCCTCATCACCCGTCCCCATGGCCCACCGACATAAGCCTCACCCACCAGTTGTAGGCCAGCTGGAGCTGGAGGCGGGCATGGTCAGCAGTCTCGATGGTCACGATGTCGGCACAGAAGTCGGGGCCAAGACGGAGGCAGAGACTGCGGCGGGCATGGGGCCGCTTGGGGCGGCCTGCTGAGAGGGACAGGACCGTCAGCTGCTCCCCAGGACCCAGCACCACCAGTTCAGGGCCCAGCACCACCCTGCAACACAGCAAGAACACACCAAAGATAAGCCATGACACAGGTCCCAGCACTGTCACATGCACCACGGAGACCGATACCACCCACAGCATGTCAAGGACAAGGACATGCTGTGACCCATGGGTGGAGGCATAGTCACACTGGAGCCCAACACTACCCTGTGTTATAACAAGGACATGGAAAGGATATGGGTCACATGCTGAGGATACAGGTCACAAGACGGGGACACACCAAGGACTTATCACAGAACCACAGAATCCCAGACTGGCTGATGCTGGAAGGCAACTCTGGAGGTCACCTGGTCCAAGCCTCCTGCTCAAACAGGGCCACCTAGAGCCAGTTGCCCAGGACCACATCCAGACAGCTATCTCCAAGGTGGGAGACTCCACAACCTCTCTGCGCAGCCTGTGCCAGTGCTGAGTCACCCTCGTAGTGAAAAAGCATTTTCTGAGGCTCAGAGGGAACCTCTTATGATTCAATTTGATCCCATTGCCTCTTGTTCTGGCACTGGGCACCACTGAAAAGAGCCTGGCTCCATCTTCTTTGACCACCCCTGCACTCAGGTGTTTATCTACATTGATAAGATCCTCCACCAAGGCTTCTCTTCTCAAAGCTCAGAAGTCCAGCTCCCGCAGCCTTTCCTCCAGGAAATGCGCTCCAGGCCCTTTATCATTTCTGTGGCCCTTCATTGGACTCTCCCTGCAGGATGGGCAGGTTGCTCTTGTAATGGAGAGCCCAAAACTGGATGCATTGCTCCAGGCGTGGCTTCACCAGTGCTGAGCAGAGAGGTGCATTACCTCAACCTGCTGGCAACACTTTGCCTAATGCAACCACTAGCTGTCACTGTGGCAAGGGCACATTTCTAGCTTATGTTGGACTTAGTGTCCACCAGGACCACATTTTGCAGAACATTTTCTGCAAAGTTGCTCTGCAGCTGGGCAGCCCCAGCATAAATGGTGTGTGGGGCTGTCCCTCCCCAGGTTCAGGACTTTGTACTTGTCTGTGTTGAACTCCATGAGGTTTCTGCCTGTCCAGTTCTCCAGCCTATCCTGGTCCAGGCCCTCCTGTGTTACAGCAGCAGGACCCTCTGGCATCTCAGCTATTCCCCCCAGCTTTGTATCAATCACAGACTGGCTGAGGATCCACTCTGCCCCCACTGTCCAGATAATTACTGGAGATGTCAAATATGACTGGACTGAGTACTGATCCCTGGGGTACACCACCGGTTACTGGCCTCCAACTAGACTCCATGCCACTGGTCACCACCTTCTGGGCTCAGCTGCTGAGCCACTCTTCAGTCCACCCTGTTCTGTGCTCATCCAGCCCAGGCTGCATCAGCTTGCCAGTGAGGATCTTATGGGGGACTGTGTCAAAGGCCTTCCTGAAGCCCAGGTAGACCATATCCACCGGTCTCCCCTTGTCTACCTGGCCAGTCATTTCATCACAGAATGCTATCAACCATGTCCATCAAGCATGACTTCCCCTTGGTAAATCCACGCTGACTACTGCTCCTGATGATTTTCTTGTCTTTCCTGTGCCTGGAGATGGTTGCCAGGATTAGCTGCTCCATCACCTTCCAAGGGATCGAGGTGAGGCTGATGGGCCTGTAGTTCCTTGGCTCCTCCTTTTTGCCCTTGAAGAAAAGTGTAGCGCTTGCTTTCCTCCATTCCTTGGGCATCTCTCCCAGTTGTCATGATCGTTCAAAGATCACCAAGCATGGCGTTGCAATGACATCAGCCAGCTACTTCACCACTTGTAGTTGCATCCCACCAGGGACTACAAAACTATATATACCCAGTTTGCTTAAGTATCCTCAAATCTGATCCTCTGCCACCAAGGGCATGCCTTACTCCAAGCTTTCTCCCTGGTCTCCAGAGCCTAGGATACCTGAAGACCGGTGTGTCTAATATAGACCGAGGCGAAGGTGGCATTCATTGCCACAGCCTTTTCTACATCCTGTGTCACTAGGTCCCCTGCCTCATGCAGCACTAGGCCCATATTTTCTTTAGTCTTCCTTTTGCCCTTTCTGTACTTGCAGAAGCCCTTCTTGTTACCTTTGACATCTATTGCCAGATTCAGCTCTAGGTGGGCATTGGCTTTCCTATCTGCAACCCTGCATGTTTGGACAGTGTCTCCATTTTCCTCTAAGGTTACCTGTCCCTGCTTCCATTTTCTGCATGTTTCCTTTTTGTTTGAGTTTGGCCAGGCTTGTTTATCCATGCAGATCTCCTGACATTGTTGACTTACTTCCTGCTCTTGGGATGGACTGCTCCTGAGCTTGGAGAAGGTAAGCTTTCAGAACCCCATAGGACTCTTCCAAGCAGGTCTTTGGAGAAGCCATAGTCTGCCCTCCTAAAGTCCAGGCTTGTGATCTTGCTTTTTGCCTTGCTTCCTCCCCTCAGGAGCCTGAACTCCACCATCTCATGGTTACTGCAACCATGGCTGCCTTTGACTTTCATATCCACGTATCCTGCAACTGAACACAGATCTCTAATTCCTTTTGTTGATACCCCATGCTGCATGCAATAGGATACAGACCCTTCAGAAGAGGCTCCCCAATGTGCTCATTTCCCAGAAAGTGTATGTTTTCTTTCCCCATAATCACGTCTTGTAGGCACATACATGCTTACAGACAAACACTCATGGTGATCCTGCTTCACAACTCCTCCTCACCAGAAGGATCAAGGAGACCGCCACCTGGGCCTCACACCCCTGATTATCGCCCCCAGAGTTCTCTAGTCACATTTGATACTCCCCAGGTAGCTCCTTGCAGTATCATTGGTGCCCACATAAAAGCTCAGCAGGGGAGTAATAGCCAGAGGGTTGGACTAGCTTTGGCAGTCCTTCCAGAACATCCTGGATCTGGGCCCCCAGCAGGCAGCAAAAGAGGCCAGGTTGACCAATGGGTGCCTCCATCCCCTGAAGCAGACAGACGCCCACCAGTATCACTCACCAATTCCTCCCGTTGCTCCTACATGGCTCAGGGTCAGTCTGCCCAGATGCTTCATTTAAAACACACCCAGCTCCTGCCTCCTCAGCTTTGAGGGCAGCAAACTTACTACGCAGCTGCAAGCCTTCACGGGGAGCAGGACCACTCCTCTTGGCATCAGAAACCTCCAGTTTCCAGCCTTTGCCTTCCTCAGTTTGCACATACCACTCTGCTAGGAACAGGCTCTGTCTAGCTCACATGCCAAGGACATGCCATGACATGGAGGTCCCTGCTTCTGCTCCCCAGGGCCCCATAACACCAACTCAGAGCCCAGCACCAGCCTGCAGGGTCACATGCCACAGATATGCCAAGGATATGGATCATACCCAAGGACATGCTGCAGACACACCAAACACATGCTAGGATACATGGGTCCCCACGCTGTCACCCAGTCCTCAGGGCCCAGACCACCATCTCAGGGCCTAGAACCACCCAGCAACATGCCAGAGACACAGGTGAGTGGTCTAGGCACATGAAGGACATGCCATGCCACGTGTCCCAGCATTATCACCTGCTCCCTAGTCCCCAGTACCACCAGCTTGGAGCCTAGTACCACCCTGTACCTACATACACCAACTTTAGGCTATAGACACTGGCCACATGCCAAGGACATGCAATGACAGGCAGGTTCCTGCACCACCACCTGCTCCTCAGGGCTCAGGACCACCAGAATGGGGCCTAACACTATCCTGGGCCAGTACATGCTGATGACACACCAAGGACATGAGTTACATGCCAAGGACATGCAATGAAATGCAGGTCCCTGCATTGTCACCTGCTCCTTACGGCCCATCACCAGCCTGTGGGATCACACACCAAGGACATGAGTTACATGACAGAGACATGCCAAGGACGTGTTATGAGTCTCTACACTGCCACCTGGTCCCCAGGGCCCTGCATGGCCAGCTCAAAACGCAGCACGACTTCACAACCTGTCAAGGACATGCAAAGGGTCAAATGCCAAAGTACATTGGGTCTGGCTGGGATGGAGTTAATTTTCTTCATAGCAGCTTGTATGGTGCTGTGGTTTGGATTTGGGACCAAAACAGTGCTTATAACACACCAAGGTTTCAGCTACTGCCTAACTGCACAGCACCAAGGCCTTCGCTGCTTCTCCGGCTGCCCTGCAAGCAAGGAGGCTCAGGGTGGGCAATAAGATGGGAGGGGACACAGCCAGGACAGCTGACCCCAACTGGCCAAAAGGCTATTCCAAACTGTATGACATCATAAAAGTTGGTATTTTATAAAAGCTGGGAGAAAGGAGGAAGAAGAGGGACATTTGGAATGCTGGCATCTGTCTTCCCAAGTAACCATTGCACATGATGAGCCCTGCTCATCGTAAGCCCTGGGAATGGCTGAACATCACCTGCTGATGGCAAGTAGTGAATGAACTCATTGTTAGATTTCTCTTGCTTGCACACAGAGCTTTTACTTTACCAGCTAAACTTTATCTCAACATGAGACTTTCCTCACCTTTACCTTTCCAATTCTCTCCCCCATCCCACTGGGGGAAGTGAGCAAGCAGCTGCGTGGTGCCAAGTGCCAAGCAGCCTAACAGGGTTAAACCCACAACACAAGGACATGCCAAGGACACACAAGTCCCCACACCATCACCTGCTCCCTGGGACTTGGCACCACCAACACTGGGCCCTACATGGATCAGTGGGGCCACCTACCACAGACGTGCCAAAGACATTAGTCACATGCCCAGGACACACCAAAGATGTACAGGTCCCAGTAACGTCATCTAAACCCAGCACCACCCTCTGCGTCACCTCCATGCCCAAAACCTCCTCCTGCGTCCCCCCCACCATATCCACCACGTCCCTTCCCCACCATGTCCAGAACCACAGGTGCTCACCGTGCCCGCCGCTCCCGGTAGTCGTAGACCTGCACAGCAGCATTGTGGGGCACCTGGTAGGTGACGGCACGGGTGCGGTCACGGTGTTGGACCCCAGCATCCAGGCTCGAGGAGGAATGGACCCCAGCATCCAGGCCAGTGCTGTCTCCACGGGCTTCGGCCAGCAGTGCCTCCACCCCAGGGGGCAGCTCCTTCTCCCACAGCTCCTCGGCCTCCGTCAACATGTAGGTCTGGCCCGTCACCACCCGCACCTGCATTCACACCCACCTCACGGTGCTGCTGGGTTGGGACGGCCGCTGGGGGCACTGGGAAGGGATTTGGAGGGCACTGGAAGCACTTGGAGGGTGTATGAAGGCATTAGGAGGGGGACTGGGAGCATTGGGAGTTTGGGGGTACTAGAATGGGTATAAGGGATACTGGGAGCACTAGGGTCATGTGTCTGGTTTGGGGGAACTGGATTGGGGTTTGGATGCACTGGAAGCAGATATACTGTATACTGGGAGCCCTGGGATGGACTGTGGGAGGTGATGGGGGGTACTGAGAAGGGGGCCAGGGAGCACTGGAAGCACGACTGGGGCCACATGGGATACTGGGAGCACTGGAAGGCATTGTGTGGAACACTGGGATAGGTTACAGGGGTATTGGGAGCACTGGGAAGGGAGCTGGAGGCACTAAGATGGATTTTGGGAGCACTGGGAGAGGGTCTGGGGATACTGGAATGGGATATGGGGGCACTGGAGGAACGTGGAACACTGGCAGGAGAACTGGGGGCACTGGGCGTGGGAGTGGAGGGCTATAGTGAGCTTGCAAGATTACTTGGGCTATAGGGAGTCCTAGCTGTTTTGGGGAACTACGGGGAGCTATGTGCATTATGGGAAGCTACTGAGGGCAATGGGGAGGGACCTACAGGCATCTGTGGGGGCCACAGGATGCTATAGAGGGCTGTGGGTGAGTGGGAAACGTTTATGTGGGTCTACAGAGGATTATTGGGGGTTATAAGGAGCTGCAGGGGTCTATGGAGAACTACAGAGTGCTGTAGGGGAGCTCTAGAAGTCTACAGGGAGCTACAGGGGGCAGTATTGGGGTTACGGGGAGCCACAGAGAGCTAAAGTAGGCTATAAGGCAGTTACAGGAGACATTATGGGCTATAGGAGGCCACAGGAAACACAGCTATAGGGAGCCATGAGCTCCAGGGGAGCTATAGCAGCAGGGCAGGCACCTTGCCAGTGCGGATGTCGCGCACATAAATGCCCTCGTTGTCAGCTAGGGCCACAGCCCGGCGACGTTCCAGCACAGCCACCTCGGCAGGTGGCACATACTCGAGGGGGCCCCGGGCCAGCCAGCGGTCACCTGCACGCCGTGTCACCTCTGTCCCTTCCTGGGGATGTGGGGATACCATCAGCAACCAGCCTGGGGATGCAGGGACACACGGACCCCTACCCAACCCCTGGCTGGGGACAGGGGGACACACGCACATCTCATGGCCCTCTGCTACCAGCCAGTCTGACGACATGGAGACAGGGACCACCCCCACCGCCTGCTAGCTTGGGGACAGCATCCCCTCCCATTGTCCTCTGCTACCCACCTGGCTTGGAGACCCAATGATAAAGACAGATGTCCCCTCAAGTGTCCCCTGAGGCCTCCATAACCCCCCAGACATCCCTCACATACCCAACTGTCCCCAGGTACCTGACCGTCCCCCATGACATCTAACCACCAGTGGGTCCCCCAGTTGTCCCCTTTGTCCCCCAATCACTCCTGGTTGCCGCAGTCATCCCAGGCTCCCTGGACCCCCAGTTTCTCCCAGGTGCTTCCAGGTGATCCTGCAAGCCTGGGTGTCCTCTGGGTCACCTCATTGGTGTCCTTGATGGTCTGGAGTGCCTGAAGCAGTAGCCCCTCATCCTCAGACAGCACAAAGACATCCTGGATGCCAGCCTGGAGCCGCTCGCCTGGTTGCAGAAAGAAGGACTTCTCCCCCTGGGGACATGGGAATGTGTCACCAGCAGGGCAAGGATGTGGCAACGTGGTGAGGACATGGGGCAGGGGCGTGAGGATACGGTGACACACAGTACTGGGATATGTGGATGGGGGCATTAGGGCCCCTTAAGGATTCCTCTGGGTCCCTGTGGACCACTTTCAAGACCTTCAGGAATGTCTACAGGTACATCAAGGCCAACTTCAAGTCCCTGGGGACCAACCATGGCCTGCTGTAGAAGCTTAGCATCCCTCATCAACACATTAAGGCTAATTTAGGTGTTGTAGGGTCCCTTGAGACCATCTTTGAGACATTTGGGGATGCCTATGTGTACATTAGGGCCACCTGTGGGCTCCTTGGGGGCACTCAGGGCACCTTGGGGACACCTTAGGGGTCTTGTCAGGATCCCTCAGGGATAACTTTGGGACTTTAAGGGATGCCTCAGAGATGCATTAGGGTCCCTCGGGGCCACCTTTGAGACCTCTGGGGACACCTATGCATATACCAGATTCCCTCAGAGCCATCTGTGTGGCCCTTGGGGCCACCCTCAGGCCCTGGGGTCCACACTTGGGACCCTTGGGGCACCTTACTGTCCCCCGCTGATACATTAGGGGCACATTATGTCTTAGAGCTACTCAGGACCACCCTTGATACCTGTGGGGAAGCTAAAGCCACAATAGGTCACCTGCAAGTCCCTGGGGACCACCCTTGGTTCCCTGGGGTGCCCACCTTGATAACACGCTGCTGGCCCAACTGGGGCTGCCCGTTGGGCCCCACGGGGTCGAGCACCACGCAGTACTGCCGGGGACCCAGCGTCGTCACCTGCACCTCAGCCACCACCTCCTCGAACACCTCTGGGACATAGGCCTCGCTCTGCTCCTGCGTCACCAGCCACTCCTCACCCGTGCGGCGCACCCGGCCCTGTGCATCCTCAAAGGTCCGTACGGCTCGCAGGTGCAGGGCTTTCTACAGGAGGGAGGGACACAGTGGGTGATGGGACACCAAAAGCTGGCCCCACCAGGCCTTGTCACCTGTGTGGGCAAGGAGACAGGGTTATGGGACTTCAGACTTGTCCCAGAGGGTCCTCATTATGTGTGGGTGAAGGGAAGACAGGGACACAGTGGATTGCAGCAGGGCTGGACCCTCTAGAGAGTCCTTGTCACCCACAGGTGCAGGGAAAAAGGGGACACAGTGGGCTTGGGGCGGGGGGAATGGGCCCCTCAAACATATCCCCAAGGAGTCTCATCACCTGCAGGTACGGGGGGCAAAGACATCAAGACCTGTCCCAGAGTGGCCTCATTACTTATGCAAGCAGGGGGACAGGGATGCGGTGGGTGCAGGGGACACGACTCTCTGGAGAGTCCTTGTCACCCATGAGCACAGTGGGGACAGAGACACAGCAGGTCGGGGGGAGACAGGACTCTGAAGGGTCCTCATCACATGTGGGTGCAGGGGGCACAGGGGGGGGATGGTACCCCACACCTATCCTGGAAGGTCACTTGTCACCATGGGTGCAGGAGAATAGGGACACAGAACCCCCAAACCCATCCTGAAAGGTCCTTATCACCTGTCTGTGCCCGGAGCACGTAACAGGACCCCCAAACCAGAAGGTCTTTGTTACCTATGAGTGCAGCAGGAATGGGGTCATGGTGGGCTGGTGGGGACAGGATACCCAGAGGGTCCACATCACCCCCTGAGGCAGGGGGAACAAACGCATCATAGTTGAAGGGGACAGTACCCCTCACACAGTCCTCATCACCCATGGGTGCAGGGGGCATGGCAACGGGGTGGGTTGGAAGGGGACAGGATCCATAGGTCCCCCAGAGGGTTCTCATCACCCATGGGTGCAATGGGGACAGTGCCATGATGGATCAGGGTGATAAGACCCTTCGCCCATCCTGGAGGGCCCCTGTCACACCCATGGTTGCAGGAGAATAGGTACGTGGACCCCCAAACCCAGTCCAGAGGGACCTCATCACCACAGGCACCACGGGCATGGCGACACTATGGGCTCAGGTCCTGGAGAGTCCCTGTCATCTGCAGGTGCAGGGGAAACCATGGGCAAGGGTCACGATGCCAGGTACCTTGTCAGTGAGGACGTAGGCGTCCACAACGTCGACCACCTCCTCGTAGACACCGGGCAGGTAGGCACCCACCCGCTTCACCAGCCACTCCTCCCCTGGGAGCAGAGGGATGGGGCTAAGGATGCTGCAGCGCTGGGCAGCATGGGGACTGGGAGTCCCAGCGGTACTGGGACGGGATGGGTTTTGAGGGGACTGGGGAATATGCAGGTCCTAAGGGTGCTAAGCATCCTATGGATCTTAAGTGTCCTAGGAGTGCTGGGAGCAAAGGGTCCTACGGGGCAGATGGGAGAATCCTAAGGGTGCTGGAAGTACTGGTAGTTATGGGAGCCCTATGGGTACTGGGGATCTTGATGAGGGGCTAGGGGATAAGACAGGGTCCCACAGGTGCTATGGGAGAGGAGGAAGGTTATGGGGGGGGCAGGATGGGTGTTTTGGGGATCACAGGGGCGCTGTGGGGTCAGACAGGGATGCTGGAGGTGCTGTGGGGTGAGAGGGGGTGCTGGACAGTGGAATGGGAATGCTGGAGACCCCAGGGAAGCTGAGGGATGAGGCAAATGTCCCATACATGTTGCAGTGTGGGGAGGTGTGCCCAGGGGTGCTTCTGAATAACACAGAAATCCCATGGGTGTTAGGGGGTGACACAGGGCTCCCAGTGGTGCTGGAGGGGTCCCATGGGTGCTCAGGATGCTAGGAGTCCCAGGAGGGCTGTCAGACAACATAGAAGGTGCGTGCATGCTGGGAGGAGACACAAGGATTGTGGGGGTGCTTGGGGTCCCAGGAGTCTTGGGAGATGGGTTGGGGCGCTGCAGGCTCCAGGGGCACTCTCAGATGACACGGAGCTCCCATGGGTGCTAAAGAGCAACACGGGGGTCACAGAGGGGCTGGAGGGCGAGAAGAGGATCCCGGGGTATGGGGCATGGTGTCCCAGGGTGTCCCAGGGCTGCCTTCAGGCAACACTGAGGTCCCATGGGTGCTGAGAGGGCGGACACCAGAGGCACAGGGTGACATTGAGCCAGCTAACACCGAGGCCACTGAGTTAGGGCTGAACCCAGGGAGCCCTGGAGTGTCACCGGGTGCAACTGGGTGTCCACGAGTGCTACCTGTGACACGGCGGATGCCCTGACGGTCGAGGCACTCCTTGCGTGCTCGCAGGCGGATGGCCTGGTTGTGCCCAATGACAGTGGCCTGCAGCGTCTCGGCCACCTCCACCTCCTTGCGGGGGATGTAGGTACCTGCATGTAGGCAGCACCATCAGCCCCCAGCTCCCTGAGGTCTCACCAGGGGGGTCCGCAGGAGGGTGTCCCTGCTCACCAGGGCCCTCGAAGAGCCACTCGTCGCCTGCTACGAACTTGTTAGAATCCTCATCCTCAAAGTCAAGCAGGGCCCGAAGGCGCAGGGCAGTGTCAGCCAGCACCACCTGCAGTGGGGTGACACCCTGGGGACACAGGTGTCGGAAGAGTTGAGTGAGACAGCGTGGGGACATGGGCATCATAGTGGAGGCATGGCAGATGTGGAGGGTCAGAGGGATCGTTTCAGGGGTTGTCCTGGGGACACAGTAGAAGACATGGGGACACAAAGTGGTCACTGCAGGAGATGTAGATGGGAAGTGTCACTGTGGACTAGGTGGGGACACAGGGTCACGACAGGGCTGTGAGGGTAAGGGGGGTACAAGGGTCCTTGCAGGGAAATGGTGGACATGGGGGTCATTGTGATGGACCTGAGTGGAACCCTGGGGACTGGGACACAGGTTTTCACCATGGGGGATGTGGGCGAGAGGCTGGGGATGGGGACACTACAGGGGCACGAGTGACACTATGGAGACAGAAGACACTGAAGGGATTGGAAACACTGCAGGGACACCTTGGGGAGAGGTACACAGGCTCAGCACAAGGACAAGGACTACACACTGATGGGGGTCTCTAGGATAAACTCTGGGCCATGAGATGGCTAGAGGCGGTATGGAAGAGAACGGGGAGCTATATGGGCTATAGGAGCTGTGAGAAACAAGAGGGGGATTAGAGGAGCTACAGGGGCTATGGGTAGCCACGGAAGGTTAGAGATGTGTTACCAAGAGGGATTGTGGAGTCTATAGAAGTTACAGGAGGCTGGGGGGTGGGAGAGTGGGAGGGAGTAGAGGAAGTATAGGGGTGCCAAATGAACTGTAGGAGCTACAGGGGTGCTGTAGGGCATGTAAAGAGCTGCAGGAAAACATGAGCAGGTAGCTGGAAAGATTACCGAAAAACCCAGTGGGCTACAGGAACTATAAGAGAGCCATTGGTGAGCTAGAGGTGTTCCAGGGGTCGTGAAGGGCTAAAATAGCTGAAGAAGCTATAGGGGACCACCGCAAACTGCAACTATGGAAGCTATAAGAGGCCACGGTGGGGCTAAGAGTTATAGAAGACTGTCATATGCTACAAGAGCTGGGTGGTTGTCTATAATTACCAGGAAGGCTACAGGGGACTGTGGGGGCACTGCAGGGTGGGGGTTGTTACAGGTACCTGCTGGAGCTCCTCGCCAGGGTACAGGGGGAAGGGCTCCTGGGCCAGGCGGACATCGAGGTCAGCATGCCGTAGACGGACCTGTCCCGCGCCATCGACCAGCACAGCCCCCGTAGGGCTCCGGGCCACAGGGTTGAGCACCACGCAGTAGTGGCGGGGGGGCACCATCACCATGCGTTTGGGCGCAAACACCACCCTGTGGGTACCCCCACACTGCTCCCCTCAGCTCTAAAGAGCCCCCAAGGCCCTATGGAACCCCTCAAGTCCTCCACAGCCCAGTCGAGCCCCACAGCCCTCCTATGGCCCTCTACAGCCTTATGGAACCAAGTCAGTCCTATAGAGCTCCTACAATCCTACAGGACCCTCAAAAAAAAAAACAAAAAAAAAAAAAAACAGCCCCACAGAGCCCCTGCAGCCCTTTACAACTCCAACAACACCTATCCCCCCCCCCCCCCCAGGGCCCATGGAGTCCACATAGTCCTATAGAGACCCCCAACATCTCCCACAGTTGTAAAGAGCCCCTACAGAGCTCCCTCAAACATCAGTCACAGCCCTGTAAATCCAGATCACTCTGTAGCTACATAAATCCCCCCCATCCCATAGCACTAATGTTTTGTAGTCCTGCCAACCGCAGCGTGGTACTCCCATCCCACAGCCGCCCTCCCCTGCCATAGCATCCACGTCTTTCGGTGCTGCCAGATGTAGGAAGGAGACTCCCCAGCGCATACATGTCTCCCTGCCCCAAAGCGCCCACCTCTCGTGGTCCTGCCGGATGTAGGTGTGGGGCCCAACCTCCACACGAGTGACATTGCTGTTGAGGTCCAGCACGTGGACATAGTGGTAGGGGGGTATGCGGATCACAGGGTCTTCCATCGCGTAGGAGGCTTCACTGGGCAACGGGAGACTTTGCCACGGGGACAGGTGAGCTTGCTGTGGGACAGAACAGCCTGTTGTGGCTCACTGTGGGAGCGGTAGGCCTCGTCACAGGCTAGAAAAGCTCTCCACAGGGCAGGTGAAGTCCCTGGAGGGCAGATGAAGTTGCCACGGGGTGGATGAGATTGCCAGGGGAGCAGAAGACCTTGCCATGGACTCACAGTGGGGTAGGAGACCACGCCACAGCTCACTGAGAGACCTCGCCATGGGCTCTGCAGTGGGGTGAGAGACTATGTCACGAGACAGAAGGGCTTGCCAGAAGGCAGACGAGCTCGCTGCAGGGCAAAAGACTTCCCCAGGGAGAAGGCGAGCTCGCTGTGGGCTGGGCAATCTCGCCGCGGGGAAGACGACCTCACCGTGCCGCGGGTAAGCTCACCACGGGCTGCGACACCTCAAGATGGATGGGAGACCTCGCCGCGGGGCCGGAGAGCTTTCTGCCGGGCAGATGACCTTGTCGCGGGGCAGGAGGAGACCTCACCTGGCGTGGCGCCGGAGATGACCTCGCCGGGGGCGGGGGGGGGGAAGCAGGAGATCTCCCCTGGGACACAACACCCGGCGGCAGAGCCCGGAAGAGCTCTTTGCCTTTGTCCTGGCCCAGCCCTGCAGGCAGGCAGGGCCCAGCCCACCGGGGCCGCCCCACGGGCCCGCATCTGCCCCCGCCCGCGGCAGGGCTGACCCCCGGCAGGCCGTGCCCGTGCCCCCCCGGATTTACCCCAGGTAAGGGGAGGATTTACGCAGGGCAGGGCTCGTCCCAGCCCCCGCGCCCCGAGGCGGATCTGCCCCGGGCGGGTCCCTGATCCGTGGAAGAACTCTGTAACTCAAGGCAAATGAGTTATACAGTAGGTACGTGGTTTATTTCGGCGCCGGGCGCACGTGGGGATAGCTCCCAAAGGCATGCGCGCCCTAACGCGGCAACTTGCTTTGGTTACGTGCAGTAAAGAGTTACATATGCATGAAGTTTCCCAATACGCCTATACACACGCATAACCTACCCCCGCTTTCTATTAAAATTAGCTCCAAGAAGTCACTTCCTTAAACTCCTCCCATCTGCGCCTGCACAGTGCCTTCTGGTGGTGGTCGTCCGGGGGGTCGGGGGGATGAAGTCAGATAACTCCTCTTCATCACCATTAGTTGACCCCCCTGCCTTTGGACAGACTCAGCTGCTCCTTGGCTCTTGTCCAAACCACAAGGTCGGTCCCACCTGGTTTTTGAGACAGGTTCCCCATTTTTGTCAGGAAACATCTGTGAGGGGCCCCGAGACTCCTTGTTTCGGTTAATTTGCATAGCAGTAAGCAAAGACACTCGGCAACATCTATTTTAATGTGATTAAGCAAGCCCCCATTCTTCCATTCCTGGCTTTAATAATAACGATTGTTTTATTTAGAAATCATTAATGTGATTAAACAAGCCCCCATTCTTCTAACCCTGGCTTCAGTGGGGGGCAGAGGAGGGTGACACGGGCCGAGAATGTGGGGATGGAGGGGCACAGGTGGTTATGCAGGGACAGGGGAAAACATAGGGACACAGTGTGGGGGCACCCAGGAGGGCGGCTGGGGACAGGGACCATGAATGGTGGGGCCCCTGCTGTGTCCCCAGGGTTGGGGTGTGCCCAAGGGACAGATACCCCACAACTCGTGTCCACAGGAAGCTGCTTCAGGTTCTGGCCCTCTGCCCCAAGGAGCACGTGTCTCTTTCCTGGTGGCATAAGGACACCCTGGAGCCCAGGGTGGGAGGTGGCACCCTCACCCACGATGGCATCTGGGCACCCACCTCATCTGCCTCCCTGCAGGCAAGGACCCTCAGAGACCACGGAGGTGCCGAGGAGAAGGAAGGTAGGATGCTGTGGAGCGTTGGGGTGAGGGGAGTGTGGGCCTTTGGGTGCCTCCCCAATGCCCCTTGCTGTGTCCCCAGGGCGCACCCCCTGGGATGTGGCCCTGCACCCCAATCTGCTGGCAGGGGCCCAGGGTCAAGTGCTGCAAACACTTAGCAGCAGGGACCCCTGGGTGCAGTGGTGAGTGTGGGCAGGGCATCCCTGCTCGGCCTGTGTCGCCAACTGTGGTGCCCTGTGTCACCCTGCTACCTTCAGGGTCACCCTGGGGTGCCACAGCTGGCCTGTTGGTTGCCCCGAGCTCTCCCAGTTCACTTTGTCTTACCCTCTGGGATCCCATGTCACCCCTGTAAGCCTGTATTACCCTGACTTGCCCCACATCATCCCTGTGGTCCTCTTTCGCTCCCTCTCACCTGGTGTCCCGTCCCCCTTCCAAACTTCTGTGCCACCTTCCAGTGTGCCCTTTGTCACCCTTTGGTTACTTGTCACATCACTCATGTTACCGTGTGTCACCCTTAGGGACACCAAGCTTACACTCTGTCTCTCTCAGGATCACCTTCTGTTATGCCCTGAGGTCTGAGTCCCCTGGCGTGACCTAGGCCACCATGTGCCACTGCAGAAGCTCCTGGGTAACCCCATGCCACCCCATGGTGCCCCCTGTGTCACCCCAGGATCCCCTGATGTGTTCCGTGATGTTCTGTAGCACTGCATGGGGAACCTTGGTTCACCCCATGCCAACCCCCAGAGTCCCTGGCACGTCCCATGTCAGCCTATGCTGACCTGCTTAGGGTCCTCTGGTGTGCCCCATGCCGTCTCCAGTGGTTGCCTGTCACCCTCTGGGTCAGCTGGTGTCCCTCCAGATTCCCCATGTCACCCAGTGCAAGCCCCTAGGGTTCCTTGCCTTACTCATGTCCCCGCCATGAGTCAACCCTGTGACCCTGTCCCCCTCCTTGCTGTGCCTGTAACCCCTTTTGCACTACGAGAGTGTCCCCCAGGGTCACAGTGCTGCCTGCAGGTGTCCCCAGGACACTCCTGGATGCTCTGGTGACCCACTGTCTCTGCAGGTGGAGGACCTGGCAAGGGTGCTGGGCTTCATGGTGATGCAGGTGGCTGCAGTACTAGACGTGAGTGGGTGATACGCAGGTAGTGTAGGTGATACATCGCTGGCATGGGTGACATACGCATCACAGTGGTGAAAGGGGTGTCAGCAGGTGACAAGTGGGTGACACACATGCCACCTACTGCCGCTCTCCTCTCTGCATGCCAACCTGCCCAGCACCTGGGGGACACCCTTATCACCCTCAGGTCCCTCCAGCCTGTCTCTAGTGGTATCAGCCTGCTCCTGTGTCCCTGGGTGCAGGGGCTACAGGGCATCCAGACACCCTGGGTCCAGGGGTAACGGGGGAAAGGGTATGCCCTGCCTGCATCTCTAGGATGCCCGGATCCTCCAGATATGAACTGAGGAGCTTTGGGGAGAGGGGTTCCCTGGACGCTGGGGTCCCCAGACCCATGTCAAGGCTGTTTAGAGGGCAGGAGGCAGCTGGATGTCTGGATCCCTCAGATGCCTTAGGTCCCCTGGACAGAAACTGTGGTGATTTGGAGGAGAGGGCAAACTGAGACACCTAGATTCCTTGGACATAAGTGGAGGCATACATGTTAGCACCCTGGTCACCTGGGTGCCTCAGAAACAGAAAATAGGGTAGATTGGACATGAGACACAGATTTAGAAAATGGTTTAGGTTGGAAGGCACTTTTGAAGTTCACCTGGTCCAAGCCTCCTGCTCAAACAGGGCCACCTAGAGCCAGTTGCCCAAGACCATGTCCAGATAGCTTTTGAATATCTTCAAGGTGGGAGACTCCACAACCACTCTGGGCCGCCTGTGCCAGTGCTGTCACCCTCATAGTGAAAAAGCGTTTCCTGAGGCTCAGAGGGAACCTCTTATGATTCAATTTGATCCCAGTGCCTCTTGTCTTGGCACTGGGCACCACTGAAAAGAGCCTGGCTCCATCTTCTTTGCACCCTCCACTGAAGTATTTATATACACTGATAAGATCCCCCCTAGGCTATCACAGTCCCAGCTATCTCAACCTTTCCTCTTAGGAGAGATGCTACAGTCTCTTCATCATCTTTGTGGTCCCACTCAGGTGCATCCACCACTCCTCCCACTTCCGTGTCACCTGCGAAGTTGCAAAGGTGACATGCCCCATCATAGTATCACAGAATGGTTTGGGTTGGAGGCGACCTTAAAGATCATCTAATTCTAGCCCCGTTCCCACTAGACCAGGTTGCTCAAAGCCCCATCCAACCTGGCCTTGAACACTTCCAGGGATGAGGCATCCACCACTTCTCTGGGCAACCTGCTCCAGTGCCTCACCACCCTCAGAGTAAAGAATTCATTCAGAATTTGTCCAGAATCATCCAGATCATTAATGAAGATGTTAAAAAGACTGGAGACAGTGTTGATCCCTGAGCTACACTGCTAGTTACCAGCTTCCAATTAGACTTTCAGTTGCAGATCACAACCCTCATGATCCTTCTGTTCATCCGTTTTTCTACCAACATCAGTCTCTCCTTGTCTAAGCCATGCATTGTCAGCATCTCTATGAGGAAGTTATGGGAGACAGTATGAAAAGCCTTACGTGTTGAGGTACACGTGTAATACACTCCCCCTGAGCACCAAGCTAGTCTCCTCATTGTAATGGGCTATCAGTTTGGTTAAGCCTGATTTCCCCTAGGTAAATGCATGCTGAGTACTCCCAACCACCTTCTCCTTCATGTGTCTGGAAATGGTTTCCAGGAGAGTTTTCTCCAACACCTTTCTGTGGATAGAGCTGGGGCTGGCAGGCCTGTTATTTCCCTGGATCTTTCCTCTTTCCTTTCCTGAAGATAGGACTGACATTTGCTCACTTCCAATCTTCAGAAACCTCTCCCAGTTGCTGTAAGCTGGTCTCTTCAGTAAAGACTGAGGCAAAGAGGGCTTTGAGCAGGGAAGGACATAAAGCAAGGCTTCTGCAAGTACATAAACAGCAAAAGAAAGACTAGGGAAAACATTGGCCTGGGACTGAATGGGACTGGGGAATGAGTGACAAACAACAAGAAAAAGGCTGAAGTACTCAATGCCTTCTTTTGCTGTTTATGCTGTTTGTTGTGATGCCTTCACATCAGCTATTAACCTTTCATGCAAATAAAGTTTTTCTCTTGGACCTACAATGATTGCATTCCATTGATCGTGACTTATTTCACATTGCTCTGAGCTGCTGTTCTAGCTTCTCTAGCTCATTTTCTAAAGTCCTTACTTCTGTTTCTAAATCTTGTACTTTTCCAACTTCCATCTCTGGTTGTGTAGCTTGTAAACAGGCTTTGTGGGGTTCTAAGATCTTCCTCTCTTTTGATTACGATGGTCTCTTGTCCTGCTAATTTAGGAGTTTCCTACGCCTCTAGTTTCTTGATTTCTTTTTGTAACTTCTTTATCGCCTTTTTCTTTTTTTTTTTTTTTTGTTAGGAGATTCTGTGTGAGTCACGTAAGGTATATTAGAGTGTCCACATGGCACATGGCTTCTTTTTTACTGGATTTGAATTTTGCCCATTTGCAATGCCTAACCTAAGCTTCACGGTCTGCAGAGGTGGCATCTGCTACTTTGAAACAGCAGATCCTCCAAGGTCTTTTTCCCCTGTTAAATCACCCACTTGTGAAATTTGGTAACATCCTTTTCCTCATTGACATATTTCTTTAGTGTGAGCTGCAAGGTCTGTTTTATCTTTTGCACTTCCCATACTGCCTTTGCACAAACAAACTCTTATCAAGAGTTTTGTTGTGGGCTAACTTATAAGGAGTTTTAAGTGTGCTTTTTGTAAGAACTAATTCCAGATTTGCTTTCCTTCAGAGTTCAGTTGCTTCTGAGCATCCAGAGAGCCAGACAGCAAGGTGCACTTCTGGTCATCTGATTTTCCATCTTTACAAGTGTCCTGGTTCCAGTTAGGACAGAGTTAAGTAGCTCATAGTAGCTGGTAGGGTGCTATGTTTTGGATTAGGATGAGAAGAGCGCTGATAACATGCTGATGTTTTAATTGTTGCAGAGCAGTGTTTACACCAGGCCAAGGACTTTTCGGCTTCTCGCTCTGTCCTGCCAGCGAGCAGGCTGGGGGTGCAGCAGGAGCTGGGAGGGGACAGACCCAGGACAGCTGACCCAAACTGGCCAAAGGGGTATTCCATACCATCTGACGTCATGCTAAACAATATATAGGGGTGGCTGGCCGGGGTGGGGGGGCCGGCTGCTCGGGAATAGGCTGGGCATCGGTCAGCGGGTGGTGAGCAATTGCATTGTGCATCACTTGTTTCTTACACATTATTATTGTTAATACTATTATCATTATCACTATTATTATTATTATTGTTATATTATTTTCCTGTCTTAATAAACTGTCTTTATCTCAACTCACCGGCTTAACTTTCCCGTTTCTCTCCCCCATCCCAGAGAGGGAGGGGGGAGGGTGAGCGAACGGCTGTGTGGTGTTTAGCTGCCAGACGGGTTAAACCACAACAACAAGCTGTTCACTTTTATTGCAGGTTTTGTCTCTCAGTTTTGGGGCAACAGGATAAACTTGGGGCGTGGCTGTTCCTTAGGGCATATTCCCAGACAAAATACTGTTTTAGTCCAACCAAGCGTGTGTCAGGAGCTATTCCTGAAGTCAGCCGATCAAATATTAAATCAACAAAGTTTCATTTATTGAGGAGTGTCTGTGTGCAGCAGGAAGGGCTTGCCTTCAGTCCAACATTCTACCTACAGTGCAGTTCCTTTACTATATAGGGGCAGGAGTATTCCACACTACTGATTTACTGCCATTAATCCAGGAGCTATGAGTGACTCAGACCTCTGCTCTGGAATAGTCTATTTCCAGATGCCACCCAGTGCAGTTTGGGATGAGTCTCACCAGATGATGAAGGGTTAAGGCAAATACTCAAAAACACAGAACAGGCACACTGATTGTCACTTTTCCTGGCACATAAATATGTATTTAGATGTGTTTAGCAATCTTGCCAAACCTGGATAAGCTCAAACCCCCCGAAAAAAACAACAACCTATTCTGTCAAGCAAGCAGTAATAGGAAAATTCACAGAAGAGAGAATTTTGACTCCAGGACTCCTACGCTGAATGCAGGTGAGAGATGTACAGAAAAAATTACAAATGTATCACCTGTACCTTGCCTGCATCAGATGATTACACGTAGGCCTGTCGTGCATGACAAAGAGCCACTGCACAGAGAAAGTGCTAAAATGAAACTGATTTGGAGAAACTAGTTCAAATGGTGCCTACACATTTGGGTTCTATAATGTCAAATGGTGCCTTCAAATTTGGGTTCTATAATGTCAAGGATAGAAACTGCACAGACAAAGGTCCAAGTGTGCAATGAAACACACACAAATCATGATTTCAGAAATTTGTCAGAGACTATATCTTCAGGAATTCCTCTGGGGTTCACCAGCACCTGGAAGATTTTTCCAGTTATGGTCCAGTTACAGAGGAACCTATGGCACAGATGACTGACTGAAGACAGAAGTCTCTGAGAGTATTAGGAAAAAAGAAAGTGAGGCAGCAAGCTTTCTAATATGACTAAAGTTGGGAGAACTATGCCCTAAGTTTTGTGGTGAGTGGAGTCTGGTCCCCAGTGTTGGTCTGTTGGCTTCCCTTCCTTTCTTCTCTTCCTCTACTTCTCTGACTCTCAACACCTGCTGTGTGCAGACCCCATAATTATATAAAAACTTACACTGATTCTTACAAAACCTTTTTAGATTTACACATGTTAACAAAAAAGCAGCTCCCAACAGACAGTTTGGAGCAGTACTGCCAGAGATCAAAAATAATTAAAAAAAATGCTGTTAACAGTGGGTTGTTGAGTTGTGGGCAAGTATGGCTTCTCCTAGAGGAAAAAAAAATAAATAAAAGTTCCAAAGAGCCATATCCTTTGAAATCCTACCTGGTGCAACAGCATCAAGAACAAATAGCTCTTCCTATCTCTCTGTAGATAGTTGTATTACCACATTTGAAGGAGAATTACACAATCACACATTCCTATCTCACACCCATTATTGTAATTCCAGTCCCTGAGCCAGCACAGCAGAATGCCCAGCTGAGACAGAAATGACTGAGATTGACTGCTGATCAAGCCCATTTATTCTTTATTGCTGACTGCTCTGGCAAGACTCACCCTTAGGCGCAGCCAAGCAAACCTCCCTGTTTAACCCTTGTAGCTTTGGATCTGACCTTATGCTGCAGCCCACATGGCTGTGAATGAGTGGATTGGGCACAAGCTGGGAGCTCTGCATTCTGCACCCTCATGTCCCAGCTGACACCACTGATGCTGTGCAGATGTTCCTGCTGCCAGGCAGTCCCTGAGCCCAGGGCAGCTCCAGCTCCTTGGAGGTCTCTGATGAAGCCTGCCTGTGGGCTGAGGTGGAATTGTGAGATGAGCTCTTGGCCAGAATCTTCCCTGGGGAACCTTCTGAGGGAGTGCATCTCCTTGTGGCAGTCTGGCCTGATGTGACTGCCAGAGGGAGAAAAAATTCGAGAGACTGGTTGATGCAGAGCACACTGGCCAGCTCCCCGCAGCATGTGCTGGTGAGCTTGCATTCCCATGACCTGTGGGGGAGACACATGCAGAAGAGCTGTGGAGTCAGCACAGCCACCAGGGCAGATGCACCTGACATTGCCCATGACATGCATTAACCCCAGCCTGCCAGAACACCACACAGTCCATCCAGCACCAGGCCAGCTGGGGCCATGGAGATGGAACATGCCAGGCCCAGGCCCAGACAACGGGCGGCCATGGGGATGTTCTGCCCTGGCGCTAGGCCCAGCGCTATGCAGGCAGAGGGCTTCCAGATGTCCCCAGTTATAGAGGGCACGGCCACTGGGTCAGCCTGCCTTGATCTGGGTGCAGCACCCAGCCCTTCAGCCCCTCCAACTCTTGCAGGAGGATTTCCAGTGGTGGAACAGCCAGCCTCCATGTGGCTTCTGGTGCCTAGCAGCTGCCTGTGGCCATGGACCACCTTACAAGCCTTCATCCATTTGAACTTTTTCCTTCATCTTCAGGACCCTCCAATGCTGCCTGCAGCTGCTCAAGAACAGGTTTTCTGGCCTTTAATACTCACAGCTTATACACATAGGTCAGTCAGCCACAAGCAAGAAACCCTGCCCTTGGCAGGTTCTTTCCCAGCACAAACCCTCCTTTAAGCTTTGCTCTGATTACTGAATGGTAGTACATGCCACTACAATCTACAGCTAACTGACTATTTAAAGAGTGATTTTGTACCTCCCACCTGACAGAGAAGGAGAGCTCCCATCAGAAAGTGACAATCTGTGGAGAGGGAAAAAACCCTCCATACAGCTTAACAGTGAGATCAAAAGAAAGAAGCCTTCACAATTCAACAGGAAAGTAGAACATTTTGTTAATTGCATGAAAATCAAAAGAAATGTTGGTGGATGGGACACATGAGGTTTACAATTGCAGGAAGGAAAGTACAGGACAAAGCACAGCCCCAGAAGGAAAAAGAGAGACCTGCACCCTGTGCCCTTAAGACACCCAGGAGAGGACTGGGCTGAGGGCAGGTATAAGTGAGAGTCAACAGAAGGGAGAACATGAAGGTAAGAAGAGAGGTGAGCTGGGTTTTAGCGGGAAAAGAGCTACAGAAGGGAAAATATAGGTTCTTGCTGAACTAAATCTCTCTTAGGTACTCCCAAGCGCTGAGGGAACACTGATGGCAGGTGCAAGACAAAGACCCTTTGTCCACTGAAAATGCCTCATGGAATGACAATATGACCATAAGACGTGGAGTAATTCCATGCAACAGAACAAGCTGGGGGCCAACTGACTAAAGAGTAACTTTGCAGATGGGGACCTGGGAGACCTCAAATTGAGTAGGAGCATGCAATGTGTTCTTGGCAGTAAGGAACAACAGCCGCACCCTGGGCTGCATTGACAAGAACAGCTGGAAAGTCAAGAGGCATGAGTCTACTCCCGTGTTTGGCACTTGTGAGACCATATTTGATTGGAGGGGGACGCAGACAAGACCATTCTAATTGTCCAGACCATCTGACTCTGTTTCAGTATCCATATCCTCCTGCATTAGCTTTACACAACTATCCCAGTTCCAGCAGTATCTCTTTCATGTCCCAGTACAGCGGCTGAGGGGATCCCCAACCTTAGCAGTTCTTCCATGAGTGCCACTGCCACATGTTCCATTGACACTGGGTACATTGGGCTGTACAGAAGGTGGGAGATATTATCTGTAATTGGACACTGCAAAAAATGTTCAGTATGTTAACTATCCTTTAAAGGAATCTAAACCAAACAAAACAAACACAAACCAAAAAAAGAAAATAGAATCGTAGAACGGTTTGGGTTGAAAGGGACCTTAAAGATCATCTAATTCCAACCCCTTGCCATGGGCAGGGACACCTCCCAGTAGATCAGGTTGCTCAAAGCTCCATCTAACCTGGCCTTGAATGCTTCCAGGGAGAGGGCATCCATGACTTCTCTGGGCAACCTCATCAACTCCTTCAGCCTGTCTTCTTAGGAGAGGTGCTCTAGCCCCATGAACGTCTTTGTGGCCCTCCTCTGGACTTGTTCTAATAGGTCAATGTCTTTCTTCTGCAGGGGGCCCCAAAGCTGAACACAGGGCTCCAGGTGGGGTCTCATGAGGGCAGAGTAGAGGGGGGGAATCACCTCCCTCGCCCTACTGGTGAGACTTCTTTTGATGCAGCCCAGGGTATAGTTGGCTTTTGGGGCTGCAAGCACACTGTGCTGGCTCATGTTGAGCTTCTCGTCAACCGGCACCCCCAGGTCCTTCTCATCAGGGCTGCAAAGCAAATCAAAGCAAAGCAAAACAGACAAACAAACAAACAAAAGTATTACTTTGAATAGCATACTACTGAAGTACTACTTTGAATAGCACACTAATGGTAAAATTAAACAACTCTGCTAGGAAGGACACTGCCTGCGTCTTTTCAGCTCTAACTCATGATCTATTTCTGGACAATTCTGAGCACAGGTGTAATTTTCTAAGATGTTTTCCATATATTCCTATAGCCGTACGTGGACCACTCTTCCTGGGCTGACAGCTCTCCATCCATAGGTAAGTCTTGGCTTTCCAAGGGAAGAAAACTGTTCTTTGACAGTCATCCAGTAACACAAGGAAGGCTCACTACAATGAAAAAATTGTACCCCACAGGGAAGAGGGGATACAGAAACAGAACTGGGTTTTTACAGAGATTATGGTTTTTCCAGTACCTGAATCCTGAAAAGCCTTCTGCACCATGAGCCATCTTTTGCCCTGTCTTAGGGCTCCAGTCTCATTTTGTGCTGTGCCTGTGTGTGGCTCTCCTCCAGCTCACCCTGGGCACTCATATGACCATATTGTGAAGAAATGAACAGATCCCACCTACCTTGGCACCAGAGTTGTCTACCTGAAAAAGTACCACGTTTATGTGAGCAGGATGACCAAGTGAGCAGGATGAGCAAGTCTGTACAGGGCTCCCTTGCTACTGCTGCTCACCAGCATGGCATCTCTCCTTGCCAGCCTGCACAGTGCAGATAGTCAAACCGATCAAGGGAGAAGCAACAGACCATGGCCATCTCACACATATGCCCTGGGGAAAAGTAGCATTGCAGCTTAACCCCTATCAAAATCAAAATATTAATTCACAAAGGCCCAAGATCTGCAGACATGCACCAAATGCAGAACCCTATGTTTGCTTCTTTGTCGTAGAATCATAGAATCATTAAGGTTGGAAGAGACCTTCAAGATCATCTGGTCCAGTCCAACCATCACCCTACTACTAAAGTCACCCACTAAACCATGTCCCTAAGCACCAGGTCCAAAGGTGAGGATTCTCTCCAAATCCAAGTCAACCCTTCCAAGTTTTCAGATCAAGGACTACAGGGAAGGGGGTAATGACAAGAATAGGTTTGTATTTTCAGGAAGTACAAACGAAAGGGCTTTCAAAAATATCTTCTGCAATAGAATTTATGCCTCTCTCTACTAGACAGAGGTATAAACTATCTCTGCATCTCCTGCAGACAAACAGTACTCTGTCTTTGCACAAAAGGGTTTGTAGAGGCAGTGGAAGGCTACATAGCTCTGTAGCTCCCATATGAGACCTCACACAGCAGGTCTCACCTCCATCTTTGTGGTCACCATTAAACTGCTCCTATCTCAGACACACAAGTTTTCTTCAATCTTACATTTTCTCCCCACTGCCCCATCTTGCTGAGGAGGGGCTGTGGGGTGCTTCACTGCCTCCAGGGTTAAACCCGCTGATGACGCTGATGGAGCAGCAGGTGGGAGAGCAGTCAGGTGCCAAACCTGCACTTCTTCCAGCATAGCCAGTCCCTGCCTCCCCTCCCTGCACACGCATTTTGCTTGTGACCAACAGGGCTGGAAGCAGCCTGCAGACCTGGGCCTGGGTCTAGTGCAGCCTTCTGCTCCATCTCTGCTGCTCCAGCAGCCAGAGACCTTCACAAAAGCCATCCCTTCTTCTGCGCTCCTGCAAGCTCACCGGGCAGCCCCAGCCCGGCCCTGGCACTTGTCTCCCACCCACAGCAAAGGGCTGCTGTTCCCCTGGGCCACCCAGCGCAAGCAGGATGATCTCCAGCCACAGCAGAGCCTCCTTGCAGCCGTGGGACCTCCCAGTCTGCACACAGGCCAGCACCTCCAGACCCACCAGGACAGCAACCCTGAGGCAGTGCAGAGCAGCGAGGGGACACAAAGGGGAGGAGTGGGGCAAGGCTGGCTTCAGCCCGCTTGGGCACCATGGACAGTGTGGCGCAGTGAGGGAGCTGCAGGTGGAGGTGCCTGTGCTGGTACAGTGTTTGTGACAGAAGGCGTTTGTGTCCCTGTAACAGCATCCCAGCCCGACTCTGAAAATCTTCTTCCTTTCCAAAGACAGCACACAAATTTCCCCCAAATACTTATAGAATAAAAGAAAAGACTTACACAATAAAAGAGTTAACCTTGGTTGAGGTTCATCGGGTGAGGGACTGCTTGAGCAAACAGGATAGACTTAAGTCCATGATGGGCTCTGGTGGGACCCACAAGTGCTGAGGGCAGCCGGCAGGTTGGGGTGCAGAAGCACATTCCTAGAGAGACACATCAGGGTTATTGGGGAGGCACCCAAGGGCCCACACAATGGACAGTGGCATATGCTAACAACTAGGTTGAGGCGTATCAGGGAGTCTGAGGAGGAGATTGACTGGTGGAATTGTACTCTACCATCCTTGGGACAAAGGCATCGACCAGTCGTAACATATGATTCTAAAGATTCCCTACCCTCTCACTACTGGGCATAAGGGGTTGACTGCGGAATAAGGGGGAACGGAAGAAATTTTCTCGTCAGGGCAGCAAGCAAATCCCCTCCCTCCCTACCTCGCCTGCCCAGGTGCCCTTATACAATAGGTATGAAGACTGGGAACTTGAAGGTCACACAGATTATCAAGGGATGTCTCTAGATCAGCTAACCTGGTCCTTATGGGTGACTTCAACTTCACAGACATTAACTGGGAATACCAACTGTCCATACAAACAGGTCCAGGAAATCCCTAACACACACTGAAGATAACTTCTTGGCACAGGTGCTACGGGGAAAGGTGCCTCCTCGATTTGTTGTTTGTAAACAGAGAGGGTCTCTTGTGTAAAGTGGCGATTGGTGGCTGTCTTGGCCAAAGTGACCATGAAGTAGTTGAGTTTAAAATCTTTGGCAATAGGAGAAAAACTCCCCTCAAAACTTCATCCTTGGATATGAGGAGAACAGACGTCAGGCTATTAACCACTTCATAAGGTCCCCTGGGAACCTCTTTCTGAAGGTGTCAGGGTCCATCAGTGCTGGTTACTTTTTAAGAGCCGTCGCTTGAGAGCACAGGAGCAGGTGATTCCAAAGCGTTGGGTGTTAAACAAGCGGGGCAGAATGCTGGCTTGGCTGAGCAGGGATCTTCTTCTATAGCTTAGGCGGGAAAGGAAAGTCTATGGACACTGGAAGCAAGTTCAGGTGACAAGGGAGGACTACAGAAATGCTGTGTGCCATGGGAAGGAGAAAAGCTGTGCGGCCAAAACTCAGTTAGAGATGAAGCTGGCCAGTACTGTGGGGGGCAACAAAAAGGGCTTTTTAAAGTATGTCAACACCAAAAGGAGGACTAGAGGTAACATTGGTCTATTACTCGATGAGATGAGGCACCTCACAAATAGGGTCACAGACAAGGCAGACATTTAATGTCTTCTTTGCCTCTGTTTTCAACACCGAATACGGGCCTTGGGACACCTGGGGCCCTGTGTTGAAGGACCGTGATGGTGGGAGCAAGAAACTCCCAGCCAACCCTCAACTTGTGAGGGATTTGTTGCTCCAGCTGGATGCACAAAAGTCTATGGGGCCTGAGGGGATTCATCCCAGGGTGCTCTGGTACAGCTGGCCGATGTCATTGCAACCCCTCTCACAATGTGTCCAAAGGAAAGCAACAAAGATGGTGAAGGGTCTAGAGGGGAAGACGTGCGAGGAGCAGCTGAGCTCATTTGGTTTTGTCTACAGCTTCCTCACAAGGCGTAGTGGAGGGGCAGGCGCTCATCTCTTCTCTCTGGTGACAGTGACAGGGCCTGAGGGAGCGGCGTGGAGCTGTCAGGGCAGGTTCAGGTTGGGTGTTAGGGAAAGATTCTTCATGGAGAGGGTGGGCAGGCACTGGAACAGGCTCCCCAGGGGAAGTGGTCACGGCACCAAGCCTGCCAGAGTTCAAGAAGGATTTGGACAATACTCACACACATATGGTTTGATTTTTGGGTGGTCCTGTGTGGAGTCAAGAGTTGCGTTTGATGATCGTCGTGGAGCCCTTTCAACCTGGGATATGCTACAGTTCCTTGATTCTAAGTGGAACATGTGCAGCAGCACAAGCTCATCGTGAGCACCAGATTCATGTTTAGTTGTTTTGACAGGGTTGTGCACAGGGCATAAGAAAAGGCATAAAAGAAGGACCCATGTGCTCTTGCTGAGGACTCAGACTCGCCATCAGCTGCCCGCACACCAGCAGTCCACCCATCAACGGGGAGGCCCCTGATGCCAACTGCCAGGGAAGATGAGATTTGACCTGGTGCAGTTCAAGCACGGTAGGGGCATTTGGTGGAAACCCTTACTGGAGGGATATTTCCAACTTTTTTTTTTTTTTAAATCCCTTCACGTTTTTACTTGATTTATGTTTCAATCAGTGATTGCTTGATTAGACTCAGAATCTGGAAGAAACCCTGGGCACCCCTCTACTGGTGCATCACAGTGCCCAAGGGCAGGGGGAAGGTCCAGCCCCACGTGGGGCTTTGAATGCTCCAGCAGTCCCAAGACTCCGGGGAAAGAAATCATGGGCCTCCCCAGAGCTTGGCAGATGATGGAGGTCTCTGAACCAGTGTCTCTCATGTCCTGTCTTCATCCCAAACTGTGCTCTTTTTGCACGGTGCTCACTAAAGCCCGTGTAATAACCATTTCCTACACCGTCTCTTTCAAATACCCAGTGCCCAAAGGGCTGGCACCACTTGTTCTTCATGTCTCCCAGTCTCACTGGGAGATCATACAATCCTAAGATCACAGAATGGTTTCAGTTGGAAGGAACCTTACAGATTACCCAGTTCCAACTCCCTCGTCATGGACAGGGACACCTCCCGCTAGATCAGGTTGCTCACAGCCCTGGCCTTGAACACTTGAACACCTGTTTGCGGGGTGGAGGGCACGAACCACTTCTCTGGACAACCCGCTCCAGGGCCTCGTCACCCTCAGTGTAAGAACTTCTTCCTAAGAGCTAATCCAAACCTACCCTTTTAACTGAAATCCATTGCTCCTTTTCCTGTCACTACACTCCCTGAGACTCCCTTTCCAGCTTCCTTGTGGCCCCCCCATTAGGTACTAGAAGGCTGCTGTAGGGTCTCCCCAGACCCTTCTCTTTTCCAGGCTCAACAGCCCCAGCTCTCTCAGTCTGTCTTTATCAGAGAGATGCTCCAGCCCTATGATCATCCTCGTGGCCCTCCTCTGGACTTGCTCCAACAGGTCCATGTTGTTAAGCCCCTGCACGTTCTGCTTTCAGGTGATTCTTCATGACGTGCAGTTATGGCTATAAAAACCTCAGAGACAAACCACGCAAGTTTTATTTCCAGAAAAACAATCACAAGAATTCCAAAATTTTGAGGGCTGAGGGTCGTGCGTGTCTTCCCCCCCACTCTCCCCCCGCTCCCCTCTCTTCTTCCCGTCTTGTAAAACATCACAACAAAACCAAGCATCTTCGGGAACTTTGAAGAAAACTGGGAAATTTTCCCATCCATTTCCCATCCATGTTAAACCAAAACTTGGATTCACTGGAGCAAATCCTGACATTTTGCTCAGTCGTCCAGCTGCTCCAGCTCATCCATGTCATCTGGGTCAAGCCTCTTGATCTCGGTCTCTGAAGAAAGAAAATACATGTCAGTGCCTGCCAAGTATGGCTGCCCAGGAGTTGGCAAAGGCAAAGCACTGCTGCTCTGGGGCTGCTGGCAGCGGCAAACCCTGGGAGCAATGCCCAGGGCTCTCGGCTCTGCCTTCCACAGATGAGGTAAAACAAGCTGTGAGCTCTTCAGCACGTGTCCAGAGGTGGCAGGTTAGAAACCTGCCCGGCTGTTTGCATCAAACCCAGCACAGACACACGTGGGCCCCAGAGCAACAGCGACTACACTACCACACTACCACAGGCCTGCTCCTGCCTGTGCCTTTCGCAGCAGGACACGCTGGATTAGAGCTGACACACATTCCAGCCATCTCAGGCCACCTCTGGGATACCGCTTCCTGGCTGAGGGCACGTGCTAACCTCGCTCTGGGCTGAAAAGCTACCCAAACTGCTCAGCATGGCATTTCCACTCTGTGGAGTTCAAGCGATAATCAGACTGAGAGAGAGCACAACAGACACAAACCTGACCGACACATGATAAGGGACGTAGCGATGGGAACCCAAACTGGTCAGTCACACTGACTGACAGAGCTCAGAACGTTTATTCCAGAGAGGTTATCCGACCAAGGACCTCGGCAACCGCGAAACATGGCAAAAGGGGAAAACCAGAAACAAAACACGCGGAGACACAGACCTGACAAAACAAATGAGACAATGACAAGAAACGAACCTCACCACTCACACTAATTGGTGGGCTATCGAGAAACTACAGGTGCCGCTTCCCAGAACAACCTGCACTTTATAACTCGTAACGCTGTGAGCCAGGGGGACCTGGACTGGAAGGGCTGTGGGAACTGGCAGGGCTGTACAAACTCGTGAAGGGGCGTGCGGCAGGAAAGGGAGATGGGAGGAGCAAAGAGGGGGTAAGCAGGAAAGGGTATAGAAGCGGCCAGTTGCACGTGAAATGGGCCAGTCGGTGTGCTTATTTGGTTTGGCCCCGAGACTGATCGCCACGGTCTGTCTTGTAGTCTTACACCTGCTTAAATCTTTTCCCACTTCTGTCTCTCTGTGCTCTCACACTCAGTCCCCGGTGTGCGTGTGTGTGTGTGTGCACTTAAATCTTTTCCCACTTCTGTCTCTCTGTGCTCTCACACTCAAGCCCCGGTGTGCGTGTGTGTGTGTGTGTGTGTGCACGTGCATGCATACAGCAAGGAAGACAGCTGCTGGCGAGACCTGCGTGTGAATGAAAAGTGGTGCCAACTCCTGCAGTCAGACAGGGACAAGGCTGCCGCTGGCCTCTGCTGCCACCTACTGCAGCCAGTGCAGGGGTCTCACTGCACATACTGGAGCAAGCGTGGTTCTTCAACTCCCAGCCACTGGGCCGGGGATGGCGTGCATCCAAAAAATCATCTGCTGGGGGGGAACCGGCGTGACTGTGAGTGTGTGTGCGTGTACATGAACTCCAAGTGACAGCTGCTGGGGCAGAGGGGAGCATCGGTACCTTCTACAGACTGTGCGGGCATGGCGTGTGTGTGTGTATTCAGCTGCAAACTTCAGCCTGGGCCAGCTAGTGACTGTGGGGTCCCTCAGGTCCAGGCCAGGGCACCAGGTGCATGTGTGGGGTCCGTGCGAGTATCAGGCTGGACCAGCCAGCGAGCAGGGGAGCTGTCAGAGGGCAGGGGTCTGGTCAGGGACACTAGGGGAGCAGAGGGGCTCTGATGGTGCTTGCGGACCCACAAACACGTGTGTGCCTTTGGACCCTGGAAGTGCATGTGTGTGCTTGCACTAGTGACCATCCCTCTCTGCCAGCCGACGAGGAGAAGGGGATTTGTGTGCGCTTCTGTGTCTGTGTGTCTGTGTCTGCATCTTTGCGTGTGTCTGTGCGTGTTTGTCTCAGGGACACGCGTTCAGTGACACTGCTGACTGAGCCTGAAGTGGGTAAAGTGGCAGATGCATCCCTCAGCCTGGCCAGAGACCCCAGGTGCCCGGGCACCAGGCGGGGCTCCAGCAGCCCGCAAGGACCGTACTGGTCTGTACTGGCCTGTGCTGTGCTTCAGCAGCCAGGCATGGGGGTCCCGGGCCAGAGCGGCTGCAAGAGGGGGCCACACTCCTGACATCCCTTAACGCTTCCCAGTGCACTTCTCATCCACGTGTCCCTTAGCTCTTTGCAGCACCACAGAGCTGGCACAAGGATACTCACGGAAATGCTCCTCTATACTGTGCACGAGGTACGTGCTCTGCCTTTCCACCATGTTGAAGGCAATGCCCTTCTTCCCAAAGCGGCCCGTTCGCCCAATGCGGTGCAGGTAGGTCTCAAAATCCAGCTCTTTTTGCTGATTAACAGGGAGGCTGAAGTTCACCACTATGGTGACTTGTGCCACATCAATCCCTGAAAGACAGAGAGGTTTCTCGCAACCAGGCTCCTACAGCTCTGAAAGCAATCCCCTGCCCCCAGATCGGGGCCAGTCCATTGCCTGAGCACTTGCAGGATAAAGCAGTCAGCCCTGGCTCTGCAGCGCACACAGCAATGACGTGTCAAGGCAACCAAAGACCTAGAGGCCACGGAGCACGGTTCGTGTCACCAGAAACGAAGCAGCATCGTGTGTCCCCTGCCAGCTGATGGGCCATGGGGCAAAGCAAGGGGATTCCCACGCTGCAGACGCTGCGAGGGTGTTGCTTTTCAGGATACGGTACCTCTAGCACAGACGTTCGTGGTGATGAGGACCTTCTCCTTCCCATCGCGGAACCTCTGAATCACATTGGCCCTCTGCACTATGGTCAACTCTGCCGTCAGCATGGCGACCTTGTGCCCGTCCTTGCTCATCTCCACCAACAGCCAGTCCGCACTCCTGCGAGTCTACATGTGTGGGAGAGGCAGGAGGAGCTTTTGCAGCAGCTCTGCTGCTGCTCCTCTCAGTCGCTGCCAATGGTATGCTTCACTGGTATGCTTCCCCTAAATCCCCTGCTCCTTTCAGTTGAGACCCTGCTGCTTTTTAACAGGCAGAGCCTCAAAAGAAGACCAAAGGGACGCAGACGAGCAGGAAGCCCTTGTCAGGACACAAAGCGCAAACGGCAAGGAAACACAGTATGTTTTCTACGCAACGCTCCCTGTGGAAGCCAGGCAAACGCGATCCCAACCGTCACGAGAGAGGCTGTTAAAACACCTCTTTTAAAGGCTGCACTCGCTGCAAGTCAGAGTGCCCGCGCTTTCACGCTCAGCTCCAGCCAATCTAACGGCAGGCTGTGCCAGAAGGGCCGTCCTTTAAATGCTGTCCACGTGCTTCCCATCCCTCCCTTCCATCTGCTCCCTCCTTTTGATGGTCTCGGCACAAGTACTGAGGCCACGCTGTAAGATGGATCGTTTACATACCACTGACTGCAAGGACACCACCACTCTCCCCCGGCAAGCTAGCTGCTTTACCTGGCAGAATATCATAGCCTGGCCAACGGTGATGCTGCCGTAGATGTTGCACAGGGCCTCGTACTTCTCCTCTCTGTTCCTGCACACAAAGTAGTACTGCCTGATGTTGCTCAGGGTGAGCTCTTCCTGACGGAGCTTTATTATGATGGGGTTGGAGACAATTTGCATTGCAAAATTCCACACCGTTTCCTTGAAGGTTGCGGAGAAAAGCAGCATTTGGCAGCCCCTAGGTAAAGCCCTAGAGCAGAAGAAGGACTTGTTAGCCCTGAGGCATGCTGCAAGGACCCCTGGATCAACAGGCTCTGGAAACAAGGGGATTCCTCCATCCGGAGAGGGCCATTCCTCAGGAGAGGGCCATTCCTCACGCACCACAGCACAGCGCAGCACTCCAACACGAGTCAGCTCTATGGAAGAGGCCTGTCGAAATAAGCTGTTCTGCATTTGCAGTATTATTATTCCAAAAGGCTAGCTACAAACGGAGGAAAAAACACCCAGTTAACGCTTGGCCTCCTTCTTTGGACCTGCAGACACCGCTCACACACAGCACTTGCACGTGCCAAGGACAGTTCCCCGTATCCCCTGATTCTCTAGCTACGTTTCAAGCCCTGTCATTCACTCTGTAAAGACCTTCATGGCCCGCAGAGTTTTTTAGCCACAATTCAAAGCCATCCATCACCTACGAAAGCGGACGGACAAAGACTTTGAAAAACCTTACATTTCAATAATGGATAAAGCGAGTCTTTTGTGAATGTGCTTTTATCCAGGCCAGCTTTGGTTGTATTCAAAGGAACACCAAATAAAACACGGCTGCTAAAGAGCCATCTCCATCTGAGCTTCAGAGACATTAAGCCCCGTTACGGAGCAAGAACCTGAAGAGTTCCAGCCTGAGGTTTGACTTGCAGTGGCTTGTAACAGGATCTGAGTTACCAACTTCCTGTTTCCTCGGACTGCTGACAATACTTTGAATGCATCCAGTTTGAAAGAACAGCAGCAGAAAGCCTTTGAAACTGGTAAACCCACTCCCTACATCATGCCAAAGAGAGCCCAAGGAAGAACCTTTAGCATGCCTTTAGCAGAGCTCAGCTGTATGGGACACTCCTCTAAGGAGAACTTTTTCCACCTGCATTTCAGCCAGAAGGGATAAACCCAGACCATCTAAAAACAGTTTTCCTTTAAAAAGGAGTAGCTAGCTGCTAGCCACAAGGTGCTTTTCTCCAGCACCGCAAACATATCCAGCTCAGCTGAGCACACGGAGGAGCTGGGAAGGGCTGGGTGTGACACTCATCTCTCTCACTGCCTCTGTCACCAGGGAACTGCAGCTCCCGTCAGCCTGGGCAGTGGGACGCTGAGGGTCAACCACTGACCCTGCCTGGCAGAGCAGCCTGCTGCCCAGAAGTCCTCATTAACCTGCACCACGCCCTGAAGAAAGGCTATTTCAAGCTATTTCGTTTGTGCCGCCTTCAACGCAACGCACCGTATCACAGAATATCCTGAGTTCAAAACGACCCACCAGGATCATCGAGTCCAACTCCTAGCTCCACACAGGTCCACCCAAACACCAGACCACGTTCCTGAGAGCGTTGTGTACTACTTCCTTAGGATAGCTTCTAGTCCTGCACCCAAGTCATTTATGAAAGCATTAAAGAGCACTCGGAAACATGAAAGAGAACTGGAATCCCAAACCCAGTGATGTATCAGCTCAAAGGAAGTTAAAGTGACCTGAAAATCTTCCTATTCATCTAACGGCTACAGTTTTGAAGAAAGCCACATCCCAGGACTAAGCAGACCAGAGCCTGCCCACGTGCAAGAAAGAGCTCATTCTCACATCAGCAAAAGCCTTCTGCATCAAAGGGATGCTCTTTCCCTGTTTATTCGGCTGGTTTGGTGGCTCATTTGCTCAAAGCTGAGCAAACACGAAAAAGCGGGTAAGGAGGATTTACTTGTCTACGTTCTGATCAGGAGCAAAGCACGGACTGGCCAAGGACATCCAAGGGATGCTGTAGTCAGAGACAATTCCTTTGGCTCCCTGGTTTCGTAGCTTCTTGCATACAAAGTGGTTTTCTTTCTCTCTCTCTCTCTCCCTCTGTCTCTGTCTTTTCCTGTCTCTCTTGCTCTCTTTCCTTCTCTACCCAATGTATCTAAGGGCATCTAGAAACACGGCATTTGACTATGTCTGCTTGTGTCAGGACACAAGCCAACACTGGTATTCACCTCTGAATGCGAATGCTTTGGTACGAGAAGCCCTGATGGTCGATCATTACGTCCGCTTCATCCAGCACAAACAGGCTGATTCTCTTCACATTCACCACTCTCCGTTTGAAACACCAGTCCAGCATCGTCCCAGGAGTCCCGATGACAATCTGCTCCTCCAGCACGGCGCCTGGCAGAACTGCAGGAGGAGAAATCGTATCAGAATACCTCCGTACAAGGAGCAGTACGTTCCTCGGCCACACGCGCCTGGCTGGGAATGAGCAGGGTACTTTCCAGTGAGATACGGACTCAAACTCTGCTATGTTCTGGCTGCTTGAGCATGGTTCCCACCCTGTTGCTTCAGCTTCTGACTGCCTAGCGATGCCTTTGAGGGGGTCATCGCAAAGCGGACCTCGGGAGCTTAAAACTGCAGGTAGCCATCAAGCAGGGCTGACGCTTCCCTGCGGCCTTGTGGGGTGGAAACCAGCAAAAGGGGTGCCCCACCTCTGAAAGGAGATGGTGCTCACGAGAATGACTCCTTAGAAGGCACGGGAATTCACACACTGTTTCATGTGCCTTCAGAGCTCCGCACAGCTCCTGGGAGTTCACAGCTCTCACAGCATCCCGCTAGTTCCTTACAGGACTGTTACACCGCCCGCAACTCTGCTCAGCACGGCTGGACTCACCTCTGTTTCCCTGGACAGCGTACGTAACCCTGATGTCGGCACAAAACTGCCCCATCTTCTCGATCACATGTCCAATCTGCAGGGCCAGCTCGTAGGTTGGAGCCAAGCAGAGGCACTTAGAGAGGTAAGAGAGCTGTCAGACAAGAGCCACATCTTTTAAAAGTAGACAGCGCCCCTGGCATGCCATGCCCCGTGCAAATGAGAAGGAACGGAACGCTCAGCATGCTAAAATCTCACCGCTAAACTCTTTCAAATCTGCAGAGGGATCAGCAACGGCAGTCACATTTGCAGGTTTGGAAGATGGGAATACAGCTGAAGGCAGCTAGGCAGAAAGGACTCGAGGTAACTACCAGGAGAGGTCCTTTCTCTACGGTGAGGGTGACAGAGCACTAGAACGGGCTGCCCAGAGAGGGTGTGGAGTCTCCTTCTTTGGAGACTTCAAAACCCGCCTGGATGCCGTCCTGCGCAGTGTGCTCTAGGTGACCCTGCTCAGCAGGAGGGTTCGGACTAGATGATCTTCAGAGGGCCCTGCCAACCTCGCCCATTCTGGGATCCCGTGATTTTTGCTAGGGAAATTTGTTTCCTGAGGCACAGTGCCGCTTGTTTCTGTGTCCAGCTTTCAACTGAGAGTTTAAATTACACAGAATGCTTGAGATTCGAGACTTTTAAGTGCAGTAACCAGCTTGCGTAGGTGATTCTGAACCCAGAGAGGGGACTTGCCTTCACGGGAGCTTTTACGACACCAGAAACTAGCGCAAGTCACAGGAAACAGCTGGAGTCTCCGCACGCGCTTGTCAAAGTTGGCTGGATGCTCCTCAAAATATAAATTCAGGCTATCTACGGCCTGGCTAAATCCACTGCTACCAAGAAAAAGTACCTTCCTTTAGCTGGCAGATCCATCCACTCCTGAGCTTTCTCTCCGACCTGCCTGCCGCAGGGACGCTACCTGGCTGTTTACCATCCCACTACAGCGGCCACAGCCGACAGAAAACCGTAGAGACGGGGACAAAACCAGAGCTCTGTCCACAGACAGCAGCTTGAGGGTGCAGGCAAACCCCTGCCGTATGGGCTTTCCCCTTCCTACATTACCTGCGGGTACCTCTCAGCACCATTAACTCTGCTCAACATCGCCAACACAAAAGCTGCCGTTTTCCCTGTCCCTGACTGGCTCTGTGCAATCAGATTTTGGGGCCTGCAAGGCAAAGGCTGCTTAGTTGGGCGCAAAGGTTTGGCACCCCTGCACCGGCACCCCGACGCCGCGATGCCTCAAGGGAGCCAAGACGGTGGTAGCGCTTCGCTCAGCCGTGCGGCCTTGGTACTCACGGATGTGCCAGCATCATCGGCAGAGCCGTCTCCTGGATTTTGGACGGCCTGTTGAAGCCCATGGTGTAAACCCCCTGCAAGAGCTCCTGCTTCCTGTCCAAAAGCATCAAAAGGCACCATTTCACAGAGAACGGGGAACGGCGCCCACAGGCAACTCCAACGCCCGCCTGCGTCGGGGGCTGCCGCCTACTCACAGGCGCAGCTCTTCAAAGGTTTTCACGGAGTAGAGAGGCGAGTTGGGGTCCTGCTGCAGGATCTCCACGTGATGGCTGGACTCCACGAGGGACGTGTGGATCAGCTTGTTCAGCAAGGAGCTTTCTGCCAAGTCCACTGGAAAAGGGGTGAGCTCGTGACAACCCCAGGTGGTTAGGAAAAGCCTCCCCTCGGGCCCCCCTTCCCACAAACACGGGCTCCTCCAGCCAGACGCCCCCTACCGACCCCGGCACCCCGACACCGGCGGCTCTTCGCCTAACTCCCGCGTACTCGCCACAACCCACCTCAGTCCCGAGGAACCCGGCCGGAGTTCACGGCAGCCCGGCACCCTGCCCTGGCCCGGGCCCCCGTCTCCCTCACCTGCTGCCGAGGCTCCGGGAGGCGCCGCTCACCCAGCCCGGCCCCGGGGGCGCTGGCCCTGCGGCCTGCGCACAGGCCCCGGGGGACAAGGACCAGCGCTGCCTCGCGGGGCCGGCGGGACCCACCTCTCTCTTCCTCCTCGCTCTCCTCGTCCTCGCTCGCGCAGGCGGGCTCTGCCACGGGAGAAGGAACACGGATGCTCACCTCCACCCCGCAGCTCCGCTCGGGCTGGCCCCGGCGCCCGGGGCCCGGGGCCCGGGGCCCGGCCCCGCGAGGGGGCCAGGGCCGTCCCTCACCCCGCTGCCGACACGGACGCAGCTCCCGGCGCGGGCCCGCGGACCGCTGCCGGCGGCCAGGCGAGCCGCACGGCCCGCGGCGCCGAGGGCGGAGGTGGCCCCGGCCGGGGGACCGCGGGCGGGGGGGGCTGCCCGGGGACGGGCTGCCCGGGGACGGGCTGCCCGACAGGAGGCTGCCCGGGCCCCGCGCCCGCTCCCGCCGCCGGCCCCCGCCGGCCCCCGCCGAGGCCATCGCGCCCCCGCCGCCGCAGCCCGCGAACCTTCCCGAGGCGCCGCCGAGGGCCGGCTCCCCCCGGGCGCCGAGCCGCCGCCGGCGGGGGCCGCTCTCCCCCGGCGGCCGGCAGGGCGCAAGGCGGCTGCCGGCAGGCCCCGGCCGCGGGGGGCGCGGAGGCGCTCGGGGAACGGCGGCACCGGCACCGACGCGCGGGCGGGGCCGGGCCGGGCCGGGCCCGGGGAGCCGCGCGGGGGGCGGGAGGGGCAGGGCCGCCGCACGCGGCCGCCCGAGCCGGTGGACGGGGCGGGGGGCGGCGGGGAGCCCTCCTAGCCCGCGGCGGAGCGGCTAGCGACCCGCTGAGCCGCTCAGACGCACGCGAGTGCGTGGGGCCGGCTGGGACCCACCCGAGGGTCCTGAGGGCGCTGGCGGAGGTGCTCGCCGAGCCGCTTTCCGTCACTGACCCGCAGTCCTGGCTGTCCGGGAGCAGGCTGCACTGACCCGCAGTCCTGGCTATCCGGGAGCAGGCTGCACTGACCCGCAGTCCTGGCTATCCGGGAGCAGGCTGCACTGACCCGCAGTCCTGGCTATCCGGGAGCAGGCTGCACTGACCCGCAGTCCTGGCTATCCGGGAGCAGGCTGCACTGACCCGCAGTCCTGGCTGTCCGTTTCCCCCAGCATCGTCCTGGAGACGTTCGCTGCTCAAGGCCTGGACAAGTGTCCGCTTCATTGGGTTAAAAGCTGCCTGGGTGGCCAGGCCCAAAGTCACTGATGAATGGAGTTAAATCCAGCTGGATGCCGGTCGCTAGTGGTGTCCCCGGGTGCTCCAGGGTGTGCTCCTCCACTACCACAGCAGGGTGCCCCCGTCTGCGGGCTCTGCTGACTGCCAATGCTGAAGGGAGCCCAGGCTGCTCCGCGTCCCGCTGCAACCTCCCCCTGATCAGGCCCTCTCTGGAAGGACCATGCTGCCTGAATGGGCTCCACGGGCCCTGGGCAAACACAGCTCATCAGAGATGCTTTGGAGTCAAACCTCTCTTCCCTGTCCAGGGGAACTTTGCTCCCGCAGTTAGCTCTGAGCAGCTGCCCGGGGACAAGCACCTGCCTCATCGCGTCCCCTCTGAATGGCCTCATCCTGCTCAGGGACAGGGCTAGCCCATGCTGGGGACGGGGGCGTTGCAGGGACACTGCCTGGGAACAGGGCCTTTGGTGAGACTTGGCTGAGCCCCATCTGGGAATGGAGGGGGAGCTGGAGCCTTGCTGGGGATGGGGCACTGGCACCCGCCACGTGGGGGTCACCTCTGCAGGGAAGGACCCAGGTGTCCAGGAGGGCACGGTGCCCCCAGACAGTGGCAAGGCCAGGACCAGGGCAGGGCTTGTTCCCTTCTGCCGTCTTCTCTGCGGAGGCCATGGCTGGAGACCGGGACCAGTTTGGGGCCTGCAGTAACAGGGAGATGGGCTGGGCTGGAGCTGTGCTCTTCGACCACCCCCAGCAGCTCCCGCAAGCAGAGTCCTCATCCCCTGGTGCCCAACATTCACCAGTGCTCCTCACGGCCAGTGCCTCCCAGTACCCTGATCACCCTCTGGACCTCAGGTTCCCAGTCACCCGGCTGTCCCCATTGCCCATGCCCCCCAGCTGTCCTCCTACCTCCCCAGTGTCCCCTAATGCCAGTGTCCCCAGTGCCTGAAGAAGAGGAGTCAGTCTCAATGTGCCGTTCACTCAAGGGACTGCAGAGGGGTCAGAAACAACTCTGCTTAGAGTCCCTTGATTTGAGGCTGCACCATCTCTGGGAGAGTCCTGGGGAGAAAGCCTGGCCTGCAAGGTGAGGGGCACTGGGAGACGGGGAGATCTGGCTTTAGGGGCTGTTGGAGGATGGTTTCCTGCTGGGGGACTCACTGCAGGGTGTCTGACCGCCCCCTTGCCACCCCCTGATGCCTGGATCTGTCCCCGTGGAGCCGCCCCGTGCAGGAAGCTGGCCTGGTGCCACAGAAGGTGGCCGGGTGAGTGGCGGAGGTGTGGGTCAGTCTCTGCCAGCGGTGGGCTCATTGCCAGGGCTGGTGCCTGCCAAGCCCGGCTTTGCCCCTGGGCTCTCGGGGCGGGGTCAATGGGAAGTCCTGCAAGAGATAAATCTTGCCCCTCACTTTCTCCAGCCCCATCCAGGACTGCGTAGACCACGGAGGAAAATGAAGATCGCCATGCTCAGCACAGCCCTGCTCCTCGCCATGCTACGCCTCCCAGCAGATGCTCTGGTGAGCCCCAGCGCTATGGGGACGGGTTCAAGGCTGCGGGCGGGTCTTGGGGAGGAGACCCCACTGACCGGGGGACATTGCGCCCTCCCTGACACCTAGACTTTGGTGAAACCTCCATGAAGTGTCCAGGTGACCCCTCCGCTCCTGGTCAGGTGTGTGGGACACCAGAAGAGTCTGGAGATCCCTCTCCAGAGACATCTGGGGACTCCTCACAAGCCCAGCCCCCCGACGCCTTTGGTCCCCACCAAGGTGTCCCTTTCCCTGGATCTTCCCCATGTCCTGTCTAGGCTCCCCAGCGCCGTACCTGTCATCTCTCCCAATGCCTTTCTTTCATTCTTTCCCCTCAGTCCTTTGCCTGTCGGCTAATCCTGTCCATTGCTGTGGTGTCCCCTTCCTTTCACCACCGCTTCCAAATACCCCCGCAGCAGTCCTCCCAGTCCCCTCGTTTTGGTCCACCTCAAGCCTCTTCCTTCAGCCCACACCAATCACGTCACTTGAAGTCTCCACATTCGCTCTATTTGAATTCCTTATCCCCTGACTTGCGTCCCACACGGTCCCGTAACTTCAACACCCCCAGCCCAGTAGTCCCTTGGGGTTCCCTCTGTTTGAATCCCCTCAGTGCCCTGTCTTTTGGTCCCCACATCCTTGGGGACCCCCACCCGAGGTCCCTGCATCAACAGCTATTCCAGATGAAGCTGGGGAGCAATGGGTCTGTGGGGAGCAGAAGGTATTTTCCCTCTCGGACCAAGGGGAAGCCATGGGGTAGGGGTGACTGGGGACACCTGTGCCCCCTTCACCCTTCCACATCAAGCTCCAATCCAGACTGACCCCCTCATTCTCCTTTCCTAGTTCCTGAAAGATTCTGAGTTTGCGGCAAGTGGCGGCTTTGATCTGGAAGTGAGTATCCTGGCCTGAGCCTGGCCACCCAGCCAGCTTTTAACCCAATGAAGCAGACACTTGTCCAGGCCTTGAGCAGCGAACGTCTCCAGGACAATGCTGGGGGAAACGGTGTCAAAAGCCTTACTGAAGTCTAGGTAGACCATATCCACGGCCTTTCCCTTGTCCACTGAGCGTGACACCTTGCCGTAGAAGGAGATCAGCTTTGTCAAGCAGGACTTGCCTTTCATAAAGCCGTGCTGACTGGGCCTGATTGGACCATGAGACCTCAGTGGGCACCGGGATGTATTCAGACCCAGCAGGTGACGGCAGGGCACGGGGGAGCCAAATGGCCCTGCGGTTCCTGAGACTGGCTCCAGCCCAAGTCCACCCCGATACTCACTTCCAGATCAAAGCCGCCACTTGCCGCAAACTCAGAATCTTTCAGGAACTAGGAAAGGAGAATGAGGGGGTCAGTCTGGATTGGAGCTTGATGTGGAAGGGTGAAGGGGGCACAGGTGTCCCCAGTCACCCCTACCCCATGGCTTCCCCTTGGTCCGAGAGGGAAAATACCTTCTGCTCCCCACAGACCCATTGCTCCCCAGCTTCATCTGGAATAGCTGTTGATGCAGGGACCTCGGGTGGGGGTCCCCAAGGATGTGGGGACCAAAAGACAGGGCACTGAGGGGATTCAAACAGAGGGAACCCCAAGGGACTACTGGGCTGGGGGTGTTGAAGTTACGGGACCGTGTGGGACGCAAGTCAGGGGATAAGGAATTCAAATAGAGCGAATGTGGAGACTTCAAGTGACGTGATTGGTGTGGGCTGAAGGAAGAGGCTTGAGGTGGACCAAAACGAGGGGACTGGGAGGACTGCTGCGGGGGTATTTGGAAGCGGTGGTGAAAGGAAGGGGACACCACAGCAATGGACAGGATTAGCCGACAGGCAAAGGACTGAGGGGAAAGAATGAAAGAAAGGCATTGGGAGAGATGACAGGTACGGCGCTGGGGAGCCTAGACAGGACATGGGGAAGATCCAGGGAAAGGGACACCTTGGTGGGGACCAAAGGCGTCGGGGGGCTGGGCTTGTGAGGAGTCCCCAGATGTCTCTGGAGAGGGATCTCCAGACTCTTCTGGTGTCCCACACACCTGACCAGGAGCGGAGGGGTCACCTGGACACTTCATGGAGGTTTCACCAAAGTCTAGGTGTCAGGGAGGGCGCAATGTCCCCCGGTCAGTGGGGTCTCCTCCCCAAGACCCGCCCGCAGCCTTGAACCCGTCCCCATAGCGCTGGGGCTCACCAGAGCATCTGCTGGGAGGCGTAGCATGGCGAGGAGCAGGGCTGTGCTGAGCATGGCGATCTTCATTTTCCTCCGTGGTCTACGCAGTCCTGGATGGGGCTGGAGAAAGTGAGGGGCAAGATTTATCTCTTGCAGGACTTCCCATTGACCCCGCCCCGAGAGCCCAGGGGCAAAGCCGGGCTTGGCAGGCACCAGCCCTGGCAATGAGCCCACCGCTGGCAGAGACTGACCCACACCTCCGCCACTCACCCGGCCACCTTCTGTGGCACCAGGCCAGCTTCCTGCACGGGGCGGCTCCACGGGGACAGATCCAGGCATCAGGGGGTGGCAAGGGGGCGGTCAGACACCCTGCAGTGAGTCCCCCAGCAGGAAACCATCCTCCAACAGCCCCTAAAGCCAGATCTCCCCGTCTCCCAGTGCCCCTCACCTTGCAGGCCAGGCTTTCTCCCCAGGACTCTCCCAGAGATGGTGCAGCCTCAAATCAAGGGACTCTAAGCAGAGTTGTTTCTGACCCCTCTGCAGTCCCTTGAGTGAACGGCACATTGAGACTGACTCCTCTTCTTCAGGCACTGGGGACACTGGCATTAGGGGACACTGGGGAGGTAGGAGGACAGCTGGGGGGCATGGGCAATGGGGACAGCCGGGTGACTGGGAACCTGAGGTCCAGAGGGTGATCAGGGTACTGGGAGGCACTGGCCGTGAGGAGCACTGGTGAATGTTGGGCACCAGGGGATGAGGACTCTGCTTGCGGGAGCTGCTGGGGGTGGTCGAAGAGCACAGCTCCAGCCCAGCCCATCTCCCTGTTACTGCAGGCCCCAAACTGGTCCCGGTCTCCAGCCATGGCCTCCGCAGAGAAGACGGCAGAAGGGAACAAGCCCTGCCCTGGTCCTGGCCTTGCCACTGTCTGGGGGCACCGTGCCCTCCTGGACACCTGGGTCCTTCCCTGCAGAGGTGACCCCCACGTGGCGGGTGCCAGTGCCCCATCCCCAGCAAGGCTCCAGCTCCCCCTCCATTCCCAGATGGGGCTCAGCCAAGTCTCACCAAAGGCCCTGTTCCCAGGCAGTGTCCCTGCAACGCCCCCGTCCCCAGCATGGGCTAGCCCTGTCCCTGAGCAGGATGAGGCCATTCAGAGGGGACGCGATGAGGCAGGTGCTTGTCCCCGGGCAGCTGCTCAGAGCTAACTGCGGGAGCAAAGTTCCCCTGGACAGGGAAGAGAGGTTTGACTCCAAAGCATCTCTGATGAGCTGTGTTTGCCCAGGGCCCGTGGAGCCCATTCAGGCAGCATGGTCCTTCCAGAGAGGGCCTGATCAGGGGGAGGTTGCAGCGGGACGCGGAGCAGCCTGGGCTCCCTTCAGCATTGGCAGTCAGCAGAGCCCGCAGACGGGGGCACCCTGCTGTGGTAGTGGAGGAGCACACCCTGGAGCACCCGGGGACACCACTAGCGACCGGCATCCAGCTGGATTTAACTCCATTCATCAGTGACTTTGGGCCTGGCCACCCAGGCAGCTTTTAACCCAATGAAGCGGACACTTGTCCAGGCCTTGAGCAGCGAACGTCTCCAGGACGATGCTGGGGGAAACGGACAGCCAGGACTGCGGGTCAGTGCAGCCTGCTCCCGGATAGCCAGGACTGCGGGTCAGTGCAGCCTGCTCCCGGATAGCCAGGACTGCGGGTCAGTGACGGAAAGCGGCTCGGCGAGCACCTCCGCCAGCGCCCTCAGGACCCTCGGGTGGGTCCCAGCCGGCCCCACGCACTCGCGTGCGTCTGAGCGGCTCAGCGGGTCGCTAGCCGCTCCGCCGCGGGCTAGGAGGGCTCCCCGCCGCCCCCCGCCCCGTCCACCGGCTCGGGCGGCCGCGTGCGGCGGCCCTGCCCCTCCCGCCCCCCGCGCGGCTCCCCGGGCCCGGCCCGGCCCGGCCCCGCCCGCGCGTCGGTGCCGGTGCCGCCGTTCCCCGAGCGCCTCCGCGCCCCCCGCGGCCGGGGCCTGCCGGCAGCCGCCTTGCGCCCTGCCGGCCGCCGGGGGAGAGCGGCCCCCGCCGGCGGCGGCTCGGCGCCCGGGGGGAGCCGGCCCTCGGCGGCGCCTCGGGAAGGTTCGCGGGCTGCGGCGGCGGGGGCGCGATGGCCTCGGCGGGGGCCGGCGGGGGCCGGCGGCGGGAGCGGGCGCGGGGCCCGGGCAGCCTCCTGTCGGGCAGCCCGTCCCCGGGCAGCCCGTCCCCGGGCAGCCCCCCCCGCCCGCGGTCCCCCGGCCGGGGCCACCTCCGCCCTCGGCGCCGCGGGCCGTGCGGCTCGCCTGGCCGCCGGCAGCGGTCCGCGGGCCCGCGCCGGGAGCTGCGTCCGTGTCGGCAGCGGGGTGAGGGACGGCCCTGGCCCCCTCGCGGGGCCGGGCCCCGGGCCCCGGGCCCCGGGCGCCGGGGCCAGCCCGAGCGGAGCTGCGGGGTGGAGGTGAGCATCCGTGTTCCTTCTCCCGTGGCAGAGCCCGCCTGCGCGAGCGAGGACGAGGAGAGCGAGGAGGAAGAGAGAGGTGGGTCCCGCCGGCCCCGCGAGGCAGCGCTGGTCCTTGTCCCCCGGGGCCTGTGCGCAGGCCGCAGGGCCAGCGCCCCCGGGGCCGGGCTGGGTGAGCGGCGCCTCCCGGAGCCTCGGCAGCAGGTGAGGGAGACGGGGGCCCGGGCCAGGGCAGGGTGCCGGGCTGCCGTGAACTCCGGCCGGGTTCCTCGGGACTGAGGTGGGTTGTGGCGAGTACGCGGGAGTTAGGCGAAGAGCCGCCGGTGTCGGGGTGCCGGGGTCGGTAGGGGGGCGTCTGGCTGGAGGAGCCCGTGTTTGTGGGAAGGGGGGCCCGAGGGGAGGCTTTTCCTAACCACCTGGGGTTGTCACGAGCTCACCCCTTTTCCAGTGGACTTGGCAGAAAGCTCCTTGCTGAACAAGCTGATCCACACGTCCCTCGTGGAGTCCAGCCATCACGTGGAGATCCTGCAGCAGGACCCCAACTCGCCTCTCTACTCCGTGAAAACCTTTGAAGAGCTGCGCCTGTGAGTAGGCGGCAGCCCCCGACGCAGGCGGGCGTTGGAGTTGCCTGTGGGCGCCGTTCCCCGTTCTCTGTGAAATGGTGCCTTTTGATGCTTTTGGACAGGAAGCAGGAGCTCTTGCAGGGGGTTTACACCATGGGCTTCAACAGGCCGTCCAAAATCCAGGAGACGGCTCTGCCGATGATGCTGGCACATCCGTGAGTACCAAGGCCGCACGGCTGAGCGAAGCGCTACCACCGTCTTGGCTCCCTTGAGGCATCGCGGCGTCGGGGTGCCGGTGCAGGGGTGCCAAACCTTTGCGCCCAACTAAGCAGCCTTTGCCTTGCAGGCCCCAAAATCTGATTGCACAGAGCCAGTCAGGGACAGGGAAAACGGCAGCTTTTGTGTTGGCGATGTTGAGCAGAGTTAATGGTGCTGAGAGGTACCCGCAGGTAATGTAGGAAGGGGAAAGCCCATACGGCAGGGGTTTGCCTGCACCCTCAAGCTGCTGTCTGTGGACAGAGCTCTGGTTTTGTCCCCGTCTCTACGGTTTTCTGTCGGCTGTGGCCGCTGTAGTGGGATGGTAAACAGCCAGGTAGCGTCCCTGCGGCAGGCAGGTCGGAGAGAAAGCTCAGGAGTGGATGGATCTGCCAGCTAAAGGAAGGTACTTTTTCTTGGTAGCAGTGGATTTAGCCAGGCCGTAGATAGCCTGAATTTATATTTTGAGGAGCATCCAGCCAACTTTGACAAGCGCGTGCGGAGACTCCAGCTGTTTCCTGTGACTTGCGCTAGTTTCTGGTGTCGTAAAAGCTCCCGTGAAGGCAAGTCCCCTCTCTGGGTTCAGAATCACCTACGCAAGCTGGTTACTGCACTTAAAAGTCTCGAATCTCAAGCATTCTGTGTAATTTAAACTCTCAGTTGAAAGCTGGACACAGAAACAAGCGGCACTGTGCCTCAGGAAACAAATTTCCCTAGCAAAAATCACGGGATCCCAGAATGGGCGAGGTTGGCAGGGCCCTCTGAAGATCATCTAGTCCGAACCCTCCTGCTGAGCAGGGTCACCTAGAGCACACTGCGCAGGACGGCATCCAGGCGGGTTTTGAAGTCTCCAAAGAAGGAGACTCCACACCCTCTCTGGGCAGCCCGTTCTAGTGCTCTGTCACCCTCACCGTAGAGAAAGGACCTCTCCTGGTAGTTACCTCGAGTCCTTTCTGCCTAGCTGCCTTCAGCTGTATTCCCATCTTCCAAACCTGCAAATGTGACTGCCGTTGCTGATCCCTCTGCAGATTTGAAAGAGTTTAGCGGTGAGATTTTAGCATGCTGAGCGTTCCGTTCCTTCTCATTTGCACGGGGCATGGCATGCCAGGGGCGCTGTCTACTTTTAAAAGATGTGGCTCTTGTCTGACAGCTCTCTTACCTCTCTAAGTGCCTCTGCTTGGCTCCAACCTACGAGCTGGCCCTGCAGATTGGACATGTGATCGAGAAGATGGGGCAGTTTTGTGCCGACATCAGGGTTACGTACGCTGTCCAGGGAAACAGAGGTGAGTCCAGCCGTGCTGAGCAGAGTTGCGGGCGGTGTAACAGTCCTGTAAGGAACTAGCGGGATGCTGTGAGAGCTGTGAACTCCCAGGAGCTGTGCGGAGCTCTGAAGGCACATGAAACAGTGTGTGAATTCCCGTGCCTTCTAAGGAGTCATTCTCGTGAGCACCATCTCCTTTCAGAGGTGGGGCACCCCTTTTGCTGGTTTCCACCCCACAAGGCCGCAGGGAAGCGTCAGCCCTGCTTGATGGCTACCTGCAGTTTTAAGCTCCCGAGGTCCGCTTTGCGATGACCCCCTCAAAGGCATCGCTAGGCAGTCAGAAGCTGAAGCAACAGGGTGGGAACCATGCTCAAGCAGCCAGAACATAGCAGAGTTTGAGTCCGTATCTCACTGGAAAGTACCCTGCTCATTCCCAGCCAGGCGCGTGTGGCCGAGGAACGTACTGCTCCTTGTACGGAGGTATTCTGATACGATTTCTCCTCCTGCAGTTCTGCCAGGCGCCGTGCTGGAGGAGCAGATTGTCATCGGGACTCCTGGGACGATGCTGGACTGGTGTTTCAAACGGAGAGTGGTGAATGTGAAGAGAATCAGCCTGTTTGTGCTGGATGAAGCGGACGTAATGATCGACCATCAGGGCTTCTCGTACCAAAGCATTCGCATTCAGAGGTGAATACCAGTGTTGGCTTGTGTCCTGACACAAGCAGACATAGTCAAATGCCGTGTTTCTAGATGCCCTTAGATACATTGGGTAGAGAAGGAAAGAGAGCAAGAGAGACAGGAAAAGACAGAGACAGAGGGAGAGAGAGAGAGAGAAAGAAAACCACTTTGTATGCAAGAAGCTACGAAACCAGGGAGCCAAAGGAATTGTCTCTGACTACAGCATCCCTTGGATGTCCTTGGCCAGTCCGTGCTTTGCTCCTGATCAGAACGTAGACAAGTAAATCCTCCTTACCCGCTTTTTCGTGTTTGCTCAGCTTTGAGCAAATGAGCCACCAAACCAGCCGAATAAACAGGGAAAGAGCATCCCTTTGATGCAGAAGGCTTTTGCTGATGTGAGAATGAGCTCTTTCTTGCACGTGGGCAGGCTCTGGTCTGCTTAGTCCTGGGATGTGGCTTTCTTCAAAACTGTAGCCGTTAGATGAATAGGAAGATTTTCAGGTCACTTTAACTTCCTTTGAGCTGATACATCACTGGGTTTGGGATTCCAGTTCTCTTTCATGTTTCCGAGTGCTCTTTAATGCTTTCATAAATGACTTGGGTGCAGGACTAGAAGCTATCCTAAGGAAGTAGTACACAACGCTCTCAGGAACGTGGTCTGGTGTTTGGGTGGACCTGTGTGGAGCTAGGAGTTGGACTCGATGATCCTGGTGGGTCGTTTTGAACTCAGGATATTCTGTGATACGGTGCGTTGCGTTGAAGGCGGCACAAACGAAATAGCTTGAAATAGCCTTTCTTCAGGGCGTGGTGCAGGTTAATGAGGACTTCTGGGCAGCAGGCTGCTCTGCCAGGCAGGGTCAGTGGTTGACCCTCAGCGTCCCACTGCCCAGGCTGACGGGAGCTGCAGTTCCCTGGTGACAGAGGCAGTGAGAGAGATGAGTGTCACACCCAGCCCTTCCCAGCTCCTCCGTGTGCTCAGCTGAGCTGGATATGTTTGCGGTGCTGGAGAAAAGCACCTTGTGGCTAGCAGCTAGCTACTCCTTTTTAAAGGAAAACTGTTTTTAGATGGTCTGGGTTTATCCCTTCTGGCTGAAATGCAGGTGGAAAAAGTTCTCCTTAGAGGAGTGTCCCATACAGCTGAGCTCTGCTAAAGGCATGCTAAAGGTTCTTCCTTGGGCTCTCTTTGGCATGATGTAGGGAGTGGGTTTACCAGTTTCAAAGGCTTTCTGCTGCTGTTCTTTCAAACTGGATGCATTCAAAGTATTGTCAGCAGTCCGAGGAAACAGGAAGTTGGTAACTCAGATCCTGTTACAAGCCACTGCAAGTCAAACCTCAGGCTGGAACTCTTCAGGTTCTTGCTCCGTAACGGGGCTTAATGTCTCTGAAGCTCAGATGGAGATGGCTCTTTAGCAGCCGTGTTTTATTTGGTGTTCCTTTGAATACAACCAAAGCTGGCCTGGATAAAAGCACATTCACAAAAGACTCGCTTTATCCATTATTGAAATGTAAGGTTTTTCAAAGTCTTTGTCCGTCCGCTTTCGTAGGTGATGGATGGCTTTGAATTGTGGCTAAAAAACTCTGCGGGCCATGAAGGTCTTTACAGAGTGAATGACAGGGCTTGAAACGTAGCTAGAGAATCAGGGGATACGGGGAACTGTCCTTGGCACGTGCAAGTGCTGTGTGTGAGCGGTGTCTGCAGGTCCAAAGAAGGAGGCCAAGCGTTAACTGGGTGTTTTTTCCTCCGTTTGTAGCTAGCCTTTTGGAATAATAATACTGCAAATGCAGAACAGCTTATTTCGACAGGCCTCTTCCATAGAGCTGACTCGTGTTGGAGTGCTGCGCTGTGCTGTGGTGCGTGAGGAATGGCCCTCTCCTGAGGAATGGCCCTCTCCGGATGGAGGAATCCCCTTGTTTCCAGAGCCTGTTGATCCAGGGGTCCTTGCAGCATGCCTCAGGGCTAACAAGTCCTTCTTCTGCTCTAGGGCTTTACCTAGGGGCTGCCAAATGCTGCTTTTCTCCGCAACCTTCAAGGAAACGGTGTGGAATTTTGCAATGCAAATTGTCTCCAACCCCATCATAATAAAGCTCCGTCAGGAAGAGCTCACCCTGAGCAACATCAGGCAGTACTACTTTGTGTGCAGGAACAGAGAGGAGAAGTACGAGGCCCTGTGCAACATCTACGGCAGCATCACCGTTGGCCAGGCTATGATATTCTGCCAGGTAAAGCAGCTAGCTTGCCGGGGGAGAGTGGTGGTGTCCTTGCAGTCAGTGGTATGTAAACGATCCATCTTACAGCGTGGCCTCAGTACTTGTGCCGAGACCATCAAAAGGAGGGAGCAGATGGAAGGGAGGGATGGGAAGCACGTGGACAGCATTTAAAGGACGGCCCTTCTGGCACAGCCTGCCGTTAGATTGGCTGGAGCTGAGCGTGAAAGCGCGGGCACTCTGACTTGCAGCGAGTGCAGCCTTTAAAAGAGGTGTTTTAACAGCCTCTCTCGTGACGGTTGGGATCGCGTTTGCCTGGCTTCCACAGGGAGCGTTGCGTAGAAAACATACTGTGTTTCCTTGCCGTTTGCGCTTTGTGTCCTGACAAGGGCTTCCTGCTCGTCTGCGTCCCTTTGGTCTTCTTTTGAGGCTCTGCCTGTTAAAAAGCAGCAGGGTCTCAACTGAAAGGAGCAGGGGATTTAGGGGAAGCATACCAGTGAAGCATACCATTGGCAGCGACTGAGAGGAGCAGCAGCAGAGCTGCTGCAAAAGCTCCTCCTGCCTCTCCCACACATGTAGACTCGCAGGAGTGCGGACTGGCTGTTGGTGGAGATGAGCAAGGACGGGCACAAGGTCGCCATGCTGACGGCAGAGTTGACCATAGTGCAGAGGGCCAATGTGATTCAGAGGTTCCGCGATGGGAAGGAGAAGGTCCTCATCACCACGAACGTCTGTGCTAGAGGTACCGTATCCTGAAAAGCAACACCCTCGCAGCGTCTGCAGCGTGGGAATCCCCTTGCTTTGCCCCATGGCCCATCAGCTGGCAGGGGACACACGATGCTGCTTCGTTTCTGGTGACACGAACCGTGCTCCGTGGCCTCTAGGTCTTTGGTTGCCTTGACACGTCATTGCTGTGTGCGCTGCAGAGCCAGGGCTGACTGCTTTATCCTGCAAGTGCTCAGGCAATGGACTGGCCCCGATCTGGGGGCAGGGGATTGCTTTCAGAGCTGTAGGAGCCTGGTTGCGAGAAACCTCTCTGTCTTTCAGGGATTGATGTGGCACAAGTCACCATAGTGGTGAACTTCAGCCTCCCTGTTAATCAGCAAAAAGAGCTGGATTTTGAGACCTACCTGCACCGCATTGGGCGAACGGGCCGCTTTGGGAAGAAGGGCATTGCCTTCAACATGGTGGAAAGGCAGAGCACGTACCTCGTGCACAGTATAGAGGAGCATTTCCGTGAGTATCCTTGTGCCAGCTCTGTGGTGCTGCAAAGAGCTAAGGGACACGTGGATGAGAAGTGCACTGGGAAGCGTTAAGGGATGTCAGGAGTGTGGCCCCCTCTTGCAGCCGCTCTGGCCCGGGACCCCCATGCCTGGCTGCTGAAGCACAGCACAGGCCAGTACAGACCAGTACGGTCCTTGCGGGCTGCTGGAGCCCCGCCTGGTGCCCGGGCACCTGGGGTCTCTGGCCAGGCTGAGGGATGCATCTGCCACTTTACCCACTTCAGGCTCAGTCAGCAGTGTCACTGAACGCGTGTCCCTGAGACAAACACGCACAGACACACGCAAAGATGCAGACACAGACACACAGACACAGAAGCGCACACAAATCCCCTTCTCCTCGTCGGCTGGCAGAGAGGGATGGTCACTAGTGCAAGCACACACATGCACTTCCAGGGTCCAAAGGCACACACGTGTTTGTGGGTCCGCAAGCACCATCAGAGCCCCTCTGCTCCCCTAGTGTCCCTGACCAGACCCCTGCCCTCTGACAGCTCCCCTGCTCGCTGGCTGGTCCAGCCTGATACTCGCACGGACCCCACACATGCACCTGGTGCCCTGGCCTGGACCTGAGGGACCCCACAGTCACTAGCTGGCCCAGGCTGAAGTTTGCAGCTGAATACACACACACACACCCCCCATGCCCGCACAGTCTGTAGAAGGTACCGATGCTCCCCTCTGCCCCAGCAGCTGTCACTTGGAGTTCATGTACACGCACACACACTCACAGTCACGCCGGTTCCCCCCCAGCAGATGATTTTTTGGATGCACGCCATCCCTGGCCCAGTGGCCGGGAGTTGAAGAACCGCGCTTGCTCCAGTATGTGCAGTGAGACCCCTGCACTGGCTGCAGTAGGTGGCAGCAGAGGCCAGCGGCAGCCTTGTCCCTGTCTGACTGCAGGAGTTGGCACCACTTTTCATTCACACGCAGGTCTCGCCAGCAGCTGTCTTCCTTGCTGTATGCATGCACGTGCACACACACACACACACACACGCACACCGGGGACTGAGTGTGAGAGCACAGAGAGACAGAAGTGGGAAAAGATTTAAGCAGGTGTAAGACTACAAGACAGACCGTGGCGATCAGTCTCGGGGCCAAACCAAATAAGCACACCGACTGGCCCATTTCACGTGCAACTGGCCGCTTCTATACCCTTTCCTGCTTACCCCCTCTTTGCTCCTCCCATCTCCCTTTCCTGCCGCACGCCCCTTCACGAGTTTGTACAGCCCTGCCAGTTCCCACAGCCCTTCCAGTCCAGGTCCCCCTGGCTCACAGCGTTACGAGTTATAAAGTGCAGGTTGTTCTGGGAAGCGGCACCTGTAGTTTCTCGATAGCCCACCAATTAGTGTGAGTGGTGAGGTTCGTTTCTTGTCATTGTCTCATTTGTTTTGTCAGGTCTGTGTCTCCGCGTGTTTTGTTTCTGGTTTTCCCCTTTTGCCATGTTTCGCGGTTGCCGAGGTCCTTGGTCGGATAACCTCTCTGGAATAAACGTTCTGAGCTCTGTCAGTCAGTGTGACTGACCAGTTTGGGTTCCCATCGCTACGTCCCTTATCATGTGTCGGTCAGGTTTGTGTCTGTTGTGCTCTCTCAAAGTCTGATTATCGCTTGAACTCCACAGAGTGGAAATGCCATGCTGAGCAGTTTGGGTAGCTTTTCAGCCCAGAGCGAGGTTAGCACGTGCCCTCAGCCAGGAAGCGGTATCCCAGAGGTGGCCTGAGATGGCTGGAATGTGTGTCAGCTCTAATCCAGCGTGTCCTGCTGTGAAAGGCACAGGCAGGAGCAGGCCTGTGGTAGTGTGGTAGTGTAGTCGCTGTTGCTCTGGGGCCCACGTGTGTCTGTGCTGGGTTTGATGCAAACAGCCGGGCAGGTTTCCAACCTGCCACCTCTGGACACGTGCTGAAGAGCTCACAGCTTGTTTTACCTCATCTGTGGAAGGCAGAGCCGAGAGCCCTGGGCATTGCTCCCAGGGTTTGCCGCTGCCAGCAGCCCCAGAGCAGCAGTGCTTTGCCTTTGCCAACTCCTGGGCAGCCGTACTTGGCAGGCACTGACATGTATTTTCTTTCTTCAGAGACCGAGATCAAGAGGCTTGACCCAGATGACATGGATGAGCTGGAGCAGCTGGACGACTGAGCAAAATGTCAGGATTTGCTCCAGTGAATCCAAGTTTTGGTTTAACATGGATGGGAAATGGATGGGAAAATTTCCCAGTTTTCTTCAAAGTTCCCGAAGATGCTTGGTTTTGTTGTGATGTTTTACAAGACGGGAAGAAGAGAGGGGAGCGGGGGGAGAGTGGGGGGGAAGACACGCACGACCCTCAGCCCTCAAAATTTTGGAATTCTTGTGATTGTTTTTCTGGAAATAAAACTTGCGTGGTTTGTCTCTGAGGTTTTTATAGCCATAACTCTGCACGTCATGAAGAATCACCTGAAAGCAGAACATGCAGGGGCTTAACAACATGGACCTGTTGGAGCAAGTCCAGAGGAGGGCCACGAGGATGATCATAGGGCTGGAGCATCTCTCTGATAAAGACAGACTGAGAGAGCTGGGGCTGTTGAGCCTGGAAAAGAGAAGGGTCTGGGGAGACCCTACAGCAGCCTTCTAGTACCTAATGGGGGGGCCACAAGGAAGCTGGAAAGGGAGTCTCAGGGAGTGTAGTGACAGGAAAAGGAGCAATGGATTTCAGTTAAAAGGGTAGGTTTGGATTAGCTCTTAGGAAGAAGTTCTTACACTGAGGGTGACGAGGCCCTGGAGCGGGTTGTCCAGAGAAGTGGTTCGTGCCCTCCACCCCGCAAACAGGTGTTCAAGTGTTCAAGGCCAGGGCTGTGAGCAACCTGATCTAGCGGGAGGTGTCCCTGTCCATGACGAGGGAGTTGGAACTGGGTAATCTGTAAGGTTCCTTCCAACTGAAACCATTCTGTGATCTTAGGATTGTATGATCTCCCAGTGAGACTGGGAGACATGAAGAACAAGTGGTGCCAGCCCTTTGGGCACTGGGTATTTGAAAGAGACGGTGTAGGAAATGGTTATTACACGGGCTTTAGTGAGCACCGTGCAAAAAGAGCACAGTTTGGGATGAAGACAGGACATGAGAGACACTGGTTCAGAGACCTCCATCATCTGCCAAGCTCTGGGGAGGCCCATGATTTCTTTCCCCGGAGTCTTGGGACTGCTGGAGCATTCAAAGCCCCACGTGGGGCTGGACCTTCCCCCTGCCCTTGGGCACTGTGATGCACCAGTAGAGGGGTGCCCAGGGTTTCTTCCAGATTCTGAGTCTAATCAAGCAATCACTGATTGAAACATAAATCAAGTAAAAACGTGAAGGGATTTAAAAAAAAAAAAAAGTTGGAAATATCCCTCCAGTAAGGGTTTCCACCAAATGCCCCTACCGTGCTTGAACTGCACCAGGTCAAATCTCATCTTCCCTGGCAGTTGGCATCAGGGGCCTCCCCGTTGATGGGTGGACTGCTGGTGTGCGGGCAGCTGATGGCGAGTCTGAGTCCTCAGCAAGAGCACATGGGTCCTTCTTTTATGCCTTTTCTTATGCCCTGTGCACAACCCTGTCAAAACAACTAAACATGAATCTGGTGCTCACGATGAGCTTGTGCTGCTGCACATGTTCCACTTAGAATCAAGGAACTGTAGCATATCCCAGGTTGAAAGGGCTCCACGACGATCATCAAACGCAACTCTTGACTCCACACAGGACCACCCAAAAATCAAACCATATGTGTGTGAGTATTGTCCAAATCCTTCTTGAACTCTGGCAGGCTTGGTGCCGTGACCACTTCCCCTGGGGAGCCTGTTCCAGTGCCTGCCCACCCTCTCCATGAAGAATCTTTCCCTAACACCCAACCTGAACCTGCCCTGACAGCTCCACGCCGCTCCCTCAGGCCCTGTCACTGTCACCAGAGAGAAGAGATGAGCGCCTGCCCCTCCACTACGCCTTGTGAGGAAGCTGTAGACAAAACCAAATGAGCTCAGCTGCTCCTCGCATGTCTTCCCCTCTAGACCCTTCACCATCTTTGTTGCTTTCCTTTGGACACATTGTGAGAGGGGTTGCAATGACATCGGCCAGCTGTACCAGAGCACCCTGGGATGAATCCCCTCAGGCCCCATAGACTTTTGTGCATCCAGCTGGAGCAACAAATCCCTCACAAGTTGAGGGTTGGCTGGGAGTTTCTTGCTCCCACCATCACGGTCCTTCAACACAGGGCCCCAGGTGTCCCAAGGCCCGTATTCGGTGTTGAAAACAGAGGCAAAGAAGACATTAAATGTCTGCCTTGTCTGTGACCCTATTTGTGAGGTGCCTCATCTCATCGAGTAATAGACCAGTGTTACCTCTAGTCCTCCTTTTGGTGTTGACATACTTTAAAAAGCCCTTTTTGTTGCCCCCCACAGTACTGGCCAGCTTCAACTCTAAGTGAGTTTTGGCCGCACAGCTTTTCTCCTTCCCATGGCACACAGCATTTCTGTAGTCCTCCCTTGTCACCTGAACTTGCTTCCAGTGTCCATAGACTTTCCTTTCCCGCCTAAGCTATAGAAGAAGATCCCTGCTCAGCCAAGCCAGCATTCTGCCCCGCTTGTTTAACACCCAACGCTTTGGAATCACCTGCTCCTGTGCTCTCAAGCGACGGCTCTTAAAAAGTAACCAGCACTGATGGACCCTGACACCTTCAGAAAGAGGTTCCCAGGGGACCTTATGAAGTGGTTAATAGCCTGACGTCTGTTCTCCTCATATCCAAGGATGAAGTTTTGAGGGGAGTTTTTCTCCTATTGCCAAAGATTTTAAACTCAACTACTTCATGGTCACTTTGGCCAAGACAGCCACCAATCGCCACTTTACACAAGAGACCCTCTCTGTTTACAAACAACAAATCGAGGAGGCACCTTTCCCCGTAGCACCTGTGCCAAGAAGTTATCTTCAGTGTGTGTTAGGGATTTCCTGGACCTGTTTGTATGGACAGTTGGTATTCCCAGTTAATGTCTGTGAAGTTGAAGTCACCCATAAGGACCAGGTTAGCTGATCTAGAGACATCCCTTGATAATCTGTGTGACCTTCAAGTTCCCAGTCTTCATACCTATTGTATAAGGGCACCTGGGCAGGCGAGGTAGGGAGGGAGGGGATTTGCTTGCTGCCCTGACGAGAAAATTTCTTCCGTTCCCCCTTATTCCGCAGTCAACCCCTTATGCCCAGTAGTGAGAGGGTAGGGAATCTTTAGAATCATATGTTACGACTGGTCGATGCCTTTGTCCCAAGGATGGTAGAGTACAATTCCACCAGTCAATCTCCTCCTCAGACTCCCTGATACGCCTCAACCTAGTTGTTAGCATATGCCACTGTCCATTGTGTGGGCCCTTGGGTGCCTCCCCAATAACCCTGATGTGTCTCTCTAGGAATGTGCTTCTGCACCCCAACCTGCCGGCTGCCCTCAGCACTTGTGGGTCCCACCAGAGCCCATCATGGACTTAAGTCTATCCTGTTTGCTCAAGCAGTCCCTCACCCGATGAACCTCAACCAAGGTTAACTCTTTTATTGTGTAAGTCTTTTCTTTTATTCTATAAGTATTTGGGGGAAATTTGTGTGCTGTCTTTGGAAAGGAAGAAGATTTTCAGAGTCGGGCTGGGATGCTGTTACAGGGACACAAATGCCTTCTGTCACAAACACTGTACCAGCACAGGCACCTCCACCTGCAGCTCCCTCACTGCGCCACACTGTCCATGGTGCCCAAGCGGGCTGAAGCCAGCCTTGCCCCACTCCTCCCCTTTGTGTCCCCTCGCTGCTCTGCACTGCCTCAGGGTTGCTGTCCTGGTGGGTCTGGAGGTGCTGGCCTGTGTGGAGACTGGGAGGTCCCACGGCTGCAAGGAGGCTCTGCTGTGGCTGGAGATCATCCTGCTTGCGCTGGGTGGCCCAGGGGAACAGCAGCCCTTTGCTGTGGGTGGGAGACAAGTGCCAGGGCCGGGCTGGGGCTGCCCGGTGAGCTTGCAGGAGCGCAGAAGAAGGGATGGCTTTTGTGAAGGTCTCTGGCTGCTGGAGCAGCAGAGATGGAGCAGAAGGCTGCACTAGACCCAGGCCCAGGTCTTCAGGCTGCTTCCAGCCCTGTTGGTCACAAGCAAAATGGGTGTGCAGGGAGGGGAGGCAGGGACTGGCTATGCTGGAAGAAGTGCAGGTTTGGCACCTGACTGCTCTCCCCTAGAACAGACCTGAATTCACCTGAAGTCTGAATTCACTTGAAGTCTGAATTCACCTAAGTCTATTCTCCCCCAGACCCGCATCCAGGTCTAGGGCCCTAGCACAAGAAGGATGTGGATCTGTTAGAATGGGCCACAAAGTTGATCAGAGGGCTGGAGCACCTTTCCTGCGAAGACAGGCTGAGGGAGCTGGAGCTGTTCAGTCTACAGAACAGAAGGCTTCGGGGTGCCCTTATTGCAGCTTCTCAATACTTAAAGGGTCTTATAAAAAAGATGAGAGAAACTTTTTGCCTGGCCAGATAGTGACGAGACAAGCGGAATGGTTTTAAACTAAAAGAGGGGAGATTTAGATCAGAGGTTAGGAGAAAATTTTTCACTCAGAAGGTGGTGAGACACTGGCACATGCTGCACAGAAAAGCTGTGGATGCTCCATACCTGGAGATGTTCAAGACCTGGTTGGATGAGGCCCTGAGCAACCTGATCTAGTGTGTTGCATCCCTGACCATGGCAGGGGGTTTGGAACTAGATGATCTTTAAGGTCCTTTCCAACCCTTGCCATTCTATAATTCTGTGACATACCTCATGGAAGGGTGCAAAGAGGATGGAAACAGGCTTTTATCACTGGTGATCAGTGATAGGAGAAGAGGCAGTGAGCACAAACTGAAATAGAGGAGGCTCCCACTGATGATCAGAAAACACGTTTTTACTATGGTGGTGACCAAGCACTGGCAGAGGATGCCCAGAGATGTTGTGAATATCTGTCCTTGGAGATATTCAAACGCTGCCTGAACATGATCCTGGGCAACTGGATCTATGCTTGAGCAGGGGGCTTGGACCATATGCTGTCCAGAGGTCCCGTCAAACCTCTACCATTCTGTGATTCTGTGAGTTTCTTCAATTGTACCTTTCCAATTCTCTCCCTTGTCCCACTGGCAGTGACTTATCAGCTGTTATGGTGTTTTTTGCTGTCTGGTGTTAACCCAGAACAGGATCTCTTTAAGAATTCACCGTAAAAGAGATATGCTGACGGTAGCACAAGTTTGGCCATGTAAAAACAAACAAAAAAAACCCTACAACAACAAAAAAAGAGTTAGGAGTAACATGGGCAGTCCTAGGCAGGGAGGATTCTTTTGGGAGCACCAGGATCTGTTTGATAAACTAAAATTACTTTTTCTGTTGGTGCACCCATGACTATAACAGAAATTTTCAGAAAATGTTAAAAAACAAAAAAGAAAGTACAAGTAATTTAAAGAAACAATTTAAAGCAAAGAAATTGCACTATTTCACTTTCTATCTTTTACAAATCCTTGCATTCATATCCTTCTTGTTTTGCTTTGGTTCAATGTGGCTGGTCTTTCTGAGGATTTTGTGTTGTGTTTTGTTGGTGTCATGTTTTCATTTGTCATGTTTCTAATGACTGGGTGTTGTGGTTTAACCCTGGCAGGCAGACATTGTTCCCATTTTTAAGAAGGGCAAGAAGGAGGATCTGGGGATCTAGAGACTGGACAGCTTCCCCTCAGTCCCTGGAAAGGTGATGGAGCAAAGCCTCCTGAAGAACTTTTCCCAAGCTTATGAAAGAAAGATTTGAAAGAACCACCAAGAGGAAATGGAAACCATGCCTGAACAGCCTGATTGCCTGCTTTGATGAAATGAGTGGCTCTGTGCACAAGGAGAAGAGAGTGCTCTTCTGAACTATCACCTGATCAAGGTCTTGCCACTTGGTTCTAAGGGTCTGCACTAGATCAGTGGGCCGTAGGCAGGTGGAAAATCCATTTGACTATCAGGCCAAAATAATATCATCAATAGTGCAAAGTGCAACTGGCAGCCAGTTCCTAGCAGCATCTCTCCACGAACAACTTTTGGGGCAACATGGTTGTTTTGGTTTTGTTTAATACACTGGTGTCCAGGGGGATTCTCAGTGATGTTTTTGTTTGAAAATGAAAGTAGGAAAGTGGTTTCCAGAGCTGGGGTGGGATGCTGCTACAGGGACACAGATGTCTTCAGTTACAGGCAAACAAACACCTGGTGCCAGTGTAGATGCCCTGCAACCCTCTGCCCAGTTTCCATCTACAGTTCCTGAAGGGCCATGGCAGACAACTGTGGCATGGAGCTACTGAGGTCTGCCTGAAAAGTTGAAGAACATCTTTCAGCATTTTATAGAAATATAAAGAGTTATTTACTAGCTGAAATGATTGAACCATCTTAATAAAATTACAATGTTTATCCATCATGCCAAAATGAGAATTTCCAGGAAGAGTATCAAGAAATCTTGATCTCCTCCTGTAACTTCCTTACCATTATTTTCTGCCTATCATAATATGTATTTAATTTCTCTAATTTTTCATATATTTTCACTTATCCAGACAAAATGACCATTTCTAAAGTAATCTTTTCAGCAGCCAATGTGTACATAAGCACTTTCCATTGTTCTTCATTTTTCCCCCTGCCCTTATTCTCTATTCATTCTGATAACTCTCCAGTTGCCACTTTAAACTTCAGGAAGTTAAAAGATTGCCCTGTCTTTATGTAGTCCATTTGTCTCTTTAGCCAATTCGTTAACTGTGTTTATATTTAACATTTCATATCTACCTATTTAAAACATTTCTTATAAGATTACCTCTTGTGGAAGCTTCACTGGATACAGCTTGGACCTAGCATAGAGTTGTGGAGTATATTTTATTGTTTATTAAACTTTACCGTATTTCATTTTGGTTTTTATTTTTTTTCTTCATCTTGGAAACCATCCTTCAAACCAGTGTCCCAACTCACCACTCTTATTGTCCTGTCACCTGACCAGACAGAGGTAACCTCACCATGATCTTCAAAGCCTACTGCTGTCCACTCATGTACTCAGGCAGAATGGACAAGACAACCCATGTCCAAGTCTTCTTTCCTGCATGGGCCTACCAGGTACTTGGGTGGGAGGGTGGAGGAGGTGGGGTGTCTCACAATCAATGTACCAACCAGGTTTCTGTCTCTGGCCCATTAGAGACCAGGTAGATGTGAGCCTGTCGTGTTAAGGTGTGTAGCCAATTAACCGTTATGGGTCCGGTCGGATTCAGGGTACTGAACTATCATGGTCACAGATTCACCAATAACATATTTACTGATGTGGGTCTGGTCAGACTGAACTATCGCAGTCACGGACTCACCAACAGTGTAACACACCCTTACGTATGTCATCATGCGGCACTTGCAGGGCAAGCAGGCGATCAGGCCCAGTCAGCATGGGTTTATGAAAGGTAGGTCCTGCTTGACGAACCTGATCTCCTTCTATGACCAAGTGACGCACTTGGTGGATGAGGGGAAGGCTGTGGATGTGATCTACCTTGACTTCAGTAAGGCTTTTGACACTGTTTCCCACAACATTCTCCTCAAGAAACTGGCTGCTCGTGGCTTGGACTGGCGTACGCTTTGTTGGGTTAAAAGCTGGCTGGATGGCCAGGCCCAGAGTTGTGGTGAATGGAGCCAAATCCAGTTGGAGGCCGGTTACTAGTGGAGTCCCCCAGGGCTCAGTGCTGGGGCCGGTCCTCTTTAATATCTTTATCGATGACCTGGATGAGGGGATCGAGTGCACCCTCAGTAAGTTTGCAGACAACACCAAGTTAGGTGCGTGTGTCGATCTGCTCGAGGGAAGGAAGGCTCTGCAGGAGGATCTGGATAGGCTGGACCGATGGGCTGAGGTCAACTGCATGAAGTTCAACAAGGCCAAGTGCCGGGTCCTGCACCTGGGGCGCAACAACCCCAAGCAGCGCTACAGGCTGGGAGATGAGTGGTTGGAAAGCTGCCTGGCAGAGAAGGACCTGGGAGTGCTGGTTGATAGGCAGCTGAATATGAGCCAGCAGTGTGCTCAGGTGGCCAAGAAGGCCAACAGCATCCTGGCTTGTATAAGAAGCAGTGTGGCCAGCACGTCTGAGGTGACTGTCCCCCTGTACTCGGCTCTGGTGAGGCCTCACCTCGAGTACTGTGTTCAGTTTTGGGCCCCTTGCTACAAGAGGGACATGGAGGTGCTTGAGGGAGTCCAGAGAAGGGCAACGAAGCTGGTGAGGGGTCTGGAGAACAAGTCTTGTGAGGAGCGGCTGAGGGAGCTGGGATTGTTTAGCCTGGAGAAGAGGAGGCTCAGGGGAGACCTCATCGCTCTCTATAGGTACCTTAAAGGAGGCTGTAGAGAGGTGGGGGTTGGTCTATTCTCCCACGTGCCTGGTGACAGGATGAGGGGGAATGGGCTAAAGTTGCGCCAGGGGAGGTTTAGGTTGGATGTTAGGAAGAACTTCTTTACTGAAAGGGTTGTTAGGCACTGGAATGGACTGCCCAGGGAGGTGGTTGAGTCACCATCCCTGGAGGTCTTTAAAAGACGTTTAGATGTAGCCCTTAGTGATATGGTTTAGTGTAGGACTTGTTAGTGTTAGGGCTGAGGTTGGACTAGGTGATCTTGGAGGTCTCTTCCAACCTAGACAATTCTGTGATTCTGTGAAAAGTTCACTGGAGTACAGCATTTTTCAAAAACATGACAGGTCATTGGCTCAGGGTAGCAAAAGTGCAGCTTATCGGTCTCGGTGTGCACAAGAACAATCGAGTCCCCACCCGGTCTCAGCCTAGCCGTGGTGTCTCCACTCCACTCTACACTTCATACTGTTCCTTAGAGCCAGCACACCAGGTTCCCCCAGTGCGATAGCATCTAAGGTTGGAAGCCTAGGGAACGCTCAAGTAATGCAGCTACGCCCTACCCTGAAAGCCTCTTCAATGCTGTACATTTTCTTTAAAATATGAATATTAGTTTAATTTTCCTAGTCACTTTAGGCAGTTACTCCACAGAGCCTGTATAAATATTTCACAGCACAGAGGATGAGCTACCAGCTGCTTCAGAAAGAAGTAGTCTCATAGCCCCTTTCCCAGCCACATTCCTGCTGATGATCTGTCAACTCCAGAGGCAGAAATGAACTCACAGTCGCATTCACAGCTGTACCAGATTATGAGTTTCTGAGGCACAACTGACTTCATAATAACATACCCACCTGGCTCCCTCCTTGTGGCCCAGCAGCTGAATAGATAAAAGCAAGCTGATTGTAACACCAGAAGCATTGTTGGCCTGTCAGCTTCTCTGATGGACAGGAGAAAGCTATGCCTGTCGTGTAAGGTACAAGGGCAGGAGTGGCTATCACTATTCAAACCAAATGGATATTGGTGGTCTATCAATTCCTTACACACAGCTGAGATCACATATACATACACCAGCCATGTGCCTGAAGGTGGCCTATCATGTATTTAGGCAGAAGTGACCTCACAGCCACCTTCACCACCACGTGGCTCCTGCTGGCCCATGAGGTCCTGAGGCACTACTGTCCTGTTGTCAAGTCAGGTTAGGGTCTAGTGATTAGAGCTCACCTTTGGGGGTTAGGGACTAGGCAAAGGTTTAGGGACTGGTTTGGTGTTCTGCTTAGAGTGCCTGGTCACTATTTAGGGTATGAACTAGCTTTGTGGGTTGGGGTTTTGTGTAGGGCTGGGGCGAGGGCTAGGGATAAGGCTGACCTTTCATTGCTAGGAATAAAGGCTAGGATTAAGGGTGAGCCATGGGGTAAAACTAAGAGGTTATGGGTTTGGGCTTCAAGAAATGCTCTGAGGTTAAGGATTAGATCAGTGGATTCCTGTCAAGGTGAGGGGTAGCATTTAGGGAAAGAGGTAGGGCTCGATGTTATTGATTAGGGATGGTGTAAGGGTGTATTATGAATGGTTTCACAGTCAGTGTTGCAGCTGCCTCATACCTGAACCCCTCCTACCTCTTCAAAATCTTTTATTTCTGTTGGTCAAGCTCTTCTTCACTCCCCCGTACCTCCCATCTCTCTTTTCCCAGCTTCCATTGGCCTCCCCAAATGTGTCACCCTGTTGGGGGCAGCTTTCTGATGGCTTTTATGACCTCAGAGGCTCTGCCTCCCTGCTGTTGGCCAGCCAGGTGCTGGGACAGAAGTGACCTCACAGCCAGCATCCACAGGGCTACAAGGAGCTGTTGTGCTCAGGAGGCCTCTTCCCAGCCCCCCCAGGAGCAGTGGGTGCAGGGGATGCCCTGCACAATCGCTCAGGTACTCTGCCTGCCAACCAGCTCATGTTGCAGAAGGCCTCCCCCACGTCCCACCCACATTCCACCTACTCGCACCTCACTCAGGCAGTATCTCTGTAAACCTCCATTGGCAGCGACAGGCTCATGCACTCCTGGCAGACAGAGACCTGAAACGCTGCATCTTTGGGGAGGCACTCGGTCTGGGTTCCCAGAGACTTTTTGGCAAGTGCTTTAGAGAGTGCGTGCCAACTGGTGGTGTGACCATGGCTGGGATTGCTTTCTGGGAGGTACCTGGTAGGTGAGATGGTCTGTGGAGTAGATGTCAGTTGCTGCTCCCCTATCCATCCAGGTTCTGTAACTCCCTCGTAGAAGGCCACCAGGCACAATCTGCCCTTCGTGAAGCCATGTTGGCTATTGCCAGTCACCTCCTTATTTTCCACCTGCCTCAGCATAGTTTCCAGGAGGATCTGCTCTGTGATCTTGCCAGGCACAGAGATAAGACTGACTGGCCGTTAGTGTAGATGCACTTCAGGCCTGTCTGGACGATAGCAGAGATGCACTACAGGCCTGACTGCACATTAGTGTAAATGCACTTCAGTTGGGCTAGCGACCCCCCCCCCCCCACACACACACCTTTTTAGGGAATTAGGGAGAAGCCCTAATTCCTGCATGACCGTTCCTGGCCACTTCTGTGATTTCTAACCTGTCAACGTCCCTTGTGCCTTTGCTGCTGCATGGCTCTCCATCCCCTACCTCAACCAGGATGGCAGACCAATGGACCTTGTTAGCCCACGATATTCAGGCAGCTGTCGACCAATCCCCCCAGGACCCTTTCCGCCAGGCAGCTTTCCAGACTCTCTCTTCCCCCTGCCTGTAGCACTGCATGGGGTTGCCGTGCCCCAAGTGCAGGACCCGGCACTTAGCCTTGCTGAACCTCAGACAGTTGGCCTCGGACCATCAGTCCAGCCTATCTAGACCCCTCTGCAGAGCCCTCCTACCCTCGAGCAGATCAACACTCGCGCCTAACTTGGTGTTGTCTGCAAACTTACTGACAGTGTGCTTGATCCCCTCACGCAGACCATTGAGAAAGATATGGAAGAGAATTGGCCCCAGTACTGAGCCCTGGGGGACGCTACTAGTGACCGGCATCCAGCTGGATTTAACTCCATTCATCAGTGACTTTGGGCCTGGCCACCCAGCCAGCTTTTAACCCAATGAAGCAGACACTTGTCCAGGCCTTGAGCAGCGAACGTCTCCAGGACAATGCTGGGGGAAACGGTGTCAAAAGCCTTACTGAAGTCTAGGTAGACCATATCCACGGCCTTTCCCTTGTCCACTGAGCGTGACACCTTGCCGTAGAAGGAGATCAGCTTTGTCAAGCAGGACTTGCCTTTCATAAAGCCGTGCTGACTGGGCCTGATTGCTAGGTTGCCCTCTAAATGCCGCATGACGGCACTCAGGATAATCTGCTCCATGAGCTTCCCCGACACAAAGGTCAGACCGACAGGCCTGTATTTCCCTTGATCCTCCTTCCAGCCCTTCTTGTAGGTGAGCGTCACATTTGCAATCCACCAGTCAACCTGGACCTCCCCGGGTAGCCAGGACTGCTTATCAGTGATGGAAAGCGTCCACCTCTGGCACCTCCGCCAGCTCCCTCAGTACCCTCGGGTGGATCCTGTCCTCCTCCACAGACTTGCATGTGTCTAAGTGTTTTAGCAGGTCGCTAACCACGTCCTCGTTGATTATGAGGGCGTCATTCTGCTCCCTGTCCCTATCTACGAGCTCAGGGGTCTGGGTTCTCAGAGAATGACTGGTTTTGCTGCTAAAGACTGAGGCAAAGAAGGCATTAAGTACCTCAGCATTTTCCTCATCTCTTGTCACTATGTTTCCCTGCCGCATCCTATAAAGGATGGAGATTCTCCTTGGTCCTCCTTTTCTTGTTTATGTATGTAAAAACAGTTTTTATCATCTTTAACAGCAATAGCCTGAGTGGCTATGACCACATGGCCAGTTTGGGCCAACAGCTCAGTTTGGGCTTTGGCCCTTCTAATTTTCTCCCTGCACAGCCTGCACAGCCTCATGACATCTTTATAGTTCTCCTGAGTGGCCAGCCTTTTCTTCCAAAGCTCAAAACCCCTCTTTTCCTTCCTGAGCTCTAGCACAGCTCTCTGTTCAGCCGCTCCAGTCTTCTTCCACACCGGTTCATCTTTCGGCTCCTTGCACGTTTAAGACTTTCTTCTTGAAGAGTGCCCTGACAACTTGGACTCCCTTGCCCTTCAGGACTGCCTCTGAAGGGACTCCCCCAGCCAGTCTCCCAAGCGCATCAAAGTCTGCCAAAGTTATGCTACCGCCCGTCCTCACTTTTCCAAGAATCAAAAACTCTATTAATTCGTGATCACCATGCCCAGGACAGCCTCCAGCCTTCACATCACCCCCAAGTCCTTCTCTGTTCACAAGCTAGAGGTCCAGTGGGGAACCATGCCTACTTGGCTTGCTCACCAGCTGTGTCAGGAAGTTATCTTCCACACTCTCCAGAAGCCTCCTAGGCTGTTTCCTCTCTGCTGCATTGCATTTCAAGCAGACATCTGGTTAGTTGAAGTCCCCCACAAGAGCAAGGGCTAGCGATTGAGAGACTTCTCCCAGCTGCTTATAGAATATTTTGTCTGCCTCGTCAACGTGGTGGGCAGTGTATAACAGACTCCCACCATGATATCTGCCTTGCTGGCCTTCCCCCTGATTCTTACCCATAAGCGCTTTAGCCTGTCATCACCATTGTTATGCTCTAGACAATCAAAACACTCCCTACCATACAGGGCTACTCCACTGCCTCTCCTTCCTAGCCTATCCCTTCTGAAGAGTTCGTAGCCATCCATTGCAACACTCCAGTCATGCGAGCCTTCCCATTGTGGTTCTCTGACGGCATCTACGTCATAGTTTTCCTGCCGCACAATGGCTTCCAGCTCCTCCTGTTTGTTGCCCATACTGTGTGCATTGGCGTAGAGTCATAGAATCATAGAATGGTTTGGCTTGGTGGGGGCCTTAAAGATCATCTGTTTCCAACCCCCCTGCCATGGGCAGGGACACCTCCCACTAGACCAGGTTGCCCAAAGCCCCATCCAACCTGGCCTTGAACACTTCCAGGGATGGGGCATCCACGACTTCTCTGGGCAGCCTGCTCCAGTGCCTCACCATCCTCAGAGTAAAGAACTTCTTCCTAATGTCTAATCTAAATCCACCCTTTTTTTTAGTTTAGAACCATTCCCCCTTATCCTATCACTACACTTCCTGACAAAGTGTCCCTCCCTAGCTTTCCTGTAGGCCCCCTTTAGCTATTGGAAAGATGTTATAAGGTCTCCCCAGAGCCTTCTCTTCTCCACTCTGGACAACCCCAACTCCTTCAGCCTGTCTTCATAGGAGAGGTGCTCCAGCCCTTTGATCAGCTTCGTGGCCCTCTTCTGCACTCGTTCTAATACTTCTGTGTCCTTCTTGCGCAGGGGTCCCCAGGGCTGAAGGCGGCACTCCAGCTGGGGTCTCTTTAGAGCAGAGCAGAAGGGGAGAATCGCCTCCCTTGACCTGCTGGCTATGCTGCTTTCGATGCAGCCCAAGATACCGTTTGCTTTCTGGGGCTGTAGGTGCACGTTGCCAGCTCATGTTGAGCTTCTCATCCAGCAACACCCGTTCTGAACTGTCCTTCTCCTCAGGGCAGTTCTCAATCCATTCTCCACTCAGCCTGTATTTGTGCTTACGATTGCCCCAGCCCAAGTGCAGCACCTTGCACCGGGCCTTGTTGAACTTCATGAGGTTTGCACAGGCCCACCTCTGAAGCCTTTCAAGGTCCCTTTGGATGGCATCCCTACCCTCTGGAGTGTCAACCACAGCACACAGCTTGGTGTCATCGGCAAACGTGCTGAGGGTGCACTTGATCCCACTGTCCGTGTCACCAACAAAGATGTTAGAGAGCACCGGTCCCAGTACCTACCCCTGAGGAGCAGCAGTCGTTCCTGATCTCCACTTGGAGGTTGAACCATTGACCCCAACTCTTTGAGTGTGACCATCCAGCCAATTATTTATCCTCTGAGTGGTCCATCCGCCATATCCACGTCTCTCCAGTTTAGAGACTAGGATATCATGGGGGACAGGGTCAAATGCTTTGAACAAGTGCAGACAGAGGACGTCAGTTGCTCTTCCCCTATCCACCAGTGCTGTAACTCCCTCGTAGAAGGCCACCAGGCACAATCTGCCCTTCGTGAAGCCATGTTGGCTGTTGCCAGTCACCTCCTTATTTTCCACCTGCCTCAGCATAGTTTCCAGGAGGATCTGCTCTGTGATCTTGCCAGGCACAGAGATAAGACTGACTGGCCGTTAGTGTAGATGCACTTCAGGCCTGTCTGGACGATAGCGGAGATGCACTACAGGCCTGACTGCACATTAGTGTAAATGCACTTCAGTTGGGCTAGCGACCCCCCCCCCCCCCACACACACCTTTTTAGGGAATTAGGGAGAAGCTCTAAGTCCTGCATGACCGTTCCTGGCCACTTCTGTGATTTCTAACCTGTCAATGTCCCTTGGGCCTTTGCTGCTGCATGGTTCTGCATCCCCTACCTCAACCGGGATGGCAGACCAATGGACCTTGTTAGCCCACCGTCCCATAACCATTGTCATACCACCCCCAGCCTTGTCTCTGTCAAGTCTGGTTTTACTCCTTTCCCCCTTCAAATCTAGTTTAAAGCCCTGTCACTGCGTCCTGCCAACTCTTGAAAGAAACCAAAGACCCCCCTTAGAGACAAGTGAACCCCTCCATTGCCAGCAGGCCTGGTGTCTTGTAAAATGACCTGTGATCAAAAAAAACCAAAGTTCTGCCACTGACACCAGGCTCTGAGCCAGCTATTGTTTTGCTGGCTCTTCCTGTTATTGCGTACAGACGGAGGGATAGAGGAGAACACTGTATGTGCTCCACAGTCTTTTAACCAGGTGTCCCAAGGCCCTGAAGTCAATTTTATTTGCCCTTAGGTAAGGAAGTAGGCCCCAGAAAAGTGCTGTCCCCCCTCTTCAGGATCCTCTTTTCTGACCGTATCTTCTCTCGTTGGTGTGATAACACTCGTTTTCTGCCAGGTGTTTGAGACATCATTCTTTTGTAGCTTTTCAGTCTCTTACACCCATGGAGAGGACCAGGGTGAAGCAGGCAGTGCCCCTGCAGACCACTGGGTACCGTGTTGGGGTACATCTCCACTCTGCAGCCCCTGGAGGAGCTCATACCGAAGCAGGTGGATCTGGCCTGAAGGAGGCTGCAGCCCATGGTTATCCACACAGGAGCAGGCCCCTGGCTGGACCTGACTTCCACGAAGAGGAGTCCGTGGTGGAGCAGGTGATCTGGTGGGAGCTGCCACACGTGGAGGAGGCGTGCTGGAGCCACCTGCTCCTGAAGGACTTCACCCTGTATTACAGACACATATTGGAGCAGTTCTTGAAGAACAGCAGTCTGTGGGAGGTCCACCTAGGGTCGGTTCATGAAAGCCTGCATCCCTTGAGAGGCACACTGCACTGGAGGATGGGAAGCAGGTGAGTTGGCGATCTCCCTGTCCTTTTCTTAACTCATGAGGTGTTGTTTTTTGATGCCGTTGTTATTAGCTTTGTTGTTGGTGGTGGTTGGTTGGTTAGGTTTGTTTTCTGTTGTTGTTGTTCTGTTTCTTTTTTACTGTATTTTCTCTGTCTGTCCTGAGGAGCAGAGTGAGAGAGAAGCATGGTGGTGCTTAGTTACCTACCAGTGCTAAACGGCCACCACTCCATACAACAGCCTGTGCGATGAGGGTACTCAGTGCGGGGCTGCAAAAACACCTGTGAAGCCAGGAGTGCTGGGCCCCTGCGGAAGAAAGCAGTGCCCATCACAGAGTGGGGAAGAGGACCTAGGGATACGGGCTGTCTGTCCGCACTCCTCTCCTGCCCCCTCTCCAAATGGGGGCTGGTTTTCACACAGTGCTCCACAGGCCTCTGCAGCAGCCTGCTTCCATCGGTCCCTCCCAAACAGAGGTGCACCAAGGTCTGGCACCAGCTGCTCCTCATCTCTATCTCTTCCAGGTGGATGCTCAAGGAAATCCTCCACTGGGGAGAGGTCCCAGGCTACCAGGCCTCCAGTCCTTCCCTCAAGCTTAGCACTGGTGCTGCCAGAGAAGACCCAGGTGTCTGGGTGCTAGCAGATGAAGGTGGACCTGGACCACACACACACACAAGACACACAGAGCAGAGTTTTGCTGGAGGGCTTTATTGATCATTAGAGGAAAATGGTCCAGGGCTCCCACGGCATCAGGTCGGTGCATCCAGGGCTGATCATCTCCTCATGCCACTGGAGGGGGTGAGGACAGGGGGGTCCACATCATGTCTTCTGAAAGACACAGCCCAAAATATGACCCCCCAAAGTCCACTGGGACAAGGGAGAAGCTTTGTCCCTATGGGATTTCTCTCAAAGGACCGAGGGAATGAGAAGTGTTGGGAGCAGGCAGCCCCTACACAGCAGGACCTGGGTCCCCCGGCTATGCTTACAGCACCTGCAGACCCTCTCCCATATCTGCGGTGTCCCTGGGCTGCCTGTATGGCACCCAGAGTCCTGCCTGTCCCTTACAGAGACCCTCCTGGTCTGTATAGATCTGTGGAGCACAAGGGAAAGTTTGGGGATGGCATTTCCCAGGTCCCTCCCGAGCAGGTCGTGGGCAGTCCCTTTAACCCACACCCAGACCCGGACCCTGACACCCAATTCCCCAAGGACTCCGGGTTCTGACAGGGTCACCTGGCAGCCCCTGTGGGGCTCCTACTCACCTAGGCATGGAGCTCTGCAGCCAGGCGTCTCTTGCGCAAGGCCTTTTCGATCGTGTTCAAGGCAGGCTGGGGAGAAAGGGAGTGTTAGGGCCAAACTGGGTTGTACTGGTAGGCAGGGGAAGGCAAGGGGGGCTCTAGGGAAAGGGACCTCCAGGGAAAATTCTGGCGGTGCTTGAGCGAGTATTGCGGGGCCGTGGCGTATACTGGGACACATTGGGGCGCACTGGAGCGCCTCGGGCAAGGCAAGGGAAGGCCTGCGGCCTGCAGAACTCGGGGTGCCTCCCAGAGCCCCCTTCTCCTGCACATTGTCCACCTGCAGCAGGAGGGAGCCCACGAGAGACCTGGTAGGTCACAGGGATGTCCCCACATGCCATGAGGAATGAGAAGGGACAGCACAACGCTCCGCTTGCCCAGCCTGGCCAACCCCAGGGTCACCCCGCTACTCACTGACACGGCAACATCTTCATTTGCTGTCAGATCAACATCTGCCGCGTCCTAGGGAAGAAAAGCCATGAGGCGGTCGTGAATGGAGCTCGGTGGGGGTGGGGTGGGGTTGGGTTGTGGGGTTGGGTAGTCCCAGGTTTTTGCTGTCCACCCCTCCCCTTGGCTTGGTTCGGGTGCTCCCCATAGCCTCACTGCTCCTAAGGCTTCTCTGGGATGTCTGTCCATGCAGGGACACCAGTGTTGGGGATGGGGGACAAGGAGAGTGTGGGGAATTTGGGTACCCAAAGGGAGGGGGTTAGAGACTTTGCCAGCCCCTTGCTTGGCAAAGGGAGAAGCAAAGCAAGGAGGTTTGAGGCTCACCACTGCGGGTTTCTTTTGCAAGAGAGTTGACAGCTGTCAGCTGGGGGAGGTATCCCAGCCCAGTCTGGCCAGAGAGCTCTGGAAGGTCACCTCTTTGGGGTCCTATTGCCCAGAGTGAGACCTGAGGGGCCACGTGAGCACTTACCACCTGGTCCAAGGCCACCACAGATGATTCAGGGGGCCGAAGAGCCACCCGTACCTGGAGGGAGAGGAGCAAGAGAAGGTATGAAAGAGACCCGGGCACCCAGGCACGGACCCACATTGCGCTGAGGCCCCAGTGTGCAAAGAGGGCAAAGTACGCCTGGCCAGAGGGGCCTGCTGCAGCCCACCCCCACCTCCAGCCTTCAGCCTGTGCCCGTGATGGGGGGCTCACCTGCGCATCTGCCGGGTGGCACAGGACGGCGATGAGCAGGGCCACACTGAGCACAGCGACCTTCATCTTCCTCTGTGGTCTGGTGAGTCTTGAGTGAAGCAGGAGAAGGTGAGGGGCAAGATTTATTCCTGCCAGGGCTCCTCCTGTCTCCCCGAAGAGCCTCCGGGGCAAAGCTGGGTTTGGCAGGGACACCAGCCCTGGCAACGAGCCCAGCCCTGGCACAGACTGACCCCCGTCCCGGCACTCAGCCAGCCACCTTCCCTGGCACCAGGCCAGCTTCCTGCGTGGGGCAGCTCCATGGGGCAGCTCCATCCAGGCATCAGGGGGTGAGGGGCAGTGCCTCACCTCCTACTGGTCGGTCTGCCTGTGCCCCCCACCTGCCTCTGCCTCATTTCTGCCTGTCCAGTCAAACCCCCAGGGCTCCCCATGCGCCAGTATCTTGCCTCAGAGCGGGGCTCTCCAAGCACTGTTGTCCCTGGCACTTTTCCAGGCCCTTGGAGAAAGAGGAGACTGGACTCAGTGCAGTTCTTGGGCTGGCAGGAACTGTGGGAACTGGGGACACTGGAAGGTGGTGGTGGGGTTTAGAGGCATGATCAACGGCACTCTTGGGGAACTGGGAAACAGAGGGCGCTGGCAGTAGGGGCACTGAGCAGCACTGAAAATGAGGCGTTCTGGTGGTGGGTGGGCAGCAGGAGACGGCAGTCCAGCCTTGCAAAGTTTTCTGCAGGCCCTAAACTGATCCCACTCTCCGGGCACTCTTGCCCTCCGCAGCGTGGAGACCAGAGAGGAATAACCCCTGCCCTGGCCCACAGGCTGCTGCTGCCTGGGGCCACGGTTCCCACGCGGACACCTGGGTCCTTCCCTGCAGAGCTGCCCCTGGACAGTGGGCGACAGTGCCTCCAGCCCCAGCAAGGCCCCAGCCCCAGCCCCGTCTGGGAATCAGCCAATGGTCCCCAAAGTCCCTTGGCCCCAGGCAGTGTCCCTTCAGTGCCCTCACCCCAGGCACAGGTCACTGCTGTCCCCAGGCAGGATGTGGCCGTTCAGAGGGGACCCGATGAAGCAGGCTCTTGTTCCTGGGCAGCCGCTCAAAGCTAATTTCAGGGGAACAAAGCTCCCCTGGCCTCAGGAGACATGTTTGCCCCTGAAGCATCTCTGATAAGCCCTGTTTGCCCAGGGCTGATGGGACAAGGAGCCCATTCAGGGATCCTGGCACCTGGTGCGAGGGCCCAATCAGGTGGGGGAGCTGGGTGGGTCAAGTGGCCTGGATGCCTGCGTGCCTTCGCTGCCCGTTGGGATTTGTCTGCTCATCGGGCATGGCCTCCTTTCTCCTTCCCCCGCCTGCCTTGGGAAAGCAGCCAAACCAAAGGTTGATGTCAATTCAAGTCTATTTGCATGTATTGCAATCTTCCCACAAAAAGAATCTACCTACACAGCATTAGAACCTTTCAATGTGTTTTTCAAACATTGGTAGTGCTGATTTTTAACTGCAACAATCCAGACAGTCTCTTTAGGGCAACAAGCCAGGGCAAAACTCCGCAGTCTTCCACACAGCCTGTGGCAACCTGGGTTTGGGGAGAGCTGCTGTCCACATCCCCTAATAGAAGGAGATGAGAAGGAAACTGAGAGCACCCTTGTAGGCTTAGGAAATCTAGGACCATTTTCAGTTCAGGACAATGATCTCTTCTCCCTCTAGTTCATCTTGAAAAGTGACCACTGAGGCACGCCAGATTTCCTGCTCCAATCCCACTCACCTCTTCTCCCCCTGACAGCTAGGCCACGGTGTCCCAGCAGGTGAGAGGGCAAAGGCTGCTGCTCCCAAAGAATTTCCCGCCCAGGGCACAGCCCTCTCAATGCTCCCTTCCCCACAGCTTGCAGGGTTACAGCCACCACCAAGGTTTTCTTCCTAGTTGTCTTCTCTGGCTGATTCGCTCTGTGTACCGTGCGCGTGTCTGGTACAGCTGGCAAAAAGCTGCTGCACAGCCACAGCTACTGGGTTACTCACATCCCAGCACTCCATGGGCATCACTGACCCATGGCAAGTGGGTCCTTCAAGTTTTGCAAGTGCTGCTCTCCGCATGCCCTACTAGAAGGAGATGACAAGGACAATGAGAATACCCTCGCAGGCTTAGGAAATCTAGGACCATTTCCAGTTGTTATGGTTTAACCCAGCCGGCAGCTAAGCACCACACAGCCATTCGCTCACCGTCACCACTCCCTCTCTGGGATGGGGGGAGGGATTTAGAAAGAAATGAAAACCTGTGGGTTGTGATAAAGACAGTTTACTAGGACAGAAGTTAAAGGAAAATAATAATAATAATAATAATAATGTGTACAAACAAGTGATGCACAATGCAATTGCTCACCACCCGCTGACAGATGCCCGAAGCCGGTCCCTATACCCCAGCCAACCCCCGGCTCCCTCCCCCCCCCCCGCCCCGGCCCTTAGTTGTTCAGCATGACGTCAGATGGCCTGGAATACTCCTTTGGCCAATTTGGGTCAGCTGTCCTGGGTCTATCCCCTCCCAGCTCCTGCTGCACCCCCAGCCTGCCTGCTTGCAGGACAGTGGGGGAAGCTGAAAAGTCCTTGGCTTAACGTAAGCACTGCTCTGCAACAATTAAAACATCAGTGTGTTATCAACATTATTCTCATCCTAAATCCCAAACACAGCACCACACCAGCTACTAGGAGGAAAATTAACTCTATCCTAAGCGAAACCGGGACAATATCCGCCCCTTATTCCATACCATTTATGTTGTGCTTAGGTCCCACACTTCCCAATACATTGCAGTTAGTCACCACCTTCATATATGTATACGAAATGTCCACTAAGTTTGTTTAGTCTGTGACTGACTTTGAGCTCCATCTGTCTCAGCAGTCTTTCAGGGCAGAAGAGATGGTGTGTGATGTTGGATCGTTGCACATTGAAGCTTGTTCTGGTTCCATTACACCGCTGCGCTTGTCCAATTCTATTAGCATTCATTCGTTGTTATCTCTGGGACTTACTGTGATACCATTACTTGGACATTGACATATAGCAATCACAATGGTGATGACATACAGTGTTAGAGAATAAACACAATACAATTCAACTCATGGGCTATTCTTACCCAATATTAAATCCCCTTGAGGCACACATCGGACATCCCCATTCTTTTGCATTACCCACCAAGTGCACCCAGGTCCCTGCGTGAAAGCAATCCCACGAATGGGTTTGCCTTTGCCTGAGGCGGTAATAGCCCAGACTGTCTTCCCCAGCATGTTTCTTATATACACTACAGGGACTTTGTATCCTTCTACAGTACGTAACAGGTTTGATTGGGCAGGTCCAGCTGGGTTAGCAGATCCCCTAGTGTTGACTAACCAGGTGGCTTTTGGCAAATGCGTATCCCAATTTTTGAATGTCCCAGCACCCATTGCCTTCAGTGTAGTCTTTAACAATCCATTGTATCACTTGATTTTTCTGGAGGCTGGTGCATGACAGGGGATGTGATACATCCACTCAATACCATGCTCTTTGGCCCAAGTCTCTATAAGACTGTTTCGGAAACGAGTCCCATTGTCTGACTCAATTCTTTCTGGGGTGCCATGTCACCATAGGGCTTGCTGTTCAAGGCCCAGGATAGTGTTCCGGGCAGTGGCTGGGGGCACAGGATATGTTTCCAGCCATCCGGTGGTTGCTTCCACCATTGTAAGTACGTGGCGCTTGCTGTTGCGGGTTTGAGGGAGTGTGATGTAATCAATCTGCCAGGCCTCTCCATATTTATATTTCAGCCATCGCCCTCCATACCAAAGAGGATTCAACCCCTTGGCTTGCTTGATTGCAGCACATTTCACAATCATGAATAACCTGTGCTATAGTGTCCATGGTCAGGTCCACCCCTTGATCACGAGCCCATCTGTGTGTTGCATCCCTGCCTTGATGACCTGAGGTGTCATGGGCCCATCAAGCTATAAATAATTCACCCTTATGTTGCCAGTCCAGGTCCACCTGAGCCACTTCAATCTTAGCAGCCTGATCCACTTGCTAGTTGTTTTGATGTTCTTCAGTACCCTGATTCTTGGGTTCACGAGCATCTGCATGGTGTACCTTTACAACCAGGTTCTCCACCCAGACATCAATATCTTTCCACAATGCGGCAGCCCAGATGGGTTTGCCTCTGTGCTGCCAGTTGCTCTGCTTCCATTGCTGTAACCACCCCCACAGGGCATTTGCTACCATCCATGAATCAGTATAAAGATAGAGAACTGGCCACTATTCTCGTTCAGCAATATCTAAAGCCAGCTGGATGGCTTTCACTTCTGCAAACTGACTCGATTCACCTTCTCCCTCAGCAGCTTCTGCAACTCGTTGTGTAGGACTCCATACAGCAGCCTTCCACCGCCGATGCTTTCCCACAATACGACAGGACCCATCAGTGAACAGGGCATATTGCTTCTCATTTTCTGGTAGCTTCACAGAATCACAGAATCACCTAGGTTGGAAGAGACCTCCAAGATCACCTAGTCCAACCTCAGCCCTAACACTAACAAGTCCTCCACTAAACCATATCACCAAGGGCTACATCTAAACGTCTTTTAAAGACCTCCAGGGATGGTGACTTGACTGCTTCCCTGGACAGACCATTGCAATGCCTAACAACCCTTTTGGTAAAAAAGTGTTTCCTAATATCCAAACTAAACCTCCCCAGGTGCAACGTAAGGCCATTCCCCCTCATCCTATCGCCAGGCACGTGGGAGAAGAGACCAGTTCCCACCTCGCTACAGCCTCCTTTAAGGTACCTATAGGGAGCGATAAGGTTGCCCCTGAGACTCCTCTTCTCCAGGCTGAACAACCCCAGCTCCCTCAGCCGCTCCTTGTAAGACTTATTCTTGGGACCCTTCACCAGCCTCACTGCCCTTCTCTGGACATGTTCCAGCACCTCAATGTCCTTCTTGTAGTGAGGGGCCCAAAACTGAGCACAGTATTTGAGGTGCGGCCTCACCAGAGCCGAGTACAGAGAGACAATCACTTTCCTAGTCCTGCTGGCCACACTATTTCTGATACAAGCCAGGATGCTGTTGGCCTTCTTGGCCACCTGACCACACCGCTGGCTCATATTCAGGCAGCTGTCGACCAATCCCCCCAGGACCCTTTCCGCCAGGCAGCTTTCCAGACTCTCTCTTCCCCCTGCCTGCAGCGCTGCATGGGGTTGCTGTGCCCCAAGTGCAGGACCCGGCACTTAGCCTTGCTGAACCTCAGACAGTTGGCCTCGGACCATCAGTCCAGCCTATCTAGACCCCTCTGCAGAGCCCTCCTACCCTCGAGCAGATCAACACTCGCGCCTAACTTGGTGTTGTCTGCAAACTTACTGACAGTGTGCTTGATCCCCTCACGCAGACCATTGAGAAAGATATGGAAGAGAATTGGCCCCAGTACTGAGCCCTGGGGGACGCTACTAGTGACTGGCATCCAGCTGGATTTAACTCCATTCATCAGTGACTTTGAGCGTGGCTTCCCTGCCAGCTTTTAACTCAATGAAGCGGACACTTGTCCAGCCCTTGAGCAGCAAACGTCTCCAGGACAATGCTGGGGGAAACGGTGTCAAAAGCCTTACTGAAGTCTAGGTAGACCATATCCACGGCCTTTCCCTTGTCCACTGAGCGTGACACCTTGCCGTAGAAGGAGATCAGCTTTGTCAAGCAGGACTTGCCTTTCATAAAGCCGTGCTGACTGGGCCTGATTGCTAGGTTGCCCTCTAAATGCCGCATGACGGCACTCAGGATAATCTGCTCCATGAGCTTCCCCGACACAAAGGTCAGACCGACAGGCCTGTATTTCCCTTGATCCTCCTTCCAGCCCTTCTTGTAGGTGAGCGTCACATTTGCAATCCACCAGTCAACCTGGACCTCCCCGGGTAGCCAGGACTGCTTATCAGTGATGGAAAGCGTCCACCTCTGGCACCTCCGCCAGCTCCCTCAGTACCCTCGGGTGGATCCTGTCCTCCTCCACAGACTTGCATGTGTCTAAGTGTTTTAGCAGGTCGCTAACCACGTCCTCGTTGATTATGAGGGCGTCATTCTGCTCCCTGTCCCTATCTACGAGCTCAGGGGTCTGGGTTCTCAGAGAATGACTGGTTTTGCTGCTAAAGACTGAGGCAAAGAAGGCATTAAGTACCTCAGCATTTTCCTCATCTCTTGTCACTATGTTTCCCTGCCGCATCCTATAAAGGATGGAGATTCTCCTTGGTCCTCCTTTTCTTGTTTATGTATGTAAAAACAGTTTTTATCATCTTTAACAGCAATAGCCTGAGTGGCTATGACCACATGGCCAGTTTGGGCCAACAGCTCAGTTTGGGCTTTGGCCCTTCTAATTTTCTCCCTGCACAGCCTGCACAGCCTCATGACATCTTTATAGTTCTCCTGAGTGGCCAGCCTTTTCTTCCAAAGCTCAAAACCCCTCTTTTCCTTCCTGAGCTCTAGCACAGCTCTCTGTTCAGCCGCTCCAGTCTTCTTCCACACCGGTTCATCTTTCGGCTCCTTGCACGTTTAAGACTTTCTTCTTGAAGAGTGCCCTGACAACTTGGACTCCCTTGCCCTTCAGGACTGCCTCTGAAGGGACTCCCCCAGCCAGTCTCCCAAGCGCATCAAAGTCTGCCAAAGTTATGCTACCGCCCGTCCTCACTTTTCCAAGAATCAAAAACTCTATTAATTCGTGATCACCATGCCCAGGACAGCCTCCAGCCTTCACATCACCCCCAAGTCCTTCTCTGTTCACAAGCTAGAGGTCCAGTGGGGAACCATGCCTACTTGGCTTGCTCACCAGCTGTGTCAGGAAGTTATCTTCCACACTCTCCAGAAGCCTCCTAGGCTGTTTCCTCTCTGCTGCATTGCATTTCAAGCAGACATCTGGTTAGTTGAAGTCCCCCACAAGAGCAAGGGCTAGCGATTGAGAGACTTCTCCCAGCTGCTTATAGAATATTTTGTCTGCCTCGTCAACGTGGTGGGCAGTGTATAACAGACTCCCACCATGATATCTGCCTTGCTGGCCTTCCCCCTGATTCTTACCCATAAGCGCTTTAGCCTGTCATCACCATTGTTATGCTCTAGACAATCAAAACACTCCCTACCATACAGGGCTACTCCACTGCCTCTCCTTCCTAGCCTATCCCTTCTGAAGAGTTCGTAGCCATCCATTGCAACACTCCAGTCATGCGAGCCTTCCCATTGTGGTTCTCTGACGGCATCTACGTCATAGTTTTCCTGCCGCACAATGGCTTCCAGCTCCTCCTGTTTGTTGCCCATACTGTGTGCATTGGCGTAGAGTCATAGAATCATAGAATGGTTTGGCTTGGTGGGGGCCTTAAAGATCATCTGTTTCCAACCCCCCTGCCATGGGCAGGGACACCTCCCACTAGACCAGGTTGCCCAAAGCCCCATCCAACCTGGCCTTGAACACTTCCAGGGATGGGGCATCCACGACTTCTCTGGGCAGCCTGCTCCAGTGCCTCACCATCCTCAGAGTAAAGAACTTCTTCCTAATGTCTAATCTAAATCCACCCTTTTTTTTAGTTTAGAACCATTCCCCCTTATCCTATCACTACACTTCCTGACAAAGTGTCCCTCCCTAGCTTTCCTGTAGGCCCCCTTTAGCTATTGGAAAGATGTTATAAGGTCTCCCCAGAGCCTTCTCTTCTCCACTCTGGACAACCCCAACTCCTTCAGCCTGTCTTCATAGGAGAGGTGCTCCAGCCCTTTGATCAGCTTCGTGGCCCTCTTCTGCACTCGTTCTAATACTTCTGTGTCCTTCTTGCGCAGGGGTCCCCAGGGCTGAAGGCGGCACTCCAGCTGGGGTCTCTTTAGAGCAGAGCAGAAGGGGAGAATCGCCTCCCTTGACCTGCTGGCTATGCTGCTTTCGATGCAGCCCAAGATACCGTTTGCTTTCTGGGGCTGTAGGTGCACGTTGCCAGCTCATGTTGAGCTTCTCATCCAGCAACACCCGTTCTGAACTGTCCTTCTCCTCAGGGCAGTTCTCAATCCATTCTCCACTCAGCCTGTATTTGTGCTTACGATTGCCCCAGCCCAAGTGCAGCACCTTGCACCGGGCCTTGTTGAACTCCATGAGGTTTGCACAGGCCCACCTCTGAAGCCTTTCAAGGTCCCTTTGGATGGCATCCCTACCCTCTGGAGTGTCAACCACAGCACACAGCTTGGTGTCATCGGCAAACGTGCTGAGGGTGCACTTGATCCCACTGTCCGTGTCACCAACAAAGATGTTAGAGAGCACCGGTCCCAGTACCTACCCCTGAGGAGCAGCAGTCGTTCCTGATCTCCACTTGGAGGTTGAACCATTGACCCCAACTCTTTGAGTGTGACCATCCAGCCAATTATTTATCCTCTGAGTGGTCCATCCGCCATATCCACGTCTCTCCAGTTTAGAGACTAGGATATCATGGGGGACAGGGTCAAATGCTTTGAACAAGTGCAGACAGAGGACGTCAGTTGCTCTTCCCCTATCCACCAGTGCTGTAACTCCCTCGTAGAAGGCCACCAGGCACAATCTGCCCTTCGTGAAGCCATGTTGGCTGTTGCCAGTCACCTCCTTATTTTCCACCTGCCTCAGCATAGTTTCCAGGAGGATCTGCTCTGTGATCTTGCCAGGCACAGAGATAAGGCTGACTGGCCGTTAGTGTAGATGCACTTCAGGCCTGTCTGGACGATAGCGGAGATGCACTACAGGCCTGACTGCACATTAGTGTAAATGCACTTCAGTTGGGCTAGCGACCCCCCCCCCCCACACACACCTTTTTAGGGAATTAGGGAGAAGCTCTAAGTCCTGCATGACCGTTCCTGGCCACTTCTGTGATTTCTAACCTGTCAATGTCCCTTGGGCCTTTGCTGCTGCATGGTTCTGCATCCCCTACCTCAACCGGGATGGCAGACCAATGGACCTTGTTAGCCCACCGTCCCATAACCATTGTCATACCACCCCCAGCCTTGTCTCTGTCAAGTCTGGTTTTACTCCTTTCCCCCTTCAAATCTAGTTTAAAGCCCTGTCACTGCGTCCTGCCAACTCTTGAAAGAAACCAAAGACCCCCCTTAGAGACAAGTGAACCCCTCCATTGCCAGCAGGCCTGGTGTCTTGTAAAATGACCTGTGATCAAAAAAAACCAAAGTTCTGCCACTGACACCAGGCTCTGAGCCAGCTATTGTTTTGCTGGCTCTTCCTGTTATTGCGTACAGACGGAGGGATAGAGGAGAACACTGTATGTGCTCCACAGTCTTTTAACCAGGTGTCCCAAGGCCCTGAAGTCAATTTTATTTGCCCTTAGGTAAGGAAGTAGGCCCCAGAAAAGTGCTGTCCCCCCTCTTCAGGATCCTCTTTTCTGACCGTATCTTCTCTCGTTGGTGTGATAACACTCGTTTTCTGCCAGGTGTTTGAGACATCATTCTTTTGTAGCTTTTCAGTCTCTTACACCCATGGAGAGGACCAGGGTGAAGCAGGCAGTGCCCCTGCAGACCACTGGGTACCGTGTTGGGGTACATCTCCACTCTGCAGCCCCTGGAGGAGCTCATACCGAAGCAGGTGGATCTGGCCTGAAGGAGGCTGCAGCCCATGGTTATCCACACAGGAGCAGGCCCCTGGCTGGACCTGACTTCCACGAAGAGGAGTCCGTGGTGGAGCAGGTGATCTGGTGGGAGCTGCCACACGTGGAGGAGGCGTGCTGGAGCCACCTGCTCCTGAAGGACTTCACCCTGTATTACAGACACATATTGGAGCAGTTCTTGAAGAACAGCAGTCTGTGGGAGGTCCACCTAGGGTCGGTTCATGAAAGCCTGCATCCCTTGAGAGGCACACTGCACTGGAGGATGGGAAGCAGGTGAGTTGGCGATCTCCCTGTCCTTTTCTTAACTCATGAGGTGTTGTTTTTTGATGCCGTTGTTATTAGCTTTGTTGTTGGTGGTGGTTGGTTGGTTAGGTTTGTTTTCTGTTGTTGTTGTTCTGTTTCTTTTTTACTGTATTTTCTCTGTCTGTCCTGAGGAGCAGAGTGAGAGAGAAGCATGGTGGTGCTTAGTTACCTACCAGTGCTAAACGGCCACCACTCCATACAACAGCCTGTGCAATGGGGGTACTCAGTGCGGGGCTGCAAAAACACCTGTGAAGCCAGGAGTGCTGGGCCCCTGCGGAAGAAAGCAGTGCCCATCACAGAGTGGGGAAGAGGACCTAGGGATACGGGCTGTCTGTCCGCACTCCTCTCCTGCCCCCTCTCCAAATGGGGGCTGGTTTTCACACAGTGCTCCACAGGCCTCTGCAGCAGCCTGCTTCCATCGGTCCCTCCCAAACAGAGGTGCACCAAGGTCTGGCACCAGCTGCTCCTCATCTCTATCTCTTCCAGGTGGATGCTCAAGGAAATCCTCCACTGGGGAGAGGTCCCAGGCTACCAGGCCTCCAGTCCTTCCCTCAAGCTTAGCACTGGTGCTGCCAGAGAAGACCCAGGTGTCTGGGTGCTAGCAGATGAAGGTGGACCTGGACCACACAAACACACAAGACACACAGAGCAGAGTTTTGCTGGAGGGCTTTATTGATCATTAGAGGAAAATGGTCCAGGGCTCCCACGGCATCAGGTCGGTGCATCCAGGGCTGATCATCTCCTCATGCCACTGGAGGGGGTGAGGACAGGGGGGTCCACATCATGTCTTCTCCTGAAAGACACAGCCCAAAATATGACCCCCCAAAGTCCACTGGGACAAGGGAGAAGCTTTGTCCCTATGGGATTTCTCTCAAAGGACCGAGGGAATGAGAAGTGTTGGGAGCAGGCAGCCCCTACACAGCAGGACCTGGGTCCCCCGGCTATGCTTACAGCACCTGCAGACCCTCTCCCATATCTGCGGTGTCCCTGGGCTGCCTGTATGGCACCCAGAGTCCTGCCTGTCCCTTACAGAGACCCTCCTGGTCTGTATAGATCTGTGGAGCACAAGGGAAAGTTTGGGGATGGCATTTCCCAGGTCCCTCCCGAGCAGGTCGTGGGCAGTCCCTTTAACCCACACCCAGACCCGGACCCTGACACCCAATTCCCCAAGGACTCCGGGTTCTGACAGGGTCACCTGGCAGCCCCTGTGGGGCTCCTACTCACCTAGGCATGGAGCTCTGCAGCCAGGCGTCTCTTGCGCAAGGCCTTTTCGATCGTGTTCAAGGCAGGCTGGGGAGAAAGGGAGTGTTAGGGCCAAACTGGGTTGTACTGGTAGGCAGGGGAAGGCAAGGGGGGCTCTAGGGAAAGGGACCTCCAGGGAAAATTCTGGCGGTGCTTGAGCGAGTATTGCGGGGCCGTGGCGTATACTGGGACACATTGGGGCGCACTGGAGCGCCTCGGGCAAGGCAAGGGAAGGCCTGCGGCCTGCAGAACTCGGGGTGCCTCCCAGAGCCCCCTTCTCCTGCACATTGTCCACCTGCAGCAGGAGGGAGCCCACGAGAGACCTGGTAGGTCACAGGGATGTCCCCACATGCCATGAGGAATGAGAAGGGACAGCACAACGCTCCGCTTGCCCAGCCTGGCCAACCCCAGGGTCACCCCGCTACTCACTGACACGGCAACATCTTCATTTGCTGTCAGATCAACATCTGCCGCGTCCTAGGGAAGAAAAGCCATGAGGCGGTCGTGAATGGAGCTCGGTGGGGGTGGGGTGGGGTTGGGTTGTGGGGTTGGGTAGTCCCAGGTTTTTGCTGTCCACCCCTCCCCTTGGCTTGGTGCGGGTGCTCCCCATAGCCTCACTGCTCCTAAGGCTTCTCTGGGATGTCTGTCCATGCAGGGACACCAGTGTTGGGGATGGGGGACAAGGAGAGTGTGGGGAATTTGGGTACCCAAAGGGAGGGGGTTAGAGACTTTGCCAGCCCCTTGCTTGGCAAAGGGAGAAGCAAAGCAAGGAGGTTTGAGGCTCACCACTGCGGGTTTCTTTTGCAAGAGAGTTGACAGCTGTCAGCTGGGGGAGGTATCCCAGCCCAGTCTGGCCAGAGAGCTCTGGAAGGTCACCTCTTTGGGGTCCTATTGCCCAGAGTGAGACCTGAGGGGCCACGTGAGCACTTACCACCTGGTCCAAGGCCACCACAGATGATTCAGGGGGCTGAAGAGCCACCCGTACCTGGAGGGAGAGGAGCAAGAGAAGGTATGAAAGAGACCCGGGCACCCAGGCACGGACCCACATTGCGCTGAGGCCCCAGTGTGCAAAGAGGGCAAAGTACGCCTGGCCAGAGGGGCCTGCTGCAGCCCACCCCCACCTCCAGCCTTCAGCCTGTGCCCGTGATGGGGGGCTCACCTGCGCATCTGCCGGGTGGCACAGGACGGCGATGAGCAGGGCCACACTGAGCACAGCGACCTTCATCTTCCTCTGTGGTCTGGTGAGTCTTGAGTGAAGCAGGAGAAGGTGAGGGGCAAGATTTATTCCTGCCAGGGCTCCTCCTGTCTCCCCGAAGAGCCTCCGGGGCAAAGCTGGGTTTGGCAGGGACACCAGCCCTGGCAACGAGCCCAGCCCTGGCACAGACTGACCCCCGTCCCGGCACTCAGCCAGCCACCTTCCCTGGCACCAGGCCAGCTTCCTGCGTGGGGCAGCTCCATGGGGCAGCTCCATCCAGGCATCAGGGGGTGAGGGGCAGTGCCTCACCTCCTACTGGTCGGTCTGCCTGTGCCCCCCACCTGCCTCTGCCTCATTTCTGCCTGTCCAGTCAAACCCCCAGGGCTCCCCATGTGCCAGTATCTTGCCTCAGAGCGGGGCTCTCCAAGCACTGTTGTCCCTGGCACTTTTCCAGGCCCTTGGAGAAAGAGGAGACTGGACTCAGTGCAGTTCTTGGGCTGGCAGGAACTGTGGGAACTGGGGACACTGGAAGGTGGTGGTGGGGTTTAGAGGCATGATCAACGGCACTCTTGGGGAACTGGGAAACAGAGGGCGCTGGCAGTAGGGGCACTGAGCAGCACTGAAAATGAGGCGTTCTGGTGGTGGGTGGGCAGCAGGAGACGGCAGTCCAGCCTTGCAAAGTTTTCTGCAGGCCCTAAACTGATCCCACTCTCCGGGCACTCTTGCCCTCCGCAGCGTGGAGACCAGAGAGGAATAACCCCTGCCCTGGCCCACAGGCTGCTGCTGCCTGGGGCCACGGTTCCCACGCGGACACCTGGGTCCTTCCCTGCAGAGCTGCCCCTGGACAGTGGGCGACAGTGCCTCCAGCCCCAGCAAGGCCCCAGCCCCAGCCCCGTCTGGGAATCAGCCAATGGTCCCCAAAGTCCCTTGGCCCCAGGCAGTGTCCCTTCAGTGCCCTCACCCCAGGCACAGGTCACTGCTGTCCCCAGGCAGGATGTGGCCGTTCAGAGGGGACCCGATGAAGCAGGCTCTTGTTCCTGGGCAGCCGCTCAAAGCTAATTTCAGGGGAACAAAGCTCCCCTGGCCTCAGGAGACATGTTTGCCCCTGAAGCATCTCTGATAAGCCCTGTTTGCCCAGGGCTGATGGGACAAGGAGCCCATTCAGGGATCCTGGCACCTGGTGCGAGGGCCCAATCAGGTGGGGGAGCTGGGTGGGTCAAGTGGCCTGGATGCCTGCGTGCCTTCGCTGCCCGTTGGGATTTGTCTGCTCATCGGGCATGGCCTCCTTTCTCCTTCCCCCGCCTGCCTTGGGAAAGCAGCCAAACCAAAGGTTGATGTCAATTCAAGTCTATTTGCATGTATTGCAATCTTCCCACAAAAAGAATCTACCTACACAGCATTAGAACCTTTCAATGTGTTTTTCAAACATTGGTAGTGCTGATTTTTAACTGCAACAATCCAGACAGTCTCTTTAGGGCAACAAGCCAGGGCAAAACTCCGCAGTCTTCCACACAGCCTGTGGCAACCTGGGTTTGGGGAGAGCTGCTGTCCACATCCCCTAATAGAAGGAGATGAGAAGGAAACTGAGAGCACCCTTGTAGGCTTAGGAAATCTAGGACCATTTTCAGTTCAGGACAATGATCTCTTCTCCCTCTAGTTCATCTTGAAAAGTGACCACTGAGGCACGCCAGATTTCCTGCTCCAATCCCACTCACCTCTTCTCCCCCTGACAGCTAGGCCACGGTGTCCCAGCAGGTGAGAGGGCAAAGGCTGCTGCTCCCAAAGAATTTCCCGCCCAGGGCACAGCCCTCTCAATGCTCCCTTCCCCACAGCTTGCAGGGTTACAGCCACCACCAAGGTTTTCTTCCTAGTTGTCTTCTCTGGCTGATTCGCTCTGTGTACCGTGCGCGTGTCTGGTACAGCTGGCAAAAAGCTGCTGCACAGCCACAGCTACTGGGTTACTCACATCCCAGCACTCCATGGGCATCACTGACCCATGGCAGAGTGCCTCTGTGCTCTGCTGGAAGGTGCCAACCTGTTTGCCACTAGTTAGGTTAACTGAAAAAAGAAGTAACTTCATGTAACATCTAGGAAATCCAATATCTGCTTGGAGCAACATGAACATTGAATGCAGTGAACTGACGGCCTGTACCAGGGTCCTCTGAGTCTCCCTAGGACTGTCCTCTTGTGTAGGCTCTGCCTTCTGTCAGTGCTGGAGGAAGCCCAGGCATTGGTGGATGAGCACCTGGCATGCTCAGTTGGCAAATATATTGGCACCTAAGAGATAAAATATGGACTTTGAGGAATGAGCAGGATGACCCAGGTTTTGGAGACGTCTAAAGGATTATTAACTGAGGAAATGCTAATCTGGAAGACCATTATGTTGAGATTCCTGGGGGCTTGGGGGTGGGGCACGGGGAATTAATTATTTAAGCAATCGGCTAGGGGATTGTACAAGCATGTAAATATATTGATAAGGGTTTGCATACAGAGTGGAATGGAAAAATCCTTTGTTGTATCAGCTCTGGGAAAAGACCTGGTACTCAGACTTGCGCCATTCTAAAATAAATATCTCGTCCTACTGAGCATATTGGCTCATTGAACACAGGGTAATGAATACGAACTTTTTATTGGACAACAGAATGACAGGACCTTTAAATTACTTCCTAAAGGAAACCTCTTTTCCAGAGCATGAGTGATAAGTATTCTGCATACACTCACATTGGTGAAGTCATCTGTGGGTTCTGTACACTGACAGTCCTGAGTTTTGAATCTCTTGGAGGGGTACCACCCGCATGTACACAGCTCTTGGATTAGGGTTCTGAGTTCCAAAAAAAGCCATGTCTCCATGGGGTCCCCAGGGCCATGGGTACAACTAATAATAATTTTGGTGCAATTGAATAGGGGACTATCTGGTGAAGTCAGTCATGTATACTTTAACGGATATATTTTCTATTTTATCCAGAGCTGTTTAAGTGACCAAGCCCATTCATGAGACCTGTTTCCCCTTCAGACTTTGTGGCCAGCATGTGCATCAGGAATTTGAATACACCACTTGATATCCCATTTATAACTATACTCATATTGAAAGGGGTCTCGAGTCTTCAGTAAAGTCACCATTTAAACTCCAAGGATACTCCAAACAGATGTGTGCCTCAACTCCGCTTTTCACAGTTACAATGCTGCCATTATATATTCCATATTCATTCAGAACTGTTGCATTTCAGGTCAGATTCCATAATTTGGGGACTGGTATTAAGACCATCTTAATTCCCTCACCAGCTGATGTGGGAAGAGCTGTGCATGCCCCTTGGTTGCAATAGTTCCATACTCACTTAAGTCCTTGTATTAAGTCCCATGCAAGGTTTGGAGATTTATTTCCTTTTCCCCTGCCAAGGAGGGCAAGGAGACAGGCCTCCGAAAACATCCTTCACTGTTACAGTATACAAAATTATACATATAATATAATCATAAAGGCTTCTGCAACTGCCTACAAGATACACAAGGTAAGAACAAAGCAGGTTTACCAACTTATGTTAGCCAAACTCAATTAAACGAGACAGGATTTTACATCCACAGTCTGTGAATATAAACATCTCTTGCACCATTTTTTCCCATGTAAAGATCAAGAACAGGTAACAATGCAAACAATAATCCATGCAACAAAGAAAAGCCTTTCACCAAACTTTCCAGGTTGGAAGTGGGTAACCCATCCATGACTTCTCAGGGCGATGCTTTTGGCTCATAGTATATATCTTTTACTACTGGGAGGTCATGTCATCCTCCACAGGGAGCAGAGTCATAGTGTATTAGCTTCCCATTTCTCTCGATCCTTCTAATATCCAACTTGGATTTTGTTTCCCCAAACCAGTGAATCCCATGTGACTTCCATAATTAATTAATTCTAGCACTAGTTCCCCCAAAGTGGTATGGAGGGTCCTTCGAAACAGGGAAGAAACCTAATTCTGAGACCCTATGTAAAAGTCAGATTTGGTGATTGCTGGAGGGGAGGGGAGATGAGATGAGATGAGATGAGATGAGATTGAGGTGAGGTGAGGTGAGGTGAGGTGAGGTGAGGTGAGGTGAGGTGAGGTGAGGTGAGGTGAGGTGAGGTGAGGCGAGCTGAGGTGAAGTGAGGTGAGTTGAAGTGTGTTCAGCTTAGGTGAGATAAGGTGAGGTGATGTTTGTTAAGGTAAGGTGAGGTGATGTTAAGGTGAGATGAGGTGATGTTAGGTGACTTGAGATGAGGTTAGGTGAGGTAAGGTGAGGTAATTTGAGGTGACATGAGGTGAGGTAAAATAAGGTAAGGTGAGGTGAAGAGGGTTGAGGTGATTCCAGGCTATGTAAGATGAGGTGCGCTGAGGTGAGATGAGACGATATGTGGTGAGGTGAGCACCTTAGCTCATCTGTCCTCACCTCACCAGAATTCTCACCTCACCATCTTTACTCACCTCACCTCGGCTCAGCTCACCACATCACACCACACCTCACTTCACATCAGCTCACCACAAATTATCTCATCTCATCTGACCTCAACTCACATCTCCTCATCTCATCTCAATACACCTAACCTCACCTCATCTCACTTCTCCTCACCTCACCACAACCTATCTCATTTCATTTTCTCTCTTCTCACCTCCATTCACCTCATCTAATTTCACATCAGCTTATCTTACTTCACCTCCTCTCGGCTCATGTCATCTCATCTCTTTTCATCTCACCTCATATCACCTTAGCTCGCCTCAGGTTACCTCAACTCATCTCACCTTACCTAACATCACCTCACCTGTAATCACGTCACCTCATGTAAGTTTAGCTCATCTCAACTCACCTCACTCTAACTCACCCCACCTTACCTAACTTCTACTCATCTCACCTTACCTAATATGACCTCACCTCTAATCACCTCACCTCACATAACCTCACCTCAGCTCAACTCACCTCACCTTACCTAACATCACCTCATCTCATCTCAACCTAACCTAACTGCAGTTTAACCCAACTCACCTCACCTCAACGCCCTTCACCTTAAGTAAACTCATGTCACCTCCCTCTTCTAATCTCATTTCACATCACCTTCCTTACCTCACTTCTCCTCACCTAACCTCACCTCATCTCATAGAATAATAGGATCATAGAATATCCCAAGTTGGAAGGGACCCATAAGGATCATCAAGTCAAAATCCTGGCACCACACAGGTCTGTCCAAAAGTTTAGACCATGTGACTAAGTGCACAGTCCAATCGCTTCTTAAATTCAGATGGGCTTGGTGCAGTGACTACGTCCCTGGGAAGCCTGTTCCAGTGTGCAACCACACTCTTGGTGAAGAACGTCTTCCTGATGTCCAGGCTAAACTTCCCCTGTCTCAGCTTATCACTGTTCCCACAGGTCCTGTTATTGGTGGCCTGCAGGGGGTCACCGGGGCGGGTCCACTGGGGCACCCGGGGGCCCACTGGGAGTCACCGTGGTGGGTCTTCTGTGGTGTCCGTGGACCCGCTGGCAGTCACCGGCGTGGGTCCTCCGGGGTGCCCGTGGTCCCGCCGGGAGTCAGTGGGGTGGGTCCTCGGGGGTGCCCGGGGTCCCGCCGGGAGTCACCGGCATGGGTCCTCCGGGGTGGCCGTGGACCCACTGGGAGTCACGGGGACAGGTCCTCGGGGGTGTCCGGGGTCCCGCTGGGAGTCACCAGTGTGGGTCCTCGGGGGTGCCCTGTGTCCCGTCGGAAGTCAACTGGGTGCATCCCCAGGTGCCCGTGGACCCGCTGGGAGTCACCGGGGTGGGTGCTCCGTGTGGTGTATGAAGCATGTTTGTTCATTATTTCCCATGGCTATATTAAGAAGGAACAAAGGGAGTCGCCAGGTGGCTGTAAGGACCTTGAGGCTCCCTGCCTGTTGCTGTCTCGGATGGAGAGTTGAGAGAACTTTGTGTAAATACTGTAACTGCAAAATTGATAACCCACTGTCCTATCTGAAGACAAAACAGCATGACCGGTTAAGGAGGGAAAAACACCACATACCAAGCGGAGGAAGACTACGGCCTTCATCCGTGCGACCACCAGAGGGACCGGAGACGACCCCCTAGCAACAGTCGACGCAGCCGCAGGTGCAGGAAGGGGGGCTACGTAACCCCGGAAGAACTCGGTGATATAAGGGACTGTGAAAAGGGGGGGGGGGGGGGGGGGGGGGGGGGGGGGGGGGGGGGGCGCCGTTTAGAGGAGCATGGACTCCCCAGCCACCCAGTGCTGTTTTGCTTGTTGATTGCTTACTCAATAAACTAATTCTTTCTGGCTAAAGGAGTAATTTATAACAAATTTGGTGCCGTGACTCGGATAGAGGTACGTCGATCGGGAAGCCTATCGAGGGGGGCGCCCCGCTGATTTCGGCGGCCTTCGCCAGGACTATTCCCGTTCGGGCCCTCTACCGATGAACCCTAAATTTCGGGCAGCAAGCAAATAAAGCCGGCAAACCCCTAGGTAATCTTTGTGCACGAAGGCCGAACGAAGACCCACGGGGTGGGTAAGTATAGGCCGGTGTTCCGTTCGGTTGTGGTTGGTGTTCCCGGAGCGCGTCTGTGTGAGACGTCCAATTGTGGACGAAGTGAGTGCGGACCCCTCAGTAGTGCGGTTCCCACATCCCGCGAGGGACTGGGCCACGACCAGGGGGAAGCGGCTGTGGGTGTGTGTGAAGGCGCTCCAGAAGATGGGACAGAAGAAGAGTAAGCCTTCTGGTCCCGTGGGTGGGGTAAGGTTGCTCCCTATACCCCCAGATAGTCCACTGGGGTTAATGGTTACGAATTGGAGTGATTCCCCTTCTAGGCGGGGAAAGGACAAAGTAAAAATGATTCATTATTGTACTGAAGTTTGGGGAGGTCAGCAAATTCAAGGCGACTGTCTCTATTGGCCCGTGTTTGGGTCGTCTGACGACGGGGTGTGTCAAGCCTTAAATGTTTATGTGAATGCCAAAGAACCTTTTTGTTTAGAAGAGAGCGAATATGCAAGTTTCTGGCTGGGCTCGGGGGATCGAGTTAATTTGTATTCGTTAAGAGGAAAAGGAGGCGAGGAGAAAGGGGAGGAGAAACGTAAGAAAAAGAATCAGGAATTGGAGGTCCCGGTATCACCACCTCCCTATATCCTGCCCACGGCCCCCCCAGGGCCTTCTAACCCACAGTCTTCAGGGGAGTCGGACAGTGACGTTGATCAGGGGCCGGTAACTAGGAGCCGAATTAGAAAACGGAGACAGAAATCTCAGAAACCTGAGAGCGTGGGGGGGCTGTATCTGTTGAGAGAAATATCTATGGGAGGCCCGCAACCCGAAATGGGGTATGTAGTGGTCGCCATTAATTCTGGGGATGTCTGCGATTTTAAGAAAGAGATGGGAAGTTTATTGGAAGACCCCCTCGGAGCAGCAGAGCGAGTGGATCAGTTTCTGGGACCCAATGTGTACACGTGGGAGGAGATACAATCTATATTGGGGATTTTATTTACCTCGGAAGAGAGAGGAATGATTAGGAGAGCGGGGATGCGAATCTGGGATCAGCAGCATCTGCAAGGTCCAGCTGCAGATATTAAATGGCCACTGCAGAGACCTAATTGGAATAATCAGGACCCCGTACACCGTGGTCATATGCAGGATCTAAGAACCATTATTATACAAGGGATTAGGGAATCAGTCCTGAGAGGTCACAGCATTAATAAGGCCTTTAGCGAGCAACAAAAAAAAGATGAAACCCCAACAGAATGGCTAGAGAGGCTGCGTAAAAGCCTGCAGCTATATTCAGGGGTGGATCCGGGGATTCCTGTGGGGGAGGCCCTGCTGAAAACTCAATTCGTGGCAAAATCTTGGCTGGATATCAGGAAGAAATTAGAGAAGATAGAAGATTGGCAGGCTCGGGGTTTGGACGAGTTGCTAAGGGAAGCGCAGAAAGTGTTTGTCAGGAGAGAGAATGAGAAGGAGAAAAAGCAGGTGCGAATGATGGTGGCAGTGGTCAGGGAAGGACAGAGGAGGATTGAGTATAAACAGGAGTCTGGAGTGGGTTATCGGAGGCAGGTGGGGGGGGACGACAGGCCAATCGATCGCAGACCGAGGGATGTGACTTGCTTTTACTGTAATAAAAAGGGTCACATGAAAAGGGAATGTCAACAGAGGATGGAGGATGAGAGAATGTTTAAGGAAGATTAGGGGTGTCAGGGGCTCTATTTGCTGGGGATCCGGAATAACACTGAGCCCTTGATAAAATTAAAAGTAGGTCCCCAGCGAAAGGAGGTGGAGTTTCTCATAGATACAGGGGCTGAAAGATCTATGGTCCAAGTTCTGCCTCCGGGGTGCAAAATATCGACGGAGAAGGTACAGGTGATTGGGGCCAAAGGGGAACCGTTTGGGGTCCCCGTTATAAAAGAAGTGCTGATTGAATCTAATTCGAAAATGGGAATAGGGTCTTTGCTTTTGGTACCTGAGGCAGATTATAATTTATTAGGTAGGGATTTAATAGTAGAATCAGGTATAAGTTTGGAAGTAGTAGATAAGGAATTGAAAGTCAAATTGTGTCCTCTGAGAGTAGAGGATGAGCAAGATATAAATCCAGAAGTTTGGTATACTCCTGACAGTGTGGGAAAATTGGATATTGCACCTTTTAAAGTGACTATAACCAACCCAAGCACGCCAATACGGATTAAACAATACCCCCTGTCTGAGGAAGGCAGATGAGGGTTAAAGCCTGAGATCGAACGATTGCTACAACAAGGGTTATTAGAACCCTGTATGTCCCCCTTTAATACCCCAATTTTGCCAGTAAAGAAACAGGATGGTAAATATCAGTTGGTTCACGATTTAAGGGAAATTAACAAAAGAACAGTAACTAGATTTCCAGTGGTAGCTAACCCTCATACCCTGCTAAGCCATTTGCACCCGGAAGATCGATGGTATAGCGTGATAGATTTAAAGGATGCATTCTGGGCATGTCCCCTGGAAGAAAAGAGCAGGGATTATTTCGCTTTCGAATGGGAGGATCCGGATACCCACCGGAAACAACAATTACGGTGGACAGTACTCCCCCAGGGGTTTACCGAATCCCCCAATTTGTTTGGACAAGCATTAGAACGAATTCTGCAGGGTTATGACAGAATACCGGGAGTAACCTTAGTGCAATACGTAGATGATTTATTACTAGCAGGAAAGGATGAAACTGCTGTTAGACAAGCGAATATACGGCTGTTAAATTTTCTTTGTCTACAGGGATTAAAAGTTACAAAATCAAAACTACAGTTTGTGGAGCAAGAGGTAAAGTACCTGGGGCACCAGTTAAGTAAGGGAACTAAGAAGTTAGACCCTGACAGAATCAGTGGAATATTAGCTTTAACGCCCCCGCGAACTAAAAGGCAGGTGCGGCAACTGTTGGGATTAATAGGCTATTGTAGAAAATGGGTAGAGGATTATAGTGGAAAAGTAAAATTTCTCTATGAAAAACTCACTAGGGACGGGTTGCTGAAATGGACTAGGGAAGATGAGGAGCGGCTGAATAAGCTAAAGGAAGAACTGGCACGCCCTCCAGTGTTAAGCTTGCCGGATTTAAGGAGGCCGTTTTTTCTGTTTGTGAACAGCACGGAAGGCACGGCATATGGAGTGCTGGCCCAAGAATGGGCAGGTAGTAAAAAACCTGTGGCCTATTTGTCTAAATTATTAGACCCAGTTAGCCGGGGGTGGCCAAATTGTTTGCAAGTAGTGGTGGCTGCCGCCTTATTAGTAGAGGAAGCACAAAAAATCACTTTAGGAGGGGAAATCAAAGTAATATCTCCACACAATATATGTGGAGTACTGCAACAAAAGGCAGAAAAATGGATCACTGATGCCAGATTATTGAAATATGAAGGAATTTTAATTTCGCCTCCGAAATTAACACTAGAAACAACCTCACTACAGAACCCTGCTCAATTTCTTTATGGGGAACCAGATGGGCCCTTAGGACATAATTGCTTCTGAAATATAGAACAAATATATAATATAGAGCAAACAGAATTGAGACCTGATTTAGAAGAAGTGGAATTACCTGTTGGTGAACAAATATACGTAGATGGTTCCTCAAGAATAGTTGAAGGGAAACGAAAATCAGGATATGCGCTGGTAAATGGGAAAACATTTGAGATAGTAGAATCTGGACCCCTGAGCCCTAGCTGGTCGGCCCAAGCTTGTGAGCTATATGCCATCTTGCGGGCCCTAAAATTGTTAAAGAATAAAAGTGGCACAATATATACAGATTCAAAATATGCTTATGGGGTAATGCATACATTTGGTAAAATATGGGAAGAAAGAGGGCTCATCAATTCACAAGGAAAGGGTTTAATACATCAGGAATTAATTGCCCAGGTTCTACAAGCTATTAGGGAACCTAAAGAAATTGCTGTAGTACATATAAAAGGACATCAAAGGGGCCTCACCCCTCAGGTTAGGGGTAATAACCTGGCGGATCAGGAGGCAAAAAGAGCAGCATTAATGAGTATAAGAACTATAAAAGCGAGGGAAAATTGCCCAGACTGTGGCAAAAACTTAAAGGAATTTCCATGTTATGCCTGTTGGAAGGATTTTGGCTTTGATGCTATACAATGTAGTTGCTCGTCCTGGGAAAAGGAGGAGGGGAAAAAGTCGCATTGCTATTGTTATTTACACGGACCCATATATACATTACCTTGTTTTACGCAGCCAGAAAAGGATAAAATGGCTCAAATGGGGATAAAAGAAATAGATGGGGGTAAATGGGTATTGCCTGATGGACGGGAAATGCTTCCTAAGTCTGCAGCTCTGCGAGTGCTACGGAGGTTTCATGAGAACACCCACTGGGGAGCTCAAGCACTAGTGGACCAATTCGCCACAAAATATATGTGTATTGGAATATACAATGTAGCAAAACGAGTTGTGCATGATTGTCTTGTTTGTAAGAGAGTGAATGCCCGACAAATGAGGAAAAGAGTGTTAGGAGGTTGGGAAGTAGCGCACCGACCTTTTGCCAGAATTCAATTGGATTTCACAGAACTTCCAAAAGTAGGAAGGTACAAATATTTATTAGTAATTGTAGACCATCTCACGGACTTTGTCGAAGCTTTCCCAACAACGAGAACAACGGCCCAAGCTGTGGTAAAAATACTATTAGAAAACATTATCCTGAGGTACAGGATTGTAGAAACAATTGATTCTAACCGAGGCCCGCACTTTGTATCGAAAGTGTCCCAAGAAACTATGAAAGCCTTGGGGACAAGTTGGGAATATCATACTCCGTGGCACCCTCAAAGCTCTGGAAAGGTAGAACGAATTAATTGGGAAATTAAAAAGCAACTAACAAAGCTTATGATGGAGACAAAAACCTCCTGGGTGAAATGTTTACTGCTTGCACTATTGAATATTCGAACACAGCCTCGAGCCGATGTCAGAATCTCACCTTTTGAAATGTTATACGGTATGCCTTATGATCTAGAGATGCCATCTGATCACACCCAGATACAGGACATTCGATTAACACCTTATTTAATACAGCTTATGAATAGACGGAGGGAATAACAAGCGAAAGGGTTGGTAGCACAGCGTCCCCCGTTAGATATAGCAATCCATAGATTTCCATTAATCCAAATGGATTAATTTGGGTTAATTCATTAATCCAAAATGGATTTCCATTAATACATTAATCCATTAAATTCCTCAATTAAGAGAGATTTTTCCACAACAATCATTGATAAGCAATATCCCTGCCTTTATCAAAGCCCATGAGCTTTCTCGTTCCTTTTTTTTCCCCACTTTTATTCCCTGTCCTGCTGAGGTGGGCAGGAAGTGAGCAGGCTACATTACATCCAACAGAAGCTCTAACACATTTTTCATTGGAGAAGTAGACTTTGAAATGCCAAACACCTTTACATCTCTAAATATTATTTAGATACCACATGTTGTTAATTTTTACAAGTAATATTGCATGTTGTTAATTCTTCTAACATCTAGGCTATACATTCAAAATGAGTTATCTAATAAAGTCTATTTATTAAAACATATATAAAAAACATATAACACATATTGTGTTATAAAGCACACAATTCCCTACCAATGACAACAAAAAAAATTGTCTAATTGAGCATGCAGTTTTCATTAACCTGTTTTTTTTCCAAATACACAACAACACATACACATGTACGTGATGTTGGTTTTTTTTTTTTCATCATTTCTCACTGAAGCAATACCCATCCCGTATTGGATCTGTGTCATTACTCTAAGTTTTGTTTCTAATGTACTTGAAAAACTTCTTAACTCTACTGATTGCAACAGTGGATTTTTTCCTAGTGATCTTAACTCCATTTATCAATTACTTATTCCCTTAAATTCCTGCTTTTAAGAGATCGTTAGGTATTCACCATCTTTCACTATAATTTATAGCTTTTCTTTTCTTTTTCAATAGTTCAGCCCTAGTCAACTCGGAGTTGGGGAGCAGCAGCTTCTATGGAGATACTATGCTGAAAAAAAAAAAAAAAAAAAGATGAGGGAAAAGGAATGTGGGACAGAGAGATGGGGCAAGGGGGGTGGTTTGACCAGGATACCTTGAGAGTCTGGGAAGAGAAGAAATGGATGGGTGCTTAAGAGGTGAGATCGCTCTTGGCAGCATCACAGCCTGCATACTGAAGAATTGTGACAAGCAGTTTAGAAATGTGAGTTATTGGTGGTCTTCTGTTGATCTGCAGCTGTGCTCCATGGCTATAGCTGTAATTTCAGCAGTTTACTGTGTAAGCCGCATGTTGCCACTTCATTGATCAAGGCAATGCTGTTCAGTTGCAGGGAAGAGGGGCAAGACACAGGGAAGAAACAGAGGGAATGGAGAAAACTGTACAGTCTGGATATGCACAAGTACAAATGAAATCAGTGCTGGACAGAAAGAGACAAGACAGACAGACAGACAGACAGGAAGAAAGAAAGAGAAAGAAAGAGAAAGAAAGAAAGAAAGAAAGAAAGAAAGAAAGAAAGAAAGAAAGAAAGAAAGAAAGAAAGAAAGAAAGAAAGAAAAAGAAAGAAAGAAGAGAAAGAAAGAAAAATAGAAAACCCCACACTCATAAAAATGAGAAACATCCAGGCATAAAAGGACATAAAACAAAGACAACTGTCATGATATGGTATGATAGGATCTAGGAGAAAGCAGAAATCCAGCAATGCTGTCTTTCCTACTCCTCAAAACCAATTCAGTTGACAACTATGGATGCTTCCAGCTGGAAAAAAATGGAAGAATGAAGTGGAGGACTCCTTGCCATCGCTGTGTTTCTGGAGCGCACCTCTACCTTTCTGCCCAGCAGGGGGTGGTTCTTGGGAGATAATTGCAGAATGTGAAAAAACATGACCAAAACCAGAGGACCCATCTCCACAACTGCATGATAAAGATAAAAGACATCTCTAGATGCAGACCTTAGAGCTCCAATTCACTATGTCCCACTACTGGAAGTTATTTTTATGCTTTGTTTTTAAGGCCACTGGCTGCCTCCTCCCTTATGCTCTCCATTCCCCCTGTTGTCCTGTCTTCTTTCTCCTGCATTGCTTCCTTTCCTTGGTGGACCTTGATGAGATCTTTGATATTGTGTTGTATATATATGTGCGAAGGCAGTATGTCTCTTATTCTTTTACACTGCTGACTGCTACCCCATATACCTCTGCAAGTTTTCTTACAAGGGATTAAGAGAGAAAGGCCTGTGCCTGGCAGAGGGAGCAGTGAATGATGATCTAGCAAAGCAGTCTATCACAGACAGACGACACTGGCCCAGAAATCCTGCTTGAAAATTTGGTGTACATGAAACTGAGACAGAAATTGGAACTTTCGACCAAACGCTGTAGGTTAGAAGTTGTTTTAGCTGAACGTACTGGGCACATATTTGAACGCAAAAGGTAAGGTATTGTTTTGTTCCTGTAAGATCTGAGTGTTTCACACAGCACTCCAATATCCTCTCTTAAGTAGGGGAGGCAACCATAAAATGCAGAAGTTGGCAGATGCACAGGATGTGAGGTACTCTCAGTAGAGAATTTGTTCCTAATATATATTCTAAATCTAACTTTTCAGTTTAAAGCGGTTACTCCTTGTCCTGTCGCTCCAGGCCCTGATAAAGACTCCCTCCCCAGCTTTCCTACAGGTTGCCTTTCAGTACAGGAAGGCTCTCCCTGGTGTCGCAGTAAGCTCACCTGTTACCCAGGGGTCACAGTTATTTCCTGTGATGGGAATAATGACAAGGGTTAATCTATTGCAGGTGATTTCATACAATTATAGAAAAGCTTTTGTTGGAAAGCACCTTAGAGGTCTCCAGATCACCCCCGTACTTCAAGCAGGGCCATTTTTAAGCCCTGTCATATTGTTCAGGGGCTTGTACAGTCAAATTTTGAATGACCCCAGCAAGAGACCCTACAGTCTCACTGTGTGCCTTTGCCAGTGCCTAGGCAGAGTGTGCTTCCCCTGCTGGTCCTGGTGAGATGAACTGATACAAGTTTTGAGAAAACAGAAGTTTATGCTACTGCATGAAGTACCCTTTGTAACATTTTTTTTTTTTTTTTAACCTTTACCGTTTCATATCTGAAATTTGAAATTCATCAGGGAACTCAGCCTGGCACACAGTAAAACTGATGGCAGATACTTCACAATATTATTTGAATTTCACGTAAATAGAACAGACTAGCAACTTACTTAGGAGAAGTAATACAATTTTAGAAATATTCAAAACCAAAGGCATTCCAAACTAAGTTTAAGTTCAGAGGAAATCCAAAGGAAAAACTAATTTTGAAACTAATAATCAGAGAACATAATCTTCTACAAACGATAGATTATCCTCCTGCATTGGGTAATTTTGATCTGTCTTTAATGATCATCTCGACATGGCTTTGACACTGAGTATTTTGCTTTGCCACTGCATTAAGTCTTCTTCTCATGTGTGGTAAATGTCCTGCTCTCATGGGATGGGCCTAGGAGACATACGCACTGTGTCTCATGATGCTTGGATATCATCTTAAATCTGTGAGAAGAGGAAAGGTCTCACTGCTTCCTGAACAGGGAATTGGATGTCTGCAGTTGAGAACCCTCTGTCTAATCTAGAAACGTGAAGGAAGGAGTTTGCTGGATTGCAAGTGACAGTGAAGAAAGCCACAGATGACATATCGAACTGATTGAAATGTTATTTAGCTCAGGGCATGGCTAATGATGTGGAGCTGGAATAGTTTGACGATTGTAATTACACTCACTATCATTGTTATTTGTTTACAGGATGGTAATGCCTAAAGGTCCCGCTGGAGCCTGAAACAAGGTTGTGCTGGGTGCTGCACGTGCATATATCAGTGGCGATTTGAGAGCTAGTGATACAAACAGACAAAACAGAGATTGAAAGGAGAAACAGAGGGATGGAGAGAAGAAGATCTCCCTGCAGGTCATTTAGGGGAACCAGCCATGAGTACAGTGCATCCAGGTCTCCAGTGCTCTGCTGGCCCAGCCAGATGAATGGAAAACATTGCAGCTTTGGAAAAATAATGTTTCTTCTAATTCTTTGGCCACAGGTTTGATGTTTTAGGACTGCTTTTTTTTTTTTTTTTTTTCCTTTTTTTCTTTTCCCCATTTGTGCTAGAAAAGGTGAACTTTTCAAATACCTATTCTGAATTAAAATATCGTTTTCATTGTTATGTTTCTGTTTTGTTGGCACTATTCATAATGACTTCTACCCTTCGGTGGAAGCAAAAGCTTATCATACCATAAAATTGGAAAGATCACAGGAAACTTCAGAGCTTTTGAAGAAAGGTGAGGAAAATCCATTCCCTGCTCTAGGCAGAGAGAGTGGCTGATTTCCAGAAAGGTAAATGGGCAGGATAAGGCCGCTTCATGTTCACTGATGGCCAGTTGTATGGACTGTGAAGATAATGGACTACCAGCACAAGAGACGGTGCCAATAATCTAATCCAATACGATCTATTTCAAGTGGTGGAGACCTGATACTCTATGACAATGTGAGGAAGACCTAACTGTCAGGCAAACTTTGAGATGATCATGTTCAGGATCTAAAACTGTTATGACAAGTGTCAACACAGGAAGGGTGAAACAAAGGCATGAATGTCATACAAGGACCGATAAATCTCAGGAAGGCTGGAAACCAAGGCAAATGGATGGAATAAGATGGTGCTTTGTGTTAGCAAGAAGCAGAGGATAGAGAAATTAAATGTTATGGGTCAGCAAAAGAGTGGTTTTGTGCAAATCACTGCTAAAGATAGACAGCCTTGCTAGCCTGCTCTTTGCTCTTAGCTCCAGTCTAATAGTGAATTATCTCTGTACAGTTATCAGACACGTAAACAATAATGGGAATTATGGGAGACTTTAACTTCCCAGCAAAAGATTGAAAGATAATTACCACTTATGTTCATACAGGTATACTATGTGATGGCTTTCTTCCCAAAAGTGAAAAAATACAAGACCGTTTTAGACTTGGCTCCTGTATTGGTTTAAATGTAGTAAAATTTGAATAAAGTGTGATCATGAGCTGACTTTTCTCATTTTACATTTCAAGACAGACAAAACCAGGTTTAGAATGAAGGTTCTGAGGCTTAGAAATGCAAACCTTGAAATCTAAGGAAATGAATAATTGAGTCTGACTAAGCAGCTCTGGGACTTGAGTGCAGAGAAGGCATAGTTAAAATTCAAAATTCAAAGAGGAAAAAAGCGATGAGAAAAGGTATGTTTCAGAGGTTAAAAACTGCAGAAATAAAGTAAGAATGACCAAAAACCTCCTTCACATAGGAAATTAAACAATAATAGTAAGTGGTACTTAAGCCACAGAAACCAGGGGGAAGAAAGAGAACAAATTAGGACAGTTGCACACTTGAGGCAAAAATAGGTCAAAAGTTACTGATGTCTCAAATGCTGCAAATCTGATTTCCTGCATCTAACAGCAACAACAATGTGATCTTAAGGGCAGTGACAGGACTCCCATTGAAAAGGAGGGTAGGGCACTAGGCGCAACATCATCTGGGGTGAAATAAAAATCTATAGTGATTCAAGTGAAAAATGAAAAGCTGATATCTACCTAGCCTGTTAACAGCATTGGCACGCAGAACAACAAGTCAAGTAGGAAAAATGCATAACAATTGTGCAAATCGGGGATAGTCCCCAGAATGGGAGAGTAACAAATATACTTCTGTCCAGAAGAGGGTAAAGAGTCATCCAGACAAGTGTGGGCCTGTTAGTTTGACATCAACACCGTGCAAAGTTTTGTAGCAAGAACAGATAAGACCAGGGAAGTAGGGGGTAATGTGTAATTTACAAGATAATTTATCAGAGCTAAATTGTTTCCAGACAATTTAGTAGCTTTCCTTTGTAGGACCAGTTCTTCCCTACACAGGGGATGAACTCCATCTATTTCACTTTCTGTGAGCTTCTGATAAATTATCTACGGATTTGGGCTTTGGGGCTGCAAGTGAATAAAGGGAATTTGCAATCGTTCACACTGAAGAGGGAATTACCAGCAAAGGCGTGGTTACCTATGGTAATTCTCAGAGACAGTTCTGAAACTGCAGCTGCTAAGGAGGCAAAGACTCATGGAGAAATGTAGGCTGGAAGGGACCTCTGAAAACCCAACCTCCTATTCAGGGCAGAGCTGACTTCAAAGTTAGATATGTTCGGTATGGACACGGTGGCTGAAGATTAAAAATTACACATGAGCTTTGAGATTTGCAGGTGACATAAGGTTGGGAAGTACTACCAAGCCTGACAGAAGGCTATCGCTTGTGATTGAAATGGTTCAGGTGAAGTGACATGTGATAATACAAAGCAGAGCCATTCTCAGAGATTCTCAAAAAAGGGTGATTTTTTGTCATGTTTGCTATATGGCAGTCAGGAGTTTAAAACAAACAAACAAACAAACAAAATGACAACAAAACCTCACGTTCATGCACTGTTAGCACAAGGAGGACTGAAAAAGTTAAGTGGTTATATAGTGTGTATGGCTATTCATTTTTTTTCACCTCCAGTATGAATACACTGGACAAGGCAGCCCTGACACTCATTTGAGACATGAGGCACAGTTCTGCCACTTGTATTCACATTGAACTTAGGAGGAAGAGTTCACAAGACAGAAGGAACAAGTTGCCTATTGTCTGGAAGGGAATGAAAGGACATCATTCTGCCCAGCCAGAGGCCAGTTGAGAGAAGAATATGTTGTCTCTACGTAAATGAATTTCTTGAGTAAATATCAAGGAGAAATAGGAAATGTGTAAGTTGGGAGACACATCTGAAATGATGACTGCAGTTGGCTTATGAGCAAGTTTGGACAGGAAATTGGTAGAAACTTCCCATTTTAAGAATGAAGTGCACCATAGCTATGAAGTCAGCATTCACCTAAGCAGTAATGGCCAACTCAAATCCCCCACAAGAAAGCAGTGGACAAACCAGAACACTAACAAACATGTTGGGGTCTAGAGTCAAACAGATATACCTAACTTTATTATACCTCAGCATCTGAGGGATTGCTTTTAGAGGCTGAGGGCTTGTACCCCATTTCCAATCACTTTCTCTGTGCCCCCTTCCCCAGAGAAGGAAGCTGCTTGGCTTCACTGCCCTCTGATTCAGCTGCCCGCTGAGGCTGCCCGCTCCTCAGCACCTGTAAGCAGCAGCACCTTCAGGTCTCCTCCTGCACCAGCAGCACATCAGCGCCTCTTGTTCCAGCAGCAGGACATCGGCGTCTCCCATTGCACCATGCAGACCTCCACGCCTCGAGTGCCACCAGCAGTACTCAATGCGAGCTGGACGCTCAGGGCACTTATGGCCACCCACCTTTGTGAGGTCAAAGGCTGACAGTGACTCTCTGCTGACCTCACACGGCTCTCGGGCGCCCCGATGGCAGAGGTTACGGCGCTAAGCTGACTGCCAGGAGAAAAGGCTGACATGAAGTGACTGCTCCACCATGCCAGGAGCAAGGTCTGCTGGAATGGGGGTTCGGAGGGGAGCTCGGCCTTCGGCCTGGGAACTGTGCCTGGGAGCCAGGGACGTCCTTGGTGTGCAGCTGGACACCTGGGCCTGAGAAAGCAAGGTTTCTTTAGAGAGAATTGGAAGCATCGTCACCTAGTGGCTGTGTGAGGGGGACGAGAGAAATGCACAGCATCTCTTGGTTCCCTGAAGTGCACGTGTCCTACGCCCTTGGATGTCTCCATGATAGAAAAAGGGACTGATTTTTACCCAAAACAGAGCTCCTTTCTTTCGGGAGCTTCTCATGCTGCGTGTCCTCCTCTCTTTCTTGTATTTGGCTATGACTTTAGGCTTGTTCTTGCTACTCCTTAAGCAGACTGAAGCTTCCTGGGAACATCACGTTAACTGATTTTCACTACCTCTACGTGCCTTTCCTCCACTTCTCATCTAATTAATTAGTGCTATCCTCTTCACGCCTGCTACAGAGGTATCTTTCCTACCTGGTACAAGCTAGAAGAGCTTAGCAGCATCCATACGTCTCTTTCCTTTAGTCGTCACAGTTACTTGCTCGAGGTAATTTGTGTTGAGCAGTAATCAACAGGAAGTGTCACCAAGCCAAGGCTGCATTTGCTTGTGTCTTATGGAATCCCTGCAGCTGTGTCCCCTCCCAGCTTCCTGTGTGCCCCAAGCATCCTCGCTTGCAGGGCAGTAGAAGATGCAGAAAAGTCCTGGCCTTAGTGGAAGCACTGCCCTGCAAGAGCTAAGACATCCCTCTTAGCAGCACGCTGTAGCCCCGAAATCCCAAAAAACGGCACATGCCAGCTACTGGGAAGGAAATGAACTCTGTCATTGTGATATACCCGCTCAAGGCCCTGCTCTTTGGCCCAGGTGTCTACGAGGCGGTTTTGGAAATGAATCCTGTTGTGTGACTCCGTTCTTTCTGGGTGCTCCGTCCCCATAAAGCTTGCTTTTCAAGGCCCAGGAGGGTCTGCCGGGCACTGGCCTGGGTTCCCAGCCTGACCCACCTGCTGGGAATCAGGGAGGCTCGGTCGGTGTCTTGTGTTGGGTTTACGAGGACAGGTTCTGGTAGCGGGGGGCTGCAGGGGTGTCCTCTGTGAGGAGAATGCAGCAGCTGCCCCATGTTAGATAAGGGCCGGTTCCAGGAGGCTCCAGAGGGACCCGCTGCTGCCCAGAACTGAGACAAAAAGGATGATGTTTTGCGCCTGTGTGAGAGCCCACCTAAGAAAGGGAAAGAAACCTGCTGCGCAGCAGCGTCTGGGTCAGGGAGGAGTGAGAAACCTCTCTGCAGCCCCCAAGGTGAGTGCAGCAGGAGGCAGGAGGTGCTCCAGGCTCACAGCAGCAGTTCCCCTGCGGCCTGGGGAGAGGCCCCTGGTGGAGCAGGCTGTCCCCCTGCAGCCCACGGGTCCCACACGGAGCAGATCTCCACGCTGCAGCCCGTGGAGGAGCCCCCGGTGGAGCAGGTGGATGTGGCCTGGAGGAGGCCGCGGCCTGTGGAGAGCCCCCGCAGGAGCAGGCCCGGCCTGGACTGGAACAGGCTCTGCTGAGCCTCTTTTGCCCGTGACGATCATAGTGGAGTGATCTCCCTGTCCTTCTCTCAGCCCTTGAGCCCCTTCCATCCTATTTTCTCCCCTTTCCGTTTGAGGAGGGGCAGGGAGAGAGCGGTTGAGGTGGAGCTCAGCTGCCCAGCTGAGGAAAAACACCACACCTGCTGTTCTTCGACCCTCAGCAACCCCACAGCATCTTCCTGGAAGGGATCCCTTTCCTTCACGCCTGACAGGCGCCGCCTCCAGAGGCTTGTGCCCCGTTTCCGATCGCTTTCTCAGTGCCCCCTTCCCCAGAGAAGGATCCCAGCTGCTTGGCTTCCCTGCCCTCCGATTCCAGGCTCCCGGAGCTGTTATCCCAGCATCGCAGCAGCCAGGTGACAATGTGCTCGCCTGCATGACAGCTGAAATCTTGTCCCATGTCTCGCAGCTCGCCCAGGGATGGGGATCACCTGCCTACTGCTGCTTTTCTCTCTTTTCTATTTTATAACAGCCTCCTGTTCCCTGGGATGGCCCTACATTGGGGTCGCCTGCCTCGCCTTCCTATTGCTCCTTCCCCTTCTTCTGAGGACTTTCTTCCCTGCCTAAACGAGATGACTTCTGCATTCATTCCTTCATCTTGTGTGTATTGGCGACTGATACGGCAACGGGGTAGTCCCCGGAGCCAGCTGTAGGGCCTGTCCCAGGGTTGGAGTGGCTGCAGGGAACATCACAAGGGTTGGAGGGGCTGCAGGTAACTTCACAGGGGTTGCAGGGGCTGCAGGTAAAATCATAGGGTTTGCAGGGGCTGCAGGTAAAATCACAGGGATTGCAGGGGCTGCAGGTAAAATCACAGGGGTTGCAGGGGCTGCAGGTAAAATCACAGGGGTTGCAGGGGCCGCAGGGTGCGTCACAGGTTTGCATCAGATCAAGACGCATTTCCCTAGAACCACACATTTCCTCCTGAAGGTGCTGAATAGTATTGAATGGTCTTCAAATGCATAGAGCAGACCCAGCAAACGTACAGCTGGTGCTCGGAAGTAGTTAACTTTTATTTTGTTGTTGTTAATTTTGTATCATGACAACAGATGCAAATATGTATCTTGAGTTGAGGGCAAAGGTGACCTTGGATCTGAAGCACACAGGCGTTCACTAATGTCCCCCCCACCCTGAGTGAATCCAGAACGACTCGGAAGGAAAACTAAAGTACAAAGCAGTGCGTTGTGATAAAGAGAGTTTAATAGGGTAGAAAAGGAAGAGAACCTAAAAAAATGCCATCCTGTACAACACAGTCAATAAAGTAAATTTAATGAAATAAAAATGAAACCAATTTTTCCCATTCTAATGAATTCCTATCCCCATCGTGACTTCCCATCCCACTGATCATTTCCTATCCCAACAACCTCCCGTGTCTGATCCCAAGGCTGAATTCCCAACTCCCATCACCCTCCCATCCACCCAGCCGTCCACCCATTTTCTCCCGTCCGTGCTGGCCATGCCCACATCCATGCACGGACTGAGCATGGGCAGCGGGAGCGGGCTGCATGAAATCCCCTCGGCATCCCAGTGCAAGAACAGCTGCAGGCAGAGGCCTTGCTGAGTGAACACCTACACTGGAGGAATTTAATAAGGAAGGCACTAAATAAGAGAAATGACCCGAACGAAGAAATAAGTTTGGGACCTCAGCCATTTGGTGTCCCAACAAGCAGTTCCCATGCCCAACCTTTCCCACCCCAGCTATTGCCAACATCCCAACAGCTTCCCACTGCAACGTTCATTCGTGACCCGCGCATTTCCCATTGCCCCAGTTGCCCATCCCTGAAAGTGGCAAACACTGCCCAGCTCCAGCACTGGAGAAGGGAGAGGGCAAGCGAGGGGGGCAAGGGCTGAGGAGCGTGGCTGAAGCTGGAGCAGGCGCCTGCAGAGGTCTCTGTGCCTGCATGCTGAGCGGGCCCGGGTGCTGCGGGGGCCGTCGAGGAGCGCAGGGTCACGGGTAGCCGTAATACTTGGCTATGGCGTGGTCCTTCTGCCGCTGCACGAAGAATTGCACGGGGCCGATCTTCATCTGGTGGGCCGCCCGCTGCCGCTCCTCCTGGGCCAGCTTCTTCAGGCGCTCCCGCTCGGGACGCTGCTGCGGCGTGATGGGCACCGACGCCTCCTGCTCCTCCAGCGGCGTGGGCGCCGCGTCGCCGCCCGCCCAGGGCCCCACGCAGGGCACGTAGTCCAAGCGGGGCTGCGCCGGACGCTGCAGCGTGCGTGGCTGCGTGGGCAGAGGCTCCCGCTGCGCTTGGCCCCCCGCGGCTGGCAGGCACGGCGCTCTGGGCGCCTGCTGCACGGAAGCTCTCCACGCTCGCGCCGTGCTGCCTGGTGGTGCCGGCACCGCCTGGGCCTTGTCGCCAGCTGGGGGCCGGGGGGCAGCGGGCACAGCGCTGGAGCCTGGCACCGTCGGCGGGGCCATGGGCATGCTGCTGGGGCCGCTGGAGGTGGGCTGCAGCTGCACACAGGGCGGCTGGCGCACTGGCCCCAGCGCCTTCGCCCTGGCCCCCAGCGGCTGCAAAGTCTCGCTGGGGGTCTTTGTCCCCGGGTGCTGGCGCTGCAGCATCTTGTCCCCGATGGCTTGGGGACGGAGCCTGTCCTGGGCCCGCACGGCACGGGCACGGGCACGGGGCTTAATGGGGGGGGGCTCCAGCAGCAGCAGCGCTCTCCGGGGAGGCGGTGCCGCTGCTCCTTGCCCCCCAGCAGCCCCCGGGCTTCGGGCTCTCTTGCTGGGCGCCCTGGTGCTGTCGCTCGCCGGCTGCTGCCTGCCGCCGCCCGCTTGGCTGCTGCTGCCAGCCACCGCGCTGTGGCCACCCGTCTTCCCCTGGCACAGCGTCTTGGGGCCTTGGCCACCCTGGCCCAGCGGCGTCGTCTTCTCCTTGCCGGGGGTTTTCTCCGTCGCCGGCCTCCTGTGCTGGGAGCTTTGCGCTGTGCTGGGGGTGCTGGTGGGCGCGGGGCGCTTGGCCCCCCACTTGGTGCCGGTGGGCGCAGGGGCAGGCGGGGGGCTCTTGAGGGGACTCAGAGGGGGATTGGGCAGGGGCCTCCTAAGGGCTCTAATAAATTCAGGGCCGGGGGGGCTCTTGAGGGGACCCAGAGGGGGATTGGGCAGGGGTCTCCTAAGGGCTCTAATAAATTCAGGGTCGGGGGGGCTCTTGAGGGGACTCAGGCGAGGCTTGGGCAGGGGTCTCCTAAGGGAATTAAGGAATTCAGGGTCGGGGGGTCTCTTGAGGGGACGCGAGGGAGGGTTGGGCAGGGGTCTGCTAAGGGCAGTGAGGAATTCAGGGTGGGGGGGCCTTTTGGGGAGAGTGAAGGGAGGGTTGGGCAGGGGTCTCCTGAGGGCACTGAGCTGGGGACTGGCTGCAGGCTCGAGGGGGGAGCTCGCTGCCGGCACAGCAGGGGGCTGCACCGCCCGCCCACCCTGCACCTTCTCGGGGTGCACCCCAGGGGTTGAGGGTACCTCACCCAGCGCTCTGGTGGCTGCCAGTCCCTGTGTGCTCGGCTCCTCCATGTCCTCGCAGAGGTCGGGCAGCTCAGACAGGAAGCGGCTGAGCACAGGACTGCTGGGGACACCGGGGAAGGCGTCCTGGGGCTCCACGGCATCGAGCCAGCTGAGCAGCTCCTCCAAGCCGGAGATGTCCAGGTCGGCCGGGAGCTGGTCCTGCAGGTGCTGCAGCTGCTGGCTGTCCCCTGCCAGGTGGGGAAAGGCCTCGGCGAAGGCATCGGGGCCCAGCTCAAGCAGCTCCAGGGGCTCCTCAGGCACCTCTGCAACTGTCGCCGCTGAGGAAAAAGCAAGCAAATCCCCCAGGATGGGCGATGCCAGCTTTCCCATGGCTCCTGGGTGTGGGGCGCCCAGCGGCCGGCTGCGCCAGCCCCAAACTCACCGTCGGGCGTCACCGTCCGGGTGCTGGCGGTCGTTGGAGCCTGGGCAGGCTCGGGGGGAGTGGGGCCGGGCAGCGGGGGCCCCTGGTCCTCGCTGAGCCCCACGGCGTGGTCGCAGGGCTCCGGCAGCTGCCCCCGGCTGCTGGTCAGGGTGCGGGGCGCGGGGAGCGCCTGCCCCCACAGCGGAGGCCCCGGGACGAGGAGGGGTGGGGGGCCGGGGTGGGCAGGGGCCTGCAGCAGGCAGGTGCCTGCGGGGTGCAGGAGCTCCCCATGGAGCACGGCCCCGGGCCCCAGCCAGAGGGGATCCTGGGGCAGCACCGTCCCCGTCCCCACGGGCTGTCCCCACTGGTAGACGGGGGCCCAGGGAGGAGCGGTGTGGGGGAGCTGCCCCACAGCAGGGAGCTGCCCCACGGCGGGGAGCTGCCCAAGCTGCAGGTGGTGCCCCTCGGGTGGGAGGTGCCCCCCAGGTGCCAGCTGCACCCCGGCGGGGAGCTGCAGCACCTGCCCCTGGACCCCCGGCACCACGTGCCAGACGGTGGCCTGGGGCAGCGCGTAGGGGAGGGTGGGTACCTGGGGGGGCTGCAAGGGCAGCGCCATCGCTCCGGGGAGGGAGGGCAGCAGCCACGCAGCCACCGTTGGCGGCACGGCTGGGACGACGAAGGGGGAGTTTTGCGTCTGCGGAAGCCGCGGAAGCCGTCTGGGGAAACCCTCTGTGGGAAAAAGGGCGCTGGGGTGAGATCTGGGGCGCTGGGCTCGCCAGCAGGGCCGCAGCCCCGGGAGGAGCGGGAGCCGGCTGCTGTACCTGCCATGGTGGCTGGAGAGTGGGGCGGTCGGTTGGGGAACGCGGGCAACGGCGGTTCCGTCCCAACGGCTGACCAGCCCCTCACCGCCATCTTGGTGAGGACTGCAGGTTTTGGACCCAAGCAGGCTTCCCGTCGCAAGACTTTTCCATCCCCATCAGGCTTTCCCTCCCACGCATCATTTGCCATGCCCAGGACGGTTTCACACCAACACTTCCCCGTCCCAAGCATTTCCCGTCCCAGTACCAGCTTTTCATCCTAACGGTCATTTCCCATCCTTACAATTTCACATGATAACAGATTCCCATACGAGATATTTCCCATCGACACGAAGCCTTTCTTAATCCAAAGAGATCTCATCCCAAAGAATTCCCATCTCTCTGATTACTTTTCCAAGTACTTCCTTCCCCAGTGAATGTTACCCGCCCCATTAAAGACTTCCCATCCCAATACTTCCCCATCCCCGGAGTGATTTCCCATCCCGACGCTTTTGCTCCCCAATGATTTCAAACCCAGGGAAGATTTCCCATCTCTTTGATTTCCTAGCCCAATGGCTTTCCACCCCAAGGAAGTCTTCCCATCCCAGCAATGATTTCTCGGCCCACTCATCATTTCCCATCCCAATCATTTCCCATTTTCACCATCCAACAGACAGCTTAGCCAGCCCACAGCTGTAGAGAGATCACAACAGGGATTTGGACGATTCTGTTAGATGCAAGGTCACGGAGACTTGGTGTGCTACCGATTGCTCTTTATTACAGATCAACACAGATCGCCAGTACCAAGGGCGCTGGGATGAATCTGCTGAATATGCAGATACAAGGCTCTTACATTTCTTACCAGGAAATAAACAGATATGGGCATTTCTCTCTACCCACCTTAGTAAAAAGATAGGAAGGGTAGAGCAGTAATTAAGAGGAGCATGCTCAGACACCGGCACGGAGGCTGCCCGCTCCTCAGCACCTGTAAGCAGCAGCACCTTCAGGTCTCCTCCTGCACCAGCAGCACATCAGCGTCTCTTGTTCCAGCAGCAGGACATCGGCGTCTCCCATTGCACCATGCAGACCTCCACGCCTCGAGTGCCACCAGCAGTACTCAATGCGAGCTGGACGCTCAGGGCACTTATGGCCACCCACCTTTGTGAGGTCAAAGGCTGACAGTGACTCTCTGCTGACCTCACACGGCTCTCGGGCGCCCCGATGGCAGAGGTTACGGCGGTAAGCTGACTGCCAGGAGAAAAGGCTGACATGAAGTGGCTGCTCCACAATGCCAGGAGCAAGGTCTGCTGGAATGGGGGTTCGGAGGGGAGCTCGGCCTTCGGCCTGGGAACTGTGCCTGGGAGCCAGGGACGTCCTTGGTGTGCAGCTGGACACCTGGGCCTGAGAAAGCAAGGTTTCTTTAGAGAGAATTGGAAGCATCGTCACCTAGTGGCTGTGTGAGGGGGACGAGAGAAATGCACAGCATCTCTTGGTTCCCTGAAGTGCACGTGTCCTACGCCCTTGGATGTCTCCATGATAGAAAAAGGGACTGATTTTTACCCAAAACAGAGCTCCTTTCTTTCGGGAGCTTCTCATGCTGCGTGTCCTCCTCTCTTTCTTGTATTTGGCTATGACTTTAGGCTTGTTCTTGCTACTCCTTAAGCAGACTGAAGCTTCCTGGGAACATCACGTTAACTGATTTTCACTACCTCTACGTGCCTTTCCTCCACTTCTCATCTAATTAATTAGTGCTATCCTCTTCACGCCTGCTACAGAGGTATCTTTCCTACCTGGTACAAGCTAGAAGAGCTTAGCAGCATCCATACGTCTCTTTCCTTTAGTCGTCACAGTTACTTGCTCGAGGTAATTTGTGTTGAGCAGTAATCAACAGGAAGTGTCACCAAGCCAAGGCTGCATTTGCTTGTGTCTTATGGAATCCCTGCAGCTGTGTCCCCTCCCAGCTTCCTGTGTGCCCCAAGCATCCTCGCTTGCAGGGCAGTAGAAGATGCAGAAAAGTCCTGGCCTTAGTGGAAGCACTGCCCTGCAAGAGCTAAGACATCCCTCTTAGCAGCACGCTGTAGCCCCGAAATCCCAAAAAACGGCACATGCCAGCTACTGGGAAGGAAATGAACTCTGTCATTGTGATATACCCGCTCAAGGCCCTGCTCTTTGGCCCAGGTGTCTACGAGGCGGTTTTGGAAATGAATCCTGTTGTGTGACTCCGTTCTTTCTGGGTGCTCCGTCCCCATAAAGCTTGCTTTTCAAGGCCCAGGAGGGTCTGCCGGGCACTGGCCTGGGTTCCCAGCCTGACCCACCTGCTGGGAATCAGGGAGGCTCGGTCGGTGTCTTGTGTTGGGTTTACGAGGACAGGTTCTGGTAGCGGGGGGCTGCAGGGGTGTCCTCTGTGAGGAGAATGCAGCAGCTGCCCCATGTTAGATAAGGGCCGGTTCCAGGAGGCTCCAGAGGGACCCGCTGCTGCCCAGAACTGAGACAAAAAGGATGATGTTTGCGCCTGTGTGAGAGCCCACCTAAGAAAGGGAAAGAAACCTGCTGCGCAGCAGCGTCTGGGTCAGGGAGGAGTGAGAAACCTCTCTGCAGCCCCCAAGGTGAGTGCAGCAGGAGGCAGGAGGTGCTCCAGGCTCACAGCAGCAGTTCCCCTGCGGCCTGGGGAGAGGCCCCTGGTGGAGCAGGCTGTCCCCCTGCAGCCCACGGGTCCCACACGGAGCAGATCTCCACGCTGCAGCCCGTGGAGGAGCCCCCGGTGGAGCAGGTGGATGTGGCCTGGAGGAGGCCGCGGCCTGTGGAGAGCCCCCGCAGGAGCAGGCCCGGCCTGGACTGGAACAGGCTCTGCTGAGCCTCTTTTGCCCGTGACGATCATAGTGGAGTGATCTCCCTGTCCTTCTCTCAGCCCTTGAGCCCCTTCCATCCTATTTTCTCCCCTTTCCGTTTGAGGAGGGGCAGGGAGAGAGCGGTTGAGGTGGAGCTCAGCTGCCCAGCTGAGGAAAAACACCACACCTGCTGTTCTTCGACCCTCAGCAACCCCACAGCATCTTCCTGGAAGGGATCCCTTTCCTTCACGCCTGACAGGCGCCGCCTCCAGAGGCTTGTGCCCCGTTTCCGATCGCTTTCTCAGTGCCCCCTTCCCCAGAGAAGGATCCCAGCTGCTTGGCTTCCCTGCCCTCCGATTCCAGGCTCCCGGAGCTGTTATCCCAGCATCGCAGCAGCCAGGTGACAATGTGCTCGCCTGCATGACAGCTGAAATCTTGTCCCATGTCTCGCAGCTCGCCCAGGGATGGGGATCACCTGCCTACTGCTGCTTTTCTCTCTTTTCTATTTTATAACAGCCTCCTCTTCCCTTCGATGGCCCTACATTGGGGTCGCCTGCCTCGCCTGCCTATTGCTCCTTCCCCGTCTTAGGAGGACTTTCTTCCCTGCCTAAACGAGATGACTTCTGCATCCATTCCTTCATCTTGTGTGTGTTGGCGACTGATACGGCAACGGGGTAGTCCCCGGAGCCAGCTGTAGGGCCTGTCCCAGGGTTGGAGGGGCTGCAGGGAACATCACAGGGGTTGCAGGGGCTGCAGGTAAAATCACAGGGGTTGCAGGGGCTGCAGGTAAAATCACAGTTGTTGGAGGGGCTGCAGTTAAAATTACAGCAGTTGCAGGGGCTGCAGGTAAAATCACAAGTGTTGCAGGGGCTGCAGGGTGCATCACAGGTTTGCATCAGATCAACCAAAAGAAATTACGTCAGCTAGGGTCAACGTTTTACGCATTCTTCTAGTTATATCTGCGTGGCCCTTTTGGAAGGAGCCCAGATCAGAGCGTTTCCCGTTGTGGACTTCAGGCTCCTGTCCAGGTTAAGCTGTGCAGGTCGTTATTCATGCAAGGACATAGAGAGGTGGAGGATGGACGGGAGTCGTGGAGGTGGGAGCCCCTTTCTTGGAGATGATATGTGCCCATCCATGTGGGGAGGAATTACCTTGGCCTAATAAGTACAAGGTGTTTTCACACTTTGTGTGTTCCTTCAAGGCCTCCACCAAAGGTGTCAAGGTGAATATCAAACAGACCTGAAGAGACCCAGGAACTGGGCTAAGGAGGCAGTTGCTATAGGAACAGAGTGGCTCATGGTGGATAATATTGAATGATATGTCACATTCACAAACTCACTGCGCTGAGGCAGTGTCTCAAAGGAGGCATTAAAGCAAACCCAAGGAACAGAGAGTGAGCTGAGGCTGGGAGCTGACCTCCTGCTGCCAGCTGGTGTCAGGGCACGTGCACAGAAATGCACGTTGCATCTGTGAATTCTGGGGATCATGCACAGATTTCCTGTGTGTTAGCATGCTTGTGCTTGTGGCTGTGCTTACAGCCGTGAGGGACACACAGGGCTGTATTAGTGCTTTTCCTGGCTTTGCTTCCCTGACAGGTGATATGCTAGAAAGCATGTGGCCCAATATTATGTACTTTAGCAGGGAAGTGTGATTTTCACACACAAACATAAGTAATGTCCTCAGCTGCAAGCAGATCTCTGCCACCAAAGCACAGTGTTCCTGGGGTAGCTCTTTTCCATTTGATGCATACAAAGCAGAACAAAAACGCTGATGAAGTCACCAAAGCATAGTGACTAGATTTCCAGGGGCAGTGATTTCCTTCGTATCAGGGCAGACACAGATCCCTTTTGCTCATTTTGGAAATTATGTCCAAATCTCGGGGGTCAGAGCGATGGAGGATGTCGACTTCTAATAATTCCTACAGGCTTTGTCTTCCACCATGGAGAACCGTCTTTATGTGATGCAAGTTCCCACTGAAGGGGAATTCCTGCAGATTGTAAGGCTCTAGTCCATATGAGCTGGCCCCAGATACCATGGGTAGGTCCACATCCCAGACAGAGCAGAGCAGCATACATAGCTGCAACAGGCTTGAATAAGGACGCTGGTCGGTGGATAGTAGGACTGTTGCTTGGTAGTTTTAAGCTGCTGGGCAGCTGAACTCCACCATAGCCACTCTCTCACTCCCCCTCCTCAAAGGAAAAGGGGAAAAAAATATGATGAAAAGGGCTCAAGGAATTGTGATAAGGACAGGGAGATCACTCAACAATTATCGTCCTGGACAAAACACATGCAGCACAGGGAGATTAATATAATTTGTTGCCTATCACTAGCAGACTACAATAGTGAAAAATTAAAAGCAAACTTAAAACCCCTTTTACCTCCTATCCACCCTGCTCTACCTCCTCCTGCCGAGTGTTGCAGGGGAATGGGGGATGTGGGCTGTGGTCAGTCCCTAACACTATCACCTAACACAACATCCCTAACACTTCATCACCTGCTGCTCCTCCACGGTCCCTCTCTGCCCCTGTTCCACGCGGGGTCCCTCCCACGGGATGCCGTCCTTCCCGAAATGAGCCTGCGGGGGCTGCTTACAGGCCACCATTCTTGAGGAACTGTTCCGATATGGGTCTGTACCACAGGGTCCGTCCGTCAGGAGCAAACTGCTCCAACCTGGGTCCCCCACGGGTGGCAGCTCCCCCCAGGCCCCCTGCTCCTGCGTGGGCTCCTCTCCATGGCTGCAGCTCTGGCCTGGGGCCTGCTCCTGCGGGGGCTCTCCACAGGCCGCGGCCTCCTCCAGGCCACATCCACCTGCTCCAGCGGGGGCTCCTCCACGGGCTGCAGCGTGGAGATCTGCTCCGTGTGGGACCCGTGGGCTGCAGGGGGACAGCCTGCTCCACCAGGGGCCTCTCCCCAGGCCGCAGGGGAACTGCTGCTGTGAGCCTGGAGCACCTCCTGCCTCCTGCTGCACTCACCTTGGGGGCTGCAGGGCTGGTTCTCTCTCCTTGCTCTTCCAGCTTCTGTTGCACAGCAGTATTTCCCCCTTCTTAAATCTGCTCTCCCGGAGGTGCAAACAACATCGCTTATAGGCTCAGCTCTGGCAAGCGCCGTGGCCCTTCTGGAGTTGGCTGGAGCTGGCTCTGATCTGACACGGGCAGCTTCCGCACTGTTCTCACAGAGGCCACGCCTGCAGCCCCCTGCTCCCAATCCCTATGCAGTAATTACAAAGCCTCTGTGCTTTGGGCTGTCGTGATCCTTCTGCAAGTGCAGGGTAGGCGCAAGGTTGCTTTGCATTTCCAAAAGGAGTAAGAAAGCCTCCAACCCCACTGGACCTCAGCCACTTGCAGGTTTCAAGCAACACTCCCCACTTTCGGTTATCTCCCTCCCATGCACACAGTGGAAGCAAGGTTGAGCAAACACCTGTTTTGAAAATGTTTATATCAATGAAGAATAAAAGAATTCTACTACCCCCAATCTCTCTGTGCATCCAAGGCAAAAATCGTGGATTGTTCTGCCTCAACACTGTTTTCAGACCAAATTTGTCAAGTCATCTAGCAGAGGATTTCTCTCTTGTTCACTCACTAGCTTATTAGAGCACCAGTTTTCATAGGTGATAGAGCAAATTCCTCAACTGTCTGAAGGGACTTGATCCCAGAAAACTTCAAAACTGCAGATGACTCATGATTTTCTGGTGAAGCATCTATTAAATTAGAGCTGTTCCCCTTAGGGCACAGTGAGACAATGTGAGAAGAACCCTGTATCGCACTGATTGAGGCTTTATAACTCTACAGAATTGTCAGCCAACAATAAATGGAAAGTGCAGGAGGAATGTTCTTTCTTCCTCCTTGCCCTGCCATACGTTAGCGGACAGCTTGTGGTGGGGTATAGGTTCAGAGCCTCGCAGAAGAAGGATTTGAACCCAGGCTCTCCACAGTCTGCACCACTGCCTTCCTGAGGGCTTTTGACTCTTTTTTGTTTGTTTCTTTGCTTGTTTGTTTTGTTTTGTTTTTGCTTTTGTGGATGGTGTCTAAGACTGGGGGAAAAAGAACCAACTGTGGGAGGAGGGAATGCTACTCCTGTCTGTGATAGTGATGATTTCCGGACAGTGGTAGCAACAGAGCTTCTGCAGGGAAGAGAAAATTACAGGCAGTCTCTGTTGCTATTCCACGTACTGTGAGTACTGTGTGCAGTTTTGGGCACCACAGCATGAGAAAAAGATATAAAACTTTTAGAGAGTGTCCAAAGAAGGGCAACAAACAGGAGGGTCTCTTTTAACAGGTGTATTGAGATTTGTGGCAAGGTTTTGGTAGCAAGGTCAGGGGCTGCACTGTGCTGGACACAGCAACAGATGCACCATAGGCCAAACTCAGACAACAAGCCAAGGTGTGTTGCCTCTGAGAATGCACAGAAAATATTGGATAGAGAGCTGGAGAGAACAAAAAGAATGAGGAACAACAGAGGGAACATCAAGGTCATAGGAGGAGGAGAAGTAGATGCTCCATGGTGGAGCAGATATTCTTTGAAACCTGTGGAGGATCCATGCCAGAACAGATGAATATTCCTGACAGGGACTGCAGCCTGTGGAGGACCCACACTGGAGCAAAGTAGAAACGAGAAGAAAGGATAGGCAGAGAAGAACTGCTGCACATTAACCACAGCCTCCTCCTGTGCTGCCCATTTCCCCAGTGAATGGACTGAGCGAGATCAGCAGGTGGAAGACAGGCGCTTGGAGTGAAGTTGAGCCCAGTAGAGGAGGAGAAGTGTTTGTTACCCCTATGTGGTTTGATGTTTGTCCTTTTGCTTCCCAACACCTGAACTAGTAATTAAATTTATACAAATTAATTGGCATTAAATTAATTTCCTCAAGTTAAGAGAGATTTTTCCACAACAATCATTGATAAGCAATATCCCTGTCTTTATCAAAGCCCATGAGCTTTCTCGTTCCTTTTTTTTCCCCGATTTTATCCCCTGTCCTGCTGAGGTGGGCAGGAAGTGAGCAGGCTACGTTACATCCAACAGAAGCTCTAACACATTTTTCATTGGAGAAGTAGACTTTGAAATGCCAAACACCTTTACATCTCTAAATATTATTTAGATACCACATGTTGTTAATTTTTACAAGTAATATTGCATGTTGTTAATTTTTCTAACATCTAGGCTATACATTCAAAATGAGTTATCTAATAAAGTCTATTTATTAAAAAATATATAAAAAACATATAACACATATTGTTGTGTTATAAAGCACACAATTCCCTACCAATGACAACAAAAAAAATCGTCTAATTGAGCATGCAGTTTTCATTAACCTGTTTTTTTTCCAAATACACAACAACACATACACATGTACGTGATGTTGGTTTTTTTTTTTTCATCATTTCTCACTGAAGCAATACCCATCCCGTATTGGATCTGTGTCATTACTCTAAGTTTTGTTTCTAATGTACTTGAAAAACTTCTTAACTCTACTGATTGCAACAGTGGATTTTTTCCTAGTGATCTTAACTCCATTTATCAATTACTTATTCCCTTAAATTCCTGCTTTTAAGAGATCGTTAGGTATTCACCATCTTTCACTATAATTTATAGCTTTTCTTTTCTTTTTCAATAGTTCAGCCCTAGTCAACTCGGAGTTGGGGAGCAGCAGCTTCTATGGAGATACTATGCTGAAAAAAAAAAAAAAAAAGATGAGGGAAAAGGAATGTGGGACAGAGAGATGGGGCAAGGGGGGTGGTTTGACCAGGATACCTTGAGAGTCTGGGAAGAGAAGAAATGGATGGGTGCTTAAGAGGTGAGATCGCTCTTGGCAGCATCACAGCCTGCATACTGAAGAATTGTGACAAGCAGTTTAGAAATGTGAGTTATTGGTGGTCTTCTGTTGATCTGCAGCTGTGCTCCATGGCTATAGCTGTAATTTCAGCAGTTTACTGTGTAAGCCGCATGTTGCCACTTCATTGATCAAGGCAATGCTGTTCAGTTGCAGGGAAGAGGGGCAAGACACAGGGAAGAAACAGAGGGAATGGAGAAAACTGTACAGTCTGGATATGCACAAGTAGCAATAAAATCAGTGCTGGACAGAAAGAGACAAGACAGACAGACAGACAGACAGACAGGAAGAAAGAAAGAGAAAGAAAGAGAAAGAAAGAAAGAAAGAAAGAAAGAAAGAAAGAAAGAAAGAAAGAAAGAAAGAAAGAAAGAAAGAAAGAAAAAGAAAGAAAGAAGAGAAAGAAAGAAAAATAGAAAACCCCACACTCATAAAAATGAGAAACATCCAGGCATAAAAGGACATAAAACAAAGACAACTGTCATGATGTGGTATGATAGGATCTAGGAGAAAGCAGAAATCCAGCAATGCTGTCTTTCCTACTCCTCAAAACCAATTCAGTTGACAACTATGGATGCTTCCAGCTGGAAAAAAATGGAAGAATGAAGTGGAGGACTCCTTGCCATCGCTGTGTTTCTGGAGCGCACCTCTACCTTTCTGCCCAACAGGGGGTGGTTCTTGGGAGATAATTGCAGAATGTGAAAAAACATGACCAAAACCAGAGGACCCATCTCCACAACTGCATGATAAAGATAAAAGACATCTCTAGATGCAGACCTTAGAGCTCCAATTCACTATGTCCCACTACTGGAAGTTATTTTTATGCTTTGTTTTTAAGGCCACTGGCTGCCTCCTCCCTTATGCTCTCCATTCCCCCTGTTGTCCTGTCTTCTTTCTCCTGCATTGCTTCCTTTCCTTGGTGGACCTTGATGAGATCTTTGATATTGTGTTGTATATATATGTGCGAAGGCAGTATGTCTCTTATTCTTTTACACTGCTGACTGCTACCCCATATACCTCTGCAAGTTTTCTTACAAGGGATTAAGAGAGAAAGGCCTGTGCCTGGCAGAGGGAGCAGTGAATGATGATCTAGCAAAGCAGTCTATCACAGACAGACGACACTGGCCCAGAAATCCTGCTTGAAAATTTGGTGTACATGAAACTGAGACAGAAATTGGAACTTTCGACCAAACGCTGTAGGTTAGAAGTTGTTTTAGCTGAACGTACTGGGCACGTATTTGAACGCTAAAGGTAAGGTATTGTTTTGTTCCTGTAAGATCTGAGTGTTTCACACAGCACTCCAATATCCTCTCTTAAGTAGGGGAGGCAACCATAAAATGCAGAAGTTGGCAGATGCACAGGATGTGAGGTACTCTCAGTAGAGAATTTGTTCCTAATATATATTCTAAATCTAACTTTTCAGTTTAAAGCGGTTACTCCTTGTCCTGTCGCTCCAGGCCCTGATAAAGACTCCCTCCCCAGCTTTCCTACAGGTTGCCTTTCAGTACAGGAAGGCTCTCCCTGGTGTCGCAGTAAGCTCACCTGTTACCCAGGTGTCACAGTTATTTCCTGTGATGGGAATAACGACAAGGGTTAATCTACTGCAGGTGATTTCATACAATTATAGAAAAGCTTTTGTTGGAAAGCACCTTAGAGGTCTCCAGATCACCCCCGTACTTCAAGCAGGGCCATTTTTAAAGCCCTGTCATATTGCTCAGGGGCTTGTACAGTCAAATTTTGAATGACCCCAGCAAGAGACCCTACAGTCTCACTGTGTGCCTTTGCCAGTGCCTAGGCAGAGTGTGCTTCCCCTGCTGGTCCTGGTGAGATGAACTGATACAAGTTTTGAGAAAACAGAAGTTTATGCTACTGCATGAAGTACCCTTTGTAACATTTTTTTTTTTTAACCTTTACCGTTTCATATCTGAAATTTGAAATTCATCAGGGAACTCAGCCTGGCACACAGTAAAACTGATGGCAGATACTTCACAATATTATTTGAATTTCACGTAAAAAGAACAGACTAGCAACTTACTTAGGAGAAGTAATACAATTTTAGAAATATTCAAAACCAAAGGCATTCCAAACTAAGTTTAAGTTCAGAGGAAATCCAAAGGAAAAACTAATTTTGAAACTAATAATCAGAGAACATAATCTTCTACAAACGATAGATTTTCCTCCTGCATTGGGTAATTTTGATCTGTCTTTAATGATCATCTCGACATGGCTTTGACACTGAGTATTTTGCTTTGCCACTGCATTAAGTCTTCTTCTCATGTGTGGTAAATGTCCTGCTCTCATGGGATGGGCCTAGGAGACATACGCACTGTGTCTCATGATGCTTGGATATCATCTTAAATCTGTGAGAAGAGGAAAGGTCTCACTGCTTCCTGAACAGGGCATTGGATGTCTGCAGTTGAGAACCCTCTGTCTAATCTAGAAACGTGAAGGAAGGAGTTTGCTGGATTGCAAGTGACAGTGAAGAAAGCCACAGATGACATATCGAACTGATTGAAATGTTATTTAGCTCAGGGCATGGCTAATGATGTGGAGCTGGAATAGTTTGACGATTGTAATTACACTCACTATCATTGTTATTTGTTTACAGGATGGTAATGCCTAAAGGTCCCGCTGGAGCCTGAAACAAGGTTGTGCTGGGTGCTGCACGTGCATATATCAGTGGCGATTTGAGAGCTAGTGATACAAACAGACAAAACAGAGATTGAAAGGAGAAACAGAGGGATAGAGATAAGAAGATCTCCCTGCAGGTCATTTAGGGTAACCAGCCATGAGTGCAGTGCATCCAGGTCTCCAGTGCTCTGCTGGCCCAGCCAGATGAATGGAAAACATTGCAGCTTTGGAAAAATAGTGTTTCTTCTAATTCTTTGGCCACAGTTTTGATGTTTTAGGACTGCTTTTTTTTTTTTTTTTTTTTTTTCTTTTCCCCATTTGTGCTAGAAAAGGTGAACTTTTCAAATACCTATTCTGAATTAAAATATCGTTTTCATTGTTATGTTTCTGTTTTGTTGGCACTATTCATAATGACTTCTACCCTTCGGTGGAAGCAAAAGCTTATCATACCATAAAATTGGAAAGATCACAGAAAACTTCAGAGCTTTTGAAGAAAGGTGAGGAAAATCCATTCCCTGCTCTAGGCAGAGAGAGTGGCTGATTTCCAGAAAGGTAAATGGGCAGGATAAGGCCGCTTCATGTTCACTGATGGCCAGTTGTATGGACTGTGAAGATAATGGACTACCAGCACAAGAGACGGTGCCAATAATCTAATCCAATACGATCTATTTCAAGTGGTGGAGACCTGATACTCTATGACAATGTGAGGAAGACCTAACTGTCAGGCAAACTTTGAGATGATCATGTTCAGGATCTAAAACTGTTATGACAAGTGTCAACACAGGAAGGGTGAAACAAAGGCATGAATGTCATACAAGGACCGATAAATCTCAGGAAGGCTGGAAACCAAGGCAAATGGATGGAATAAGATGGTGCTTTGTGTTAGCAAGAAGCAGAGGATAGAGAAATTAAATGTTATGGGTCAGCAAAAGAGTGGTTTTGTGCAAATCACTGCTAAAGATAGACAGCCTTGCTTGCCCGCTCTTTGCTCTTAGCTCCAGTCTAATAGTCAATTATCTCTGTACAGTTATCAGACACGTAAACAATAATGGGAATTATGGGAGACTTTAACTTCCAGCAAAAGATTAAAAGATAATTACCACTTATGTTCATACAGGTATACTATGTGATGGATTTCTTCACAAAGGTGAAAAAATACAAGACCGTTTTAGACTTGGCTCCTGTATGGGTTTAAATGTAGTAAAATTTGAATAAAGTGTGATCATGAGCTGACTTTTCTCATTTTACATTTCAAGACAGACAAAACCAGGTTTAGAATGAAGGTTCTGAGGCTTAGAAATGCAAACCTTGAAATCTAAGGAAATGAATAATTGAGTCTGACTAAGCAGCTCTGGGACTTGAGTGCAGAGAAGGCATAGTTAAAATTCAAAATTCAAAGAGGAAAAAAGCGATGAGAAAAGGTATGTTTCAGAGGTTAAAAACTGCAGAAATAAAGTAAGAATGACCAAAAACCTCCTTCACATAGGAAATTAAACAATAATAGTAAGTGGTACTTTAGCCACAGAAACCAGGGGGAAGAAAGAGAACAAATTAGGACAGTTGCACACTTGAGGCAAAAATAGGTCAAAAGTTACTGATGTCTCAAATGCTGCAAATCTGATTTCCTGCATCTAACAGCAACAACAATGTGATCTTAAGGGCAGTGACAGGACTCCCATTGAAAAGGAGGGTAGGGCACTAGGCGCAACATCATCTGGGGTGAAATAAAAATCTATAGTGATTCAAGTGAAAAATGAAAAGCTGATATCTACCTAGCCTGTTAACAGCATTGGCACGCAGAACAACAAGTCAAGTAGGAAAAATGCATAACAATTGTGCAAATCGGGGATAGTCCCCAGAATGGGAGAGTAACAAATATACTTCTGTCCAGAAGAGGGTAAAGAGTCATCCAGACAAGTGTGGGCCTGTTAGTTTGACATCAACACCGTGCAAAGTTTTGTAGCAAGAACAGATAGGACCAGGGAAGTAGGGGGTAATGTGTAATTTACAAGATAATTTATCAGAGCTAAATTGTTTCCAGATAATTTAGTAGCTTTCCTTTGTAGGACCAGTTCTTCCCTACACAGGGGATGAACTCCATCTATTTCACTTTCTGTGAGCTTCTGATACATTATCTACATATTTCGGCTTTGGGGCTGCAAGGGAATTTGCAATTGTTCACACTGAAGAGGGAATTACCAGCAAAGGAGTGGTTACCTATGGTAATTCTCAGAGACAGTTCTGAAACTGCAGCTGCTAAGGAGGCAAAGACTCATGGAGAAATGTAGGCTGGAAGGGACCTCTGAAAACCCAACCTCCTATTCAGGGCAGAGCTGACTTCAAAGTTAGATATGTTCGGTATGGACACGGTGGCTGAAGATTAAAAATTACACATGAGCTTTGAGATTTGCAGGTGACATAAGGTTGGGAAGTACTACCAAGCCTGACAGAAGGCTATCGCTTGTGATTGAAATGGTTCAGGTGAAGTGACATGTGATAATACAAAGCAGAGCCATTCTCAGAGATTCTCAAAAAAGGGTGATTTTTTGTCGCGTTTGCTATATGGCAGTCAGGAGTTTAAAACAAACAAACAAACAAAATGACAAGAAAACCTCTTATGAGCAAGTTTGGACAGGAAATTGGTAGAAACTTCCCATTTTAAAAATGAAGTGCACCATAGCTATGAAGTCAGCATTCACCTAAGCAGTAATGGCCAACTCAAATCCCCCACAAGAAAGCAGTGGACAAACCAGAACACTAACAAACATGTTGGGGTCTAGAGTCAAACAGATATACCTAACTTTATTATACCTCAGCATCTGAGGGATTGCTTTTAGAGGCTGAGGGCTTGTACCCCATTTCCAATCACTTTCTCTGTGCCCCCTTCCCCAGAGAAGGAAGCTGCTTGGCTTCACTGCCCTCTGATTCAGCTGCCCGCTGAGGCTGCCCGCTCCTCAGCACCTGTAAGCAGCAGCACCTTCAGGTCTCCTCCTGCACCAGCAGCACATCAGCGCCTCTTGTTCCAGCAGCAGGACATCGGCGTCTCCCATTGCACCATGCAGACCTCCACGCCTCGAGTGCCACCAGCAGTACTCAATGCGAGCTGGACGCTCAGGGCACTTATGGCCACCCACCTTTGTGAGGTCAAAGGCTGACAGTGACTCTCTGCTGACCTCACACGGCTCTCGGGCGCCCCGATGGCAGAGGTTACGGCGGTAAGCTGACTGCCAGGAGAAAAGGCTGACATGAAGTGGCTGCTCCACAATGCCAGGAGCAAGGTCTGCTGGAATGGGGATTCGGAGGGGAGCTCGGCCTTCGGCCTGGGAACTGTGCCTGGGAGCCAGGGACGTCCTTGGTGTGCAGCTGGACACCTGGGCCTGAGAAAGCAAGGTTTCTTTAGAGAGAATTGGAAGCATCGTCGCCTAGTGGCTGTGTCAGGGGGACGAGAGAAATGCACAGCATCTCTTGGTTCCCTGAAGTGCACGTGTCCTACGCCCTTGGATGTCTCCATGATAGAAAAAGGGACTGATTTTTACCCAAAACAGAGCTCCTTTCTCTCGGGAGCTTCTCATGCTGCGTGTCCTCCTCTCTTTCTTGTATTTGGCTATGACTTTAGGCTTGTTCTTGCTACTCCTTAAGCAGACTGAAGCTTCCCCGGATCATCACGTTAACTGATTTTCACTACCTCTACGTGCCTTTCCTCCACTTCTCATCTAATTAATTAGTGCTATCCTCTTCACGCCTGCTACAGAGGTATCTTTCCTACCTGGTACAATCTAGAAGAGCTTAGCAGCATCCATACGTCTCTTTCCTTTAGTCGTCACAGTTACTTGCTCGAGGTAATTTGTGTTGAGCAGTAATCAACAGGAAGTGTCACCAAGCCAAGGCTGCATTTGCTTGTGTCTTATGGAATCCCTGCAGCTGTGTCCCCTCCCAGCTTCCTGTGTGCCCCAAGCATCCTCGCTTGCAGGGCAGTAGAAGATGCAGAAAAGTCCTGGCCTTAGTGGAAGCACTGCCCTGCAAGAGCTAAGACATCCCTCTTAGCAGCACGCTGTAGCCCCGAAATCCCAAAAAACGGCACATGCCAGCTACTGGGAAGGAAATGAACTCTGTCATTGTGATATACCCGCTCAAGGCCCTGCTCTTTGGCCCAGGTGTCTACGAGGCGGTTTTGGAAATGAATCCTGTTGTGTGACTCCGTTCTTTCTGGGTGCTCCGTCCCCATAAAGCTTGCTTTTCAAGGCCCAGGAGGGTCTGCCGGGCACTGGCCTGGGTTCCCAGCCTGACCCACCTGCTGGGAATCAGGGAGGCTCGGTCGGTGTCTTGTGTTGGGTTTACGAGGACAGGTTCTGGTAGCGGGGGGCTGCAGGGGTGTCCTCTGTGAGGAGAATGCAGCAGCTGCCCCATGTTAGATAAGGGCCGGTTCCAGGAGGCTCCAGAGGGACCCGCTGCTGCCCAGAACTGAGACAAAAAGGATGATGTTTTGCGCCTGTGTGAGAGCCCACCTAAGAAAGGGAAAGAAACCTGCTGCACAGCAGCGTCTGGGTCAGGGAGGAGTGAGAAACCTCTCTGCAGCCCCCAAGGTGAGTGCAGCAGGAGGCAGGAGGTGCTCCAGGCTCACAGCAGCAGTTCCCCTGCAGCCTGGGGAGAGGCCCCTGGTGGAGCAGGCTGTCCCCCTGCAGCCCACGGGTCCCACACGGAGCAGATCTCCACGCTGCAGCCCGTGGAGGAGCCCCCGGTGGAGCAGGTGGATGTGGCCTGGAGGAGGCCGCGGCCTGTGGAGAGCCCCCGCAGGAGCAGGCCCGGCCTGGACTGGAACAGGCTCTGCTGAGCCTCTTTTGCCCGTGACGATCATAGTGGAGCGATCTCCCTGTCCTTCTCTCAGCCCTTGAGCCCCTTCCATCCTATTTTCTCCCCTTTCCGTTTGAGGAGGGGCAGGGAGATAGCGGTTGAGGTGGAGCTCAGCTGCCCAGCTGAGGAAAAACACCACACCTGCTGTTCTTCGACCCTCAGCAACCCCACAGCATCTTCCTGGAAGGGATCCCTTTCCTTCACGCCTGACAGGCGCCGCCTCCAGAGGCTTGTGCCCCGTTTCCGATCGCTTTCTCAGTGCCCCCTTCCCCAGAGAAGGATCCCAGCTGCTTGGCTTCCCTGCCCTCCGATTCCAGGCTCCCGGAGCTGTTATCCCAGCATCGCAGCAGCCAGGTGACAATGTGCTCGCCTGCATGACAGCTGAAATCTTGTCCCATGTCTCGCAGCTCGCCCAGGGATGGGGATCACCTGCTTACTGCTGCTTTTCTCTCTTTTCTATTTTATAACAGCCTCCTCTTCCCTTCGATGGCCCTACATTGGGGTCGCCTGCCTCACCTTCCTATTGCTCCTTCCCCTTCTTCGGAGGACTTTCTTCCCTGCCTAAACAAGATGACTTCTGCATCCATTCCTTCATCTTGTGTGTGTTGGCGACTGATACGGCAACGGGGTAGTCCCCGGAGCCAGCTGTAGGGCCTGTCCCAGGGTTGGAGTGGCTGCAGGGAACATCACAAGGGTTGGAGGGGCTGCAGGTAACTTCACAGGGGTTGGAGGGGCTGCAGGTAAAATCATAGGGGTTGCAGGGGCTGCAGGTAAAATCACAGGGGTTGGAAGGGCTGCAACTAAAATCACAGCAGTTGCAGGGGCTGCAGGTAAAATCACAGGTGTTGGAGGGGCTGCAGGTAAAATCACAGCGGTTGCAGGGGCTGCAGGTAAAATCACAGGGGTTGCAGGGGCCACAGGGTGCGTCACAGGTTTGCATCAGATCAAGACGCATTTCCCTAGAACCACACATTTCCTCCTGAATGTGCTGAATAGTATTGAATGGTCTTCAAATGCATAGAGCAGACCCAGCAAACGTACAGCTGATGCTCGGAAGTAGTTAACTCTTATTTTGTTGTTGTTAATTTTGTATCATGACAACAGATGCAAATATGTATCTTGAGTTGAGGGCAAAGGTGACCTTGGATCTGAAGCACACAGGCGTTCACTAATGTCCCCCCCACCCTGAGTGAATCCAGAACGACTCGGAAGGAAAAATAAAGTACAAAGCAGTGCGTTGTGATAAAGAGAGTTTAATAGGGTAGAAAAGGAAGAGAACCTAAAAAAATGCCATCCTGTACAACACAGTCAATAAAGTAAATTTAATGAAATAAAAATGAAACCAATTTTTCCCATTCTAATGAATTCCTATCCCCATCGTGACTTCCCATCCCACTGATCATTTCCTATCCCAACAACCTCCCGTGTCTGATCCCAAGGCTGAATTCCCAACTCCCATCATCCTCCCATCCACCCAGCCGTCCACCCATTTTCTCCCGTCCGTGCTGGCCATGCCCACATCCATGCACGGACTGAGCATGGGCAGCGGGAGCGGGCTGCATGAAATCCCCTCGGCATCCCAGTGCAAGAACAGCTGCAGGCAGAGGCCTTGCTGAGTGAACACCTACACTAGAGGAATTTAATAAGGAAGGCACTAAATAAGAGAAATGACCCGAACGAAGAAATAAGTTTGGGACCTCAGCCATTTGGTGTCCCAACAAGCAGTTCCCACGCCCAACCTTTCCCACCCCAGCTATTGCCAACATCCCAACAGCTTCCCACTACAACGTTCATTCGTGACCCGCGCATTTCCCATTGCCCCAGTTGCCCATCCCTGAAAGTGGCAAACACTGCCCAGCTCCAGCACTGGAGAAGGGAGAGGGCAAGCGAGAGGGGCAAGGGCTGAGGAGCGTGGCTGAAGCTGGAGCAGGCGCCTGCAGAGGTCTCTGTGCCTGCATGCTGAGCGGGCCCGGGTGCTGCGGGGGCCGTCGAGGAGCGCAGGGTCACGGGTAGCCGTAATACTTGGCTATGGCGTGGTCCTTCTGCCGCTGCACGAAGAATTGCACGGGGCCGATCTTCATCTGGTGGGCCGCCCGCTGCCGCTCCTCCTGGGCCAGCTTCTTCAGGCGCTCCCGCTCGGGACGCTGCTGCGGCGTGATGGGCACCGACGCCTCCTGCTCCTCCAGCGGCGTGGGCGCCGCGTCGCCGCCTGCCCAGGGCCCCACGCAGGGCACGTAGTCCACACGGGGCTGCGCCGGACGCTGCAGCATGCGTGGCTGCGTGGGCAGAGGCTCCCGCTGCGCTTGGCCCCCCGCGGCTGGCAGGCACGGCGCTCTGGGCGCCTGCTGCACGGGAGCTCTCCCCGCTCGCGCCGTGCTGCCTGGTGGTGCCGGCACCGCCTGGGCCTTGTCGCCAGCTGGGGGCCGGGGGGCAGCGGGCACAGCGCTGGAGCCTGGCACCGTCGGCGGGGCCCTGGGCATGCTGCTGGGGCCGCTGGAGGTGGGCTGCAGCTGCACACAGGGCGGCTTGCGCACTGGCCCCAGCGCCTTCGCCCTGGCCCCCAGCGGCTGCAAAGTCTCGCTGGGGGTCTTTGTCCCCGGGTGCTGGCGCTGCAGCATCTTGTCCCCGATGGCTTGGGGACGGAGCCTGTCCTGGGCCCGCACGGCACGGGCACGGGCACGGGGCTTAATGGGGGGGGGCTCCAGCAGCAGCAGCGCTCTCCGGGGAGGCGGTGCCGCTGCTCCTTGCCCCCCAGCAGCCCCCGGGCTTCGGGCTCTCTTGCTGGGCGCCCTGGTGCTGTCGCTCGCCGGCTGCTGCCTGCCGCCGCCCGCTTGGCTGCTGCTGCCAGCCACCGCGCTGTGGCCACCCGTCTTCCCCTGGCACAGCGTCTTGGGGCCTTGGCCACCCTGGCCCAGCGGCGTCGTCTTCTCCTTGCCGGGGGTTTTCTCCGTCGCCGGCCTCCTGTGCTGGGAGCTTTGCGCTGTGCTGGGGGTGCTGGTGGGCGCGGGGCGCTTGGCCCCCCACTTGGTGCCGGTGGGCGCAGGGGCAGGCGGGGGGCTCTTGAGGGGACTCAGAGGGGGATTGGGCAGGGGCCTCCTAAGGGCTCTAATAAATTCAGGGCCGGGGGGGCTCTTGAGGGGACCCAGAGGGGGATTGGGCAGGAGTCTCCTAAGGGCTCTAATAAATTCAGGGTCGGGGGGGCTCTTGAGGGGACTCAGGCGAGGTTTGGGCAGGGGTCTCCTAAGGGAATTAAGGAATTCAGGGTCGGGGGGTCTCTTGAGGGGACGCGAGGGAGGGTTGGGCAGGGGTCTGCTAAGGGCAGTGAGGAATTCAGGGTGGGGGGGCCTTTTGGGGAGAGTGAAGGGAGGGTTGGGCAGGGGTCTCCTGAGGGCACTGAGCTGGGGACTGGCTGCAGGCTCGAGGGGGGAGCTCGCTGCCGGCACAGCAGGGGGCTGCACCGCCCGCCCACCCTGCACCTTCTCGGGGTGCACCCCAGGGGTTGAGGGTACCTCACCCAGCGCTCTGGTGGCTGCCAGTCCCTGTGTGCTCGGCTCCTCCATGTCCTCGCAGAGGTCGGGCAGCTCAGACAGGAAGCGGCTGAGCACAGGACTGCTGGGGACACCGGGGAAGGCGTCCTGGGGCTCCACGGCATCGAGCCAGCTGAGCAGCTCCTCCAAGCCGGAGATGTCCAGGTCGGCCGGGAGCTGGTCCTGCAGGTGCTGCAGCTGCTGGCTGTCCCCTGCCAGGTGGGGAAAGGCCTCGGCGAAGGCATCGGGGCCCAGCTCAAGCAGCTCCAGGGGCTCCTCAGGCACCTCTGCAACTGTCGCCGCTGAGGAAAAAGCAAGCAAATCCCCCAGGATGGGCGATGCCAGCTTTCCCATGGCTCCTGGGTGTGGGGCGCCCAGCGGCCGGCTGCGCCAGCCCCAAACTCACCGTCGGGCGTCACCGTCCGGGTGCTGGCGGTCGTTGGAGCCTGGGCAGGCTCGGCGGGAGTGGGGCCGGGCAGCGGGGGCCCCTGGTCCTCGCTGAGCCCCACGGCGTGGTCGCAGGGCTCCGGCAGCTGCCCCCGGCTGCTGGTCAGGGTGCGGGGCGCGGGGAGCGCCTGCCCCCGCAGCGGAGGCCCCGGGACGAGGAGGGGTGGGGGGCCAGGGTGGGCAGGGGCCTGCAGCAGGCAGGTGCCTGCGGGGTGCAGGAGCTCCCCATGGAGCACGGCCCCGGGCCCCAGCCAGAGGGGATCCTGGGGCAGCACCGTCCCCGTCCCCACGGGCTGTCCCCACTGGTAGACGGGGGCCCAGGGAGGAGCGGTGTGGGGGAGCTGCCCCACAGCAGGGAGCTGCCCCACGGCGGGGAGCTGCCCAAGCTGCAGGTGGTGCCCCTCGGGTGGGAGGTGCCCCCCAGGTGCCAGCTGCACCCCGGCGGGGAGCTGCAGCACCTGCCCCTGGACCCCCGGCACCACGTGCCAGACGGTGGCCTGGGGCAGCGCGTAGGGGAGGGTGGGTACCTGGGGGGGCTGCAAGGGCAGCGCCATCGCTCCGGGGAGGGAGGGCAGCAGCCACGCAGCCACCGTTGGCGGCACGGCTGGGACGACGAAGGGGGAGTTTTGCGTCTGCGGAAGCCGCGGAAGCCGTCTGGGGAAACCCTCTGTGGGAAAAAGGGCGCTGGGGTGAGATCTGGGGCGCTGGGCTCGCCAGCAGGGCCGCAGCCCCGGGAGGAGCGGGAGCCGGCTGCTGTACCTGCCATGGTGGCTGGAGAGTGGGGCGGTCGGTTGGGGAACGCGGGCAACGGCGGTTCCGTCCCAACGGCTGACCAGCCCCTCACCGCCATCTTGGTGAGGACTGCAGGTTTTGGACCCAAGCAGGCTTCCCGTCGCAAGACTTTTCCATCCCCATCAGGCTTTCCCTCCCACGCATCATTTGCCATGCCCAGGACGGTTTCACACCAACACTTCCCCGTCCCAAGCATTTCCCGTCCCAGTACCAGCTTTTCATCCTAACGGTCATTTCCCATCCTTACAATTTCACATGATAACAGATTCCCATACGAGATATTTCCCATCGACACGAAGCCTTTCTTAATCCAAAGAGATCTCATCCCAAAGAATTCCCATCTCTCTGATTACTTTTCCAAGTACTTCCTTCCCCAGTGAATGTTACCCGCCCCATTAAAGACTTCCCATCCCAATACTTCCCCATCCCCGGAGTGATTTCCCATCCCGACGCTTTTGCTTCCCAAGGATTTCAAACCCAGGGAAGATTTCCCATCTCTTTGATTTCCTAGCCCAATGGCTTTCCACCCCAAGGAAGTCTTCCCATCCCAGCAATGATTTCTCGGCCCACTCATCATTTCCCATCCCAATCATTTCCCATTTTCACCATCCAACAGACAGCTTAGCCAGCCCACAGCTGTAGAGAGATCACAACAGGGATTTGGACGATTCTGTTAGATGCAAGGTCACGGAGACTTGGTGTGCTACCGATTGCTCTTTATTACAGATCAACACAGATCGCCAGTACCAAGGGCGCTGGGATGAATCTGCTGAATATGCAGATACAAGGCTCTTACATTTCTTACCAGGAAATAAACAGATATGGGCATTTCTCTCTACCCACCTTAGTAAAAAGATAGGAAGGGTAGAGCAGTAATTAAGAGGAGCATGCTCAGACACCGGCACGGAGGCTGCCCGCTCCTCAGCACCTCTAAGCAGCAGCACCTTCAGGTCTCCTCCTGCACCAGCAGCACATCAGCGTCTCTTGTTCCAGCAGCAGGACATCGGCGTCTCCCATTGCACCATGCAGACCTCCACGCCTCGAGTGCCACCAGCAGTACTCAATGCGAGCTGGACGCTCAGGGCACTTATGGCCACCCACCTTTGTGAGGTCAAAGGCTGACAGTGACTCTCTGCTGACCTCACACGGCTCTCGGGCGCCCCGATGGCAGAGGTTACGGCGGTAAGCTGACTGCCAGGAGAAAAGGCTGACATGAAGTGGCTGCTCCACCATGCCAGGAGCAAGGTCTGCTGGAATGGGGGTTCGGAGGGGAGCTCGGCCTTCGGCCTGGGAACTGTGCCTGGGAGCCAGGGACGTCCTTGGTGTGCAGCTGGACACCTGGGCCTGAGAAAGCAAGGTTTCTTTAGAGAGAATTGGAAGCATCGTCACCTAGTAGCTGTGTCAGGGGGACGAGAGAAATGCACAGCATCTCTTGGTTCCCTGAAGTGCACGTGTCCTACGCCCTTGGATGTCTCCATGATAGAAAAAGGGACTGATTTTTACCCAAAACAGAGCTCCTTTCTCTCGGGAGCTTCTCATGCTGCGTGTCCTCCTCTCTTTCTTGTATTTGGCTATGACTTTAGGCTTGTTCTTGCTACTCCTTAAGCAGACTGAAGCTTCCCCGGATCATCACGTTAACTGATTTTCACTACCTCTAAGTGCCTTTCCTCCACTTCTCATCTAATTAATTAGTGCTATCCTCTTCACGCCTGCTACAGAGGTATCTTTCCTACTTGGTACAAGCTAGAAGAGCTTAGCAGCATCCATACGTCTCTTTCCTTTAGTCATCACAGTAGACTTGCTCGAGGTAATTTGTGTTGAGCAGTAATCAACAGGAAGTGTCACCAAGCCAAGGCTGCATTTGCTTGTGTCTTATGGAATCCCTGCAGCTGTGTCCCCTCCCAGCTTCCTGTGTGCCCCAAGCATCCTCGCTTGCAGGGCAGTAGAAGATGCAGAAAAGTCCTGGCCTTAGTGGAAGCACTGCCCTGCAAGAGCTAAGACATCCCTCTTAGCAGCACGCTGTAGCCCCGAAATCCCAAAAAACGGCACATGCCAGCTACTGGGAAGGAAATGAACTCTGTCATTGTGATATACCCGCTCAAGGCCCTGCTCTTTGGCCCAGGTGTCTACGAGGCGGTTTTGGAAATGAATCCTGTTGTGTGACTCCGTTCTTTCTGGGTGCTCCGTCCCCATAAAGCTTGCTTTTCAAGGCCCAGGAGGGTCTGCCGGGCACTGGCCTGGGTTCCCAGCCTGACCCACCTGCTGGGAATCAGGGAGGCTCGGTCGGTGTCTTGTGTTGGGTTTACGAGGACAGGTTCTGGTAGCGGGGGGCTGCAGGGGTGTCCTCTGTGAGGAGAATGCAGCAGCTGCCCCATGTTAGATAAGGGCCGGTTCCAGGAGGCTCCAGAGGGACCCGCTGCTGCCCAGAACTGAGACAAAAAGGATGATGTTTTGCGCCTGTGTGAGAGCCCACCTAAGAAAGGGAAAGAAACCTGCTGCGCAGCAGCGTCTGGGTCAGGGAGGAGTGAGAAACCTCTCTGCAGCCCCCAAGGTGAGTGCAGCAGGAGGCAGGAGGTGCTCCAGGCTCACAGCAGCAGTTCCCCTGCGGCCTGGGGAGAGGCCCCTGGTGGAGCAGGCTGTCCCCCTGCAGCCCACGGGTCCCACACGGAGCAGATCTCCACGCTGCAGCCCGTGGAGGAGCCCCCGGTGGAGCAGGTGGATGTGGCCTGGAGGAGGCCGCGGCCTGTGGAGAGCCCCCGCAGGAGCAGGCCCGGCCTGGACTGGAACAGGCTCTGCTGAGCCTCTTTTGCCCGTGACGATCATAGTGGAGTGATCTCCCTGTCCTTCTCTCAGCCCTTGAGCCCCTTCCATCCTATTTTCTCCCCTTTCCGTTTGAGGAGGGGCAGGGAGAGAGCGGTTGAGGTGGAGCTCAGCTGCCCAGCTGAGGAAAAACACCACACCTGCTGTTCTTCGACCCTCAGCAACCCCACAGCATCTTCCTGGAAGGGATCCCTTTCCTTCACGCCTGACAGGCGCCGCCTCCAGAGGCTTGTGCCCCGTTTCCGATCGCTTTCTCAGTGCCCCCTTCCCCAGAGAAGGATCCCAGCTGCTTGGCTTCCCTGCCCTCCGATTCCAGGCTCCCGGAGCTGTTATCCCAGCATCGCAGCAGCCAGGTGACAATGTGCTCGCCTGCATGACAGCTGAAATCTTGTCCCATGTCTCGCAGCTCGCCCAGGGATGGGGATCACCTGCCTACTGCTGCTTTTCTCTCTTTTCTATTTTATAACAGCCTCCTCTTCCCTTCGATGGCCCTACATTGGGGTCGCCTGCCTCGCCTTCCTATTGCTCCTTCCCCTTCTTCGGAGGACTTTCTTCCCTGCCTAAACGAGATGACTTCTGCATCCATTCCTTCATCTTGTGTGTATTGGCGACTGATACGGCACAGGGGTAGTCCCCGGAGCCAGCTGTAGGGCCTGTCCCAGGGTTGGAGTGGCTGCAGGGAACATCACAAGGGTTGGAGGGGCTGCAAGTAAAATCACAGTTGTTGGAGGGGCTGCAGTTAAAATTACAGCAGTTGCAGGGGCTGCAGGTAAAATCACAAGTGTTGCAGGGGCTGCAGGGTGCATCACAGGTTTGCATCAGATCAACCAAAAGAAATTACGTCAGCTAGGGTCAACGTTTTACGCGTTCTTCTAGTTATATCTGCGTGGCCCTTTTGGAAGGAGCCCAGATCAGAGCGTTTCTCGTTGTGGATTTCAGGCTCCAGTCCAGGTTAAGCTGTGCAGGTCGTTATTCATGCAAGGACATAGAGAGGTGGAGGATGGACGGGAGTCGTGGAGGTGGGAGCCCCTTTCTTGGAGATGATATGTGCCCATCCATGTGGGGAGGAATTACCTTGGCCTAATAAGTACAAGGTGTTTTCACACTTTGTGTGTTCCTTCAAGGCCTCCACCAAAGGTGTCAAGGTGAATATCAAACAGACCTGAAGAGACCCAGGAACTGGGCTAAGGAGGCAGTTGCTATAGGAACAGAGTGGCTCATGGTGGATAATATTGAATGATATGTCACATTCACAAACTCACTGCGCTGAGGCAGTGTCTCAAAGGAGGCATTAAAGCAAACCCAAGGAACAGAGAGTGAGCTGAGGCTGGGAGCTGACCTCCTGCTGCCAGCTGGTGTCAGGGCACGGGCACAGAAATGCACGTTGCACGTTGTGCATGATTCTGGGGATCATGCACAGATTTCCTGTGTGTTAGCATGGTTGTGCTTGTGGCTGTGCTTACAGCCATGAGGGACACACAGGGCTGTATTAGTGCTTTTCCTGGGTTTGCTTCCCTGACAGGTGATATGCTAGAAAGCATGTGGCCCAATATTATGTACTTTAGCAGGGAAGTGTGATTTTCACACACAAACATAAGTAATGTCCTCAGCTGCAAGCAGATCTCTGCCACCAAAGCACAGTGTTCCTGGGGTAGCTCTTTTCCATTTGATGCATACAAAGCAGAACAAAAACGCTGATGAAGTCACCAAAGCATAGTGACTAGATTTCCAGGGGCAGTGATTTCCTTCGTATCAGGGCAGACACAGATCCCTTTTGCTCATTTTGGAAATTATGTCCAAATCTCGGGGGTCAGAGCGATGGAGGATGTCGACTTCTAATAATTCCTACAGGGTTTGTCTTCCGCCATGGAGAACCGTCTTTATGTGATGCAAGTTCCCACTGAAGGGGAATTCCTGCAGATTGTAAGGCTCTAGTCCATATGAGCTGGCCCCAGATACCATGGGTAGGTCCACATCCCAGACAGAGCAGAGCAGCATACATAGCTGCAACAGGCTTGAATAAGGACGCTGGTCGGTGGATAGTAGGACTGTTGCTTGGTAGTTTTAAGCTGCTGGGCAGCTGAACTCCACCATAGCCACTCTCTCACTCCCCCTCCTCAAAGGAAAAGGGGGAAAAAATATGATGAAAAGGGCTCAAGGAATTGTGATAAGGACAGGGAGATCACTCAACAATTATCGTCCTGGACAAAACACATGCAGCACAGGGAGATTAATATAATTTGTTGCCTATCACTAGCAGACTACAATAGTGAAAAATTAAAAGCAAACTTAAAACCCCTTTTACCTCCTATCCACCCTGCTCTACCTCCTCCTGCCGAGTGTTGCAGGGGAATGGGGGATGTGGGCTGTGGTCAGTCCCTAACACTATCACCTAACACAACATCCCTAACACTTCATCACCTGCTGCTCCTCCACGGTCCCTCTCTGCCCCTGTTCCACGTGGGGTCCCTCCCACGGGATGCCGTCCTTCCCGAAATGAGCCTGCGGGGGCTGCTTACAGGCCACCATTCTTGAGGAACTGTTCCGATATGGGTCTGTACCACAGGGTCCGTCCGTCAGGAGCAAACTGCTCCAACCTGGGTCCCCCACGGGTGGCAGCTCCCCCCAAGCCCCCTGCTCCTGCGTGGGCTCCTCTCCATGGCTGCAGCTCTGGCCTGGGGCCTGCTCCTGCGGGAGCTCTCCACAGGCCGCGGCCTCCTCCAGGCCACATCCACCTGCTCCACCGGGGGCTCCTCCACGGGCTGCAGCGTGGAGATCTGCTCCGTGTGGGACCCGTGGGCTGCAGGGGGACAGCCTGCTCCACCAGGGGCCTCTCCCCAGGCCGCAGGGGAACTGCTGCTGTGAGCCTGGAGCACCTCCTGCCTCCTGCTGCACTCACCTTGGGGGCTGCAGGGCTGGTTCTCTCTCCTTGCTCTTCCAGCTTCTGTTGCACAGCAGTATTTCCCCCTTCTTAAATCTGCTCTCCCGCAGGTGCAAACAACATCGCTTATAGGCTCAGCTCTGGCAAGCGTCGTGGCCCTTCTGGAGTTGGCTGGAGCTGGCTCTTATCTGACACGGGCAGCTTCCGCACTGTTCTCACAGAGGCCACGCCTGCAGCCCCCTGCTCCCAATCCCTATGCAGTAATTACAAAGCCTCTGTGCTTTGGGCTGTCGTGATCCTTCTGCAAGTGCAGGGTAGGCGCAAGGTTGCTTTGCATTTCCAAAAGGAGTAAGAAAGCCTCCAACCCCACTGGACCTCAGCCACTTGCAGGTTTCAAGCAACACTCCCCACTTTCGGTTATCTCCCTCCCATGCACACAGTGGAAGCAAGGTTGAGCAAACACCTGTTTTGAAAATGTTTATATCAATGAAGAATAAAAGAATTCTACTACCCCCAATCTCTCTGTGCATCCAAGGCAAAAATCGTGGATTGTTCTGCCTCAACACTGTTTTCAGACCAAATTTGTCAAGTCATCTAGCAGAGGATTTCTCTCTTGTTCACTCACTAGCTTATTAGAGCACCAGTTTTCATAGGTGATAGAGCAAATTCCTCAACTGTCTGAAGGGACTTGATCCCAGAAAACTTCAAAACTGCAGATGACTCATGATTTTCTGGTGAAGCTTCTATTAAATTAGAGCTGTTCCCCTTAGGGCACCACTAGGGATGCAGTGCAGTGAGTCCAGGGAGTGCACTGGCACCACCGGGGATGCAGTGCAGTGAGTCCAGAGAGTACACTGGCACCACTGGGGATGCAGTGCAGTGAGTCCAGAGAGTGCACTGGCACCACTGGGGATGCAGTGCAGTGACTCCAGAGAGTGCCCTGGCACCACTGGGGATGCAGTGCAGTGAGTCCAGAGAGTGCCCTGGCACCACTGGGGATGCAGTGCAGTGAGTCCAGAGAGTGCACTGGCACCACTGGTGATGCAGTGCAGTGAGTCCAGAGAGTGCACTGGCACCACTGGGGATGCAGTGCAGTGAGTCCAGAGAGTGCACTGGCACCACTGGGGATGCAGTGCAGTGAGTCCAGAGAGTGCACTGGCACTACTGGGGATGCACTGCAGTGAGTCCAGAGAGTGCACTGGCACCACTGGGGATGCAGTGCAGTGAGTCCAGAGAGTGCACTGGCACCACTGGGGATGCAGTGCAGTGAGCCCAGAGTATGCATTGGCACCACTGGGGATGCAGTGCAGTGAGTGCAGAGAGTGCACTGGCACCACTGGGGATGCAGTGCAGTGACTCCAGAGAGTGCACTGGCACCAGTGGGGATGCACTGCAGTGAGTCCAGAGAGTGCACTGGCACCACTGGGGATGCAGTGCCGTGAGTCCAGAGAGTGCACTGGCACCACTGGGGATGCACTGCAGTGACTCCTGAGAGTGCACTGGCACCACTGGGGATGCACCCCGGTGAGTCCAGAGACTGCACGGGCACCACTGGGGATGCAGTGCAGTGAGTCCAGAGAGTGCACTGGCACCACTGGAGATGCAGTGCAGTGAGTCCAGAGAGTGCACTGGCACCACTGGGGATGCAGTGCAGTGAGTCCAGAGAGTGCACTGGCACCACTGGGGATGCAGTGCAGTGAGTCCAGAGAGTGCACTGGCACCACTGGGGATGCAATGCAGTGACTCCAAAGAGTGCACTGGCACCACTGGGGATGCACCCCGGTGAGTCCCGAGAGTGCACAGGCACCACTGGGGATGCAGTGCCGTGAGTCCAGAGAGTGTACTGGCACCACTGGGGATGCACTGCAGTGACTCCAGAGAGTGCACTGGCACCAGTGGGGATGCAGTGCCGTGAGTCCAGAGATTGCACTGGCAGCACTGGGGATGCAGTGCAGTGAGTCCAGAGAGTGCACTGGCACCACTAAGGATGCAGTGCAGTGAGTCCAGAGATTGCACTGGCACCACTGGGGACGCAGTGCAGTGAGTCCAGAGAGTGCACTGGCACCACTGGGGATGCCCGCAGTGACTCCAAAGAGTGAACTGACACCACTGGGGATGCAGTGCAGTGAGTCCAGAGAGTGCACTGGCACCACTGGGGATGCAGTGCAGTGAGTCCAGAGAGTGCACTGGCACCACTGGGGATGCACCCCGGTGACTCCAGAGAGTGCACTGGCACCACTGGGGATGCAGTGCAGTGAGTCCAGAGAGTGCACTGGCACCATTGGAGCTGTACTGTAGTGAGTCCAGAGAGTGCACTGGCACCACTGGGGTTGCAGTGCCGTGAGTCCAGAGAGTGCACTGGCACCACTGGGGATGCACTGCAGTGAGTCCAGAGAGTGCACTGGCACCACGGGGGATTCAGTGCAGTGACTCCAGAGAGTACACTGTCACAACTGGAGATTCACCCCGGTGAGTCCAGAGAGTGCACTGGCACCACTGGGGATGCAGTGCAGTGAGTCCAGAGAGTGCACTGGCACCACTGGGGATGCACTGCAGTGAGTCCAGAGAGTGCACTGGCACCACTGGGGATGCAGTGCAGTGAGTCCAGAGAGTGCACTGGCACCAATGGGGATGCAGTGCAGTGAGTCCAGAGAGTGCACTGGCACCACTGGGGATGCAGTGCAGTGCGTCCAGAGAGTGCACTGGCACCACTGGGGATGCACTGCAGTGAGTCCAGAGAGTGCACTGGCACCACTGGGGATGCAGTGCAGTGAGTCCAGAGAGTGCACTGGCACCACTAGGGATGCACTGCAGTGAGTCCAGAGAGTGCACTGGCACCACTGGGGATGCAGTGCAGTGAGTCCAGAGAGTGCACTGGCACCACTGGGGATGCACTGCACTGAGTCCAGAGAGTGCACTGGCACCACTGGGGATGCAGTGCAGTGAGTCCAGAGAGTGCATTGGAACCACTGGGGATGCACCCCGGTGACTCCAGAGAGTGCACTGGCACCACTGGGAATGCACTGCAGTGAGTCCAGAGAGTGCACTGGCACCACTGGGGATGCAGTGCCGTGAGTCCAGAGAGTGCACTGGCACCACTGGGGATGCAGTGCCGTGAGTCCAGAGAGTACACTGGCACCACTGGGGATTCACCCCGGTGACTCCAGAGAGTGCACTGGCACCACTGGGGATGCAGTGCAGTGAGTCCAGAGAGTGCACTGGCACTACTGGGGACGCAGTGCAGTGAGTCCCGAGAGTGCACTGGCACCACTGGGGATGCAGTGCAGTGAGTCCAGAGAGTGCACTGGCACCACTGGGGATGCACTGCAGTGAGTCCAGAGAGTGCACTGGCACCACTGGGGATGCAGTGCAGTGAGTCCAGAGAGTGCACTGGCACCACTGGGGATGCACTGCAGTGAGTCCAGAGAGTGCACTGGCACCACTGGGGATGCAGTGCAGTGAGTCCAGAGTGCACCTACACCACTGGGGATGCAGTGCAGTGAGTCCAGAGAGTGCACTGGCACCACTAAGGATGTACTGTAGTGACTCCAGAGAGTGCACTGTCACCACTGGGGATGCACTACAGTGAGTCCAGAGAGTGCACTGGCACCACTGGTGATGCAGTGCAGTGAGTCCAGAGAGTGCACTGGCACCACTGGGGATGCACTGCAGTGACTCCAGAGAGTGCACTGGCACCACTGGTGATGCAGTCCAGTGAGTCCAGAGAGTGCACTGTCACCAGTGGGGATGCAGTGCAGTGAGTCCAGAGAGTGCACTGGCACCACTGGGGATGCAGTGCAGTGAGTCCAGAGAGTGCACCTACACCACTGGGGATGCAGTGCCGTGAGTCCAGAGAGTGCACTGGCACCACTAAGGATGTACTGTAGTGACTCCAGAGAGTGCACTGTCACCACTGGGGATGCACTGCAGTGAGTCCAGAGAGTGCACTGGCACCACTGGTGATGCAGTGCAGTGAGTCCAGAGAGTGCACTGGCACCACTGGGGATGCAGTGCAGTGAGTCCAGAGAGTGCACTGGCACCACTGGGGATGCAGTGCAGTGAGTCCAGAGAGTGCATTGGAACCACTGGGGATGCAGTGCAGTGAGTCCAGAGAGTGCACTGGCACCACTGGGGATGCAGTGCAGTGAGTCCAGAGAGTGCACTGGCACCACTGGGGACGCAGTGCAGTGAGTCCCGAGAGTGCACTGGCACCACTGGGGATGCAGTGCAGTGAGTCCAGAGAGTGCACTGTCACCACTGGGGATGCAGTGCAGTGAGTCCAGAGAGTGCACTGGCACCACTGGGGATGCAGTGCAGTGAGTCCAGAGAGTGCACCTACACCACTGGGGATGCACTGCAGTGAGTCCACAGAGTGCACTGGCACCACTAAGGATGTACTGTAGTGACTCCAGAGAGTGCACTGGCACCACTGGGGATCAACTGCAGTGAGTCCAGAGAGTGCACTGGCACCACTGGGGATGCAGTGCAGTGAGTCCAGAGAGTGCACTGGCACCACTGGTGATGCAGTGCAGTGAGTCCAGAGAGTGCACTGGCACCACTGGGGATGCACTGCAGTGACTCCAGAGAGTGCACTGGCACCACTGGTGATGCAGTCCAGTGAGTCCAGAGAGTGCACTGTCACCAGTGGGGATGCAGTGCAGTGAGTCCAGAGAGTGCACTGGCACCACTGGGGATGCAGTGCAGTGAGTCCAGAGAGTGCACCTACACCACTGGGGATGCAGTGCCGTGAGTCCAGAGAGTGCACTGGCACCACTAAGGATGTACTGTAGTGACTCCAGAGAGTGCACTGTCACCACTGGGGATGCACTGCAGTGAGTCCAGAGAGTGCACTGGCACCACTGGTGATGCAGTGCAGTGAGTCCAGAGAGTGCACTGGCACCACTGGGGATGCAGTGCAGTGAGTCCAGAGAGTGCACTGGCACTACTGGTGATGCAGTGCAGTGAGTCCAGAGAGTGCATTGGAACCACTGGGGATGCAGTGCAGTGAGTCCAGAGAGTGCACTGGCACCACTGGGGATGCAGTGCAGTGAGTCCAGAGAGTGCACTGGCACCACTGGGGACGCAGTGCAGTGAGTCCCGAGAGTGCACTGGCACCACTGGGGATGCAGTGCAGTGAGTCCAGAGAGTGCACTGTCACCACTGGGGATGCAGTGCAGTGAGTCCAGAGAGTGCACTGGCACCACTGGGGATGCAGTGCAGTGAGTCCAGAGAGTGCACCTACACCACTGGGGATGCAGTGCAGTGAGTCCACAGAGTGCACTGGCACCACTAAGGATGTACTGTAGTGACTCCAGAGAGTGCACTGGCACCACTGGGGATCAACTGCAGTGAGTCCAGAGAGTGCACTGGCACCACTGGGGATGCAGTGCAGTGAGTCCAGAGAGTGCACTGGCACCACTGGGGATGCAGTGCAGTGAGTCCAGAGAGTGCATTGGAACCACTGGGGATGCACCCCGGTGACTCCAGAGAGTGCACTGGCACCACTGGGGATGCAGTGCAGTGAGTCCAGAGAGTACACTGGCACCACTGGGGATTCACCCCGGTGACTCCAGAGAGTGCACTGGCACCACTGGGGATGCAGTGCAGTGAGTCCCGAGAGTGCACTGGCACCACTGGGGATGCAGTGCAGTGAGTCCAGAGAGTGCACTGGCACCACTGGAGATGGACTGCACTGAGTCCAGAGAGTGCACTGGCACCACTGGGGATGCAGTGCAGTGAGTCCAGAGAGTGCACTGTCACCACTGGGGATGCAGTGCAGTGAGTCCAGAGAGTGCACTGGCACCACTGGGGATGCAGTGCAGTGAGTCCAGAGTGTGCACCTACACCACTGGGGATGCAGTGCCGTGAGTCCAGAGAGTGCACTGGCACCACTAAGGATGTACTGTAGTGACTCCAGAGAGTGCACTGTCACCACTGGGGATGCACTTTAGTGAGTCCAGAGAGTGCACTGGCACCACTGGGGATGCAGTGCAGTGAGTCCAGAGAGTGCACTGGCACCACTGGGGATGCAGTGCAGTGACTCCAGAGAGTGCACTGGCACCACTGGTGATGCAGTGCAGTGAGTCCAGAGAGTGCATTGGAACCACTGGGGATGCGCCCCGGTGACTCCAGAGAGTGCACTGGCACCACTGGGGATGCAGTGCAGTGAGTCCAGAGAGTGCACTGGCACCACTGGGGATGCAGTGCCGTGAGTCCGGAGAGTGCACTGGCACCACTGGGGATTCAGTGCAGTGACTCCAGAGAGTACACTGGCACCACTGGGGATTCACCCCGGTGAGTCCAGAGAGTGCACTGGCACCACTGGGGATGCAGTGCAGTGACTCCAGAGAGTGCCCTGGAACCACTGGGGATGCAGTGCAGTGAGTCCAGAGAGTGCACTGGCACCACTGGGGATGCAGTGCAGTGAGTCCAGAGAGTGCACCTACACCACTGGGGATGCAGTGCACTGAGTCCAGAGAGTGCACTGGCACCACTGGGGATGCAGTGCAGTGACTCCCGAGAGTGCACTGGCACCACTGGGGATGCACCCCGGTGAGTCCAGAGAGTGCACTGGCACCACTGGGAATGCAGTGCAGTGAGTCCAGAGAGTGCACTGGCACCACTGGGGATGAAGTGCAGTGACTCCAGAGAGTGCACTTGCACTACTGGGGATGCAGTGCAGTGAGTCCAGAGAGTGCACTGGCACCACTGGGGATGCAGTGCAGTGAGTCCAGAGAGTGCACTGGCACCACTGGGGATGCAGTGCAGTGAGTCCAGAGAGTGCGCTGGCACCAGTGGGGATGCAGTGCAGTGAGTCCAGAGAGTGCACTGGCACCACTGGGGATGCAGTGCAGTGAGTCCAGAGAGTGCACTGGCACCACTCAGGATGTACTGTAGTGACTACAGAGAGTGCACTGGCACCACTGGGGATGCACTGCAGTGAGTCCAGAGAGTGCACTGGCACCACTGGGGATGCAGTGCAGTGAGTCCAGAGAGTGCACTGGCACCACTGGGGATGCAGTGCAGTGAGTCCAGAGAGTGCACTGGCACCACTGGGGATGCACTGCAGTGAGTCCAGAGAGTGCACTGGCACCACGGGGGATTCAGTGCAGTGACTCCACAGAGTACACTGGCACCACTGGAGATTCACCCCGGTGAGTCCAGAGAGTGCACTGGCACCACTGGGGATGCAGTGCAGTGAGTCCAGAGAGTGCACTGGCACCACTGGGGATGCAGTGCAGTGAGTCCAGAGAGTGCATTGGAACCACTGGGGATGCACCCCGGTGACTCCAGAGAGTGCACTGGCACCACTGGGGATGCAGTGCAGTGAGTCCAGAGAGTACACTGGCACCACTGGGGATTCACCCCGGTGACTCCAGAGAGTGCACTGGCACCACTGGGGATGCAGTGCAGTGAGTCCAGAGAGTGCACTGGCACCACTGGGGATGCAGTGCAGTGAGTCCAGAGAGTGCACTGGCACCACTGGAGATGGACTGCACTGAGTCCAGAGAGTGCACTGGCACCACTGGGGATGCAGTGCAGTGAGTCCAGAGAGTGCACTGTCACCACTGGGGATGCAGTGCAGTGAGTCCAGAGAGTGCACTGGCACCACTGGGGATGCAGTGCAGTGAGTCCAGAGAGTGCACCTACACCACTGGGGATGCAGTGCCGTGAGTCCAGAGAGTGCACTGGCACCACTAAGGATGTACTGTAGTGACTCCAGAGAGTGCACTGTCACCACTGGGGATGCACTTTAGTGAGTCCAGAGAGTGCACTGGCACCACTGGGGATGCAGTGCAGTGAGTCCAGAGAGTGCACTGGCACCACTGGGGATGCAGTGCAGTGACTCCAGAGAGTGCACTGGCACCACTGGTGATGCAGTGCAGTGAGTCCAGAGAGTGCATTGGAACCACTGGGGATGCGCCCCGCTGACTCCAGAGAGTGCACTGGCACCACTGGGGATGCAGTGCAGTGAGTCCAGAGAGTGCACTGGCACCACTGGGGATGCAGTGCCGTGAGTCCGGAGAGTGCACTGGCACCACTGGGGATTCAGTGCAGTGACTCCAGAGAGTACACTGGCACCACTGGGGATTCACCCCGGTGAGTCCAGAGAGTGCACTGGCACCACTGGGGATGCAGTGCAGTGACTCCAGAGAGTGCCCTGGAACCACTGGGGATGCAGTGCAGTGAGTCCAGAGAGTGCACTGGCACCACTGGGGATGCAGTGCAGTGAGTCCAGAGAGTGCACCTACACCACTGGGGATGCAGTGCACTGAGTCCAGAGAGTGCACTGGCACCACTGGGGATGCAGTGCAGTGACTCCCGAGAGTGCACTGGCACCACTGGGGATGCACCCCGGTGAGTCCAGAGAGTGCACTGGCACCACTGGGAATGCAGTGCAGTGAGTCCAGAGAGTGCACTGGCACCACTGGGGATGAAGTGCAGTGACTCCAGAGAGTGCACTTGCACTACTGGGGATGCAGTGCAGTGAGTCCAGAGAGTGCACTGGCACCACTGGGGATGCAGTGCAGTGAGTCCAGAGAGTGCACTGGCACCACTGGGGATGCAGTGCAGTGAGTCCAGAGAGTGCGCTGGCACCAGTGGGGATGCAGTGCAGTGAGTCCAGAGAGTGCACTGGCACCACTGGGGATGCAGTGCAGTGAGTCCAGAGAGTGCACTGGCACCACTCAGGATGTACTGTAGTGACTACAGAGAGTGCACTGGCACCACTGGGGATGCACTGCAGTGAGTCCAGAGAGTGCACTGGCACCACTGGGGATGCAGTGCAGTGAGTCCAGAGAGTGCACTGGCACCACTGGGGATGCAGTGCAGTGAGTCCAGAGAGTGCACTGGCACCACTGGGGATGCACTGCAGTGAGTCCAGAGAGTGCACTGGCACCACGGGGGATTCAGTGCAGTGACTCCACAGAGTACACTGGCACCACTGGAGATTCACCCCGGTGAGTCCAGAGAGTGCACTGGCACCACTGGGGATGCAGTGCAGTGAGTCCAGAGAGTGCACTGGCACCACTGGGGATGCACTGCAGTGACTCCAGAGAGTGCACTGGCACCACTGGTGATGCAGTGCAGTGAGTCCAGAGAGTGCATTGGAACCACTGGGGATGCACCCCGGTGACTCCAGAGAGTGCACTGGCACCACTGGGGATGCACTGCAGTGAGTCCAGAGAGTGCACTGGCACCACTGGGGATGCAGTGCCGTGAGTCCAGAGAGTGCACTGGCACCACTGGGGATTCAGTGCAGTGACTCCAGAGAGTACACTGGCACCACTGGGGATTCACCCCGGTGAGTCCAGAGAGTGCACTGGCACCACTGGGGATGCAGTGCAGTGACTCCAGAGAGTGCCCTGGAACCACTGGGGATGCACTGCAGTGAGTCCAGAGAGTGCACTGGCACCACTGGGGATGCAGTGCAGTGAGTCCAGAGAGTGCACCTACACCACTGGGGATGCAGTGCACTGAGTCCAGAGAGTGCACTGGCACCACTGGGGATGCAGTGCAGTGACTCCCGAGAGTGCACTGGCACCACTGGGGATGCACCCCGGTGAGTCCAGAGAGTGCACTGGCACCACTGGGAATGCAGTGCAGTGAGTCCAGAGAGTGCACTGGCACCACTGGGGATGAAGTGCAGTGACTCCAGAGAGTGCACTTGCACTACTGGGGATGCAGTGCAGTGAGTCCAGAGAGTGCACTGGCACCACTGGGGATGCAGTGCCGTGAGTCCAGAGAGTGCACTGGCACCACTGGGGATGCAGTGCAGTGACTCCAGAGAGTGCACTGGCACCAGTGGGGATGCAGTGCAGTGAGTCCAGAGAGTGCACTGGCACCACTGGGGATGCAGTGCAGTGAGTCCAGAGAGTGCACTGGCACCACTCAGGATGTACTGTAGTGACTACAGAGAGTGCACTGGCACCACTGGGGATGCACTGCAGTGAGTCCAGAGAGTGCACTGGCACCACTGGGGATGCAGTGCAGTGACTCCAGAGAGTGCACTGGCACCACTGGGGATGCAGTGCAGTGAGTCCAGAGAGTGCACTGGCACCACTGGGGATGCACTGCAGTGAGTCCAGAGAGTGCACTGGCACCACGGGGGATTCAGTGCAGTGACTCCAGAGAGTACACTGGCACCACTGGAGATTCACCCCGGTGAGTCCAGAGAGTGCACTGGCACCACTGGGGATGCAGTGCAGTGAGTCCAGAGAGTGCACTGGCACCACTGGGGATGCACTGCAGTGAGTCCAGAGAGTGCACTGGCACCACTGGGGATGCAGTGCAGTGAGTCCAGAGAGTGCACTGGCACCACTGGGGATGCAGTGCAGTGAGTCCAGAGAGTGCACTGGCACCACTGGGGATGCAGTGCAGTGAGTCCAGAGAGTGCACTGGCACCACTGGGGATGCAGTGCAGTGAGTGCACAGAGTGCACTGGCACCACTAAGGATGCAGTGCAGTGAGTCCAGAGAGTGCACTGGCACCACTGGGGATGCAGTGCAGTTACTCCAGAGAGTGCACTGGCACCACTGGGGATGCAGTGCAGTGAGTCCAGACAGTGCACTGGCACCACTGGGGATGCAGTGCAGTGACTCCAAAGAGTGCACTGGCACCACTGGGGATGCACCCCGGTGAGTCCAGAGAGTGCACTGGCACCACTGGGGATGCACTGCAGTGACTCCAGAGAGTGCACTGGCACCACTGGGGATGCAGTGCAGTGAGTCCAGAGAGTGAACTGGCAGCACTGGGAATGCAGTGCAGTGAGTTCCGAGAGTGCACTGGCACCAATGGGGATGCACTGCAGTGAGTCCAGAGAGTGCACTGGCACTACTGGGGATGCAGTGCAGTGAGTCCAGAGAGTTCACTGGCACCACTGGGTATGCCCTGCAGTAACACCAAAGAGTGCACTGGCACCACTGGGGATGCAGTGCAGTGAGTCCAGAGAATGCACTGGCACCTCTTGGGATGCACTGCAGTGAGTCTAGAGAGTGCACTGGCACCACTGGGGATGCAGTGCGGTGAGTCCAGAGAGTGCACTGGCACCACTGGGGATGCAGTGCAGTGAGTCCAGAGAGTGCACTGGCACCACTGGGGATGCACTGCAGTGAGTCCAGAGAGTGCACTGGCACCACTGGGGATGCACTGCAGTGACTCCAGAGAGTGCACTGGCACCACTGGGGATGCAGTGCTGTGAATCCAGAGAGTGCACTGGAAACACTGGGGATGCAGTGCAGTGAGTCCAGAGAGTGCACTGGCACCACTGGGGATGCAGTGCAGTGAGTCCAGAGAGTGCACTGGCACCACTGGGGATGCACTGCAGTGAGTCCAGAGAGTGCACTGGCACCACTGGGGATGCACTGCAGTGAGTCCAGAGAGTGCACTGTCAGCACTGGGGATGCAGTGCAGTGACTCCAGAGAGTGCACTGGCACCACTGGGGATGCAGTGCAGTGACTCCAGAGAGTGCACTGGCACCACTAAGGATGCAGTGCAGTGAGTCCAGAGAGTGGAGTGGCACCACTGGGGATGCACTGCAGTGAGTCCAGAGAGTGCACTGGCACCACTGGGGATGCAGTGCAGTGAGTCCAGAGAGTGCACTGGCACCACTGGGGATGCATTGCAGTGAGTCCAGAGAGTGCACTGGCACCACTAAGGATGCAGTGCAGTGAGTCCAGAGAGTGCACTGGCACCACTGGGGATGCACTGCAGTGAGTCCAGAGAGTGCACTGGCACCATTGGGGATGCAGTGCAGTGACTCCAAAGAGTGCACTGACAGGACTGGGGATGCAGTGCAGTGAGTCCAGAGAGTGCACCTGCACCACTGGGGATGCAGTGAAGTGAGTCCAGAGAGTGCACTGGCACCACTGGGGATGCAGTGCAGTGAGCCCAGAGTATGCATTGGCGCCACTGGGGATGCAGTGCAGTGAGTGCAGAGAGTGCACTGGCACCACTGGGGATGCAGTGCAGTGACTCCAGAGAGTGCACTGGCACCAGTGGGGATGCACTGCAGTGAGTCCAGAGAGTGCACTGGCACCACTGGGGATGCAGTGCACTGAGTCCAGAGAGTGCACTGGCACCACTGGGGATGCACTGCAGTGACTCCTGAGAGTGCACTGGCACCACTGGGGATGCACCCCGGTGAGTCCATAGACTGCACGGGCACCACTGGGGATGCAGTGCAGTGAGTCCAGAGAGTGCACTGGCACCACTGGAGATGCAGTGCAGTGAGTCCAGAGAGTGCACTGGCACCACTGGGGATGCAGTGCAGTGAGTCCAGAGAGTGCACTGGCACCACTGGGGATGCAGTGCAGTGAGTCCAGAGAGTGCACTGGCACCACTGGGGATGCAATGCAGTGACTCCAAAGAGTGCACTGGCACCACTGGGGATGCACCCCGGTGAGTCCCGAGAGTGCACAGGCACCACTGGGGATGCAGTGCAGTGAGTCCAGAGAGTGTACTGGCACCACTGGGGATGCACTGCAGTGACTCCAGAGAGTGCACTGGCACCAGTGGGGATGCAGTGCCTTGAGTCCAGAGATTGCACTGGCAGCACTGGGGATGCAGTGCAGTGAGTCCAGAGAGTGCACTGGCACCACTAAGGATGCAGTGCAGTGAGTCCAGAGAGTGCACTGGCACCACTGGGGACGCAGTGCAGTGAGTCCAGAGAGTGCACTGGCACCACTGGGGATGCAGTGCAGTGAGTCCAGAGAGTGCACTGGCACCACTAGGGATGCACTGCAGTGAGTCCAGAGAGTGCACTGGCACCACTGGGGATGCAGTGCCGTGAGTCCAGAGAGTGCAAGGGCACCACTGGGGATGCAGTGCAGTGACCCCAGAGAGTGCACTGGCACCACTGGGGATGCCCGCAGTGACTCCAAAGAGTGAACTGACACCACTGGGGATGCAGTGCAGTGAGTCCACAGAGTGCACTGGCACCACTGGGGATGCAGTGCAGTGAGTCCAGAGAGTGCACTGGCACCACTGGGGATGCACCCCGGTGACTCCAGAGAGTGCACTGGCACCACTGGGGATGCAGTGCAGTGAGTCCAGAGAGTGCACTGGCACCACTGGGGATGCAGTGCAGTGACTCCAGAGAGTGCACTGGCACCAGTGGGGATGCAGTGCAGTGAGTCCAGAGAGGGCACTGGCACCACTGGGGATGCAGTGCAGTGAGTCCAGAGAGTGCACTGGCACCACTCAGGATGTACTGTAGTGAGTCCAGAGAGTGCACTGGCACCACTGGGGATGCAGTGCAGTGAGTCCAGAGAGTGCACTGGCACCACTGGGGATGCAGTGCAGTGAGTCCAGAGAGTGCACTGGCACCACTGGGGATGCACTGCACTGAGTCCAGAGAGTGCACTGGCACCACTGGGGATGCAGTGCAGTGAGTCCAGAGAGTGCATTGGAACCACTGGGGATGCACCCCGGTGACTCCAGAGAGTGCACTGGCACCACTGGGAATGCACTGCAGTGAGTCCAGAGAGTGCACTGGCACCACTGGGGATGCAGTGCCGTGAGTCCAGAGAGTGCACTGGCACCACTGGGGATGCAGTGCCGTGAGTCCAGAGAGTACACTGGCACCACTGGGGATTCACCCCGGTGACCCCAGAGAGTGCACTGGCACCACTGGGGACGCAGTGCAGTGAGTCCCGAGAGTGCACTGGCACCACTGGGGATGCAGTGCAGTGAGTCCAGAGAGTGCACTGGCACCACTGGGGATGCACTGCAGTGAGTCCAGAGAGTGCACTGGCACCACTGGGGATGCAGTGCAGTGAGTCCAGAGAGTGCACTGGCACCACTGGGGATGCAGTGCAGTGAGTCCGGAGAGTGCACTGGCACCACTGGGGATGCAGTGCAGTGAGTCCAGAGAGTGCACCTACACCACTGGGGATGCAGTGCAGTGAGTCCAGAGAGTGCACTGGCACCACTAAGGATGTACTGTAGTGACTCCAGAGAGTGCACTGTCACCACTGGGGATGCACTGCAGTGAGTCCAGAGAGTGCACTGGCACCACTGGTGATGCAGTGCAGTGAGTCCAGAGAGTGCACTGGCACCACTGGGGATGCAGTGCAGTGACTCCAGAGAGTGCACTGGCACCACTGGTGATGCAGTGCAGTGAGTCCAGAGAGTGCATTTGAACCACTGGGGATGCACCCCGGTGACTCCAGAGAGTGCACTGGCACCACTGGCGATGCACTGCAGTGAGTCCAGAGAGTGCACTGGCACCACTGGGGATGCAGTGCCGTGAGTCCAGAGAGTGCACTGGCACCACTGGGGATTCAGTGCAGTGACTCCAGAGAGTACACTGGCACCACTGGGGATTCACCCCGGTGAGTCCAGAGAGTGCACTGGCACCACTGGGGATGCAGTGCAGTGAGTCCAGAGAGTGCCCTGGAACCACTGGGGATGCAGTGCAGTGAGTCCAGAGAGTGCACTGGCACCACTGGGGATGCAGTGCAGTAAGTCCAGAGAGTGCACCTACACCACTGGGGATGCAGTGCACTGAGTCCAGAGAGTGCACTGGCACCACTGGGGATGCAGTGCAGTGACTCCCGAGAGTGCACTGGCACCACTGGGGGTGAAGTGCAGTGACTCCAGAGAGTGCACTTGCACTACTGGGGATGCAGTGCAGTGAGTCCAGAGAGTGCACTGGCACCACTGGGGATGCACCCCGGTGAGTCCAGAGAGTGCACTGGCACCACTGGGAATGCAGTGCAGTGAGTCCAGAGAGTGCACTGGCACCACTGGGGATGAAGTGCAGTGACTCCAGAGAGTGCACTGGCACTACTGGGGATGCAGTGCAGTGAGTCCAGAGAGTGCACTGGCACCACTGGGGATGCAGTGCAGTGAGTGCAGAGAGTGCACTGGCACCACTGGGGATGCAGTGCAGTGAGTCCAGAGAGTGCACTGGCACCACTGGGGATGCAGTGCAGTGACTCCAGAGAGTGCACTGGCACCAGTGGGGATGCAGTGCAGTGAGTCCAGAGAGGGCACTGGCACCACTGGGGATGCAGTGCAGTGAGTCCAGAGAGTGCACTGGCACCACTCAGGATGTACTGTAGTGACTACAGAGAGTGCACTGGCACCACTGGGGATGCACTGCAGTGAGTCCAGAGAGTGCACTGGCACCACTGGGGATGCACTGCAGTGACTCCAGAGAGTGCACTGGCACCACTGGGGATGCAGTGCCGTGAGTCCAGAGAGTGCACTGGCACCACTGGGGATTCAGTGCAGTGACTCCAGAGAGTGCACTGGCACCACTGGGGATGCAGTGCAGTGAGTCCAGAGAGTGCACTGGCACCACTGGGGGTGCAGTGCAGTGAGTCCAGAGAGTGCACTGGCACCACTGGGGATGCAGTGCAGTGAGTCCAGAGAGTGCACTGGCACCACTGGGGATGCAGTGCAGTGAGTCCAGAGAGTGCACTGGCACCACTGGGGATGCAGTGCAGTGAGTCCAGAGAGTGCACCTACACCACTGGGGATGCACTGCAGTGAGTCCACAGAGTGCACTGGCACCACTAAGGATGTACTGTAGTGACTCCAGAGAGTGCACTGGCACCACTGGGGATGCAGTGCAGTGAGTCCAGAGAGTGCACAGGCACCACTGGGGATGCAGTGCACTGAGTCCAGAGATTTCACTGGCACCACTGGGGATGCAGTGCAGTGAGTCCAGAGAGTGCACTTGCACCACTGGGGATGCAGTGCCGTGAGTCCAGAGAGTGCACTGGCACCACTGGGGATGCAGTGCAGTGAGTCCAGAGAGTGCACTGGCACCACTGGGGATGAAGTGCAGTGACTCCAGAGAGTGCACTGGCACTACTGGGGATGCAGTGCAGTGACTCCAAAGAGTGCACTGGCAAAACTGGGGATGCAGTGCAGTGAGTCCAGAGAGTGCACTGGCACCACTGGGGATGCACTGCAGTGAGTCCAGAGAGTGCACTGGCACCACTGGGGATGCAGTGCAGTGAGTCCAGAGAGTGCACTGGCACCACTGGGGATGCAGTGCAGTGAGTCCAGAGAGTGCACTGACACCACTAAGGATGCACTGCAGTGAGTGCAGAGAGTGCACTGGCACCACTGGGGATGCAGTGCAGTGAGTCCAGAGAGTGCACTGGCACCACTGGGGATGCAGTGCAGTGAGTCCAGAGAGTGCACTGGCACCACTGGGGATGCAGTGTCGTGAGTCCAGAGAGTGCACTGGCACCACTGGGGATGCAGTGCAGTGAGTCCAGAGAGTGCACTGGCACCACTGGGGATGCACTGCAGTGAGTCCAGAGAGTGCACTGGCACCACTGGGGATGTACTATAGTGACTCCAGGAAGTGCACTGGCACCACTGGGGATGCACTGCAGTGAGTCCAGAGAGTGCACTGGCACCACTGGGGATGCAGTGCAGTGAGTCCAGAGAGTGCACTGGCACCACTGGGGATGCACTGCGCTGAGGCCAGAGAGTGCACTGGCACCACTGGGGATGCAGTGCAGTGAGTCCAGAGAGTGCACTGGCACCACTAAGGATGCAGTGCAGTGACTCCAGAGAGTGCACTGGCACCACTGGGGATGCAGTGCAGTGAGTCCAGAGAGTGCACTGGCACCACTGGGGATGCAGTGCAGTGAGTCCAGAGAGTGCACTGGCACCACTGGGGATGCAGTGCCGTGAGTCCAGAGAGTGCACTGGCACCACTGGGGATTCAGTGCAGTGACTCCAGAGAGTACACTGGCACCACTGGGGATGCAGTGCGGTGAGTCCAGAGAGTGCACTGGCACCACTGGGGATGCAGTGCAGTGACTCCAGAGAGTGCCCTGGAACCACTGGGGATGCACTGCAGTGAGTCCAGAGAGTGCACTGGCACCACTGGGGATGCAGTGCAGTGAGTCCAGAGAGTGCACCTACACCACTAGGGATGCAGTGCAGTGAGTCCAGAGAGTGCACTGGCACCACTGGGGATGCAGTGCAGTGACTCCCGAGAGTGCACTGGCACCACTGGGGATGCACCCCGGTGAGTCCAGAGAGTGCACTGGCACCACTGGGAATGCAGTGCAGTGAGTCCAGAGAGTGCACTGGCACCACTGGGGATGAAGTGCAGTGACTCCAGAGAGTGCACTGGCACTACTGGGGATGCAGTGCAGTGAGTCCAGAGAGTGCACTGGCACCACTGGGGATGCAGTGCAGTGAGTCCAGAGAGTGCACTGGCACCACTGGGAATGCAGTGCAGTGAGTCCAGAGAGTGCACTGGCACCACTGGGGATGAAGTGCAGTGACTCCAGAGAGTGCACTGGCACTACTGGGGATGCAGTGCAGTGAGTCCAGAGAGTGCACTGGCACCACTGGGGATGCAGTGCAGTGAGTCCAGAGAGTGCACTGGCACCACTGGGGATGCAGTGCAGTGAGTCCAGAGAGTGCACTGGCACCAGTGGGGATGCAGTGCAGTGAGTCCAGAGAGTGCACTGGCACCACTGGGGATGCAGTGCAGTGAGTCCAGAGAGTGCACTGGCACCACTCAGGATGTACTGTAGTGACTACAGAGAGTGCACTGGCACCACTGGGGATGCAGTGCAGTGAGTCCAGAGAGTGCACTGGCACCACTGGGGATGCAGTGCAGTGACTCCAGAGAGTGCACTGGCACCACTGGGGATGCAGTGCAGTGAGTCCAGAGAGTGCACTGGCACCACTGGGGATGCAGTGCAGTGAGTCCAGAGAGTGCACTGGCACCACTGGGGGTGCAGTGCAGTGACTCCAAAGAGTGCACTGGCACCACTGGGGATGCACCCCGGTGAGTCCAGAGAGTGCACTGGCACCACTGGGGATTCAGTGCAGTGACTCCAGAGAGTACACTGGCACCACTGGGGATTCACCCCGGTGAGTCCAGAGAGTGCACTGGCACCACAGGGGATGCAGTGCAGTGAGTGCAGAGAGTGCACTGGCACCACTGGGGATGCAGTGCAGTGAGTCCAGAGAGTGCACTGGCACCACTGGGGATGCAGTGCAGTGAGTCCAGAGAGTGCACTGGCACCACTGGGGATGCAGTGCACTGAGTCCAGAGATTTCACTGGCACCACTGGGGATGCAGTGCAGTGACTCCAGAGAGTGCACTGGCACCACTGGGGATGCACCCCGGTGAGTCCAGAGAGTGCACTGGCACCACTGGGGATGCAGTGCAGTGAGTCCAGAGAGTGCACTGGCACCACTGGGGATGAAGTGCAGTGACTCCAGAGAGTGCACTGGCACTACTGGGGATGCAGTGCAGTGACTCCAAAGAGTGCACTGGCACCACTGGGGATGCAGTGCAGTGAGTCCAGAGAGTGCACTGGCACCACTGGGGATGCAGTGCAGTGAGTCCAGAGAGTGCACTGGCACCACTGGGGATGCACTGCAGTGACTCCAGAGAGTGCACTGGTACCACTGGGGATGCAGTGTCGTGAGTCCAGAGAGTGCACTGGCACCACTGGGGATGCAGTGCAGTGAGTCCAGAGAGTGCACTGGCACCACTGGGGATGCACTGCAGTGACTCCAGAGAGTGCACTGGCACCACTGGGGATGTACTGTAGTGACTCCAGAGAGTGCACTGGCACCACTGGGGATGCACTGCAGTGAGTACAGAGAGTGCACTGGCACCACTGGGGATGCAGTGCAGTGATTCCAGAGAGTGCACTGGCACCACTGGGGATGCACTGCGCTGAGGGCAGAGAGTGCACTGGCAGCACTGGGGATGCAGTGCAGTGAGTCCACAGAGTGCACTGGCACCACTAAGGATGCAGTGCAGTGACTCCAGAGAGTGCACTGGCACCACTGGGGATGCAGTGCAGTGAGTCCAGAGAGTGCACTGGCACCACTGGGGATGCAGTGCAGTGAGTCCAGAGAGTGCACTGGCACCACTGGGGATGCAGTGCAGTGACTCCAAAGAGTGCACTGGCACCACTGGGGATGCACCCCGGTGAGTCCAGAGAGTGCACTGGCACCACTGGGGATGCACTGCAGTGACTCCAGAGAGTGCACTGGCACCACTGGGGATGCAGTGCAGTGAGTCCAGAGAGTGAACTGGCAGCACTGGGAATGCAGTGCAGTGAGTCCCGAGAGTGCACTGGCACCACTGGTGATGCACTGCAGTGACTCCAGAGAGTGCACTGGCCCCACTGGGGATGCAGTGCGGTGAGTCCAGAGAGTGCACTGGCACCACTGGGGATGCAGTGCAGTGAGTCCAGAGAGTGCACTGGCACCACTGGGGATGCACTGCAGTGAGTCCAGAGAGTGCACTGGCACCACTGGGGATGCAGTGCAGTGAGTCCAGAGAGTGCACTGGCACCAGTGGGGATGCAGTGCAGTGAGTCCAGAGAGTGCACTGGCACCACTGGGGATGCAGTGCAGTGAGTCCAGAGAGTGCACTGGCACCACTGGGGATGCAGTGCAGTGAGTCCAGAGAGTGCACTGGCACCACTGGGGATCCAGTGCAGTAAGTCCAGAGAGTGCACTGGCACCACTGGGGATGCAGTGCAGTGAGTCCAGAGAGTGCACTGGCACCACTGGGGGTGCAGTGCAGTGAGTCCAGAGAGTGCCCTGGCGCCACTGGGGATGCAATGCAGTGAGTCCAGAGAGTGCACTGGCACCACTGGGGATGCAGTGCAGTGATTTAAGAGAGTGCACTGGCACCACTGGGGATGCTGTGCAGTGAGTCCAGAGATTGCACTGGCACCACTGGGGATGCAGTGCACTGAGTCCAGAGAGTGCACTGGCACCACTGGTGATGCAGTGCAGTGAGTCCAGAGAGTGCACTGGCTCCACTGGGGATGCACTGTAGTGACTCCAGAGAGTGCACTGGCACTACTGGAGATGCAGTGCAGTGAGTCCAGAGAGTGCACTGGCCCCACTGGGGATGCAGTGCAGTGACTCCAGAGAGTGCACTGGCACCACTGGGGATGCAGTGCAGTGACTCCAGAGAGTGCACTGGCACCACTGGGGATGCAGTGCAGTGAGTCCAGAGAGTGCACTGGCACCAGTGGGGATGCAGTGCAGTGAGTCCAGAGAGTGCACTGACACCACTAAGGATGCACTGCAGTGAGTGCAGAGAGTGCACTGGCACCACTGGGGATGCAGTGCAGTGAGTCCAGAGAGTGCACTGGCACCACTGGGGATGCAGTGCAGTGAGTCCAGAGAGTGCAGTGGCACCACTGGGGATGCAGTGTCGTGAGTCCAGAGAGTGCACTGGCACCACTGGGGATGCAGTGCAGTGAGTCCAGAGAGTGCACTGGCACCACTGGGGATGCACTGCAGTGACTCCAGAGAGTGCACTGACACCACTGGGGATGTACTGTAGTGACTCCAGGAAGTGCACTGGCACCACTGGGGATGCACTGCAGTGAGTCCAGAGAGTGCACTGGCACCACTGGGGATGCAGTGCAGTGAGTCCAGAGAGTGCACTGGCACCACTGGGGATGCACTGCGCTGAGGCCAAAGAGTGCACTGGCACCACTGGGGATGCAGTGCAGTGATTCCAGAGAGTGCACTGGCACCACTGGGGATGCAGTGCAGTGAGTCCAGAGAGTGCACTGGCACCACTGGGGATGCAGTGCAGTGAGTCCAGAGAGTGCACTGGCACCACTGGGGATGCAGTGCTGTGAGTCCAGAGAGTGCACTGGCACCACTGGGGATGCAGTGCCGTGAGTCCAGAGAGTGCACTGGCACCACTGGGGATTCAGTGCAGTGACTCCAGAGAGTACACTGGCACCACTGGGGATGCAGTGCGGTGAGTCCAGAGAGTGCACTGGCACCACTGGGGATGCAGTGCAGTGACTCCAGAGAGTGCCCTGGAACCACTGGGGATGCACTGCAGTGAGTCCAGAGAGTGCACTGGCACCACTGGGGATGCAGTGCAGTGAGTCCAGAGAGTGCACCTACACCACTAGGGATGCAGTGTCGTGAGTCCAGAGAGTGCACTGGCACCACGGGGGATGCAGTGCAGTGAGTCCAGAGAGTGCACTGGCACCACTGGGGATGCACTGCAGTGACTCCAGAGAGTGCACTGGCACCACTGGGGATGTACTGTAGTGACTCCAGAGAGTGCACTGGCACCACTGGGGATGCACTGCAGTGAGTACAGAGAGTGCACTGGCACCAATGGGGATGCACTGCAGTGAGTCCAGAGAGTGCACTGGCACCACTGGGGATGCACTGCGCTGAGGCCAGAGAGTGCACTGGCACCACTGGGGATGCAGTGCAGTGAGTCCAGAGAGTGCACTGGCAGCACTGGGGATGCAGTGCAGTGAGTCCACAGAGTGCACTGGCACCACTAAGGATGCAGTGCAGTGACTCCAGAGAGTGCACTGGCACCACTGGGGATGCAGTGCAGTGAGTCCAGAGAGTGCACTGGCACCACTGGGGATGCAGTGCAGTGACTCCAGAGAGTGCACTGGCACCACTGGGGATGCAGTGCAGTGAGTCCAGAGAGTGCACTGGCACCACTGGGGATGCAGTGCAGTGAGTCCAGAGAGTGCACTGGCACCACTGGGGATGCAGTGCAGTGAGTCCAGAGAGTGCACTGGCACCACTGGGGATGCAGTGCAGTGACTCCAAAGAGTGCACTGGCACCACTGGGGATGCACCCCGGTGAGTCCAGAGAGTGCACTGGCACCACTGGGGATGCACTGCAGTGAGTCCAGAGAGTGAACTGGCAGCACTGGGAATGCAGTGCAGTGAGTCCCGAGAGTGCACTGGCACCACTGGTGATGCACTGCAGTGACTCCAGAGAGTGCACTGGCACCACTGGGGATGCAGTGCGGTGAGTCCAGAGAGTGCACTGGCACCACTGGGGATGCAGTGCAGTGAGTCCAGAGAGTGCACTGGCACCACTGGGGATGCACTGCAGTGAGTCCAGAGAGTGCACTGGCACCACTGGGGATGCAGTGCAGTGAGTCCAGAGAGTGCACTGGCACCAGTGGGGATGCAGTGCAGTGAGTCCAGAGAGTGCACTGGCACCACTGGGGATGCAGTGCAGTGAGTCCAGAGAGTGCACTGGCACCACTGGGGATGCAGTGCAGTGAGTCCAGAGAGTGCCCTGGCACCACTGGGGATCCAGTGCAGTAAGTCCAGAGAGTGCACTGGCACCACTGGGGATGTAGTGCAGTGAGTCCAGAGAGTGCACTGGCACCACTGGGGGTGCAGTGCAGTGAGTCCAGAGAGTGCCCTGGCGCCACTGGGGATGCAATGCAGTGAGTCCAGAGAGTGCACTGGCACCACTGGGGATGCAGTGCAGTGATTTAAGAGAGTGCACTGGCACCACTGGGGATGCAGTGCAGTGAGTCCAGAGAGTGCACTGGCACCACTGGGGATGCAGTGCAGTGAGTCCAGAGAGTGCACTGGCACCACTGGTGATGCAGTGCAGTGAGTCCAGAGAGTGCACTGGCTCCACTGGGGATGCACTGTAGTGACTCCAGAGAGTGCACTGGCACTACTGGAGATGCAGTGCAGTGAGTCCAGAGAGTGCACTGGCACCACTGGGGATGCAGTGCAGTGACTCCAGAGAGTGCACTGGCACCACTGGGGATGCAGTGCAGTGAGTCCAGAGAGTGCACTGGCACCACTGGGGATGCAGTGCAGTGAGTCCAGAGAGTGCACTGGCACCACTGGGGATCCAGTGCAGTAAGTCCAGAGAGTGCACTGGCACCACTGGGGATGCAGTGCAGTGAGTCCAGAGAGTGCACTGGCACCACTGGGGGTGCAGTGCAGTGAGTCCAGAGAGTGCACTGGCACCACTGGGGAGGCAGTGCAGTGAGTCCAGAGAGTGCACTGGCACCACTGGGGGTGCAGTGCAGTGAGTCCAGAGAGTGCACTGGCACCACTGGGGATGCAGTGCAGTGAGTCCAGAGAGTGCACTGGCACCACTGGGGATGCAGTGCAGTGATTTAAGAGAGTGCACTGGCACCACTGGGGATGCAGTGCAGTGAGTCCAGAGAGTGCACTGGCACCACTGGGGATGCAGTGCAGTGAGTCCAGAGAGTGCACTGGCTCCACTGGGGATGCACTGTAGTGACTCCAGAGAGTGCACTGGCACCACTGGGGATGCAGTGCAGTGAGTCCAGAGAGTGCACTGGCACCACTGGGGATGCAGTGCAGTGAGTCCAGAGAGTGCACTGGCACCACTGGGGGTGCAGTGCAGTGAGTCCAGAGAGTGCACTGGCACCACTGGGGATGCAGTGCAGTGAGTCCAGAGAGTGCACTGGCACCACTGGGGATGCAGTGCAGTGATTTAAGAGAGTGCACTGGCACCACTGGGGCTGCAGTGCAGTGAGTCCAGAGAGTGCACTGGCACCACTGGGGATGCACTGTAGTGACTCCAGAGAGTGCACTGGCACTACTGGAGATGCAGTGCAGTGAGTCCAGAGAGTGCACTGGCACCACTGGGATGCAGTGCAGTGACTCCAGAGAGTGCACTGGCACCACTGGGCATGCAGTGCAGTGAGTCCAGAGAGTGCACTGGCACCACTGGGGATGCAGTGCAGTGACTCCAGAGAGTGCACTGGCAGCACTAAGGATGTACTGTAGTGACTCCAGAGAGTGCACTGGCACCACTGTGGATGCAGTGCAGTGAGTCCAGAGAGTGCACTGGCACCACTGGGGATGCAGTGCAGTGAGTCCAGACAGTGCACTGGCACCACTGGGGATGCAGTGCAGTGAGTCCAGAGAGTGCACTGGCACCACTGGGGATGCAGTGCAGTGACTACAGAGAGTGAGCTGGCACCACTGGTGATGCAGTGCAGTGAGTCCCGAGAGTGCACAGGCACCAATGGGGATGCACTGCAGTGATTCCAGAGAGTGCACTGGCACCACTGGGGATGCAGTGCAGTGAGTCCAGAGAGTGCACTGGCACCACTGGGGATGTACTGTAGTGACTCCAGAGAGTGCACTGGCACCACTGGGGATGCACTGCAGTGAGTACAGAGAGTGCACTGGCACCAATGGGGATGCACTGCAGTGAGTCCAGAGAGTGCACTGGCACCACTGGGGATGCACTGCGCTGAGGCCAGAGAGTGCACTGGCAGCACTGGGGATGCAGTGCAGTGAGTCCACAGAGTGCACTGGCACCACTAAGGATGCAGTGCAGTGACTCCAGAGAGTGCACTGGCACCACTGGGGATGCAGTGCAGTGAGTCCAGAGAGTGCACTGGCACCACTGGGGATGCAGTGCAGTGAGTCCAGAGAGTGCACTGGCAGCACTGGGGATGCAGTGCAGTGAGTCCACAGAGTGCACTGGCACCACTAAGGATGCAGTGCAGTGACTCCAGAGAGTGCACTGGCACCACTGGGGATGCAGTGCAGTGAGTCCAGAGAGTGCACTGGCACCACTGGGGATGCAGTGCAGTGAGTCCAGAGAGTGCACTGGCAACACTGGGGATGCAGTGCAGTGACTCCAAAGAGTGCACTGGCACCACTGGGGATGCACCCCGGTGAGTCCAGAGAGTGCACTGGCACCACTGGGGATGCACTGCAGTGACTCCAGAGAGTGCACTGGCACCACTGGGGATGCAGTGCAGTGAGTCCAGAGAGTGAACTGGCAGCACTGGGAATGCAGTGCAGTGAGTCCCGAGAGTGCACTGGCACCACTGGTGATGCACTGCAGTGACTCCAGAGAGTGCACTGGCACCACTGGGGATGCAGTGCGGTGAGTCCAGAGAGTGCACTGGCACCACTGGGGATGCAGTGCAGTGAGTCCAGAGAGTGCACTGGCACCACTGGGGATGCACTGCAGTGAGTCCAGAGAGTGCACTGGCACCACTGGGGATGCAGTGCAGTGAGTCCAGAGAGTGCACTGGCACCAGTGGGGATGCAGTGCAGTGAGTCCAGAGAGTGCACTGGCACCACTGGGGATGCAGTGCAGTGAGTCCAGAGAGTGCACTGGCACCACTGGGGATGCAGTGCAGTGAGTCCAGAGAGTGCCCTGGCACCACTGGGGATCCAGTGCAGTAAGTCCAGAGAGTGCACTGGCACCACTGGGGATGTAGTGCAGTGAGTCCAGAGAGTGCACTGGCACCACTGGGGGTGCAGTGCAGTGAGTCCAGAGAGTGCCCTGGCGCCACTGGGGATGCAATGCAGTGAGTCCAGAGAGTGCACTGGCACCACTGGGGATGCAGTGCAGTGATTTAAGAGAGTGCACTGGCACCACTGGGGATGCAGTGCAGTGAGTCCAGAGAGTGCACTGGCACCACTGGTGATGCAGTGCAGTGAGTCCAGAGAGTGCACTGGCTCCACTGGGGATGCACTGTAGTGACTCCAGAGAGTGCACTGGCACTACTGGAGATGCAGTGCAGTGAGTCCAGAGAGTGCACTGGCACCACTGGGGATGCAGTGCAGTGACTCCAGAGAGTGCACTGGCACCACTGGGGATGCAGTGCAGTGAGTCCAGAGAGTGCACTGGCACCACTGGGGATGTAGTGCAGTGAGTCCAGAGAGTGCACTGGCACCACTGGGGATCCAGTGCAGTAAGTCCAGAGAGTGCACTGGCACCACTGGGGATGCAGTGCAGTGAGTCCAGAGAGTGCACTGGCACCACTGGGGGTGCAGTGCAGTGAGTCCAGAGAGTGCACTGGCACCACTGGGGAGGCAGTGCAGTGAGTCCAGAGAGTGCACTGGCACCACTGGGGGTGCAGTGCAGTGAGTCCAGAGAGTGCACTGGCACCACTGGGGATGCAGTGCAGTGAGTCCAGAGAGTGCACTGGCACCACTGGGGATGCAGTGCAGTGATTTAAGAGAGTGCACTGGCACCACTGGGGATGCAGTGCAGTGAGTCCAGAGAGTGCACTGGCACCACTGGGGATGCAGTGCAGTGAGTCCAGAGAGTGCACTGGCACCACTGGTGATGCAGTGCAGTGAGTCCAGAGAGTGCACTGGCTCCACTGGGGATGCACTGTAGTGACTCCAGAGAGTGCACTGGCACCACTGGGGATGCAGTGCAGTGAGTCCAGAGAGTGCACTGGCACCACTGGGGATGCAGTGCAGTGAGTCCAGAGAGTGCACTGGCACCACTGGGGGTGCAGTGCAGTGAGTCCAGAGAGTGCACTGGCACCACTGGGGATGCAGTGCAGTGAGTCCAGAGAGTGCACTGGCACCACTGGGGATGCAGTGCAGTGATTTAAGAGAGTGCACTGGCACCACTGGGGATGCAGTGCAGTGAGTCCAGAGAGTGCACTGGCACCACTGGGGATGCACTGTAGTGACTCCAGAGAGTGCACTGGCACTACTGGAGATGCAGTGCAGTGAGTCCAGAGAGTGCACTGGCACCACTGGGATGCAGTGCAGTGACTCCAGAGAGTGCACTGGCACCACTGGGCATGCAGTGCAGTGAGTCCAGAGAGTGCACTGGCACCAGTGGGGATGCAGTGCAGTGAGTCCAGAGAGTGCACTGGCAGCACTAAGGATGTACTGTAGTGACTCCAGAGAGTGCACTGGCACCACTGTGGATGCAGTGCAGTGAGTCCAGAGAGTGCACTGGCACCACTGGGGATGCAGTGCAGTGAGTCCAGAGAGTGCACTGGCACCACTGGGGATGCAGTGCAGTGATTTAAGAGAGTGCACTGGCACCACTGGGGATGCAGTGCAGTGAGTCCAGAGAGTGCACTGGCACCACTGGGGATGCACTGTAGTGACTCCAGAGAGTGCACTGGCACTACTGGAGATGCAGTGCAGTGAGTCCAGAGAGTGCACTGGCACCACTGGGATGCAGTGCAGTGACTCCAGAGAGTGCACTGGCACCACTGGGCATGCAGTGCAGTGAGTCCAGAGAGTGCACTGGCACCACTGGGGATGCAGTGCAGTGACTCCAGAGAGTGCACTGGCAGCACTAAGGATGTACTGTAGTGACTCCAGAGAGTGCACTGGCACCACTGTGGATGCAGTGCAGTGAGTCCAGAGAGTGCACTGGCACCACTGGGGATGCAGTGCTGTGAGTCCAGAGAGTGCACTGGTACCACTGGGGATGCAGTGCAGTGAGTCCAGAGAGTGCACTGGCACCACTGGGGATGCAGTGCGGTGAGTCCAGAGAGTGCACTGGCACCACTGGGGATGCCATGCAGTAAGTCCAGAGAGTGCACTGGCACCACTTGGGATCCAGTGCAGTAAGTCCAGAGAGTGCACAGGCACCACTGGGAATGCACCCCGGTGACTCCAGAGAGTGCACTGGCACCACTGGGGATGCACTGCAGTGAGTCCAGAGAGTGCACAGGCACCACTGGGGATGCAGTGCGGTGAGTCCAGAGAGTGCACTGGCACCACTGGTGATGCACTGCAGTGACTCCAGAGAGTGCACTGGCACCACTGGGGATGCAGTGCAGTGAGTCCAGAGATTTCACTGGCACCACTGGGGATGCCCTGCAGTGACTCCAAAGAGTGAACTGGCACCACTGGGGATGCAGTGCAGTGAGTCCAGAGAGTGCACTGGCACCACTGGGGATGCACCCCGGTGAGTCCAGAGAGTGCACTGGCACCACTGGGGATGCAGTGCAGTGAGTCCAGAGAGTGCACTGGCACCACTGGGGATGCAGTGCAGTGAGTCCAGAGAGTGCACTGGCACCACTGGGGATGCAGTGCAGTGATTCCAGAGAGTGCACTGGCACCACTGGGGATGCAGTGCAGTGAGTCCAGAGAGTGCACTGGCACCACTGGTGATGCAGTGCAGTGACTCCAGAGAGGGAACTGGCACCACTGGGGATCAACTGCAGTGAGTCCAGAGAGTGCACTGGCACCACTGGGGATGCAGTGCAGTGAGTCCAGAGAGTGCACTGGCACCACTGGGGATGCACTGCAGTGAGTCCAGAGAGTGCACTGGCACCACTGGGGATGCAGTGCCGTGAGTCCAGAGAGTGCACTGGCACCACTGGGGATGCAGTGCGGTGAGTCCAGAGATTTCACTGGCACCACTAGGGATGCCCTGCAGTGACTCCAAAGAGTGAACTGGCACCACTGGGGATGCAGTGCTGTGAGTCCAGAGAGTGCACTGGTACCACTGGGGATGCACTGCAGTGAGTCCAGAGAGTGCACTGGCACCACTCGGGATGCAGTGCGGTGAGTCCAGAGAGTGCACTGGCACCACTGGGGATGCAATGCAGTAAGTCCAGAGAGTGCACTGGCACCACTTGGGATCCAGTGCAGTAAGTCCAGAGAGTGCACTGGCACCACTGGAGATGCAGTGCAGTGAGTCCAGAGAGTGCACTGGCACCACTGGGGGTGCAGTGCAGTGAGTCCAGAGAGTGCACTGGCGCCACTTGGGATGCAATGCAGTGACTCCAAAGAGTGAACTGGCACCACTGGGGATGCAGTGCAGTGAGTCCAGAGAGTGCACTGGCACCACTGGGGATGCACTGCAGTGAGTCCAGAGAGTGCACTGGCACCACTGGGGATGCAGTGCGGTGAGTCCAGAGAGTGCACTGGCACCACTGGGGATACAATGCAGTAACTTCAGAAAGTGCACTGGCACCACTGGGGATGCAGTGCAGTGAGTCTAGAGAGTGCACTGGCACCACTGGGGATGCAGTGCAGTGAGTCCAGAGAGTGCACTGGAACGACTGGGGATGCACCCCGGTGACTCCAGAGAGTGCACTGGCACCACTGGGGATGAAGTGCAGTGACTCCAGAGAGTGCACTGGCACCACTAAGGATGTACTGTAGTGACTCCAGAGAGTGCACTGGCACCACTGGGGATGCAGTGCAGTGAGTCCCGAGAGTGCACTGGCACCACTGGGGATGCAGTGCAGTGAGTCCAGAGAGTGCACTGGCACCACTGGGGATGCAGTGCAGTGACTCCAGAGAGTGCACTGGCACCACTGGGGATCCAGTGCAGTGACTCCAGAGAGTGCACTGGCACCACTGGGGTGCAGTGCAGTGAGTCCAGAGAGTGCACTGGCGCCACTGGGGATGCAATGCAGTGACTCCAAAGAGTGCACTGGCACCACTTGGGATGCAGTGCAGTGAGTCCAGAGAGTGCACTGGCACCACTGGGGATGCAGTGCAGTGAGTCCAGAGAGTGCACTGGCACCACTGGGGATGCAGTGCAGTGAGTCCAGAGAGTGCACTGGCGCCAATGGCGAATAAGTGCAGTGAGTCCAGAGAGTGCACTGGCGCCACTGGGGATGCAGTGCAGTGATTCCAGAGAGTGCACTGGCACCACTGGGGATGCAGTGCAGTGAGTCCAGAGAGTGCACTGGCACCACTGGGGATGCAGTGCAGTGAGTCCAGAGAGTGCACTGGCAACACTGGGGATGCAGTGCGGTGAGTCCAGAGAGTGCACTGGCACCACTGGGGATGCAGTGCAGTGAGTCCAGAGAGTGCACTGGCACCACTGGGGATGCAGTGCAGTGACTCCAGAGTGTGCACTGGCACCACTGGGGATGCAGTGCGGTGAGTCCAGAGAGTGCACTGGCACCACTGGGGATGCAGTGCAGTGAGTCCAGAGAGTACACTGGAACCACTGGGAATGCACCCCGGTGACTCCAGAGAGTGCACTGGCACCACTGGGGATGCAGTGCAGTGAGTCCAGAGAGTGCACTGGCACCACTGGGGATGCACTGCAATGAGTCCAGAGAGTGCACTGGCACCACTAAGGATGTACTGCAGTGAGTCCAGAGAGTGCAGTGGCACCACTGGGGATGCAGTGCAGTGAGTCCAGAGAGTGCACTGGCACCACTAAGGATGCACTGTAGTGACTCCAGAGAGTGCACTGTCACCACTGGGGATGCACTGCAGTGAGTCCAGAGAGTGCACTGGCACCACTGGGGATGCAGTGCAGTGAGTCCAGAGAGTGCACTGGCACCACTGGGGATGCAGTGCAGTGAGTCCAGAGAGTGCACTGGCGCCAATGGCGAATAAGTGCAGTGAGTCCAGAGAGTGCACTGGCGCCACTGGGGATGCAGTGCAGTGAGTCCAGAGAGTGCACTGGCACCACTGGGGATGCAGTGCAGTGAGTCCAGAGAGTGCACTGGCACCACTGGGGATGCAGTGCAGTGAGTCCAGAGAGTGCACTGGCGCCAATGGCGAATAAGTGCAGTGAGTCCAGAGAGTGCACTGGCGCCACTTGGGATGCAGTGCAGTGATTCCAGAGAGTGCACTGGCACCACTGGGGATGCAGTGCAGTGAGTCCAGAGAGTGCACTGGCACCACTGGGGATGCAGTGCAGTGAGTCCAGAGAGTGCACTGGCACCACTGGGGATGCAGTGCGGTGAGTCCAGAGAGTGCACTGGCACCACTGGGGATGCAGTGCAGTGAGTCCAGAGAGTGCACTGGCACCACTGGGGATGCAGTGCAGTGACTCCAGAGTGTGCACTGGCACCACTGGGGATGCAGTGCGGTGAGTCCAGAGAGTGCACTGGCACCACTGGGGATGCAGTGCAGTGAGTCCAGAGAGTACACTGGAACCACTGGGAATGCACCCCGGTGACTCCAGAGAGTGCACTGGCACCACTGGGGATGCAGTGCAGTGAGTCCAGAGAGTGCACTGGCACCACTGGGGATGCACTGCAATGAGTCCAGAGAGTGCACTGGCACCAATAAGGATGTACTGCAGTGAGTCCAGAGAGTGCACTGGCACCACTGGGGATGCAGTGCAGTGAGTCCAGAGAGTGCACTGGCACCACTAAGGATGCACTGTAGTGACTCCAGAGAGTGCACTGTCACCACTGGGGATGCACTGCAGTGAGTCCAGAGAGTGCACTGGCACCACTGGGGATGCAGTGCAGTGAGTCCAGAGAGTGCACTGGCACCACTGGGGATGCACTGCAGTGAGTCCAGAGAGTGCACTGGCACCACTGGGGATGCAGTGCAGTGACTACAGAGAGTGAACTGGCACCACTGGGGATGCAGTGCTGTGAGTCCCGAGAGTGCACAGGCACCAATGGGGATGCGCTGCAGTGAGTCCAGAGAGTGAACTGGCACCACTGGGGATGCACTGCAGTGAGTCCAGAGAGTGCACTGGCACCACTGGGGATGCAGTGCGGTGAGTCCAGAGAGTGCACTGGCACCACTGGGGATGCAGTGCAGTGAGTCCAGAGAGTGCACTGGAACCACTGGGGATGCAGTGCAGTGAGTCCAGAGATTTCACTGGCACCACTGGGGATGCCCTGCAGTGACTCCAAAGAGTGAACTGGCACCACTGGGGATGCAGTGCAGTGAGTCCAGAGAGTGCACTGGCACCACTGGTGATGCAATGCAGTGACTCCAAAGAGTGCACTGGCACCACTGGGGATGCACTGCAGTGAGTCCAGAGAGTGCACTGGCACCACTGGGGATGCACTGCAGTGAGTCCAGAGAGTGCACTGGCACCACTGGGGATGCACCCCGGTGAGTCCAGAGAGTGCACTGGCACCACTAGGGATGCCCTGCAGTGACTCCAAAGAGTGAACTGGCACCACTGGGGATGCAGTGCTGTGAGTCCAGAGAGTGCACTGGTACCACTGGGGATGCAGTGCAGTGAGTCCAGAGAGTGCACTGGCACCACTGGGGATGCAGTGCGGTGAGTCCAGAGAGTGCACTGGCACCACTGGGGATGCCATGCAGTAAGTCCAGAGAGTGCACTGGCACCACTTGGGATCCAGTGCAGTAAGTCCAGAGAGTGCACAGGCACCACTGGGAATGCACCCCGGTGACTCCAGAGAGTGCACTGGCACCACTGGGGATGCAGTGCAGTGAGTCCAGAGAGTGCACAGGCACCACTGGGGATGCAGTGCGGTGAGTCCAGAGAGTGCACTGGCACCACTGGTGATGCACTGCAGTGACTCCAGAGAGTGCACTGGCACCACTGGGGATGCAGTGCAGTGACTACAGAGAGTGAACTGGCACCACTGGGGATGCAGTGCTGTGAGTCCCGAGAGTGCACAGGCACCAATGGGGATGCGCTGCAGTGAGTCCAGAGAGTGCACTGGCACCACTGGGGATGCACTGCAGTGAGTCCAGAGAGTGCACTGGCACCACTGGGGATGCACCCCGGTGAGTCCAGAGAGTGCACTGGCACCACTGGGGATGCAGTGCAGTGAGTCCAGAGAGTGCACTGGCACCACTGGGGATGCAGTGCAGTGAGTCCAGAGAGTGCACTGGCACCACTGGGGATGCACTGCAGTGAGTCCAGAGAGTACACTGGCACCACTGGGGATGCAGTGCAGTGACTCCAGAGAGGGAACTGGCACCAGTGGGAATGCAGTGCAGTGACTCCAAAGAGTGCACTGGCACCACTGGGGATGCAGTGCAGTGAGTCCAGAGAGTGCACTGGCACCACTGGGGATGCACTGCAGTGAGTCCAGAGAGTGCACTGGCACCACTGGGGATGCAGTGCGGTGAGTCCAGAGATTTCACTGGCACCACTAGGGATGCCCTGCAGTGACTCCAAAGAGTGAACTGGCACCACTGGGGATGCAGTGCTGTGAGTCCAGAGAGTGCACTGGTACCACTGGGGATGCAGTGCAGTGAGTCCAGAGAGTGCACTGGCACCACTGGGGATGCAGTGCGGTGAGTCCAGAGAGTGCACTGGCTCCACTGGGGATGCCATGCAGTAAGTCCAGAGAGTGCACTGGCACCACTTGGGATCCAGTGCAGTAAGTCCAGAGAGTGCACAGGCACCACTGGGAATGCACCCCGGTGACTCCAGAGAGTGCACTGGCACCACTGGGGATGCACTGCAGTGAGTCCAGAGAGTGCACAGGCACCACTGGGGATGCAGTGCGGTGAGTCCAGAGAGTGCACTGGCACCACTGGTGATGCACTGCAGTGACTCCAGAGAGTGCACTGGCACCACTGGGGATGCAGTGCAGTGAGTGCAGAGATTTCACTGGCACCACTGGGGATGCCCTGCAGTGACTCCAAAGAGTGAACTGGCACCACTGGGGATGCAGTGCAGTGAGTCCAGAGAGTGCACTGGCACCACTGGGGATGCAATGCAGTGACTCCAAAGAGTGCACTGGCACCACTGGGGATGCACCCCGGTGAGTCCAGAGAGTGCACTGGCACCACTGGGGATGCAGTGCAGTGAGTCCAGAGAGTGCACTGGCACCACTGGGGATGCAGTGCAGTGAGTCCAGAGAGTGCACTGGCACCACTGGGGATGCAGTGCAGTGATTCCAGAGAGTGCACTGGCACCACTGGGGATGCAGTGCAGTGAGTCCAGAGAGTGCACTGGCACCACTGGTGATGCAGTGCAGTGACTCCAGAGAGGGAACTGGCACCACTGGGGATCAACTGCAGTGAGTCCAGAGAGTGCACTGGCACCACTGGGGATGCAGTGCAGTGAGTCCAGAGAGTGCACTGGCACCACTGGGGATGCACTGCAGTGAGTCCAGAGAGTGCACTGGCACCACTGGGGATGCAGTGCCGTGAGTCCAGAGAGTGCACTGGCACCACTGGGGATGCAGTGCGGTGAGTCCAGAGATTTCACTGGCACCACTAGGGATGCCCTGCAGTGACTCCAAAGAGTGAACTGGCACCACTGGGGATGCAGTGCTGTGAGTCCAGAGAGTGCACTGGTACCACTGGGGATGCACTGAAGTGAGTCCAGAGAGTGCACTGGCACCACTCAGGATGCAGTGCGGTGAGTCCAGAGAGTGCACTGGCACCACTGGGGATGCAATGCAGTAAGTCCAGAGAGTGCACTGGCACCACTTGGGATCCAGTGCAGTAAGTCCAGAGAGTGCACTGGCACCACTGGAGATGCAGTGCAGTGAGTCCAGAGAGTGCACTGGCACCACTGGGGGTGCAGTGCAGTGAGTCCAGAGAGTGCACTGGCGCCACTTGGGATGCAATGCAGTGACTCCAAAGAGTGAACTGGCACCACTGGGGATGCAGTGCAGTGAGTCCAGAGAGTGCACTGGCACCACTGGGGATGCACTGCAGTGAGTCCAGAGAGTGCACTGGCACCACTGGGGATGCAGTGCGGTGAGTCCAGAGAGTGCACTGGCACCACTGGGGATACAATGCAGTAACTTCAGAAAGTGCACTGGCACCACTGGGGATGCAGTGCAGTGAGTCTAGAGAGTGCACTGGCACCACTGGGGATGCAGTGCAGTGAGTCCAGAGAGTGCACTGGAACGACTGGGGATGCACCCCGGTGACTCCAGAGAGTGCACTGGCACCACTGGGGATGAAGTGCAGTGACTCCAGAGAGTGCACTGGCACCACTAAGGATGTACTGTAGTGACTCCAGAGAGTGCACTGGCACCACTGGGGATGCAGCGCAGTGAGTCCCGAGAGTGCACTGGCACCACTGGGGATGCAGTGCAGTGAGTCCAGAGAGTGCACTGGCACCACTGGGGATGCAGTGCAGTGACTCCAGAGAGTGCACTGGCACCACTGGGGATCCAGTGCAGTGACTCCAGAGAGTGCACTGGCACCACTGGGGTGCAGTGCAGTGAGTCCAGAGAGTGCACTGGCGCCACTGGGGATGCAATGCAGTGACTCCAAAGAGTGCACTGGCACCACTTGGGATGCAGTGCAGTGAGTCCAGAAAGTGCACTGGCACCACTGGGGATGCAGTGCAGTGAGTCCAGAGAGTGCACTGGCACCACTGGGGATGCAGTGCAGTGAGTCCAGAGAGTGCACTGGCGCCAATGGCGAATAAGTGCAGTGAGTCCAGAGAGTGCACTGGCGCCACTGGGGATGCAGTGCAGTGATTCCAGAGAGTGCACTGGCACCACTGGGGATGCAGTGCAGTGAGTCCAGAGAGTGCACTGGCACCACTGGGGATGCAGTGCAGTGAGTCCAGAGAGTGCACTGGCACCACTGGGGATGCAGTGCGGTGAGTCCAGAGAGTGCACTGGCACCACTGGGGATGCAGTGCAGTGAGTCCAGAGAGTGCACTGGCACCACTGGGGATGCAGTGCAGTGACTCCAGAGTGTGCACTGGCACCACTGGGGATGCAGTGCGGTGAGTCCAGAGAGTGCACTGGCACCACTGGGGATGCAGTGCAGTGAGTCCAGAGAGTACACTGGAACCACTGGGAATGCACCCCGGTGACTCCAGAGAGTGCACTGGCACCACTGGGGATGCAGTGCAGTGAGTCCAGAGAGTGCACTGGCACCACTGGGGATGCACTGCAATGAGTCCAGAGAGTGCACTGGCACCACTAAGGATGTACTGCAGTGAGTCCAGAGAGTGCAGTGGCACCACTGGGGATGCAGTGCAGTGAGTCCAGAGAGTGCACTGGCACCACTAAGGATGCACTGTAGTGACTCCAGAGAGTGCACTGTCACCACTGGGGATGCACTGCAGTGAGTCCAGAGAGTGCACTGGCACCACTGGGGATGCAGTGCAGTGAGTCCAGAGAGTGCACTGGCACCACTGGGGATGCAGTGCAGTGAGTCCAGAGAGTGCACTGGCGCCAATGGCGAATAAGTGCAGTGAGTCCAGAGAGTGCACTGGCGCCACTGGGGATGCAGTGCAGTGAGTCCAGAGAGTGCACTGGCACCACTGGGGATGCAGTGCAGTGAGTCCAGAGAGTGCACTGGCACCACTGGGGATGCAGTGCAGTGAGTCCAGAGAGTGCACTGGCGCCAATGGCGAATAAGTGCAGTGAGTCCAGAGAGTGCACTGGCGCCACTGGGGATGCAGTGCAGTGATTCCAGAGAGTGCACTGGCACCACTGGGGATGCAGTGCAGTGAGTCCAGAGAGTGCACTGGCACCACTGGGGATGCAGTGCGGTGAGTCCAGAGAGTGCACTGGCACCACTGGGGATGCAGTGCAGTGAGTCCAGAGAGTGCACTGGCACCACTGGGGATGCAGTGCAGTGACTCCAGAGTGTGCACTGGCACCACTGGGGATGGAGTGCGGTGAGTCCAGAGAGTGCACTGGCACCACTGGGGATGCAGTGCAGTGAGTCCAGAGAGTACACTGGAACCACTGGGAATGCACCCCGGTGACTCCAGAGAGTGCACTGGCACCACTGGGGATGCAGTGCAGTGAGTCCAGAGAGTGCACTGGCACCACTGGGGATGCACTGCAATGAGTCCAGAGAGTGCACTGGCACCACTAAGGATGTACTGCAGTGAGTCCAGAGAGTGCAGTGGCACCACTGGGGATGCAGTGCAGGGATACAGTGCTAGGGATACAGTGCAGTGACTCCAGAGAGTGCACTGGCACCACTGGGGATGCAGTGCAGTGAGTCTAGAGAGTGCACTGGCACCACTGGGGATGCACTGCAGTGAGTCCAGAGAGTGCACTGGCGCCACTGGGGATGCACTGCAGTGACTCCAGAGAGTGCACTGGCGCCATTGGGGATGCACTGCAGTGACTCCAGAGAGTGCACTGGCGCCACTGGGGATGCAGTGCAGTGAGTCCAGAGAGTGCACTGGCACCACTGGGGATGCAGTGCAGTGACTACAGAGAGTGCACTGGCACCACTGGTGATGCAGTGCAGTGAGTCCCGAGAGTGCACAGGCACCAATGGGGATGCACTGCAGTGATTCCAGAGAGTGCACTGGCACCACTGGGGATGCAGTGCATTGAGTCCACAGAGTGCACTGGCACCACTGGGGATGCAGTGCGGTGAGTCCAGAGAGTGCACTGGCACCACTGGGGATGCACTGCAGTGAGTCCAGAGAGTGCACTGGAACCACTGGGGATGCAGTGCAGTGAGTCCAGAGATTTCACTGGCACCACTGGGGATGCAGTGCAGTGATTCCAGAGAGTGCACTGGCACCACTGGGGATGCAGTGCAGTGAGTCCAGAGAGTGCACTGTCACCACTGGGGATGCACTGCAGTGAGTCCAGAGAGTGCACTGGCACCACTGGGAATGCAGTGCAGTGAGTCCAGAGAGTGCACTGGCACCACTGGGGATGCACTGCAGTGAGTCCAGAGAGTGAACTGGCACCACTGGGGATGCAGTGCAGTGAGTCCCGAGAGTGCACAGGCACCAATGGGGATGCGCTGCAGTGAGTCCAGAGAGTGAACTGGCACCACTGGGGATGCACTGCAGTGAGTCCAGAGAGTGCACTGGCACCACTGGGTATGAAGTGCAGTGACTCCAGAGAGTGCAGTGGCACCACTGGGGATGCAATGCAGTGACTCCAGAGAGTGCACTGGCACCACTGGGGATTCACCCGGTGAGTCCAGAGAGTGCACTGGCACCCCTGGGGATGCACTGCAGTGAGTCCAGAGAGTGCACTGGCACCACTGGGTATGAAGTGAAGTGACTCCAGAGAGTGCAGTGGCACCACTGGGGATGCAATGCAGTGACTCCTGAGAGTGCACTGGCACCACTGGGGATGCACCCCGGTGAGTCCAGAGAGTGCACTGGCACCACTGGGGATGCAGTGCAGTGAGTCCAGAGAGTGCACTGGCACCACTGGGGATGCAGTGCAGTGAGTCTAGAGAGTGCACTGGCAACACTGGGGATGCAGTGCAGTGAGTCCAGAGAGTGTACTGGCGCCACTGGGGATGCACTGCAGTGACTCCAGAGAGTGCACTGGTGCCATTGGGGATGCACTGCAGTGACTCCAGAGAGTGCACTGGCGCCACTGGGGATTCAGTGCAGTGACTACAGAGAGTGAGCTGGCACCACTGGTGATGCAGTGCAGTGAGTCCCGAGAGTGCACAGGCACCAATGGGGATGCACTGCAGTGATTCCAGAGAGTGCCCTGGCACCACTGGGGATGCAGTGCAGTGAGTCCAGAGAGTGCACTGGCACCACTGGGGATGCAGTGCAGTGAGTCCAGAGAGTGCACTGGCACCACTGGGGATGCAGTGCAGTGAGTCCAGAGAGTGCACTGGAACCACTAGGGATGCAGTGCAGTGAGTCCAGAGATTTCACTGGCACCACTGGGGATGCCCTGCAGTGACTCCAAAGAGTGAACTGGCACCACTGGGGATGCAGTGCAGTGAGTCCAGAGAGTGCACTGGCACCACTGGGGATGCAATGCAGTGACTCCAAAGAGTGCACTGGCACCACTGGGGATGCAGTGCAGTGAGTCCAGAGAGTGCACTGGCACCACTGGGGATGCAGTGCAGTGAGTCCAGAGAGTGCACTGGCACCACTGGGGATGCACTGCAGTGATTCCAGAGAGTGCACTGGCACCACTGGGGATGCAGTGCAGTGAGTCCAGAGAGTGCACTGGCACCACTGGGGATTCAGTGCAGTGAGTCCAGAGAGTGTACTGGCACCACTGGGGATGCTGTGCAGTGACTCCAGAGAGTGCACTGGCACCACTGGGGATGCAGTGCGGTGAGTCCAGAGAGTGCACTGGCACCACTGGGGATGCAGTGCAGTGAATCCAGAGAGTGCACTGGAACCACTGGGAATGCACCCCGGTGACTCCAGAGAGTGCACTGGCACCACTGGGGATGCAGTGCAGTGAGTCCAGAGAGTGCACTGGCACCACTGGGGATGCAGTGCAGTGAGTCCAGAGAGTGCACTGGCACCACTGAGGATGTACTGCAGTGAGTCCAGAGAGTGCACTGGCACCACTGGGGATCCAGTGCAGTGAGTCCAGAGAGTGCACTGGCACCACTAAGGATGCACTGTAGTGACTCCAGAGAGTGCACTGGCACCACTGGGGATGCACTGCAGTGAGTGCAGAGAGTGCACTGGCACCACTGGGGATGCAGTGCAGTGAGTCCAGAGAGTGCACTGGCACCACTGGGGATGCAGTGCCGTGAGTCCAGAGAGTACACTGGCACCACTGGGGATTCACCCCGGTGACTCCAGAGAGTGCACTGGCACCACTGGGGATGCAGTGCAGTGAGTCCAGAGAGTGCACTGGCACCACTGGGGACGCAGTGCAGTGAGTCCCGAGAGTGCACTGGCACCACTGGGGATGCAGTGCAGTGAGTCCAGAGAGTGCACTGGCACCACTGGGGATGCACTGCAGTGAGTCCAGAGAGTGCACTGGCACCACTGGGGATGCAGTGCAGTGAGTCCAGAGAGTGCACTGGCACCACTGGGGATGCACTGCAGTGAGTCCAGAGAGTGCACCTACACCACTGGGGATGCAGTGCAGTGAGTCCAGAGAGTGCACTGGCACCACTAAGGATGTACTGTAGTGACTCCAGAGAGTGCACTGTCACCACTGGGGATGCAGTGCAGTGAGTCCAGAGAGTGCACTGGCACCACTGGTGATGCAGTGCAGTGAGTCCAGAGAGTGCACTGGCACCACTGGGGATGCAGTGCAGTGAGTCCAGAGAGTGCACTGGCACCACTGGTGATGCAGTGCAGTGAGTCCAGAGAGTGCATTGGAACCACTGGGGATGCACCCCGGTGACTCCAGAGAGTGCACTGGCACCACTGGGGATGCAGTGCAGTGAGTCCAGAGAGTGCACTGGCACCACTGGGGATGCAGTGCCGTGAGTCCAGAGAGTGCACTGGCACCACTGGGGATTCAGTGCAGTGACTCCAGAGAGTACACTGGCACCACTGGGGATTCACCCCGGTGAGTCCAGAGAGTGCACTGGCACCACTGGGGATGCAGTGCAGTGACTGCAGAGAGTGCCCTGGAACCACTGGGGATGCACTGCAGTGAGTCCAGAGAGTGCACTGGCACCACTGGGGATGCAGTGCCGTGAGTCCAGAGAGTGCACTGGCACCACTGGGGATTCAGTGCAGTGACTCCAGAGAGTACACTGGCACCACTGGGGATTCACCCCGGTGAGTCCAGAGAGTGCACTGGCACCACTGGGGATGCAGTGCAGTGACTGCAGAGAGTGCCCTGGAACCACTGGGGATGCACTGCAGTGAGTCCAGAGAGTGCACTGGCACCACTGGGGATGCAGTGCAGTGACTGCAGAGAGTGCACTGGCACCACTGGGAATGCAGTGCAGTGAGTCCAGAGAGTGCACTGGCACCACTGGGGATGAAGTGCAGTGACTCCAGAGAGTGCACTGGCACTACTGGGGATGCAGTGCAGTGAGTCCAGAGAGTGCACTGGCACCACTGGGGATGCAGTGCAGTGAGTGCAGTGAGTGCACTGGCACCACTGGGGATGCAGTGCAGTGAGTCCAGAGAGTGCACTGGCACCACTGGGGATGCAGTGCAGTGACTCCAGAGAGCGCACTGGCACCAGTGGGGATGCAGTGCAGTGAGTCCAGAGAGGGCACTGGCACCACTGGGGATGCAGTGCAGTGAGTCCAGAGAGTGCACTGGCACCACTCAGGATGTACTGTAGTGACTACAGAGAGTGCACTGGCACCACTGGGGATGCACTGCAGTGAGTCCAGAGAGTGCACTGGCACCACTGGGGATGCACTGCAGTGACTCCAGAGAGTGCACTGGCACCACTGGGGATGCAGTGCCGTGAGTCCAGAGAGTGCACTGGCACCACTGGGGATTCAGTGCAGTGACTCCAGAGAGTACACTGGCACCACTGGGGATTCACCCCGGTGAGTCCACAGAGTGCACTGGCACCACTGGGGATGCAGTGCAGTGACTGCAGAGAGTGCCCTGGAACCATTGGGGATGCAGTGCAGTGAGTCCAGAGAGTGCACTGGCACCACTGGGGATGCAGTGCAGTGAGTCCAGAGAGTGCACCTACACCACTGGGGATGCAGTGCACTGAGTCCAGAGAGTGCACTGGCACCACTGGGGATGCAGTGCAGTGACTCCCGAGAGTGCACTGGCACCACTGGGGATGCACCCCGGTGAGTCCAGAGAGTGCACTGGCACCACTGGGGATGCAGTGCAGTGAGTCCAGAGAGTGCACTGGCACCACTGGGGATGCAGTGCAGTGATTTAAGAGAGTGCACTGGCACTACTGGGGATGCAGTGCAGTGAGTCCAGAGAGTGCACTGGCACCACTGGGGATGCAGTGCAGTGAGTCCAGAGAGTGCACTGGCACCACTGGGGATGCAGTGCAGTGAGTCCAGAGAGTGCACTGGCACCACTGGGGATGCAGTGCAGTGACTCCAGAGAGTGCACTGGCACCAGTGGGGATGCAGTGCAGTGATTTCAGAGAGGGCACTGGCACCACTGGGGATGCAGTGCAGTGAGTCCATAGAGTGCACTGGCACCACTGGGGATGTACTGCAGTGACTACAGAGAGTGCACTGGCACCACTGGGGATGCACTGCAGTGAGTCCAGAGAGTGCACTGGCACCCCTGGGGATGCAGTGCAGTGACTCCAGAGAGTGCACTGGCACCACTGTGGATGCAGTGCAGTGAGTCCAGAGAGTGCACTGGCACCACTGGGGATGCAGTGCGGTGAGTCCAGAGAGTGCACTGGCACCACTGGGGGTGCAGTGCAGTGAGTCCAGAGAGTGCACTGGCGCCACTGGGGATGCAATGCAGTGACTCCAGAGAGTGCACTGGCACCACTGGGGATGCACCCCGGTGAGTCCAGAGAGTGCACTGGCACCACTGGGGATTCAGTGCAGTGACTCCAGAGAGTACACTGGCACCACTGGGGATTCACCCCGGTGAGTCCAGAGAGTGCACTGGCACCACTGAGGATGCAGTGCAGTGAGTGCAGAGAGTGCACTGGCACCACTGGGGATGCACCCCGGTGAGTCCAGAGAGTGCACTGGCACCACTGGGGATGCAGTGCAGTGAGTCCAGAGAGTGCACAGGCACCACTGGGGATGCAGTGCACTGAGTCCAGAGATTTCACTGGCACCACTGGGGATGCAGTGCAGTGAGTCCAGAGAGTGCACTTGCACCACTGGGGATGCAGTGCCGTGAGTCCAGAGAGTGCACTGGCACCACTGGGGATGCAGTGCAGTGAGTCCAGAGAGTGCACTGGCACCACTGGGGATGAAGTGCAGTGACTCCAGAGAGTGCACTGGCACTACTGGGGATGCAGTGCAGTGACTCCAAAGAGTGCACTGGCAAAACTGGGGATGCAGTGCAGTGAGTCCAGAGAGTGCACTGGCACCACTGGGGATGCACTGCAGTGAGTCCAGAGAGTGCACCTACACCACTGGGGATGCAGTGCAGTGAGTCCAGAGAGTGCACTGGCACCACTAAGGATGTACTGTAGTGACTCCAGAGAGTGCACTGTCACCACTGGGGATGCAGTGCAGTGAGTCCAGAGAGTGCACTGGCACCACTGGTGATGCAGTGCAGTGAGTCCAGAGAGTGCACTGGCACCACTGGGGATGCAGTGCAGTGAGTCCAGAGAGTGCACTGGCACCACTGGTGATGCAGTGCAGTGAGTCCAGAGAGTGCATTGGAACCACTGGGGATGCACCCCGGTGACTCCAGAGAGTGCACTGGCACCACTGGGGATGCACTGCAGTGAGTCCAGAGAGTGCACTGGCACCACTGGGGATGCAGTGCCGTGAGTCCAGAGAGTGCACTGGCACCACTGGGGATTCAGTGCAGTGACTCCAGAGAGTACACTGGCACCACTGGGGATTCACCCCGGTGAGTCCAGAGAGTGCACTGGCACCACTGGGGATGCAGTGCAGTGACTGCAGAGAGTGCCCTGGAACCACTGGGGATGCACTGCAGTGAGTCCAGAGAGTGCACTGGCACCACTGGGCATGCAGTGCAGTGAGACCAGAGAGTGCACCTACACCACTGGGGATGCAGTACACTGAGTCCAGAGAGTGCACTGGCACCACTGGGGATGCAGTGCAGTGACTCCCGAGAGTGCACTGGCACCACTGGGGATGCACCCCAGTGAGTCCAGAGAGTGCACTGGCACCACTGGGAATGCAGTGCAGTGAGTCCAGAGAGTGCACTGGCACCACTGGGGATGAAGTGCAGTGACTCCAGAGAGTGCACTGGCACTACTGGGGATGCAGTGCAGTGAGTCCAGAGAGTGCACTGGCACCACTGGGGATGCAGTGCAGTGAGTGCAGTGAGTGCACTGGCACCACTGGGGATGCAGTGCAGTGAGTCCAGAGAGTGCACTGGCACCACTGGGGATGCAGTGCAGTGACTCCAGAGAGTGCACTGGCACCAGTGGGGATGCAGTGCAGTGAGTCCAGAGAGGGCACTGGCACCACTGGGGATGCACTGCAGTGAGTCCAGAGAGTGCACTGGCACCACTGGGGATGCAGTGCAGTGAGTCCAGAGAGTGCACTGGCACCAGTGGGGATGCAGTGCAGTGAGTCCAGAGAGTGCACTGACACCACTAAGGATGCACTGCAGTGAGTGCAGAGAGTGCACTGGCACCACTGGGGATGCAGTGCAGTGAGTCCAGAGAGTGCACTGGCACCACTGGGGATGAAGTGCAGTGACTCCAGAGAGTGCACTGGCACTACTGGGGATGCAGTGCAGTGACTCCAAAGAGTGCACTGGCAAAACTGGGGATGCAGTGCAGTGAGTCCAGAGAGTGCACTGGCACCACTGGGGATGCACTGCAGTGAGTCCAGAGAGTGCACCTACACCACTGGGGATGCAGTGCAGTGAGTCCAGAGAGTGCACTGGCACCACTAAGGATGTACTGTAGTGACTCCAGAGAGTGCACTGTCACCACTGGGGATGCAGTGCAGTGAGTCCAGAGAGTGCACTGGCACCACTGGTGATGCAGTGCAGTGAGTCCAGAGAGTGCACTGGCACCACTGGGGATGCAGTGCAGTGAGTCCAGAGAGTGCACTGGCACCACTGGTGATGCAGTGCAGTGAGTCCAGAGAGTGCATTGGAACCACTGGGGATGCACCCCGGTGACTCCAGAGAGTGCACTGGCACCACTGGGGATGCACTGCAGTGAGTCCAGAGAGTGCACTGGCACCACTGGGGATGCAGTGCCGTGAGTCCAGAGAGTGCACTGGCACCACTGGGGATTCAGTGCAGTGACTCCAGAGAGTACACTGGCACCACTGGGGATTCACCCCGGTGAGTCCAGAGAGTGCACTGGCACCACTGGGGATGCAGTGCAGTGACTGCAGAGAGTGCCCTGGAACCACTGGGGATGCACTGCAGTGAGTCCAGAGAGTGCACTGGCACCACTGGGCATGCAGTGCAGTGAGACCAGAGAGTGCACCTACACCACTGGGGATGCAGTACACTGAGTCCAGAGAGTGCACTGGCACCACTGGGGATGCAGTGCAGTGACTCCCGAGAGTGCACTGGCACCACTGGGGATGCACCCCAGTGAGTCCAGAGAGTGCACTGGCACCACTGGGAATGCAGTGCAGTGAGTCCAGAGAGTGCACTGGCACCACTGGGGATGAAGTGCAGTGACTCCAGAGAGTGCACTGGCACTACTGGGGATGCAGTGCAGTGAGTCCAGAGAGTGCACTGGCACCACTGGGGATGCAGTGCAGTGAGTGCAGTGAGTGCACTGGCACCACTGGGGATGCAGTGCAGTGAGTCCAGAGAGTGCACTGGCACCACTGGGGATGCAGTGCAGTGACTCCAGAGAGTGCACTGGCACCAGTGGGGATGCAGTGCAGTGAGTCCAGAGAGGGCACTGGCACCACTGGGGATGCACTGCAGTGAGTCCAGAGAGTGCACTGGCACCACTGGGGATGCAGTGCAGTGAGTCCAGAGAGTGCACTGGCACCAGTGGGGATGCAGTGCAGTGAGTCCAGAGAGTGCACTGACACCACTAAGGATGCACTGCAGTGAGTGCAGAGAGTGCACTGGCACCACTGGGGATGCAGTGCAGTGAGTCCAGAGAGTGCACTGGCACCACTGGGGATGCAGTGCAGTGAGTCCAGAGAGTGCACTGGCACCACTGGGGATGCAGTGTCGTGAGTCCAGAGAGTGCACTGGCACCACTGGGGATGCAGTGCAGTGAGTCCAGAGAGTGCACTGGCACCACTGGGGATGCACTGCAGTGACTCCAGAGAGTGCACTGGCACCACTGGGGATGTACTGTAGTGACTCCAGGAAGTGCACTGGCACCACTGGGGATGCACTGCAGTGAGTCCAGAGAGTGCACTGGCACCACTGGGGATGCAGTGCAGTGAGTCCAGAGAGTGCACTGGCACCACTGGGGATGCACTGCGCTGAGGCCAGAGAGTGCACTGGCACCACTGGGGATGCAGTGCGGTGAGTCCAGAGAGTGCACTGGCACCACTGGGGGTGCAGTGCAGTGAGTCCAGAGAGTGCACTGGCGCCACTGGGGATGCAATGCAGTGACTCCAGAGAGTGCACTGGCACCACTGGGGATGCACCCCGGTGAGTCCAGAGAGTGCACTGGCACCACTGGGGATTCAGTGCAGTGACTCCAGAGAGTACACTGGCACCACTGGGGATTCACCCCGGTGAGTCCAGAGAGTGCACTGGCACCACTGAGGATGCAGTGCAGTGAGTGCAGAGAGTGCACTGGCACCACTGGGGATGCACCCCGGTGAGTCCAGAGAGTGCACTGGCACCACTGGGGATGCAGTGCAGTGAGTCCAGAGAGTGCACAGGCACCACTGGGGATGCAGTGCACTGAGTCCAGAGATTTCACTGGCACCACTGGGGATGCAGTGCAGTGAGTCCAGAGAGTGCACTTGCACCACTGGGGATGCAGTGCCGTGAGTCCAGAGAGTGCACTGGCACCACTGGGGATGCAGTGCAGTGAGTCCAGAGAGTGCACTGGCACCACTGGGGATGAAGTGCAGTGACTCCAGAGAGTGCACTGGCACTACTGGGGATGCAGTGCAGTGACTCCAAAGAGTGCACTGGCAAAACTGGGGATGCAGTGCAGTGAGTCCAGAGAGTGCACTGGCACCACTGGGGATGCACTGCAGTGAGTCCAGAGAGTGCACCTACACCACTGGGGATGCAGTGCAGTGAGTCCAGAGAGTGCACTGGCTCCACTGGTGATGCAGTGCAGTGAGTCCAGAGAGTGCATTGGAACCACTGGGGATGCACCCCGGTGACTCCAGAGAGTGCACTGGCACCACTGGGGATGCACTGCAGTGAGTCCAGAGAGTGCACTGGCACCACTGGGGATGCAGTGCCGTGAGTCCAGAGAGTGCACTGGCACCACTGGGGATTCAGTGCAGTGACTCCAGAGAGTACACTGGCACCACTGGGGATTCACCCCGGTGAGTCCAGAGAGTGCACTGGCACCACTGGGGATGCAGTGCAGTGACTGCAGAGAGTGCCCTGGAACCACTGGGGATGCACTGCAGTGAGTCCAGAGAGTGCACTGGCACCACTGGGCATGCAGTGCAGTGAGACCAGAGAGTGCACCTACACCACTGGGGATGCAGTACACTGAGTCCAGAGAGTGCACTGGCACCACTGGGGATGCAGTGCAGTGACTCCCGAGAGTGCACTGGCACCACTGGGGATGCACCCCAGTGAGTCCAGAGAGTGCACTGGCACCACTGGGAATGCAGTGCAGTGAGTCCAGAGAGTGCACTGGCACCACTGGGGATGAAGTGCAGTGACTCCAGAGAGTGCACTGGCACTACTGGGGATGCAGTGCAGTGAGTCCAGAGAGTGCACTGGCACCACTGGGGATGCAGTGCAGTGAGTGCAGTGAGTGCACTGGCACCACTGGGGATGCAGTGCAGTGAGTCCAGAGAGTGCACTGGCACCACTGGGGATGCAGTGCAGTGACTCCAGAGAGTGCACTGGCACCAGTGGGGATGCAGTGCAGTGAGTCCAGAGAGGGCACTGGCACCACTGGGGATGCACTGCAGTGAGTCCAGAGAGTGCACTGGCACCACTGGGGATGCAGTGCAGTGAGTCCAGAGAGTGCACTGGCACCAGTGGGGATGCAGTGCAGTGAGTCCAGAGAGTGCACTGACACCACTAAGGATGCACTGCAGTGAGTGCAGAGAGTGCACTGGCACCACTGGGGATGCAGTGCAGTGAGTCCAGAGAGTGCACTGGCACCACTGGGGATGCAGTGCAGTGAGTCCAGAGAGTGCACTGGCACCACTGGGGATGCAGTGTCGTGAGTCCAGAGAGTGCACTGGCACCACTGGGGATGCAGTGCAGTGAGTCCAGAGAGTGCACTGGCACCACTGGGGATGCACTGCAGTGACTCCAGAGAGTGCACTGGCACCACTGGGGATGTACTGTAGTGACTCCAGGAAGTGCACTGGCACCACTGGGGATGCACTGCAGTGAGTCCAGAGAGTGCACTGGCACCACTGGGGATGCAGTGCAGTGAGTCCAGAGAGTGCACTGGCACCACTGGGGATGCACTGCGCTGAGGCCAGAGAGTGCACTGGCACCACTGGGGATGCAGTGCAGTGAGTCCAGAGAGTGCACTGGCACCACTAAGGATGCAGTGCAGTGACTCCAGAGAGTGCACTGGCACCACTGGGGATGCAGTGCAGTGAGTCCAGAGAGTGCACTGGCACCACTGGGGATGCAGTGCAGTGAGTCCAGAGAGTGCAATGGCACCACTGGGGATGCAGTGCCGTGAGTCCAGAGAGTGCACTGGCACCACTGGGGATTCAGTGCAGTGACTCCAGAGAGTACACTGGCACCACTGGGGATGCAGTGCGGTGAGTCCAGAGAGTGCACTGGCACCACTGGGGATGCAGTGCAGTGACTCCAGAGAGTGCCCTGGAACCACTGGGGATGCACTGCAGTGAGTCCAGAGAGTGCACTGGCACCACTGGGGATGCAGTGCAGTGAGTCCAGAGAGTGCACCTACACCACTAGGGATGCAGTGCAGTGAGTCCAGAGAGTGCACTGGCACCACTGGGGATGCAGTGCAGTGACTCCCGAGAGTGCACTGGCACCACTGGGGATGCACCCCGGTGAGTCCAGAGAGTGCACTGGCACCACTGGGAATGCAGTGCAGTGAGTCCAGAGAGTGCACCTACACCACTGGGGATGCACTGCAGTGAGTCCACAGAGTGCACTGGCACCACTAAGGATGCACTGCAGTGAGTCCAGAGAGTGCACTGGCACCACTGGGGATGCAGTGCAGTGAGTCCAGAGAGTGCACTGGCACCACTGGGGATGCAGTGCAGTGAGTCCAGAGAGTGCACTGGCACCACTGGGGATGCAGTGCAGTGAGTCCAGAGAGTGCACTGGCACCACTCAGGATGTACTGTAGTGACTACAGAGAGTGCACTGGCACCACTGGGGATGCAGTGCAGTGAGTCCAGAGAGTGCACTGGCACCACTGGGGATGCAGTGCGGTGAGTCCAGAGAGTGCACTGGCACCACTGGGGATGCAGTGCAGTGAGTCCAGAGAGTGCACTGGCACCACTGGGGATGCAGTGCAGTGAGTCCAGAGAGTGCACTGGCACCACTCAGGATGTACTGTAGTGACTCCAGAGAGTGCACTGGCACCACTGGGGATGCACTGCAGTGAGTCCAGAGAGTGCACTGGCACCACTGGGGATGCACTGCAGTGACTCCAGAGAGTGCACTGGCTCCACTGGGGATGCAGTGCCGTGAGTCCAGAGAGTGCACTGGCACCACTGGGGATTCAGTGCAGTGACTCCAGAGAGTACACTGGCACCACTGGGGATTCACCCCGGTGAGTCCAGAGAGTGCACTGGCACCACTGGGGATGCAGTGCAGTGACTGCAGAGAGTGCCCTGGAACCACTGGGGATGCAGTGCAGTGAGTCCAGAGAGTGCACTGGCACCACTGGGGATGCAGTGCAGTGAGTCCAGAGAGTGCACCTACACCACTGGGGATGCAGTGCACTGAGTCCAGAGAGTGCACTGGCACCACTGGGGATGCAGTGCAGTGACTCCCGAGAGTGCACTGGCACCACTGGGGATGCACCCCGGTGAGTCCAGAGAGTGCACTGGCACCACTGGGAATGCAGTGCAGTGAGTCCAGAGAGTGCACTGGCACCACTGGGGATGAAGTGCAGTGACTCCAGAGAGTGCACTGGCACTACTGGGGATGCAGTGCAGTGAGTCCAGAGAGTGCACTGGCACCACTGGGGATGAAGTGCAGTGACTCCAGAGAGTGCACTGGCACTACTGGGGATGCAGTGCGGTGAGTCCAGAGAGTGCACTGGCACCACTGGGGGTGCAGTGCAGTGAGTCCAGAGAGTGCACTGGCGCCACTGGGGATGCAATGCAGTGACTCCAGAGAGTGCACTGGCACCACTGGGGATGCACCCCGGTGAGTCCAGAGAGTGCACTGGCACCACTGGGGATTCAGTGCAGTGACTCCAGAGAGTACACTGGCACCACTGGGGATTCACCCCGGTGAGTCCAGAGAGTGCACTGGCACCACTGGGGATGCAGTGCAGTGAGTGCAGAGAGTGCACTGGCACCACTGGGGATGCACCCCGGTGAGTCCAGAGAGTGCACTGGCACCACTGGGGATGCAGTGCAGTGAGTCCAGAGAGTGCACAGGCACCACTGGGGATGCAGTGCACTGAGTCCAGAGATTTCACTGGCACCACTGGGGATGCAGTGCAGTGAGTCCAGAGAGTGCACTTGCACCACTGGGGATGCAGTGCCGTGAGTCCAGAGAGTGCACTGGCACCACTGGGGATGCAGTGCAGTGAGTCCAGAGAGTGCACTGGCACCACTGGGGATGAAGTGCAGTGACTCCAGAGAGTGCACTGGCACTACTGGGGATGCAGTGCAGTGACTCCAAAGAGTGCACTGGCAAAACTGGGGATGCAGTGCAGTGAGTCCAGAGAGTGCACTGGCACCACTGGGGATGCACTGCAGTGAGTCCAGAGAGTGCACTGGCACCACTGGGGATGCAGTGCAGTGAGTCCAGAGAGTGCACTGGCACCAGTGGGGATGCAGTGCAGTGAGTCCAGAGAGTGCACTGACACCACTAAGGATGCACTGCAGTGAGTGCAGAGAGTGCACTGGCACCACTGGGGATGCAGTGCAGTGAGTCCAGAGAGTGCACTGGCACCACTGGGGATGCAGTGCAGTGAGTCCAGAGAGTGCACTGGCACCACTGGGGATGCAGTGTCGTGAGTCCAGAGAGTGCACTGGCACCACTGGGGATGCAGTGCAGTGAGTCCAGAGAGTGCACTGGCACCACTGGGGATGCACTGCAGTGACTCCAGAGAGTGCACTGGCACCACTGGGGATGTACTGTAGTGACTCCAGGAAGTGCACTGGCACCACTGGGGATGCACTGCAGTGAGTCCAGAGAGTGCACTGGCACCACTGGGGATGCAGTGCAGTGAGTCCAGAGAGTGCACTGGCACCACTGGGGATGCACTGCGCTGAGGCCAGAGAGTGCACTGGCACCACTGGGGATGCAGTGCAGTGAGTCCAGAGAGTGCACTGGCACCACTAAGGATGCAGTGCAGTGACTCCAGAGAGTGCACTGGCACCACTGGGGATGCAGTGCAGTGAGTCCAGAGAGGGCACTGGCACCACTGGGGATGCAGTGCAGTGAGTCCATAGAGTGCACTGGCACCACTCAGGATGTACTGCAGTGACTACAGAGAGTGCACTGGCACCACTGGGGATGCAGTGCAGTGAGTCCAGAGAGTGCACAGGCACCACTGGGGATGCAGTGCACTGAGTCCAGAGATTTCACTGGCACCACTGGGGATGCAGTGCAGTGAGTCCAGAGAGTGCACTTGCACCACTGGGGATGCAGTGCCGTGAGTCCAGAGAGTGCACTGGCACCACTGGGGATGCAGTGCAGTGAGTCCAGAGAGTGCACTGGCACCACTGGGGATGAAGTGCAGTGACTCCAGAGAGTGCACTGGCACTACTGGGGATGCAGTGCAGTGACTCCAAAGAGTGCACTGGCAAAACTGGGGATGCAGTGCAGTGAGTCCAGAGAGTGCACTGGCACCACTGGGGATGCACTGCAGTGAGTCCAGAGAGTGCACTGGCACCACTGGGGATGCAGTGCAGTGAGTCCAGAGAGTGCACTGGCACCAGTGGGGATGCAGTGCAGTGAGTCCAGAGAGTGCACTGACACCACTAAGGATGCACTGCAGTGAGTGCAGAGAGTGCACTGGCACCACTGGGGATGCAGTGCAGTGAGTCCAGAGAGTGCACTGGCACCACTGGGGATGCAGTGCAGTGAGTCCAGAGAGTGCACTGGCACCACTGGGGATGCAGTGTCGTGAGTCCAGAGAGTGCACTGGCACCACTGGGGATGCAGTGCAGTGAGTCCAGAGAGTGCACTGGCACCACTGGGGATGCAGTGCAGTGAGTCCAGAGAGTGCACTGGCACCACTGGGGATGTACTGTAGTGACTCCAGGAAGTGCACTGGCACCACTGGGGATGCACTGCAGTGAGTCCAGAGAGTGCACTGGCACCACTGGGGATGCAGTGCAGTGAGTCCAGAGAGTGCACTGGCACCACTGGGGATGCACTGCGCTGAGGCCAGAGAGTGCACTGGCACCACTGGGGATGCAGTGCAGTGAGTCCAGAGAGTGCACTGGCACCACTAAGGATGCAGTGCAGTGACTCCAGAGAGTGCACTGGCACCACTGGGGATGCAGTGCAGTGAGTCCAGACAGTGCACTGGCACCACTGGGGATGCAGTGCAGTGAGTCCAGAGAGTGCACTGGCACCACTGGGGATGCAGTGCCGTGAGTCCAGAGAGTGCACTGGCACCACTGGGGATTCAGTGCAGTGACTCCAGAGAGTACACTGGCACCACTGGGGATGCAGTGCGGTGAGTCCAGAGAGTGCACTGGCACCACTGGGGATGCAGTGCAGTGACTCCAGAGAGTGCCCTGGAACCACTGGGGATGCACTGCAGTGAGTCCAGAGAGTGCACTGGCACCACTGGGGATGCAGTGCAGTGAGTCCAGAGAGTGCACCTACACCACTAGGTATGCAGTGCAGTGAGTCCAGAGAGTGCACTGGCACCACTGGGGATGCACCCCGGTGAGTCCAGAGAGTGCACTGGCACCACTGGGAATGCAGTGCAGTGAGTCCAGAGAGTGCACTGGCACCACTGGGGATGAAGTGCAGTGACTCCAGAGAGTGCACTGGCACTACTGGGGATGCAGTGCAGTGAGTCCAGAGAGTGCACTGGCACCACTGGGGATGCAGTGCAGTGAGTCCAGAGAGTGCACTGGCACCACTGGGGATGCAGTGCAGTGAGTCCAGAGAGTGCACTGGCACCAGTGGGGATGCAGTGCAGTGAGTCCAGAGAGTGCACTGGCACCACTGGGGATGCAGTGCAGTGAGTCCAGAGAGTGCACTGGCACCACTCAGGATGTACTGTAGTGACTACAGAGAGTGCACTGGCACCACTGGGGATGCACTGCAGTGAGTCCAGAGAGTGCACTGGCACCACTGGGGATGCAGTGCAGTGACTCCAGAGAGTGCACTGGCACCACTGGGGATGCAGTGCAGTGAGTCCAGAGAGTGCACTGGCACCACTGGGGATGCAGTGCAGTGAGTCCAGAGAGTGCACTGGCACCACTGGGGGTGCAGTGCAGTGAGTCCAGAGAGTGCACTGGGGCCACTGGGGATGCAATGCAGTGACTCCAAAGAGTGCACTGGCACCACTGGGGATGCACCCCGGTGAGTCCAGAGAGTGCACTGGCACCACTGGGGATGCACCCCGGTGAGTCCAGAGAGTACACTGGCACCACTGGGGATTCACCCCGGTGAGTCCAGAGAGTGCACTGGCACCACTGGGGATGCAGTGCAGTGAGTGCAGAGAGTGCACTGGCACCACTGGGGATGCAGTGCAGTGAGTCCAGAGAGTGCACTGGCACCACTGGGGATGCAGTGCACTGAGTCCAGAGATTTCACTGGCACCACTGGGGATGCAGTGCAGTGACTCCAGAGAGTGCACTGGCACCACTGGGGATGCACCCCGGTGAGTCCAGAGAGTGCACTGGCACCACTGGGGATGCAGTGCAGTGAGTCCAGAGAGTGCACTGGCACCACTGGAGATGAAGTGCAGTGACTCCAGAGAGTGCACTGGCACTACTGGGGATACAGTGCAGTGACTCCAAAGAGTGCACTGGCACCACTGGGGATGCAGTGCAGTGAGTCCAGAGAGTGCACTGGCACCACTGGGGATGCAGTGCAGTGAGTCCAGAGAGTGCACTGGCACCACTGGGGATGCACTGCAGTGCCTCCAGAGAGTGCACTGGCACCACTGGGGATGCAGTGTCGTGAGTCCAGAGAGTGCACTGGCACCACTGGGGATGCAGTGCAGTGAGTCCAGAGAGTGCACTGGCACCACTGGGGATGCACTGCAGTGACTCCAGAGAGTGCACTGGCACCACTGGGGATGTACTGTAGTGACTCCAGAGAGTGCACTGGCACCACTGGGGATGCACTGCAGTGAGTACAGAGAGTGCACTGGCACCAATGGGGATGCAGTGCAGTGAGTCCAGAGAGTGCACTGGCACCACTGGGGATGCACTGCGCTGAGGCCAGAGAGTGCACTGGCAGCACTGGGGATGCAGTGGAGTGAGTCCACAGAGTGCACTGGCACCAGTAAGGATGCAGTGCAGTGACTCCAGAGAGTGCACTGGCACCACTGGGGATGCAGTGCAGTGAGTCCAGAGAGTGCACTGGCACCACTGGGGATGCAGTGCAGTGAGTCCAGAGAGTGCACTGGCACCACTGGGGATGCAGTGCAGTGACTCCAAAGAGTGCACTGGCACCACTGGGGATGCACCCCGGTGAGTCCAGAGAGTGCACTGGCACCACTGGGGATGCACTGCTGTGACTCCAGAGAGTGCACTGGCACCACTGGGGATGCAGTGCAGTGAGTCCAGAGAGTGAACTGGCAGCACTGGGAATGCAGTGCAGTGAGTCCCGAGAGTGCACTGGCACCACTGGGGATGCAGTGCAGTGAGTCCAGAGAGTGCACTGGCACCACTGGGGATGCAGTGCGGTGAGTCCAGAGAGTGCACTGGCACCACTGGGGATGCAGTGCAGTGAGTCCAGAGAGTGCACTGGCACCACTGGGGATGCACTGCAGTGAGTCCAGAGAGTGCACTGGCACCACTGGGGATGCAGTGCAGTGAGTCCAGAGAGTGCACTGGCACCAGTGGGGATGCAGTGCAGTGAGTCCAGAGAGTGCACTGGCACCACTGGGGATGCAGTGCAGTGAGTCCAGAGAGTGCACTGGCACCACTGGGGATGCAGTGCAGTGAGTCCAGAGAGTGCACTGGCACCACTGGGGATCCAGTGCAGTAAGTCCAGAGAGTGCACTGGCACCACTGGGGATGCAGTGCAGTGAGTCCAGAGAGTGCACTGGCACCACTGGGGGTGCAGTGCAGTGAGTCCAGAGAGTGCCCTGTCGCCACTGGGGATGCTATGCAGTGAGTCCAGAGAGTGCACTGGCACCACTGGGGATGCAGTGCAGTGATTTAAGAGAGTGCACTGGCACCACTGGGGATGCAGTGCAGTGAGTCCAGAGAGTGCACTGGCACCACTGGGGATGCAGTGCAGTGAGTCCAGAGAGTGCACTGGCACCACTGGTGATGCAGTGCAGTGAGTCCAGAGAGTGCACTGGCTCCACTGGGTATGCACTGTAGTGACTCCAGAGAGTGCACTGGCACTACTGGAGATGCAGTGCAGTGAGTCCAGAGAGTGCACTGGCACCACTGGGGATGCAGTGCAGTGAGTCCAGAGAGTGCACTGGCACCACTGGGGATGCAGTGCAGTGAGTCCAGAGAGTGCACTGGCACCACTGGAGATGCAGTGCAGTGAGTCCAGAGAGTGCACTGGCACCACTGGGGATCCAGTGCAGTGAGTCCAGAGAGTGCACTGGCACCACTGGGGATGCAGTGCAGTGACTCCAGAGAGTGCACTGGCACCACTGGGGATCCAGTGCAGTGACTCCATAGAGTGCACTGGCACCACTGGGGTGCAGTGCAGTGAGTCCAGAGAGTGCACTGGCGCCACTGGGGATGCAATGCAGTGACTCCAAAGAGTGCACTGGCACCACTTGGGATGCAGTGCAGTGACTCCAGAGAGTGCACTGGCACCACTGGGGATGCAGTGCAGTGAGTCCAGAGAGTGCACTGGCACCACTGGGGATGCAGTGCAGTGAGTCCAGAGAGTGCACTGGCGCCAATGGCGAATAAGTGCAGTGAGTCCAGAGAGTGCACTGGCGCCACTGGGGATGCAGTGCAGTGATTCCAGAGAGTGCACTGGCACCACTGGGGATGCAGTGCAGTGAGTCCAGAGAGTGCACTGGCACCACTGGGGATGCAGTGCGGTGAGTCCCGAGAGTGCACTGGCACCACTGGGGATGCAGTGCAGTGAGTCCAGAGAGTGCACTGGCACCACTGGGGATGCAGTGCAGTGACTCCAGAGTGTGCACTGGCACCAATGGGGATGCAGTGCGGTGAGTCCAGAGAGTGCACTGGCACCACTGGGGATGCAGTGCAGTGAGTCCAGAGAGTACACTGGAACCACTGGGAATGCACCCCGGTGACTCCAGAGAGTGCACTGGCACCACTGGGGATGCAGTGCAGTGAGTCCAGAGAGTGCACTGGCACCACTGGGGATGCACTGCAATGAGTCCAGAGAGTGCACTGGCACCACTAAGGATGTACTGCAGTGAGTCCAGAGAGTGCAGTGGCACCACTGGGGATGCAGTGCAGTGAGTCCAGAGAGTGCACTGGCACCACTAAGGATGCACTGTAGTGACTCCAGAGAGTGCACTGTCACCACTGGGGATGCACTGCAGTGAGTCCAGAGAGTGCACTGGCACCACTGGGGATGCAGTGCAGTGAGTCCAGAGAGTGCACTGGCACCACTGGGGATGCAGTGCAGTGAGTCCAGAGAGTGCACTGGCACCACTAGGGATGCAGTGCAGTGACTACAGAGAGTGAACTGGCACCACTGGGGATGCAGTGCTGTGAGTCCCGAGAGTGCACAGGCACCAATGGGGATGCGCTGCAGTGAGTCCAGAGAGTGAACTGGCACCACTGGGGATGCACTGCAGTGAGTCCAGAGAGTGCACTGACACCACTGGGTATGAAGTGCAGTGACTCCAGAGAGTGCAGTGGCACCACTGGGGATGCAATGCAGTGACTCCAGAGAGTGCACTGGCACCACTGGGGATGCACCCCGGTGAGTCCAGAGAGTGCAGTGGCACCACTGGGGATGCAGTGCAGTGAGTCCAGAGAGTGCACTGGCACCACTGGGTATGAAGTGCAGTGACTCCAGAGAGTGCAGTGGCACCACTGGGGATGCAATGCAGTGACTCCAGAGAGTGCACTGGCACCACTGGGGATGCACTGCAGTGAGTCCAGAGAGTGCACTGGCACCACTGGGGATGCAGTGCAGTGAGTCCAGAGAGTGCACTGGCACCACTGGGTATGAAGTGCAGTGAGTCCAGAGAGTGCACTGGCACTGCTAGGGATACAGTGCAGTGACTCCAGAGAGTGCACTGGCACCACTGGGGATGCAGTGCAGTGAGTCAAGAGAGTGCACTGGCACCACTGGGGATGCACTGCAGTGAGTCCAGAGAGTGCACTGGCGCCACTGGGGATGCACTGCAGTGACTCCAGAGAGTGCACTGGCGCCATTGGGGATGCACTGCAGTGACTCCAGAGAGTGCACTGGCGCCACTGGGGATGCAGTGCAGTGAGTCCAGAGAGTGCACTGGCACCACTGGGGATGCAGTGCAGTGACTACAGAGAGTGAGCTGGCACCAGTGGTGATGCAGTGCAGTGAGTCCCGAGAGTGCACAGGCACCAATGGGGATGCACTGCAGTGATTCCAGAGAGTGCACTGGCACCACTGGGGATGCAGTGCAGTGAGTCCAGAGAGTGCACTGGCACCACTGGGGATGCAGTGCGGTGAGTCCAGAGAGTGCACTGGAACCACTGGGGATGCAGTGCAGTGAGTCCAGAGATTTCACTGGCACCACTGGGGATGCACTGCAGTGATTCCAGAGAGTGCACTGGCACCACTGGGGATGCAGTGCAGTGAGTCCAGAGAGTGCACTGTCACCACTGGGGATGCACTGCAGTGAGTCCAGAGAGTGCACTGGCACCACTGGGAATGCAGTGCAGTGAGTCCAGAGAGTGCACTGGCACCCCTGGGGATGCACTGCAGTGAGTCCAGAGAGTGCACTGGCACCACTGGGGATGCAGTGCAGTGACTACAGAGAGTGAACTGGCACCACTGGGGATGCAGTGCAGTGAGTCCCGAGAGTGCACAGGCACCAATGGGGATGCGCTGCAGTGAGTCCAGAGAGTGAACTGGCACCACTGGGGATGCACTGCAGTGAGTCCAGAGAGTGCACTGGCACCACTGGGTATGAAGTGCAGTGACTCCAGAGAGTGCAGTGGCACCACTGGGGATGCAATGCAGTGACTCCAGAGAGTGCACTGGCACCACTGGTGATGCACCCGGTGAGTCCAGAGAGTGCACTGGCACCACTGGGGATGCACTGCAGTGAGTCCAGAGAGTGCACTGGCACCACTGGGTATGAAGTGAAGTGACTCCAGAGAGTGCAGTGGCACCACTGGGGATGCAATGCAGTGACTCCAGAGAGTGCACTGGCACCACTGGGGATGCACCCCGGTGAGTCCAGAGAGTGCACTGGCACCACTGGGGATGCAGTGCAGTGAGTCCCGAGAGTGCACTGGCACCACTGGGTATGAAGTGCAGTGAGTCCAGAGAGTGCACTGGCACTGCTAGGGATACAGTGCAGTGACTCCAGAGAGTGCACTGGCACCACTGGGGATGCAGTGCAGTGAGTCTAGAGAGTGCACTGGCAACACTGGGGATGCACTGCAGTGAGTCCAGAGAGTGTACTGGCGCCACTGGGGATGCACTGCAGTGACTCCAGAGAGTGCACTGGTGTCATTGGGGATGCACTGCAGTGACTCCAGAGAGTGCACTGGCGCCACTGGGGATGCAGTGCAGTGACTACAGAGAGTGAGCTGGCACCACTGGTGATGCAGTGCAGTGAGTCCAGAGAGTGCACAGGCACCAATGGGGATGCACTGCAGTGATTCCAGAGAGTGCCCTGGCACCACTGGGGATGCAGTGCAGTGAGTCCAGAGAGTGCACTGGCACCACTGGGGATGCAGTGCGGTGAGTCCAGAGAGTGCACTGGCACCACTGGGGATGCAGTGCAGTGAGTCCAGAGAGTGCACTGGAACCACTGGGGATGCAGTGCAGTGAGTCCAGAGATTTCACTGGCACCACTGGGGATGCCCTGCAGTGACTCCAAAGAGTGAACTGGCACCACTGGGGATGCAGTGCAGTGAGTCCAGAGAGTGCACTGGCACCACTGGGGATGCAGTGCAGTGAGTCTAGAGAGTGCACTGGCACCACTGGGGATGCAGTGCAGTGAGTCCAGAGAGTGCACTGGAACGACTGGGGATGCACCCCGGTGACTCCAGAGAGTGCACTGGCACCACTGGGGATGCAGTGCAGTGAGTCCAGAGAGTGCACTGGCACCACTAAGGATGTACTGTAGTGACTCCAGAGAGTGCACTGGCACCACTGGGGATGCAGTGCAGTGAGTCCCGAGAGTGCACTGGCACCACTGGTGATGCAGTGCAGTGAGTCCAGAGAGTGCACTGGCACCACTGGGGATGCAGTGCAGTGACTCCAGAGAGTGCACTGGCACCACTGGGGATGTAGTGCGGTGACTCCAGAGAGTGCACTGGCACCACTGGGGTGCAGTGCAGTGAGTCTAGAGAGTGCACTGGCGCCACTGGGGATGCAATGCAGTGACTCCAAAGAGTGCACTGGCACCACTTGGGATGCAGTGCAGTGAGTCCAGAGAGTGCACTGGCACCACTGGGGATGCAGTGCAGTGAGTCCAGAGAGTGCACTGGCACCACTGGGGATGCAGTGCAGTGAGTCCAGAGAGTGCACTGGCGCCAATGGCGAATAAGTGCAGTGAGTCCAGAGAGTGCACTGGCGCCACTGGGGATGCAGTGCAGTGATTCCAGAGAGTGCACTGGCACCACTGGGGATGCAGTGCAGTGAGTCCAGAGAGTGCACTGGCACCACTGGGGATGCAGTGCAGTGAGTCCAGAGAGTGCACTGGCACCACTGGGGATGCAGTGCAGTGAGTCCAGAGAGTGCACTGACGCCAATGGCGAATAAGTGCAGTGAGTCCAGAGAGTGCACTGGCGCCACTGGGGATGCAGTGCAGTGATTCCAGAGAGTGCACTGGCACCACTGGGGATGCAGTGCAGTGAGTCCAGAGAGTGCACTGGCACCACTGGGGATGCAGTGCAGTGAGTCCAGAGAGTGCACTGGCACCACTGGGGATGCAGTGCGGTGAGTCCAGAGAGTGCACTGGCACCACTGGGGATGCAGTGCAGTGAGTCCAGAGAGTGCACTGGCACCACTGGGGATGCAGTGCAGTGACTCCAGAGTGTGCACTGGCACCACTGGGGATGCAGTGCGGTGAGTCCAGAGAGTGCACTGGCACCACTGGGGATGCAGTGCAGTGAGTCCAGAGAGTACACTGGAACCACTGGGAATGCACCCCGGTGACTCCAGAGAGTGCACTGGCACCACTGGGGATGCAGTGCAGTGAGTCCAGAGAGTGCACTGGCACCACTGGGGATGCACTGCAATGAGTCCAGAGAGTGCACTGGCACCACTAAGGATGTACTGCAGTGAGTCCAGAGAGTGCAGTGGCACCACTGGGGATGCAGTGCAGTGAGTCCAGAGAGTGCACTGGCACCACTAAGGATGCACTGTAGTGACTCCAGAGAGTGCACTGTCACCACTGGGGATGCACTGCAGTGAGTCCAGAGAGTGCACTGGCACCACTGGGGATGCAGTGCAGTGAGTCCAGAGAGTGCACTGGCACCACTGGGGATGCACTGCAGTGAGTCCAGAGAGTGCACTGGCACCACTGGGGATGCAGTGCAGTGACTACAGAGAGTGAACTGGCACCACTGGGGATGCAGTGCTGTGAGTCCCGAGAGTGCACAGGCACCAATGGGGATGCGCTGCAGTGAGTCCAGAGAGTGAACTGGCACCACTGGGGATGCAGTGCAGTGAGTCCAGAGAGTGCACTGGCACCACTGGGTATGAAGTGCAGTGACTCCAGAGAGTGCAGTGGCACCACTGGGGATGCAATGCAGTGACTCCAGAGAGTGCACTGGCACCACTGGGGATGCACCCCGGTGAGTCCAGAGAGTGCAGTGGCACCACTGGGGATGCAGTGCAGTGAGTCCAGAGAGTGCACTGGCACCACTGGGTATGAAGTGCAGTAACTCCAGAGAGTGCAGTGGCACTACTGGGGATGCAATGCAGTGACTCCAGAGAGTGCACTGGCACCACTGGGGATGCACTGCAGTGAGTCCAGAGAGTGCACTGGCACCACTGGGGATGCAGTGCAGTGAGTCCAGAGAGTGCACTGGCACCACTGGGGATGCAGTGCAGTGAGTCCAGAGAGTGCACTGGCACCACTGGGGATGCAGTGCAGTGAGTCCAGAGAGTGCACTGGCGCCACTGGGGATGCAGTGCAGTGAGTCAAGAGAGTGCACTGGCACCACTGGGGATGCACTGCAGTGAGTCCAGAGAGTGCACTGGCGCCACTGGGGATGCACTGCAGTGACTCCAGAGAGTGCACTGGCGCCATTGGGGATGCACTGCAGTGACTCCAGAGAGTGCACTGGCGCCACTGGGGATGCAGTGCAGTGAGTCCAGAGAGTGCACTGGCACCACTGGGGATGCAGTGCAGTGACTACAGAGAGTGAGCTGGCACCACTGGTGATGCAGTGCAGTGAGTCCCGAGAGTGCACAGGCACCAATTGGGAATGCACTGCAGTGATTCCAGAGAGTGCACTGGCACCACTGGGGATGCAGTGCAGTGAGTCCAGAGAGTGCACTGGCACCACTGGGGATGCAGTGCGGTGAGTCCAGAGAGTGCACTGGCACCACTGGGGATGCAGTGCAGTGAGTCCAGAGAGTGCACTGGAACCACTGGGGATGCAGTGCAGTGAGTCCAGAGATTTCACTGGCACCACTGGGGATGCACTGCAGTGAGTCCAGAGAGTGCACTGGCACCACTGGGGATGCAGTGCAGTGAGTCCAGAGAGTGCACTGTCACCACTGGGGATGCACTGCAGTGAGTCCAGAGAGTGCACTGGCACCACTGGGAATGCAGTGCAGTGAGTCCAGAGAGTGCACTGGCACCACTGGGGATGCACTGCAGTGAGTCCAGAGAGTGCACTGGCACCACTGGGGATGCAGTGCAGTGACTACAGAGAGTGAACTGGCACCACTGGGGATGCAGTGCAGTGAGTCCCGAGAGTGCACAGGCACCAATGGGGATGCGCTGCAGTGAGTCCAGAGAGTGAACTGGCACCACTGGGGATGCACTGCAGTGAGTCCAGAGAGTGCACTGGCACCACTGGGTATGAAGTGCAGTGACTCCAGAGAGTGCAGTGGCACCACTGGGGATGCAATGCAGTGACTCCAGAGAGTGCACTGGCACCACTGGGTATGAAGTGAAGTGACTCCAGAGAGTGCAGTGGCACCACTGGGGATGCAATGCAGTGACTCCAGAGAGTGCACTGGCACCACTGGGGATGCACCCCGGTGAGTCCAGAGAGTGCACTGGCACCACTGGGGATGCAGTGCAGTGAGTCCAGAGAGTGCACTGGCACCACTGGGTATGAAGTGCAGTGAGTCCAGAGAGTGCACTGGCACTGCTAGGGATACAGTGCAGTGACTCCAGAGAGTGCACTGGCACCACTGGGGATGCAGTGCAGTGAGTCTAGAGAGTGCACTGGCAACACTGGGGATGCACTGCAGTGAGTCCAGAGAGTGCACTGGCGCCACTGGGGATGCAGTGCAGTGACTACAGAGAGTGAGCTGGCACCACTGGTGATGCAGTGCAGTGAGTCCCGAGAGTGCACAGGCACCAATGGGGATGCACTGCAGTGATTCCAGAGAGTGCCCTGGCACCACTGGGGATGCAGTGCAGTGAGTCCAGAGAGTGCACTGGCACCACTGGGGATGCAGTGCGGTGAGTCCAGAGAGTGCACTGGCACCACTGGGGATGCAGTGCAGTGAGTCCAGAGAGTGCACTGGCACCACTGGGGATGCAGTGCAGTGAGTCCAGAGATTTCACTGGCACCACTGGGGATGCCCTGCAGTGACTCCAAAGAGTGAACTGGCACCACTGGGGATGCAGTGCAGTGAGTCCAGAGAGTGCACTGGCACCACTGGGGATGCAATGCAGTGACTCCAAAGAGTGCACTGGCACCACTGGGGATGCACCCCGGTGAGTCCAGAGAGTGCACTGGCACCACTGGGGATGCAGTGCAGTGAGTCCAGAGAGTGCACTGGCACCAGTGGGTATGCACTGCAGTGATTCCAGAGAGTGCAGTGGCACCACTGGGGATGCAGTGCAGTGAGTCCAGAGAGTGCACTGGCACCACTGGGGATGCAGTGCAGTGACTCCAGAGAGTGCACTGGCACCACTGGGGATCCAGTGCAGTAAGTCCAGAGAGTGCACTGGCACCACTGGGGATGCAGTGCAGTGACTCCAGAGAGTGCACTGGCACCACTGGGGGTGCAGTGCAGTGAGTCCAGAGAGTGCACTGGCGCCACTGGGGATGCAATGCAGTGACTCCAAAGAGTGCACTGGCACCACTGGGGATGCAACCTGGTGAGTCCAGAGAGTGCACTGGCACCACTGTGGATGCAGTGCAGTGAGTCCAGAGAGTGCACTGGCACCACTGGGGATGCAGTGCAGTGAGTCCAGAGAGTGCACTGGCGCCACTGGGGATGCAGTGCAGTGAGTCCAGAGAGTGCACTGGCACCACTGGGGATGCAGTGCAGTGATTCCAGAGAGTGCACTGGCACCACTGGGGATGCAGTGCAGTGAGTCCAGAGAGTGCACTGGCACCACTGGGGATGCAGTGCAGTGAGTCCAGAGAGTGCACTGGCACCACTGGGGATGCAGTGCGGTGAGTCCAGAGATTGCACTGGCACCACTGGGGATTCAGTGCAGTGAGTCCAGAGAGTGTACTGGCACCACTGGGGATGAAGTGCAGTGACTCCAGAGAGTGCACTGGCACCACTGGGGATGCAGTGCGGTGAGTCCAGAGAGTGCACTGGCACCACTGTGGATGCAGTGCAGTGAATCCAGAGAGTGCACTGGAACCACTGGGAATGCACCCCGGTGACTCCAGAGAGTGCACTGGCACCACTGGGGATGCAGTGCAGTGAGTCCAGAGAGTGCACTGGCACCACTGGGGATGCAGTGCAGTGAGTCCAGAGAGTGCACTGGCACCACTAAGGATGTACTGCAGTGAGTCCAGAGAGTGCACTGGCACCACTGGGGATCCAGTGCAGTGAGTCCAGAGAGTGCACTGGCACCACTAAGGATGCACTGTAGTGACTCCAGAGAGTTCAATGGCACCACTGGGGATGCAGTGCAGTGAGTCCAGAGAGTGCACTGGCACCACTGGGCATGCAGTGCAGTAAGTCCAGAGAGTGCACTGGCACCACCGGGGATGCACTGCAGTGACTCCACAGAGTGCACTGGCACCACTAAGGATGTACTGTAGTGACTCCAGAGAGTGCACTGGCACCACTGGGGATGCAGTGCAGTGAGTCCAGAGAGTGCACTGGCACCACTGGGGATGCAGTGCAGTGAGTCCAGACAGTGCACTGGCACCACTGGGGATGCAGTGCAGTGAGTCCAGAGAGTGCACTGGCACCACTGGGGATGCAGTGCAGTGAGTCCAGAGAGTGCACTGGCACCACTGGGGATGCAGTGCAGTGACTACAGAGAGGGAACTGGCACCAGTGGGGATGCACTGCAGTGAGTCCACAGAGTGCACTGGCACCAATGGGGATGCAGTGCGGTGAGTCCAGAGAGTTCACTGGCACCACTGGGGATGCAGTGCAGTGAGTCCAGAGAGTGCACTGGCACCACTGGGGATGCAGTGCGGTGAGTCCAGAGAGTGCACTGGAACCACTGGGGATGCACCGCAGTGAGTCCAGAGATTTCACTGGCACCACTGGGGATGCCCTGCAGTGACTCCAAAGAGTGAACTGGCACCACTGGGGATGCAGTGCAGTGAGTCCAGAGAGTGCACTGGCACCACTGGGGATGCAGTGCAGTGAGTCCAGAGAGTGCACTGGCACCACTGGGGATGCACTGCGGTGAGTCCAGAGAGTGCACTGGCACCACTGGTGATGCAGTGCAGTGACTCCAGAGAGTGCACTGGCACCAGTGGCGATGCAGTGCAGTGAGTCCAGAGAGTGCACTGGCACCACTGGGGATGCAGTGCAGTGAGTCCAGAGAGTGCACTGGCACCACTGGGGATGCACTGCAGTGAGTGCAGAGAGTGCACTGGCACCACTGGGGATGCAGTGCAGTGACTCCAGAGAGTGCACTGGCACCACTGGGGATGCAGTGCAGTGAGTCCAGAGAGTGCACTGGCACCACTGGGGATGCAGTGCAGTGAGTCCAGAGAGTGCACTGGCACCACTGGGGATGCAGTGCAGTGAGTCCAGAGAGTGCACTGGCACCACTGGGGATGCACTGCAATGACTCTAGAGCGTGCACTGGCACCACTGGGGATGCACTGCGCTGAGTCCAGAGAGTGCACTGGCACCACTGGGGATGCAGTGCAGTGAGTCCAGAGAGTGCACTGGCACCACTGGGGATGCAGTGCAGTGAGTCCAGAGAATGCACTGGCACCAGTGGGGATGCAGTGCAGTGAGTCCAGAGAGTGCACTGGCACCACTGGGGATGCAGTGCGGTGAGTCCAGAGAGTGCACTGGCGCCACTGGGGATGCAGTGCAGTGAGTCCAGAGAGTGCACTGGCACCACTGGGGATGCACTGCAGTGACTCCAGAGAGTGCACTGGCACCACTGGGGATGCAGTGCAGTGAGTCCAGAGAGTGAACTGGCAGCACTGGGAATGCAGTGCAGTGAGTCCCGAGAGTGCACTGGCACCAATGGGGATGCACTGCAGTGAGTCCAGAGAGTGCACTGGCACCACTGGGGATGCAGTGCTGTGAGTCCAGAGAGTTCACTGGCACCACTAGGGATGCCCTGCAGTAACACCAAAGAGTGCACTGGCACCACTGGGGATGCAGTGCGGTGAGTCCAGAGAGTCCACTGGCACCACTGGGGATGCACTGCCGTGAGTCCAGAGAGTGCACTGGCACCACTGGGGATGCACTGGCGTGAGTCCAGAGAGTGCACTGGCACCACTGGGGATGCAGTGCATTGCGTCCAGAGATTTCACTAGCACCACTGGGGATGCAGTGCAGTGAGTCCAGAGAGTGCACTGGCACCACTGGGGATGCAGTGCAGTGAGTCCAGAGAGTGCACTGGCACCACTGGGGTTGCACTGCAGTGAGTCCTGAGAGTGCACTGGCACCACTGGGGATGCAGTGCGGTGAGTCCAGAGAGTGCACTGGAACCAATGGGGATGCAATGCAGTAACTTCAGAGAGTGCACTGGCACCACTGGGGATGCAGTGCAGTGAGTCCAGAGAGTGCACTGGCACCACTGGGAATGCAGTGCAGTGAGTCCAGAGAGTGCACTGGAACCACTGGGGATGCACCCCGGTGACTCCAGAGTGCACTGGCACCACTGGGGATGCAGTGCAGTGAGTCCAGAGAGTGCACTGGCACCACTGGGGATGCAGTGCAGTGACTCAAGAGAGTGCACTGGCACCACTGGGGATGCAGTGCAGTGAGTCCAGGGAGTGCACTGGCACCACTGGGGATGCAGTGCAGTAAGTCCAGAGAGTGCACTGGCACCACCTGGGATGCACTGCAGTGACTCCACAGAGTGCACTGGCGCCACTAAGGATGTACTGTAGTGACTCCAGAGAGTGCACTGGCACCACTGGGGATGCAGTGCAGTGAGTCCAGAGAGTGCACTGGCACCACTGGGGATGCAGTGCAGTGACTCAAGAGAGTGCACTGGCACCACTGGGGATGCAGTGCAGTGAGTCCAGAGAGTGCACTGGCACCACTGGGGATGCAGTGCAGTGAGTCCAGAGAGTGCACTGGCACCACTGGGGATGCAGTGCAGTGAGTCCAGAGAGTGCACTGGCAGCACTAAGGATGCACTGTAGTGACTCCAGAGAGTGCACTGGCACCACTGGGGATGCAGTGCAGTGAGTCCAGAGAGTGCACTGGCACCACTGGGGATGCAGTGCAGTGAGTCCAGAGAGTGCACTGGCACCACTGGGCATGCAGTGCAGTAAGTCCAGAGAGTGCACTGGCACCACCTGGGATGCACTGCAGTGACTCCACAGAGTGCACTGATACCACTGGGGATGCAGTGCAGTGAGTCCAGAGAGTGCACTGGCACCACTGGGGATGCAGTGCAGTGAGTCCAGAGAGTGCACTGGCACCACTGGGGATGCAGTGCAGTGACTACAGAGAGGGAACTGGCACCAGTGGGGATGCACTGCAGTGAGTCCACAGAGTGCACTGGCACCAATGGGGATGCAGTGCGGTGATTCCAGTGAGTGCACTGGCACCACTGGGGATGCAGTGCAGTGAGTCCAGAGAGTGCACTGGCACCACTGGGGATGCAGTGCGGTGACTCCAGAGAGTGCACTGGCACCACTGGGGATGCAGTGCGGTGAGTCCAGAGAGTGCACTGGAACCACTGGGGATGCAGTGCAGTGAGTCCAGAGATTTCACTGGCACCACTGGGGATGCAGTGCAGTGAGTCCAGAGAGTGCACTGGCACCACTGGGGATGCACTGCAGTGAGTCCAGAGAGTGCACTGGCACCACTGGGGATGCAATGCAGTGAGTCCAAAGAGTGCACTGGCACCACTGGGGATGCACCACGGTGAGTCCAGAGAGTGCACTGGCACCACTGGGGATGCAGTGCAGTGAGTCCAGAGAGTGCACTGGCACCACTGGGGATGCACTGCAGTGATTCCAGAGAGTGCACTGGCACCACTGGGGATGCAGTGCAGTGAGTCCAGAGAGTGCACTGGCACCACTGGGGATGCAGTGCGGTGAGTCCAGAGAGTGCACTGGCACCACTGGGGATGCAGTGCAGTGAGTCCAGAGAGTGCACTGGCACCACTGGGGATGCAGTGCAGTGAGTCCAGAGAGTGCACTGGAGCCACTGGGGATGCACCCCGGTGACTCCAGAGAGTGCACTGGCACCACTGGGGATGCAGTGCAGTGAGTCCAGAGAGTGCACTGGCACCACTGGGGATGCAGTGCAGTGAGTCCAGAGAGTGCACTGGCACCACTGGGGATGTACTGTAGTGACTCCAGAGAGTGCACTGGCACCACTGGGGATGCAGTGCAGTGAGTCCAGAGAGTGCACTGGCACCACTGGGGATGCAGTGCAGTGAGTCCAGAGAGTGCACTGGCACCACTGGGGATGCACTGCAGTGAGTCCAGAGAGTGCACTGGCACCACTGGGGATGCAGTGCAGTGAGTCCAGAGATTTCACTGGCACAACTGGGGATGCACTGCAGTGAGTCCAGAGAGTGCACTGGCACCACTGGGGATGCAGTGCAGTGAGTCCAGAGAGTGCACTGGCACCACTGGGGATGCAGTTCAGTGAGTCCAGAGAGTGCACTGGCACCACTGGGGATGCAGTGCGGTGAGTCCAGAGAGTGCACTGGCACCACTGGGGATGCAGTGCAGTGAGTCCAGAGAGTGCACTGGCACCACTGGGGATGCAGTGCAGTGACTACAGAGAGGGAACAGGCACCAGTGGGGATGCACTGCAGTGAGTCCACAGAGTGCACTGGCACCAATGGGGATGCAGTGCGGTGATTCCAGTGAGTGCACTGGCACCACTGGGGATGCAGTGCAGTGAGTCCAGAGAGTGCACTGGCACCACTGGGGATGCAGTGCGGTGAGTCCAGAGAGTGCACTGGTACCACTGGGGATGCAGTGCAGTGAGTCCAGAGAGTGCACTGGCACCACTGGGGATGTACTGTAGTGACTCCAGAGAGTGCACTGGCACCACTGGGGATGCAGTGCAGTGAGTCCAGAGAGTGCACTGGCACCACTGGGGATGCACTGCAGTGAGTCCAGAGAGTGCACTGGCACCACTGGGGATGCAGTGCAGTGAGTCCAGAGATTTCACTGGCACAACTGGGGATGCACTGCAGTGAGTCCAGAGAGTGCACTGGCACCACTGGGGATGCAGTGCAGTGAGTCCAGAGAGTGCACTGGCACCACTGGGGATGCAGTTCAGTGAGTCCAGAGAGTGCACTGGCACCACTGGGGATGCAGTGCGGTGAGTCCAGAGAGTGCACTGGCACCACTGGGGATGCAGTGCAGTGAGTCCAGAGAGTGCACTGGCACCACTGGGGATGCAGTGCAGTGACTACAGAGAGGGAACAGGCACCAGTGGGGATGCACTGCAGTGAGTCCACAGAGTGCACTGGCACCAATGGGGATGCAGTGCGGTGATTCCAGTGAGTGCACTGGCACCACTGGGGATGCAGTGCAGTGAGTCCAGAGAGTGCACTGGCACCACTGGGGATGCAGTGCGGTGAGTCCAGAGAGTGCACTGGTACCACTGGGGATGCAGTGCGGTGAGTCCAGAGAGTGCACTGGAACCACTTGGGATGCAGTGCAGTGAGTCCAGAGATTTCACTGGCACCACTGGGGATGCCCTGCAGTGACTCCAAAGAGTGAACTGGCACCACTGGGGATGCAGTGCAGTGAGTCCAGAGAGTGCACTGGCACCACTGGGGATGCAGTGCGGTGAGTCCAGAGAGTGCACTGGCACCACTGGGGATGCAGTGCAGTGAGTCCAGAGAGTGCACTGGCACCACTGGGGATGCAGTGCGGTGAGTCCAGAGAGTGCACTGGCACCACTGGGGATGCACCCCGGTGAGTCCAGAGAGTGCACTGGCACCACTGGGGATGCAGTGCTGTGAGTCCAGAGAGTTCACTGGCACCACTAGGGATGCCCTGCAGTAACACCAAAGAGTGCACTGGCACCACTGGGGATGCAGTGCGGTGAGTCCAGAGAGTCCACTGGCACCACTGGGGATGCACTGCCGTGAGTCCAGAGAGTGCACTGGCACCACTGGGGATGCACTGGCGTGAGTCCAGAGAGTGCACTGGCACCACTGGGGATGCAGTGCATTGCGTCCAGAGATTTCACTGGCACCACTGGGGATGCAGTGCAGTGAGTCTAGAGAGTGCACTGGCACCACTGGGGATGCAGTGCAGTGAGTCCAGAGAGTGCACTGGCACCACTGGGGTTGCACTGCAGTGAGTCCAGAGAGTGCACTGGCACCACTGGGGATGCAGTGCGGTGAGTCCAGAGAGTGCACTGGAACCAATGGGGATGCAATGCAGTAACTTCAGAGAGTGCACTGGCACCACTGGGGATGCAGTGCAGTGAGTCCAGAGAGTGCACTGGCACCACTGGGAATGCAGTGGAGTGAGTCCAGAGAGTGCACTGGAACCACTGGGGATGCACCCCGGTGACTCCAGAGTGCACTGGCACCACTGGGGATGCAGTGCAGTGAGTCCAGAGAGTGCACTGGCACCACTGGGGATGCAGTGCAGTGACTCAAGAGAGTGCACTGGCACCACTGGGGATGCAGTGCAGTGAGTCCAGGGAGTGCACTGGCACCACTGGGGATGCAGTGCAGTAAGTCCAGAGAGTGCACTGGCACCACCTGGGATGCACTGCAGTGACTCCACAGAGTGCACTGGCGCCACTAAGGATGTACTGTAGTGACTCCAGAGAGTGCACTGGCACCACTGGGGATGCAGTGCAGTGAGTCCAGAGAGTGCACTGGCACCACTGGGGATGCAGTGCAGTGACTCAGGAGAGTGCACTGGCACCACTGGGGATGCAGTGCAGTGAGTCCAGAGAGTGCACTGGCACCACTGGGGATGCAGTGCAGTGAGTCCAGAGAGTGCACTGGCACCACTGGGGATGCAGTGCAGTGAGTCCAGAGAGTGCACTGGCAGCACTAAGGATGCACTGTAGTGACTCCAGAGAGTGCACTGGCACCACTGGGGATGCAGTGCAGTGAGTCCAGAGAGTGCACTGGCACCACTGGGGATGCAGTGCAGTGAGTCCAGAGAGTGCACTGGCACCACTGGGCATGCAGTGCAGTAAGTCCAGAGAGTGCACTGGCACCACCTGGGATGCACTGCAGTGACTCCACAGAGTGCACTGATACCACTGGGGATGCAGTGCAGTGAGTCCAGAGAGTGCACTGGCACCACTGGGGATGCAGTGCAGTGAGTCCAGAGAGTGCACTGGCACCACTGGGGATGCAGTGCAGTGACTACAGAGAGGGAACTGGCACCAGTGGGGATGCACTGCAGTGAGTCCACAGAGTGCACTGGCACCAATGGGGATGCAGTGCGGTGATTCCAGTGAGTGCACTGGCACCACTGGGGATGCAGTGCAGTGAGTCCAGAGAGTGCACTGGCACCACTGGGGATGCAGTGCGGTGACTCCAGAGAGTGCACTGGCACCACTGGGGATGCAGTGCGGTGAGTCCAGAGAGTGCACTGGAACCACTGGGGATGCAGTGCAGTGAGTCCAGAGATTTCACTGGCACCACTGGGGATGCAGTGCAGTGAGTCCAGAGAGTGCACTGGCACCACTGGGGATGCACTGCAGTGAGTCCAGAGAGTGCACTGGCACCACTGGGGATGCAATGCAGTGAGTCCAAAGAGTGCACTGGCACCACTGGGGATGCACCACGGTGAGTCCAGAGAGTGCACTGGCACCACTGGGGATGCAGTGCAGTAAGTCCAGAGAGTGCACTGGCACCACTGGGGATGCACTGCAGTGATTCCAGAGAGTGCACTGGCACCACTGGGGATGCAGTGCAGTGAGTCCAGAGAGTGCACTGGCACCACTGGGGATGCAGTGCGGTGAGTCCAGAGAGTGCACTGGCACCACTGGGGATGCAGTGCAGTGAGTCCAGAGAGTGCACTGGCACCACTGGGGATGCAGTGCAGTGAGTCCAGAGAGTGCACTGGAGCCACTGGGGATGCACCCCGGTGACTCCAGAGAGTGCACTGGCACCACTGGCGATGCAGTGCAGTGAGTCCAGAGAGTGCACTGGCACCACTGGGGATGCAGTGCAGTGAGTCCAGAGAGTGCACTGGCACCACTAAGGATGTACTGTAGTGACTCCAGAGAGTGCACTGGCACCACTGGGGATGCAGTGCAGTGAGTCCAGAGAGTGAACTGGCACCACTGGGGATGCAGTGCAGTGAGTCCAGAGAGTGCACTGGCACCACTGGGGATGCACTGCAGTGAGTCCAGAGAGTGCACTGGCACCACTGGGGATGCAGTGCAGTGAGTCCAGAGATTTCACTGGCACAACTGGGGATGCACTGCAGTGAGTCCAGAGAGTGCACTGGCACCACTGGGGATGCAGTGCAGTGAGTCCAGAGAGTGCACTGGCACCACTGGGGATGCAGTTCAGTGAGTCCAGAGAGTGCACTGGCACCACTGGGGATGCAGTGCGGTGAGTCCAGAGAGTGCACTGGCACCACTGGGGATGCAGTGCAGTGAGTCCAGAGAGTGCACTGGCACCACTGGGGATGCAGTGCAGTGACTACAGAGAGGGAACAGGCACCAGTGGGGATGCACTGCAGTGAGTCCACAGAGTGCACTGGCACCAATGGGGATGCAGTGCGGTGATTCCAGTGAGTGCACTGGCACCACTGGGGATGCAGTGCAGTGAGTCCAGAGAGTGCACTGGCACCACTGGGGATGCAGTGCGGTGAGTCCAGAGAGTGCACTGGTACCACTGGGGATGCAGTGCGGTGAGTCCAGAGAGTGCACTGGAACCACTTGGGATGCAGTGCAGTGAGTCCAGAGATTTCACTGGCACCACTGGGGATGCCCTGCAGTGACTCCAAAGAGTGAACTGGCACCACTGGGGATGCAGTGCAGTGAGTCCAGAGAGTGCACTGGCACCACTGGGGATGCAGTGCGGTGAGTCCAGAGAGTGCACTGGCACCACTGGGGATGCACCACGGTGAGTCCAGAGAGTGCACTGGCACCACTGGGGATGCAGTGCAGTGAGTCCAGAGAGTTCACTGGCACCACTGGGGATGCACTGCAGTGATTCCAGAGAGTGCACTGGCACCACTGGGGATGCAGTGCAGTGAGTCCAGAGAGTGCACTCGCACCACTGGGGATGCAGTGCGGTGAGTCCAGAGAGTGCACTGGCACCACTGGGGATGCAGTGCGGTGAGTCCAGAGAGTGCACTGGCACCACTGGGGATGCACCCCGGTGAGTCCAGAGAGTGCACTGGTACCACTGGGGATGCAGTGCAGTGAGTCCAGAGAGTGCACTGGAGCCACTGGGGATGCACCCCGGTGACTCCAGAGAGTGCACTGGCACCACTGGGGATGCAGTGCAGTGAGTCCAGAGAGTGCACTGGCACCACTGGGGATGCAGTGCAGTGAGTCCAGAGAGTGCACTGGCACCACTAAGGATGTACTGTAGTGACTCCAGAGAGTGCACTGGCACCACTGGGGATGCAGTGCAGTGAGTCCAGAGAGTGCACTGGCACCACTGGGGATGCACTGCAGTGAGTCCAGAGAGTGCACTGGCACCACTGGGGATGCAGTGCGGTGAGTCCAGAGATTTCACTGGCACAACTGGGGATGCACTGCAGTGAGTCCAGAGAGTGCACTGGCACCACTGGGGATGCACCCTGGTGAGTCCAGAGAGTGCACTGGCACCACTGGGGATGCAGTGCAGTGAGTCCAGAGAGTGCACTGGCACCACTGGGGATGCAGTGCGGTGAGTCCAGAGAGTACACTGGCACCAATGGGGATGAAATGCAGTAACTTCAGAGAGTGCACTGGCACCACTGGGGATGCAGTGCAGTGAGTCCAGAGAGTGCACTGGCACCACTGGGGATGCAGTGCAGTGAGTCCAGAGAGTGCACTGGAACCACTGGGGATGCACCCCGGTGACTCCAGAGTGCACTGGCACCACTGGGGATGCAGTGCAGTGAGTCCAGAGAGTGCACTGGCACCACTGGGGATGCAGTGCAGTGACTCAAGAGAGTGCACTGGCACCACTGGGGATGCAGTGCAGTGAGTCCAGAGAGTGCACTGGCACCACTGGGGATGCAGTGCAGTGAGTCCAGAGAGTGCACTGGCAGCACTAAGGATGCACTGTAGTGACTCCAGAGAGTGCACTGGCACCACTGGGGATGCAGTGCAGTGAGTCCAGAGAGTGCACTGGCACCACTGGGGATGCAGTGCAGTGAGTCCAGAGAGTGCACTGGCACCACTGGGGATGCAGTGCAGTAAGTCCAGAGAGTGCACTGGCACCACCTGGGATGCACTGCAGTGACTCCACAGAGTGCACTGGCACCACTAAGGATGTACTGTAGTGAGTCCAGAGAGTGCACTGGCACCACTGGGGATGCAGTGCAGTGATTTAAGAGAGTGCACTGGCACCACTGGGGATGCAGTGCAGTGATTCCAGAGAGTGCACTGGCACCACTGGGGATGCAGTGCAGTGAGTCCAGAGAGTGCACTGGCAGCACTAAGGATGCACTGTAGTGACTCCAGAGAGTGCACTGGCACCACTGGGGATGCACTGCAGTGAGTCCAGAGAGTGCACTGGCACCACTGGGGATGCAGTGCAGTGAGTCCAGAGAGTGCACTGGCACCACTGGGGATGCAGTGCAGTGAGTCCAGAGAGTGCACTGGCACCACTGGGGATGCAGTGCAGTGACTACAGAGAGTGAACTGGCACCACTGGGGATGCAGTGCAGTGAGTCCCGAGAGTGCACAGGCACCAATGGGGATGCGCTGCAGTGAGTCCAGAGAGTGAACTGGCACCACTGGGGATGCAGTGCAGTGAGTCCAGAGAGTGCACTGGCACCACTGGGGATGCAGTGCAGTGAGTCCAGAGAGTGCACTGGCACCACTGGGGATGCACTGCAGTGAGTCCAGAGAGTGCAATGGCACCACTGGGGATGCCAACCGGTGACTCCAGAGAGTGCACTGGCACCACTGGGGATGCAGTGCAGTGAGTCCAGAGAGTGCACTGGCACCACTGGGTATGAAGTGCAGTGACTCCAGAGAGTGCAGTGGCACCACTGGGATCCAATGCAGTGAGTCCAGAGAGTGCACTGGCACCACTGGGGATGCAGTGCAGTGAGTCCAGAGAGTGCACTGGCACCACCGGGGATGCAGTGCAGTGAGTCCAGAGAGTGCACTGGCACCACTGGGGATGCACTGCAGTGACTCCAGAGAGTGCACTGGCGCCATTGTGGATGCAATGCAGTGACTCCAGAGAGTGCACTGGCGCCACTGGGGATGCAGTGCAGTGAGTCCAGAGAGTGCACTGGCACCACTGGGGATGCACTGCAGTGACTCCAGAGAGTGCACTGGCACCACTGGGGATGCAGTGCAGTGAGTCCAGAGAGTGAACTGGCAGCACTGGGGATGCAGTGCAGTGAGTCCAGAGAGTGCACTGGCACCAATGGGGATGCACTGCAGTGACTCCAGAGAGTGCACTGGCGCCATTGTGGATGCAGTGTAGTGAGTCCAGAGAGTGCACTGGCGCCACTGGGGATGCAGTGCAGTGAGTCCAGAGAGTGCACTGGCACCACTGGGGATGCACTGCAGTGACTCCAGAGAGTGCACTGGCACCACTGGGGATGCAGTGCAGTGATTCCAGAGAGTGCACTGGCACCACTGGGGATGCAGTGAAGTGAGTCCAGAGAGTTCACTGGCACCACTGGGGATGCACTGCAGTAACACCAAAGAGTGCACTGGCACCACTGGGGATGCAGTGCAGTGAGTCCAGAGAGTGCACTGGCACCACTGGGGATGCACTGCAGTGAGCCCAGAGAGTGCACTGGCACCACTGGGGATGCAGTGCGGTGAGTCCAGAGAGTGCACTGGCACCACTGGGGATGCAGTGCAGTGAGTCCAGAGAGTGCAATTGCACCACTGGGGATGCAGTGCAGTGAGTCCAGAGAGTGCACTGGCACCACTGGGGATGCAGTGCAGTGACTCCAGAGAGTGCACTGGCACCAGTGGTGATGCAGTGCAGTGAGTCCAGAGAGTGCACTGGCACCACTGGGGATGCAGTGCAGTGAGTCCAGAGAGTGCACTGGCACCACTGGGGATGCACTGCAGTGATTCCAGAGAGTGCACTGGCACCACTGGGGATGCAGTGCAGTGAGTCCAGAGAGTGCACTGGCACCACTGGGGATGCAGTGCGGTGAGTCCAGAGAGTGCACTGGCACCACTGGGGATGCAGTGCGGTGAGTCCAGAGAGTGCACTGGCACCACTGGGGATGCAGTGCAGTGAGTCCAGAGAGTGCACTGGCACCACTGGGGATGCAGTGCAGTGAGTCCAGAGAGTGCACTGGAGCCACTGGGGATGCACCCCGGTGACTCCAGAGAGTGCACTGGCACCACTGGGGATGCAGTGCAGTGAGTCCAGAGAGTGCACTGGCACCACTGGGGATGCAGTGCAGTGAGCCCAGAGAGTGCACTGGCACCACTAAGGATGTACTGTAGTGACTCCAGAGAGAGCACTGGCACCACTGGGGATGCAGTGCAGTGAGTCCAGAGAGTGCACTGGCACCACTGGGGATGCAGTGCAGTGAGTCCAGAGAGTGCACTGGCACCACTGGGGATGCACTGCAGTGAGTCCAGAGAGTGCACTGGCACCACTGGGGATGCAGTGCAGTGAGTCCAGAGATTTCACTGGCACAACTGGGGATGCACTGCAGTGAGTCCAGAGAGTGCACTGGCACCACTGGGGATGCAGTGCGGTGAGTCCAGAGAGTGCACTGGCACCACTGGTGATGCAGTGCAGTGACTCCAGAGAGTGCACTGGCACCACTGGGGATGCAGTGCAGTGACTACAGAGAGGGAACTGGCACCAGTGGGGATGCACTGCAGTGAGTCCACAGAGTGCACTGGCACCAATGGGGATGCAGTGCGGTGATTCCAGTGAGTGCACTGGCACCACTGGGGATGCAGTGCAGTGAGTCCAGAGAGTGCACTGGCACCACTGGGGATGCAGTGCGGTGAGTCCAGAGAGTGCACTGGCACCACTGGGGATGCAGTGCGGTGAGTCCTGAGAGTGCACTGGAACCACTGGGGATGCAGTGCAGTGAGTCCAGAGATTTCACTGGCACCACTGGGGATGCCCTGCAGTGACTCCAAAGAGTGAACTGGCACCACTGGGGATGCAGTGCAGTGAGTCCAGAGAGTGCACTGGCACCACTGGGGATGCAGTGCGGTGAGTCCAGAGAGTGCACTGGCACCACTGGGGATGCACCACGGTGAGTCCAGAGAGTGCACTGGCACCACTGGGGATGCAGTGCAGTGAGTCCAGAGAGTGCACTGGCACCACTGGGGATGCACTGCAGTGATTCCAGAGAGTGCACTGGCACCACTGGGGATGCAGTGCAGTGAGTCCAGAGAGTGCACTGGCACCACTGGGGATGCAGTGCGGTGAGTCCAGAGAGTGCACTGGCACCACTGGGGATGCAGTGCAGTGAGTCCAGAGAGTGCACTGGCACCGCTGTGGATGCAGTGCAGTGAGTCCAGAGAGTGCACTGGCACCACTGGGGATGCAGTGCAGTGAGTCCAGAGAGTGCACTGGCACCACTAAGGATGTACTGTAGTGACTCCAGAGAGTGCACTGGCACCACTGGGGATGCAGTGCAGTGATTCCAGAGAGTGCACTGGCACCACTGGGGATGCAGTGCAGTGAGTCCAGAGAGTGCACTGGCACCACTGGGGATGCACTGCAGTGAGTCCAGAGAGTGCACTGGCACCACTGGGGATGCAGTGCAGTGAGTCCAGAGATTTCACTGGCACAACTGGGGATGCACTGCAGTGAGTCCAGAGAGTGCACTGGCACCACTGGGGATGCAGTGCAGTGAGTCCAGAGAGTGCACTGGCACCACTGGGGATGCAGTGCAGTGAGTCCAGAGAGTGCACTGGCACCACTGGGGATGCAGTGCGGTGAGTCCAGAGAGTACACTGGCACCAATGGGGATGCAATGCAGTAACTTCAGAGAGTGCACTGGCACCAGTGGGGATGCAGTGCAGTGAGTCCAGAGAGTGCACTGGCACCACTGGGGATGCAGTGCAGTGAGTCCAGAGAGTGCACTGGAACCACTGGTGATGCACCCCGGTGACTCCAGAGTGCACTGGCACCACTGGGGATGCAGTGCAGTGAGTCCAGAGAGTGCACTGGCACCACTGGGGATGCAGTGCAGTGACTCAAGAGAGTGCACTGGCACCACTGGGGATGCAGTGCAGTGAGTCCAGAGAGTGCACTGGCACCACTGGGGATGCAGTGCAGTGAGTCCAGAGAGTGCACTGGCAGCACTAAGGATGCACTGTAGTGACTCCAGAGAGTGCACTGGCACCACTGGGGATGCAGTGCAGTGAGTCCAGAGAGTGCACTGGCACCACTGGGGATGCAGTGCAGTGAGTCCAGAGAGTGCACTGGCACCACTGGGGATGCAGTGCAGTAAGTCCAGAGAGTGCACTGGCACCACCTGGGATGCACTGCAGTGTCTCCACAGAGTGCACTGGCTCCACTAAGGATGTACTGTAGTGACTCCAGAGAGTGCACTGGCACCACTGGGGATGCAGTGCAGTGAGTCCAGAGAGTGCACTGGCACCACTGGGGATGCAGTGCAGTGAGTCCAGAGAGTGCACTGGCACCACTGGGGATGCAGTGCAGTGAGTCCAGAGAGTGCACTGGCACCACTGGGGATGCAGTGCAGTGAGTCCAGAGAGTGCACTGGCGCCATTGGGGATGCAATGCAGTGACTCCAGAGAGTGCACTGGCGCCACTGGGGATGCAGTGCAGTGAGTCCAGAGAGTGCACTGGCACCAATGGGGATGCAGTGCAGTGAGTCCAGAGAGTGCACTGGCACCACTGGGGATGCACTGCAGTGAGTGCAGAGAGTGCACTGGCACCACTGGGGATGCACTGCAGTGACTCCAGAGAGTGCACTGGCACCACTGGGGATGCAGTGCAGTGAGTCCAGAGAGTGCACTGGCACCACTGGGGATGCACTGCAGTGACTCCAGAGAGTGCACTGGCACCACTGGGGATGCAGTGCAGTGAGTCCAGAGAGTGCACTGGCACCACGGGTGATGCACTGCAATGACTCTAGAGCGTGCACTGGCACCACTGGGGATGCACTGCAGTGAGTGCAGAGAGTGCACTGGCACCACTGGGGATGCACTGCAGTGACTCCAGAGAGTGCACTGGCACCACTGGGGATGCAGTGCAGTGAGTCCAGAGAGTGCACTGGCACCACTGGGGATGCACTGCAGTGATTCCAGAGAGTGCACTGGCACCACTGGGGATGCAGTGTAGTGAGTCCAGAGAGTGCACTGGCGCCACTGGGGATGCAGTGCAGTGAGTCCAGAGAGTGCACTGGCACCACTGGGGATGCAGTGCAGTGAGTCCAGAGAGTGCACTGGCACCACTGGGGATGCAGTGCAGTAAGTCCAGAGAGTGCACTGGCACCACCTGGGATGCACTGCAGTGTCTCCACAGAGTGCACTGGCACCACTAAGGATGTACTGTAGTGAGTCCAGAGAGTGCACTGGCACCACTGGGGATGCAGTGCAGTGAGTCCAGAGAGTGCACTGGCACCACTGGGGATGCAGTGCAGTGAGTCCAGAGAGTGCACTGGCACCACTGGGGATGCAGTGCAGTGAGTCCAGAGAGTGCACTGGCACCACTGGGGATGCAGTGCAGTGAGTCCAGAGAGTGCACTGGCGCCATTGGGGATGCAATGCAGTGACTCCAGAGAGTGCACTGGCGCCACTGGGGATGCAGTGCAGTGAGTCCAGAGAGTGCACTGGCACCAATGGGGATGCAGTGCAGTGAGTCCAGAGAGTGCACTGGCACCACTGGGGATGCACTGCGGTGAGTCCAGAGAGTGCACTGGCACCACTGGGGATGCAGTGCAGTGACTCCAGAGAGTGCACTGGCACCAGTGGCGATGCAGTGCAGTGAGTCCAGAGAGTGCACTGGCACCACTGGGGATGCAGTGCAGTGAGTCCAGAGAGTGCACTGGCACCACTGGGGATGCACTGCAGTGAGTGCAGAGAGTGCACTGGCACCACTGGGGATGCACTGCAGTGACTCCAGAGAGTGCACTGGCACCACTGGGGATGCAGTGCAGTGAGTCCAGAGAGTGCACTGGCACCACTGGGGATGCACTGCAGTGACTCCAGAGAGTGCACTGGCACCACTGGGGATGCAGTGCAGTGAGTCCAGAGAGTGCACTGGCACCACGGGTGATGCACTGCAATGACTCTAGAGCGTGCACTGGCACCACTGGGGATGCACTGCAGTGAGTGCAGAGAGTGCACTGGCACCACTGGGGATGCACTGCAGTGACTCCAGAGAGTGCACTGGCACCACTGGGGATGCAGTGCAGTGAGTCCAGAGAGTGCACTGGCACCACTGGGGATGCACTGCAGTGATTCCAGAGAGTGCACTGGCACCACTGGGGATGCAGTGTAGTGAGTCCAGAGAGTGCACTGGCGCCACTGGGGATGCAGTGCAGTGAGTCCAGAGAGTGCACTGGCACCACTGGGGATGCACTGCAGTGACTCCAGAGAGTGCACTGGCACCACTGGGGATGCAGTGCAGTGAGTCCAGAGAGTGAACTGGCAGCACTGGGAATGCAGTGCAGTGAGTCCCGAGAGTGCACTGGCACCAATGGGGATGCAGTGCAGTGATTCCAGAGAGTGCACTGGCACCACTGGGGATGCAGTGAAGTGAGTCCAGAGAGTTCACTGGCACCACTGGGGATGCTCTGCAGTAACACCAAAGAGTGCACTGGCACCACTGGGGATGCAGTGCAGTGAGTCCAGAGAGTGCACTGGCACCACTGGGGATGCAAAGCAGTGACTTCAGAGAGTGCAGTGGCACCACTGGGGATGCAGTGCGGTGAGTCCAGAGAGTGCACTGGCACCACTGGGGATGCAGTGCAGTGAGTCCAGAGAGTGCAATTGCACCACTGGGGATGCAGTGCAGTGAGTCCAGAGAGTGCACTGGCACCACTGGGGATGCAGTGCAGTGACTCCAGAGAGTGCACTGGCACCAGTGGGGATGCAGTGCAGTGAGTCCAGAGAGTGCACTGGCACCACTGGGGATGCAGTGCAGTGAGTCCAGAGAGTGCACTGGCACCACTGGGGATGCACTGCAGTGATTCCAGAGAGTGCACTGGCACCACTGGGGATGCAGTGCAGTGAGTCCAGAGAGTGCACTGGCACCACTGGGGATGCAGTGCGGTGAGTCCAGAGAGTGCACAGGCACCACTGGGGATGCAGTGCGGTGAGTCCAGAGAGTGCACTGGCACCACTGGGGATGCAGTGCAGTGAGTCCAGAGAGTGCACTGGCACCGCTGGGGATGCAGTGTAGTGAGTCCAGAGAGTGCACTGGAGCCACTGGGGATGCACCCCGGTGACTCCAGAGAGTGCACTGGCACCACTGGGGATGCATTGCAGTGAGTCCAGAGAGTGCACTGGCACCACTGGGGATGCAGTGCAGTGAGTCCAGAGAGTGCACTGGCACCACTAAGGATGTACTGTAGTGACTCCAGAGAGTGCACTGGCACCACTGGGGATGCAGTGCACTGATTCCAGAGAGGGCACTGGCACCACTGGGGATGCAGTGCAGTGAGCCCAGAGATTTCACTGGCACAACTGGGGATGCACTGCAGTGAGTCCAGAGAGTGCACTGGCACCACTGGGGATGCAGTGCAGTGAGTCCAGAGAGTGCACTGGCACCACTGGGGATGCAGTGCAGTGAGTCCAGAGAGTGCACTGGCACCACTGGGGATGCAGTGCGGTGAGTCCAGAGAGTACACTGGCACCAATGGGGATGCAATGCAGTAACTTCAGAGAGTGCACTGGCACCAGTGGGGATGCAGTGCAGTGAGTCCAGAGAGTGCACTGGCACCACTGGGGATGCAGTGCAGTGAGTCCAGAGAGTGCAGTGGAACCACTGGGGATGCACCCCGGTGACTCCAGAGTGCACTGGCACCACTGGGGATGCAGTGCAGTGAGTCCAGAGAGTGCACTGGCACCACTGGGGATGCAGTGCAGTGACTCAAGAGAGTGCACTGGCACCACTGGGGATGCAGTGCAGTGAGTCCAGAGAGTGCACTGGCACCACTGGGGATGCAGTGCAGTGAGTCCAGAGAGTGCACTGGCACCACTGGGGATGCATTGCAGTGAGTCCAGAGAGTGCACTGGCAGCACTAAGGATGCACTGTAGTGACTCCAGAGAGTGCACTGGCACCACTGGGGATGCAGTGCAGTGAGTCCAGAGAGTGCACTGGCACCACGGGTGATGCACTGCAATGACTCTAGAGCGTGCACTGGCACCACTGGGGATGCACTGCAGTGAGTGCAGAGAGTGCACTGGCACCACCTGGGATGCACTGCAGTGTCTCCACAGAGTGCACTGGCACCACTAAGGATGTACTGTAGTGACTCCAGAGAGTGCACTGGCACCACTGGGGATGCAGTGCAGTGAGTCCAGAGAGTGCACTGGCACCACTGGGGATGCAGTGCAGTGAGTCCAGAGAGTGCACTGGCACCACTGGGGATGCAGTGCAGTGAGTCCAGAGAGTGCACTGGCACCACTGGGGATGCAGTGCAGTGAGTCCAGAGAGTGCACTAGCGCCATTGGGGATGCAATGCAGTGACTCCAGAGAGTGCACTGGCGCCACTGGGGATGCAGTGCAGTGAGTCCAGAGAGTGCACTGGCACCACTGGGGATGCAGTGCAGTGAGTCCAGAGAGTGCACTGGCACCACTGGGGATGCACTGCGGTGAGTCCAGAGAGTGCACTGGCACCACTGGGGATGCAGTGCAGTGACTCCAGAGAGTGCACTGGCACCAGTGGCGATGCAGTGCAGTGAGTCCAGAGAGTGCACTGGCACCACTGGGGATGCAGTGCAGTGAGTCCAGAGAGTGCACTGGCACCACTGGGGATGCACTGCAGTGAGTGCAGAGAGTGCACTGGCACCACTGGGGATGCAGTGCAGTGACTCCAGAGAGTGCACTGGCACCACTGGGGATGCAGTGCAGTGAGTCCAGAGAGTGCACTGGCACCACTGGGGATGCACTGCAGTGACTCCAGAGAGTGCACTGGCACCACTGGGGATGCAGTGCAGTGAGTCCAGAGAGTGCACTGGCACCACGGGTGATGCACTGCAATGACTCTAGAGCGTGCACTGGCACCACTGGGGATGCACTGCAGTGAGTGCAGAGAGTGCACTGGCACCACTGGGGATGCACTGCAGTGACTCCAGAGAGTGCACTGGCACCACTGGGGATGCAGTGCAGTGAGTCCAGAGAGTGCACTGGCACCACTGGGGATGCACTGCAGTGATTCCAGAGAGTGCACTGGCACCACTGGGGATGCAGTGTAGTGAGTCCAGAGAGTGCACTGGCGCCACTGGGGATGCAGTGCAGTGAGTCCAGAGAGTGCACTGGCACCACTGGGGATGCAGTGCGGTGAGTCCAGAGAGTACACTGGCACCAATGGGGATGCAATGCAGTAACTTCAGAGAGTGCACTGGCACCAGTGGGGATGCAGTGCAGTGAGTCCAGAGAGTGCACTGGCACCACTGGGGATGCAGTGCAGTGAGTCCAGAGAGTGCACTGGCACCACTGGGGATGCAGTGCAGTGACTCAAGAGAGTGCACTGGCACCACTGGGGATGCAGTGCAGTGAGTCCAGAGAGTGCACTGGCACCACTGGGGATGCAGTGCAGTGAGTCCAGAGAGTGCACTGGCACCACTGGGGATGCATTGCAGTGAGTCCAGAGAGTGCACTGGCAGCACTAAGGATGCACTGCAGTGACTCCAGAGAGTGCACTGGCGCCACTGGGGATGCAGTGCAGTGAGTCCAGAGAGTGCACTGGCACCACTGGGGATGCAGTGCAGTGAGTCCAGAGAGTGCACTGGCACCACTGGGGATGCACTGCGGTGAGTCCAGAGAGTGCACTGGCACCACTGGGGATGCAGTGCAGTGACTCCAGAGAGTGCACTGGCACCAGTGGCGATGCAGTGCAGTGAGTCCAGAGAGTGCACTGGCACCACTGGGGTGCAGTGCAGTGAGTCCAGAGAGTGCACTGGCACCACTGGGGATGCACTGCAGTGAGTGCAGAGAGTGCACTGGCACCACTGGGGATGCAGTGCAGTGACTCCAGAGAGTGCACTGGCACCACTGGGGATGCAGTGCAGTGAGTCCAGAGAGTGCACTGGCACCACTGGGGATGCACTGCAGTGACTCCAGAGAGTGCACTGGCACCACTGGGGATGCAGTGCAGTGAGTCCAGAGAGTGCACTGGCACCACGGGTGATGCACTGCAATGACTCTAGAGCGTGCACTGGCACCACTGGGGATGCACTGCAGTGAGTGCAGAGAGTGCACTGGCACCACTGGGGATGCACTGCAGTGACTCCAGAGAGTGCACTGGCACCACTGGGGATGCAGTGCAGTGAGTCCAGAGAGTGCACTGGCACCACTGGGGATGCACTGCAGTGATTCCAGAGAGTGCACTGGCACCACTGGGGATGCAGTGTAGTGAGTCCAGAGAGTGCACTGGCGCCACTGGGGATGCAGTGCAGTGAGTCCAGAGAGTGCACTGGCACCACTGGGGATGCACTGCAGTGACTCCAGAGAGTGCACTGGCACCACTGGGGATGCAGTGCAGTGAGTCCAGAGAGTGAACTGGCAGCACTGGGAATGCAGTGCAGTGAGTCCCGAGAGTGCACTGGCACCAATGGGGATGCAGTGCAGTGATTCCAGAGAGTGCACTGGCACCACTGGGGATGCAGTGAAGTGAGTCCAGAGAGTTCACTGGCACCACTGGGGATGCCCTGCAGTGACACCAAAGAGTGCACTGGCACCACTGGGGATGCAGTGCAGTGAGTCCAGAGAGTGCACTGGCACCACTGGGGATGCACTGCAGTGACTTCAGAGAGTGCAGTGGCACCACTGGGGATTCACCCCGGTGAGTCCAGAGAGTGCACTGGCACCACTGGGGTTGCAGTGCAGTGAGTCCAGAGAGTGCAACTGCACCACTGGGGATGCAGTGCAGTGAGTCCAGAGAGTGCACTGGCACCACTGGGGATGCAGTGCAGTGACTCCAGAGAGTGCACTGGCACCAGTGGGGATGCAGTGCAGTGAGTCCAGAGAGTGCACTGGCACCACTGGGGATGCAGTGCAGTGAGTCCAGAGAGTGCACTGGCACCACTGGGGATGCACTGCAGTGATTCCAGAGAGTGCACTGGCACCACTGGGGATGCAGTGCAGTGAGTCCAGAGAGTGCACTGGCACCACTGGGGATGCAGTGCGGTGAGTCCAGAGAGTGCACTGGCACCACTGGGGATGCAGTGCGGTGAGTCCAGAGAGTGCACTGGCACCACTGGGGATGCAGTGCAGTGAGTCCAGAGAGTGCACTGGCACCACTGGGGATGCAGTGCAGTGAGTCCAGAGAGTGCACTGGAGCCACTGGGGATGCACCCCGGTGACTCCAGAGAGTGCACTGGCACCACTGGGGATGCAGTGCAGTGAGTCCAGAGAGTGCACTGGCACCACTGGGGATGCAGTGCGGTGAGTCCAGAGAGTGCACTGGCACCACTGGGGATGCAGTGCGGTGAGTCCAGAGATTTCACTGGCACCACTAGGGATGCCCTGCAGTGACTCCAAAGAGTGAACTGGCACCCCTGGGGATGCAGTGCTGTGAGTCCAGAGAGTGCACTGGTACCACTGGGGATGCACTGCAGTGAGTCCAGAGAGTGCACTGGCACCACTGGGGATGCAGTGCGGTGAGTCCAGAGAGTGCACTGGCACCACTGGGGATGCACTGCAGTAAGTCCAGAGAGTGCACTGGCACCACTGGGGATCCAGTGCAGTAAGTCCAGAGAGTGCACTGGCACCACTGGAGATGCAGTGCAATGAGTCCAGAGAGTGCACTGGCACCACTGAGGGTGCAGTGCAGTGAGTCCAGAGAGTGCACTGGCGCCACTGGGGATGCAATGCAGTGTCTCCAGAGAGTGCACTGGCACCACTGGGGATGCACCCTGGTGAGTCCAGAGAGTGCACTGGCACCACTGTGGATGCAGTGCAGTGAGTCCAGAGAGTGCACTGGCACCACTGGGGATGCAGTGCAGTGAGTCCAGAGAGTGCACTGGCACCACTGGGGATGCAGTGCAGTGATTCCAGAGAGTGCACTGGCACCACTGGGGATGCAGTGCAGTGAGTCCAGAGAGTGCACTGGCACCACTGGGGATGCAGTGCGGTGAGTCCAGAGAGTGCACTGGCACCACTGGGGATGCAGTGCGGTGAGTCCAGAGAGTGCACTGGCACCACTGGGGATGCAGTGCAGTGAGTCCAGAGAGTGCACTGGCACCACTGGGGATGCAGTGCAGTGAGTCCAGGGAATGCACTGGCACCACTGGGGATGCAGTGCAGTGACTACAGAGAGGGAACTGGCACCACTGGGGATGCACTGCAGTGAGTCCACAGAGTGCACTGGCACCAATGGGGATGCAGTGCGGTGATTCCAGTGAGTGCACTGGCACCACTGGAGATGCAGTGCAGTGAGTCCAGAGAGTGCACTGGCACCACTGGGGATGCAGTGCGGTGAGTCCAGAGAGTGCACTGGCACCACTGGGGATGCAGTGCGGTGAGTCCAGAGAGTGCACTGGCACCACTGGGGATGCAGTGCAGTGAGTCCAGAGATTTCACTGGCACCACTGGGGATGCCCTGCAGTGATTCCAAAGAGTTAACAGGCACCAGTGGGGATGCAGTGCAGTGAGTCCAGAGAGTGCACTGGCACCACTGGGGATGCAGTGCAGTGAGTCCAGAGAGTGCACTGGCACCACTGGGGATGCACTGCAGTGATTCCAGAGAGTGCACTGGCACCACTGGGGATGCAGTGCAGTGAGTCAAGAGAGTGCACTGGCACCACTGGGGATGCAGTGCAGTGACTCCAGAGAGTGAACTGGCACCAGTGGGGATGCAGTGCAGTGAGTCCAGAGAGTGCACTGGCACCACTGGGGATGCAGTGCAGTGAGTCCAGAGAGTGCACTGGCACCACTGGGGATGCAGTGCGGTGAGTCCAGAGAGTGCACTGGCACCACTGGGGATGCAGTGCGGTGAGTCCAGAGATTTCACTGGCACCACTAGGGATGCCCTGCAGTGACTCCAAAGAGTGAACTGGCACCACTGGGGATGCAGTGCTGTGAGTCCAGAGAGTGCACTGGTACCACTGGGGATGCACTGCAGTGAGTCCAGAGAGTGCACTGGCACCACTGGGGATGCAGTGCGGTGAGTCCAGAGAGTGCACTGGCACCACTGGGGATGCACTGCAGTAAGTCCAGAGAGTGCACTGGCACCACTGGGGATCCAGTGCAGTAAGTCCAGAGAGTGCACTGGCACCACTGGAGATGCAGTGCAGTGAGTCCAGAGAGTGCACTGGCGCCACTGGGGATGCAATGCAGTGAGTCCAGAGAGTGCACTGGAACCACTGGGAATGCACCCCGGTGACTCCAGAGAGTGCACTGGCACCACTGGGGATGCAGTGCAGTGAGTCCAGAGAGTGCACTGGCACCACTAAGGATGTACTGTAGTGACTCCAGAGAGTGCACTGGCACCACTGGGGATGCAGTGCAGTGAGTCCAGAGAGTGCGCTGGCACCACTGGGGATGCAGTGCAATGAGTCCAGAGAGTGCACTGGCACCACTGGGGATGCAGTGCAGTGAGTCCAGAGAGTGCACTGGCACCAGTGGGGATGCAGTGCAGTGAGTCCAGAGAGTGCACTGGCACCACTGGGGATGCAGTGCAGTGAGTCCAGAGAGTGCACTGGCACCACTGGGGATGCACTGCAGTGATTCCAGAGAGTGCACTGGCACCACTGGGGATGCAGTGCAGTGAGTCCAGAGAGTGCACTGGCACCACTGGGGATGCAGTGCGGTGAGTCCAGAGAGTGCACTGGCACCACTGGGGATGCAGTGCGGTGAGTCCAGAGAGTGCACTGGCACCACTGGGGATGCAGTGCAGTGAGTCCAGAGAGTGCACTGGCACCACTGGGGATGCAGTGCAGTGAGTCCAGAGAGTGCACTGGAGCCACTGGGGATGCACCCCGGTGACTCCAGAGAGTGCACTGGCACCACTGGGGATGCAGTGCAGTGAGTCCAGAGAGTGCACTGGCACCACTGGGGATGCAGTGCGGTGAGTCCAGAGAGTGCACTGGCACCACTGGGGATGCAGTGCGGTGAGTCCAGAGATTTCACTGGCACCACTAGGGATGCCCTGCAGTGACTCCAAAGAGTGAACTGGCACCCCTGGGGATGCAGTGCTGTGAGTCCAGAGAGTGCACTGGTACCACTGGGGATGCACTGCAGTGAGTCCAGAGAGTGCACTGGCACCACTGGGGATGCAGTGCGGTGAGTCCAGAGAGTGCACTGGCACCACTGGGGATGCACTGCAGTAAGTCCAGAGAGTGCACTGGCACCACTGGGGATCCAGTGCAGTAAGTCCAGAGAGTGCACTGGCACCACTGGAGATGCAGTGCAATGAGTCCAGAGAGTGCACTGGCACCACTGAGGGTGCAGTGCAGTGAGTCCAGAGAGTGCACTGGCGCCACTGGGGATGCAATGCAGTGTCTCCAGAGAGTGCACTGGCACCACTGGGGATGCACCCTGGTGAGTCCAGAGAGTGCACTGGCACCACTGTGGATGCAGTGCAGTGAGTCCAGAGAGTGCACTGGCACCACTGGGGATGCAGTGCAGTGAGTCCAGAGAGTGCACTGGCACCACTGGGGATGCAGTGCAGTGATTCCAGAGAGTGCACTGGCACCACTGGGGATGCAGTGCAGTGAGTCCAGAGAGTGCACTGGCACCACTGGGGATGCAGTGCGGTGAGTCCAGAGAGTGCACTGGCACCACTGGGGATGCAGTGCGGTGAGTCCAGAGAGTGCACTGGCACCACTGGGGATGCAGTGCAGTGAGTCCAGAGAGTGCACTGGCACCACTGGGGATGCAGTGCAGTGAGTCCAGGGAATGCACTGGCACCACTGGGGATGCAGTGCAGTGACTACAGAGAGGGAACTGGCACCACTGGGGATGCACTGCAGTGAGTCCACAGAGTGCACTGGCACCAATGGGGATGCAGTGCGGTGATTCCAGTGAGTGCACTGGCACCACTGGAGATGCAGTGCAGTGAGTCCAGAGAGTGCACTGGCACCACTGGGGATGCAGTGCGGTGAGTCCAGAGAGTGCACTGGCACCACTGGGGATGCAGTGCGGTGAGTCCAGAGAGTGCACTGGCACCACTGGGGATGCAGTGCAGTGAGTCCAGAGATTTCACAGGCACCACTGGGGATGCCCTGCAGTGATTCCAAAGAGTTAACAGGCACCAGTGGGGATGCAGTGCAGTGAGTCCAGAGAGTGCACTGGCACCACTGGGGATGCAGTGCAGTGAGTCCAGAGAGTGCACTGGCACCACTGGGGATGCACTGCAGTGATTCCAGAGAGTGCACTGGCACCACTGGGGATGCAGTGCAGTGAGTCAAGAGAGTGCACTGGCACCACTGGGGATGCAGTGCAGTGACTCCAGAGAGTGAACTGGCACCAGTGGGGATGCAGTGCAGTGAGTCCAGAGAGTGCACTGGCACCACTGGGGATGCAGTGCAGTGAGTCCAGAGAGTGCACTGGCACCACTGGGGATGCAGTGCGGTGAGTCCAGAGAGTGCACTGGCACCACTGGGGATGCAGTGCGGTGAGTCCAGAGATTTCACTGGCACCACTAGGGATGCCCTGCAGTGACTCCAAAGAGTGAACTGGCACCACTGGGGATGCAGTGCTGTGAGTCCAGAGAGTGCACTGGTACCACTGGGGATGCACTGCAGTGAGTCCAGAGAGTGCACTGGCACCACTGGGGATGCAGTGCGGTGAGTCCAGAGAGTGCACTGGCACCACTGGGGATGCACTGCAGTAAGTCCAGAGAGTGCACTGGCACCACTGGGGATCCAGTGCAGTAAGTCCAGAGAGTGCACTGGCACCACTGGAGATGCAGTGCAGTGAGTCCAGAGAGTGCACTGGCGCCACTGGGGATGCAATGCAGTGAGTCCAGAGAGTGCACTGGAACCACTGGGAATGCACCCCGGTGAGTCCAGAGAGTGCACTGGCACCACTGGGGATGCAGTGCAGTGAGTCCAGAGAGTGCACTGGCACCACTAAGGATGTACTGTAGTGACTCCAGAGAGTGCACTGGCACCACTGGGGATGCAGTGCAGTGAGTCCAGAGAGTGCGCTGGCACCACTGGGGATGCAGTGCAATGAGTCCAGAGAGTGCACTGGCACCACTGGGGATGCAGTGCAGTGAGTCCAGAGAGTGCACTGGCACCACTGGGGATGCAGTGCAGTGACTCCAGAGAGTGCACTGGCACCACTGGGGATGCAGTGCAGTGATTCCAGAGAGTGCACTGGCACCACTGGGGATGCAGTGCAGTGAGTCCAGAGAGTGCACTGGCACCACTGGGGATGCAGTGCGGTAAGTCCAGAGAGTGCACTGGCACCACTGGGGATGCAGTGCAGTGAGTCCAGAGAGTGCACTGGCACCACTGGCGATGCAGTGCAGTGAGTCCAGAGAGTGCACTGGAACCACTGGGGATGCACCCCGGTGACTCCAGAGAGTGCACTGGCACCACTGGGGATGCAGTGCAGTGAGTCCAGAGAGTGCACTGGCAGCACTGGGCATGCAGTGCAGTAAGTCCAGAGAGTGCACTGGCACCACTGGGGATGCACTGCAGTGACTCCACAGAGTGCACTGGCACCACTGGGGATGCAGTGCAATGAGTCCAGAGAGTGCACTGGCACCACTGGGGATGAAGTGCAATGAGTCCAGAGAGTGCACTGGCACCACTGGGGATGCAGTGCAGTTAGTCCAGAGAGTGCACTGGCACCACTGGGGATGCAGTGCAGTGAGTCCAGAGAGTGCACTGGCACCACAGGGGATGCAGTGCAGTGACTACAGAGAGGGAACTGGCACCAGTGGGGATGCACTGCATTGAGTCCACAGAGTGCACTGGCACCAATGGGGATGCAGTGCAGTGAGTCCAGAGAGTGCACTGGAGCCACTGGGGATGCACCCCGGTGACTCCAGAGAGTGCACTGGCACCACTGGGGATGCAGTGCAGTGAGTCCAGAGAGTGCACTGGCACCACTGGGGATGCAGTGCAGTGAGCCCAGAGAGTGCACTGGCACCACTAAGGATGTACTGTAGTGAATCCAGAGAGTGCACTGGCACCACTGGGGATGCAGTGCAGTGAGTCCAGAGAGTGCACTGGCACCACTGGGGATGCAGTGCAGTGAGTCCAGAGAGTGCACTGGCACCACTGGGGATGCAGTGCAGTGAGTCCAGAGAGTGCACTGGCACCACTGGGGATGCAGTGCAGTGAGTCCAGAGATTTCACTGGCACAACTGGGGATGCACTGCAGTGAGTCCAGAGAGTGCACTGGCACCACTGGGGATGCAGTGCAGTGAGTCCAGACAGTGCACTGGCACCACTGGGGATGCAGTGCAGTGAGTCCAGAGAGTGCACTGGCACCACTGGGGATGCAGTGCGGTGAGTCCAGAGAGTGCACTGGCACCACAGGGGATGCAGTGCAGTGAGTCCAGAGAGTGCACTGGCACCACTGGGGATGCAGTGCAGTGACTACAGAGAGGGAACTGGCACCAGTGGGGATGCACTGCAGTGAGTCCACAGAGTGCACTGGCACCAATGGGGATGCAGTGCGGTGATTCCAGTGAGTGCACTGGCACCACTGGGGATGCAGTGCAGTGAGTCCAGAGAGTGCACTGGCACCACTGGGGATGCAGTGCGGTGAGTCCAGAGAGTGCACTGGAACCACTGGGGATGCAGTGCAGTGAGTCCAGAGATTTCACTGGCACCACTGGGGATGCCCTGCAGTGACTCCAAAGAGTGAACTGGCACCACTGGGGATGCAGTGCAGTGAGTCCAGAGAGTGCACTGGCACCACTGGGGATGCAGTGCGGTGAGTCCAGAGAGTGCACTGGCACCACTGGGGATGCACTGCAGTGACTCCAGAGAGTGCACTGGCACCACTGGGGATGCACTGCAGTGATTCCAGAGAGTGCACTGGCACCACTGGGGATGCAGTGCAGTGAGTCCAGAGAGTGCACTGGCACCACTGGGGATGCAGTGCGGTGAGTCCAGAGAGTGCACTGGCACCACTGGGGATGCAGTGCGGTGAGTCCAGAGAGTGCACTGGCACCACTGGGGATGCAGTGCAGTGAGTCCAGAGAGTGCACTGGCACCGCTGGGGATGCAGTGCAGTGAGTCCAGAGAGTGCACTGGAGCCACTGGGGATGCACCCCGGTGACTCCAGAGAGTGCACTGGCACCACTGGGGATGCAGTGCAGTGAGTCCAGAGAGTGCACTGGCACCACTGGGGATGCAGTGCAGTGAGTCCAGAGAGTGCACTGGCACCACTAAGGATGTACTGTAGTGACTCCAGAGAGTGCACTGGCACCACTGGGGATGCAGTGCAGTGAGTCCAGAGAGTGCACTGGCACCACTGGGGATGCACTGCAGTGAGTCCAGAGAGTGCACTGGCACCACTGGGGATGCACTGCAGTGAGTCCAGAGAGTGCACTGGCACCACTGGGGATGCAGTGCAGTGAGTCCAGAGATTTCACTGGCACAACTGGGGATGCACTGCAGTGAGTCCAGAGAGTGCACTGGCACCACTGGGGATGCAGTGCAGTGAGTCCAGAGAGTGCACTGGCACCACTGGGGATGCAGTGCAGTGAGTCCAGAGAGTGCACTGGCACCACTGGGGTTGCAGTGCGGTGAGTCCAGAGAGTACACTGGCACCAATGGGGATGCAATGCAGTAACTTCAGAGAGTGCACTGGCACCACTGGGGATGCAGTGCAGTGAGTCCAGAGAGTGCACTGGCACCACTGGGGATGCAGTGCAGTGAGTCCAGAGAGTGCACTGGAACCACTGGGGATGCACCCTGGTGACTCCAGAGTGCACTGGCACCACTGGGGATGCAGTGCAGTGAGTCCAGAGAGTGCACTGGCACCACTGGGGATGCAGTGCAGTGACTCAAGAGAGTGCACTGGCACCACTGGGGATGCAGTGCAGTGAGTCCAGAGAGTGCACTGGCACCACTGGGGATGCAGTGCAGTGAGTCCAGAGAGTGCACTGGCAGCACTAAGGATGCACTGTAGTGACTCCAGAGAGTGCACTGGCACCACTGGGGATGCAGTGCAGTGAGTCCAGAGAGTGCACTGGCACCACTGGGGATGCAGTGCAGTGAGTCCAGAGAGTGCACTGGCACCACTGGGGATGCAGTGCAGTAAGTCCAGAGAGTGCACTGGCGCCACTGGGGATGCAATTCAGTGACTCCAGAGAGTGCACTGGCACCACTGGGGATGCACCCTGGTGAGTCCAGAGAGTGCACTGGCACCACTGGGGATGCAGTGCAGTGAGTCCAGAGAGTGCACTGGCACCACTGGGGATGCAGTGCAGTGAGTCCCGAGAGTGCACAGGCACCAATGGGGATGCGCTGCAGTGAGTCCAGAGAGTGAACTGGCACCACTGGGGATGCAGTGCAGTGAGTCCAGAGAGTGCACTGGCACCACTGGGGATGCAGTGCAGTGAGTCCAGAGAGTGCACTGGCACCACTGGGGATGCGGTGCAGTGAGTCCAGAGAGTGCAATGGCACCACTGGGGATGCCAACCGGTGACTCCAGAGAGTGCACTGGCACCACTGGGGTTGCAGTGCAGTGAGTCCAGAGAGTGCACTGGCACCACTGGGGATGCAGTGCGGTGAGTCCAGAGAGTGCACTGGCACCACTGGGGATGCAGTGCGGTGAGTCCAGAGAGTGCACTGGCACCACTGGGGATGCAGTGCGGTGAGTCCAGAGAGTGCACTGGAACCACTGGGGATGCAGTGCAGTGAGTCCAGAGATTTCACTGGCACCACTGGGGATGCCCTGCAGTGACTCCAAAGAGTGAACTGGCACCACTGGGGATGCAGTGCAGTGAGTGCAGAGAGTGCACTGGCACCACTGGGGATGCAATGCAGTGACTCCAAAGAGTGCACTGGCACCACTGGGGATGCACCACGGTGAGTCCAGAGAGTGCACTGGCACCACTGGGGATGCAGTGCGGTGAGTCCAGAGATTTCACTGGCACCACTAGGGATGCCCTGCAGTGACTCCAAAGAGTGAACTGGCACCCCTGGGGATGCAGTGCTGTGAGTCCAGAGAGTGCACTGGTACCACTGGGGATGCACTGCAGTGAGTCCAGAGAGTGCACTGGCACCACTGGGGATGCAGTGCGGTGAGTCCAGAGAGTGCACTGGCACCACTGGGGATGCACTGCAGTAAGTCCAGAGAGTGCACTGGCACCACTGGGGATCCAGTGCAGTAAGTCCAGAGAGTGCACTGGCACCACTGGAGATGCAGTGCAATGAGTCCAGAGAGTGCACTGGCACCACTGAGGGTGCAGTGCAGTGAGTCCAGAGAGTGCACTGGCGCCACTGGGGATGCAATGCAGTGTCTCCAGAGAGTGCACTGGCACCACTGGGGATGCACCCTGGTGAGTCCAGAGAGTGCACTGGCACCACTGTGGATGCAGTGCAGTGAGTCCAGAGAGTGCACTGGCACCACTGGGGATGCAGTGCAGTGAGTCCAGAGAGTGCACTGGCACCACTGGGGATGCAGTGCAGTGATTCCAGAGAGTGCACTGGCACCACTGGCGATGCAGTGCAGTGAGTCCAGAGAGTGCACTGGCACCACTGGGGATGCAGTGCGGTGAGTCCAGAGAGTGCACTGGCACCACTGGGGATGCAGTGCGGTGAGTCCAGAGAGTGCACTGGCACCACTGGGGATGCAGTGCAGTGAGTCCAGAGATTTCACTGGCACCACTGGGGATGGCCTGCAGTGATTCCAAAGAGTTAACAGGCACCAGTGGGGATGCAGTGCAGTGAGTCCAGAGAGTGCACTGGCACCACTGGGGATGCAGTGCAGTGAGTCCAGAGAGTGCACTGGCACCACTGGGGATGCACTGCAGTGATTCCAGAGAGTGCACTGGCACCACTGGGGATGCAGTGCAGTGAGTCAAGAGAGTGCACTGGCACCACTGGGGATGCAGTGCAGTGACTCCAGAGAGTGAACTGGCACCAGTGGGGATGCAGTGCAGTGAGTCCAGAGAGTGCACTGGCACCACTGGGGATGCAGTGCAGTGAGTCCAGAGAGTGCACTGGCACCACTGGGGATGCAGTGCGGTGAGTCCAGAGAGTGCACTGGCACCACTGGGGATGCAGTGCGGTGAGTCCAGAGATTTCACTGGCACCACTAGGGATGCCCTGCAGTGACTTCAAAGAGTGAACTGGCACCACTGGGGATGCAGTGCTGTGAGTCCAGAGAGTGCACTGGTACCACTGGGGATGCACTGCAGTGAGTCCAGAGAGTGCACTGGCACCACTGGGGATGCAGTGCGGTGAGTCCAGAGAGTGCACTGGCACCACTGGGGATGCACTGCAGTAAGTCCAGAGAGTGCACTGGCACCACTGGGGATCCAGTGCAGTAAGTCCAGAGAGTGCACTGGCACCACTGGAGATGCAGTGCAGTGAGTCCAGAGAGTGCACTGGCGCCACTGGGGATGCAATGCAGTGAGTCCAGAGAGTGCACTGGAACCACTGGGAATGCACCCCAGTGACTCCAGAGAGTGCACTGGCACCACTGGGGATGCAGTGCAGTGAGTCCAGAGAGTGCACTGGCACCACTAAGGATGTACTGTAGTGACTCCAGAGAGTGCACTGGCACCACTGGGGATGCAGTGCAGTGAGTCCAGAGAGTGCGCTGGCACCACTGGGGATGCAGTGCAATGAGTCCAGAGAGTGCACTGGCACCACTGGGGATGCAGTGCAGTGAGTCCAGAGAGTGCACTGGCACCACTGGGGATGCAGTGCAGTGACTCCAGAGAGTGCACTGGCACCACTGGGGATGCAGTGCAGTGATTCCAGAGAGTGCACTGGCACCACTGGGGATGCAGTGCAGTGAGTCCAGAGAGTGCACTGGAACCACTGGGAATGCACCCCGGTGACTCCAGAGAGTGCACTGGCACCACTGGGGATGCAGTGCAGTGAGTCCAGAGAGTGCACTGGCACCACTAAGGATGTACTGTAGTGACTCCAGAGAGTGCACTGGCACCACTGGGGATGCAGTGCAGTGAGTCCAGAGAGTGCGCTGGCACCACTGGGGATGCAGTGCAATGAGTCCAGAGAGTGCACTGGCACCACTGGGGATGCAGTGCAGTGAGTCCAGAGAGTGCACTGGCACCACTGGGGATGCAGTGCAGTGACTCCAGAGAGTGCACTGGCACCACTGGGGATGCAGTGCAGTGATTCCAGAGAGTGCACTGGCACCACTGGGGATGCAGTGCAGTGAGTCCAGAGAGTGCACTGGCACCACTGGGGATGCAGTGCGGTAAGTCCAGAGAGTGCACTGGCACCACTGGGGATGCAGTGCAGTGAGTCCAGAGAGTGCACTGGCACCACTGGCGATGCAGTGCAGTGAGTCCAGAGAGTGCACTGGAACCACTGGGGATGCACCCCGGTGACTCCAGAGAGTGCACTGGCACCACTGGGGATGCAGTGCAGTGAGTCCAGAGAGTGCACTGGCAGCACTGGGCATGCAGTGCAGTAAGTCCAGAGAGTGCACTGGCACCACCTGGGATGCACTGCAGTGACTCCACAGAGTGCACTGGCACCACTGGGGATGCAGTGCAATGAGTCCAGAGAGTGCACTGGCACCACTGGGGATGCAGTGCAATGAGTCCAGAGAGTGCACTGGCACCACTGGGGATGCAGTGCAGTTAGTCCAGAGAGTGCACTGGCACCACTGGGGATGCAGTGCAGTGAGTCCAGAGAGTGCACTGGCACCACAGGGGATGCAGTGCAGTGACTACAGAGAGGGAACTGGCACCAGTGGGGATGCACTGCAGTGAGTCCACAGAGTGCACTGGCACCACTGGGGATGCAGTGCAGTGAGTCCAGAGAGTGCACTGGCACCACTGGGGATGCAGTGCGGTGAGTCCAGAGAGTGCACTGGCACCACTGGGGATGCAGTGCGGTGAGTCCAGAGATTTCACTGGCACCACTAGGGATGCCCTGCAGTGACTCCAAAGAGTGAACTGGCACCACTGGGGATGCAGTGCTGTGAGTCCAGAGAGTGCACTGGTACCACTGGGGATGCACTGCAGTGAGTCCAGAGAGTGCACTGGCACCACTGGGGATGCAGTGCGGTGAGTCCAGAGAGTGCACTGGCACCACTGGGGATGCACTGCAGTAAGTCCAGAGAGTGCACTGGCACCACTGGGGATCCAGTGCAGTAAGTCCAGAGAGTGCACTGGCACCACTGGAGATGCAGTGCAGTGAGTCCAGAGAGTGCACTGGCGCCACTGGGGATGCAATGCAGTGAGTCCAGAGAGTGCACTGGAACCACTGGGAATGCACCCCAGTGACTCCAGAGAGTGCACTGGCACCACTGGGGATGCAGTGCAGTGAGTCCAGAGAGTGCACTGGCACCACTGGGGATGCAGTGCGGTAAGTCCAGAGAGTGCACTGGCACCACTGGGGATGCAGTGCAGTGAGTCCAGAGAGTGCACTGGCACCACTGGGGATGCAGTGCAGTGAGTCCAGAGAGTGCACTGGAACCACTGGGGATGCACCCCGGTGACTCCAGAGAGTGCACTGGCACCACTGGGGATGCAGTGCAGTGAGTCCAGAGAGTGCACTGGCACCACTAAGGATGTACTGTAGTGACTCCAGAGAGTGCACTGGCACCACTGGGGATGCAGTGCAGTGAGTCCAGAGAGTGCGCTGGCACCACTGGGGATGCAGTGCAATGAGTCCAGAGAGTGCACTGGCACCACTGGGGATGCAGTGCAGTGAGTCCAGAGAGTGCACTGGCACCACTGGGGATGCAGTGCAGTGAGTCCAGAGAGTGCACTGGCACCACTGGGGATGCAGTGCAGTGATTCCAGAGAGTGCACTGGCACCACTGGGGATGCAGTGCAGTGAGTCCAGAGAGTGCACTGGAACCACTGGGAATGCACCCCGGTGACTCCAGAGAGTGCACTGGCACCACTGGGGATGCAGTGCAGTGAGTCCAGAGAGTGCACTGGCACCACTAAGGATGTACTGTAGTGACTCCAGAGAGTGCACTGGCACCACTGGGGATGCAGTGCAGTGAGTCCAGAGAGTGCGCTGGCACCACTGGGGATGCAGTGCAATGAGTCCAGAGAGTGCACTGGCACCACTGGGGATGCAGTGCAGTGAGTCCAGAGAGTGCACTGGCACCACTGGGGATGCAGTGCAGTGACTCCAGAGAGTGCACTGGCACCACTGGGGATGCAGTGCAGTGATTCCAGAGAGTGCACTGGCACCACTGGGGATGCAGTGCAGTGAGTCCAGAGAGTGCACTGGCACCACTGGGGATGCAGTGCGGTAAGTCCAGAGAGTGCACTGGCACCACTGGGGATGCAGTGCAGTGAGTCCAGAGAGTGCACTGGCACCACTGGCGATGCAGTGCAGTGAGTCCAGAGAGTGCACTGGAACCACTGGGGATGCACCCCGGTGACTCCAGAGAGTGCACTGGCACCACTGGGGATGCAGTGCAGTGAGTCCAGAGAGTGCACTGGCAGCACTGGGCATGCAGTGCAGTAAGTCCAGAGAGTGCACTGGCACCACCTGGGATGCACTGCAGTGACTCCACAGAGTGCACTGGCACCACTGGGGATGCAGTGCAATGAGTCCAGAGAGTGCACTGGCACCACTGGGGATGCAGTGCAATGAGTCCAGAGAGTGCACTGGCACCACTGGGGATGCAGTGCAGTTAGTCCAGAGAGTGCACTGGCACCACTGGGGATGCAGTGCAGTGAGTCCAGAGAGTGCACTGGCACCACAGGGGATGCAGTGCAGTGACTACAGAGAGGGAACTGGCACCAGTGGGGATGCACTGCAGTGAGTCCACAGAGTGCACTGGCACCACTGGGGATGCAGTGCAGTGAGTCCAGAGAGTGCACTGGCACCACTGGGGATGCAGTGCGGTGAGTCCAGAGAGTGCACTGGCACCACTGGGGATGCAGTGCGGTGAGTCCAGAGATTTCACTGGCACCACTAGGGATGCCCTGCAGTGACTCCAAAGAGTGAACTGGCACCACTGGGGATGCAGTGCTGTGAGTCCAGAGAGTGCACTGGTACCACTGGGGATGCACTGCAGTGAGTCCAGAGAGTGCACTGGCACCACTGGGGATGCAGTGCGGTGAGTCCAGAGAGTGCACTGGCACCACTGGGGATGCACTGCAGTAAGTCCAGAGAGTGCACTGGCACCACTGGGGATCCAGTGCAGTAAGTCCAGAGAGTGCACTGGCACCACTGGAGATGCAGTGCAGTGAGTCCAGAGAGTGCACTGGCGCCACTGGGGATGCAATGCAGTGAGTCCAGAGAGTGCACTGGAACCACTGGGAATGCACCCCAGTGACTCCAGAGAGTGCACTGGCACCACTGGGGATGCAGTGCAGTGAGTCCAGAGAGTGCACTGGCACCACTAAGGATGTACTGTAGTGACTCCAGAGAGTGCACTGGCACCACTGGGGATGCAGTGCAGTGAGTCCAGAGAGTGCGCTGGCACCACTGGGGATGCAGTGCAATGAGTCCAGAGAGTGCACTGGCACCACTGGGGATGCAGTGCAGTGACTCCAGAGAGTGCACTGGCACCACTGGGGATGCAGTGCAGTGATTCCAGAGAGTGCACTGGCACCACTGGGGATGCAGTGCAGTGAGTCCAGAGAGTGCACTGGCACCACTGGGGATGCAGTGCGGTAAGTCCAGAGAGTGCACTGGCACCACTGGGGATGCAGTGCAGTGAGTCCAGAGAGTGCACTGGCACCACTGGCGATGCAGTGCAGTGAGTCCAGAGAGTGCACTGGAACCACTGGGGATGCACCCCGGTGACTCCAGAGAGTGCACTGGCACCACTGGGGATGCAGTGCAGTGAGTCCAGAGAGTGCACTGGCAGCACTGGGCATGCAGTGCAGTAAGTCCAGAGAGTGCACTGGCACCAGTGGGGATGCACTGCAGTGACTCCACAGAGTGCACTGGCACCACTGGGGATGCAGTGCAATGAGTCCAGAGAGTGCACTGGCACCACTGGGGATGCAGTGCAATGAGTCCAGAGAGTGCACTGGCACCACTGGGGATGCAGTGCAGTTAGTCCAGAGAGTGCACTGGCACCACTGGGGATGCAGTGCAGTGAGTCCAGAGAGTGCACTGGCACCACAGGGGATGCAGTGCAGTGACTACAGAGAGGGAACTGGCACCAGTGGGGATGCACTGCATTGAGTCCACAGAGTGCACTGGCACCAATGGGGATGCAGTGCGGTGATTCCAGTGAGTGCACTGGCACCACTGGGGATGCAGTGCAGTGAGTCCAGAGAGTGCACTGGCACCACTGGGGATGCAGTGCGGTGAGTCCAGAGAGTGCACTGGCACCACTGGGGATGCAGTGCGGTGAGTCCAGAGAGTGCACTGGAACCACTGGGGATGCAGTGCAGTGAGTCCAGAGATTTCACTGGCACCACCGGGGATGCCCTGCAGTGACTCCAAAGAGTGAACTGGCACCACTGGGGATGCAGTGCAGTGAGTCCAGAGAGTGCACTGGCACCACTGGGGATGCAGTGCAGTGAGTCCAGAGAGTGCACTGGCAGCACTGGGGGGTGCAGTGCAGTGAGTCCAGAGAGTGCACTGGCGCCACTGGGGATGCAATGCAGTGACTCCAGAGAGTGCACTGGCACCACTGTGGATGCACCCTGGTGAGTCCAGAGAGTGCACTGGCACCACTGTGGATGCAGTGCAGTGAGTCCAGAGAGTGCACTGGCACCACTGGGGATGCAGTGCAGTGAGTCCAGAGAGTGCACTGGCACCACTGGGGATGCAGTGCAGTGATTCCAGAGAGTGCACTGGCACCACTGGGGATGCAGTGCAGTGAGTCCAGAGAGTGCACTGGCACCACTGGGGATGCAGTGCGGTAAGTCCAGAGAGTGCACTGGCACCACTGGGGATGCAGTGCAGTGAGTCCAGAGAGTGCACTGGCACCACTGGGGATGCAGTGTAGTGAGTCCAGAGAGTGCACTGGAACCACTGGGGATGCACCCCGGTGACTCCAGAGAGTGCACTGGCACCACTGGGGATGCAGTGCGGTGAGTCCAGAGAGTGCACTGGCACCACTAAGGATGTACTGTAGTGACTCCAGAGAGTGCACTGGCACCACTGGGGATGCAGTGCAGTGAGTCCAGAGAGTGCGCTGGCACCACTGGGGATGCAGTGCAATGAGTCCAGAGAGTGCACTGGCACCACTGGGGATGCAGTGCAGTGAGTCCAGAGAGTGCACTGGCACCACTGGGGATGCAGTGCAGTGACTCCAGAGAGTGCACTGGCACCACTGGGGATGCAGTGCAGTGATTCCAGAGAGTGCACTGGCACCACTGGGGATGCAGTGCAGTGAGTCCAGAGAGTGCACTGGAACCACTGGGAATGCACCCCGGTGACTCCAGAGAGTGCACTGGCACCACTGGGGATGCAGTGCAGTGAGTCCAGAGAGTGCACTGGCACCACTAAGGATGTACTGTAGTGACTCCAGAGAGTGCACTGGCACCACTGGGGATGCAGTGCAGTGAGTCCAGAGAGTGCGCTGGCACCACTGGGGATGCAGTGCAATGAGTCCAGAGAGTGCACTGGCACCACTGGGGATGCAGTGCAGTGAGTCCAGAGAGTGCACTGGCACCACTGGGGATGCAGTGCAGTGACTCCAGAGAGTGCACTGGCACCACTGGGGATGCAGTGCGGTAAGTCCAGAGAGTGCACTGGCACCACTGGGGATGCAGTGCAGTGAGTCCAGAGAGTGCACTGGCACCACTGGGGATGCAGTGCAGTGAGTCCAGAGAGTGCACTGGAACCACTGGGGATGCACCCCGGTGACTCCAGAGAGTGCACTGGCACCACTGGGGATGCAGTGCAGTGAGTCCAGAGAGTGCACTGGCAGCACTGGGCATGCAGTGCAGTAAGTCCAGAGAGTGCACTGGCACCACCTGGGATGCACTGCAGTGACTCCACAGAGTGCACTGGCACCACTGGGGATGCAGTGCAATGAGTCCAGAGAGTGCACTGGCACCACTGGGGATGCAGTGCAATGAGTCCAGAGAGTGCACTGGCACCACTGGGGATGCAGTGCAGTTAGTCCAGAGAGTGCACTGGCACCACTGGGGATGCAGTGCAGTGAGTCCAGAGAGTGCACTGGCACCACAGGGGATGCAGTGCAGTGACTACAGAGAGGGAACTGGCACCAGTGGGGATGCACTGCAGTGAGTCCACAGAGTGCACTGGCACCAATGGGGATGCAGTGCAGTGATTCCAGTGAGTGCACTGGCACCACTGGGGATGCAGTGCAGTGAGTCCAGAGAGTGCACTGGCACCATTGGGGATGCAGTGCGGTGAGTCCAGAGAGTGCACTGGCACCACTGGGGATGCAGTGCGGTGAGTCCAGAGAGTGCACTGGAACCACTGGGGATGCAGTGCAGTGAGTCCAGAGATTTCACTGGCACCACCGGGGATGCCATGCAGTGACTCCAAAGAGTGAACTGGCACCACTGGGGATGCAGTGCAGTGAGTCCAGAGAGTGCACTGGCACCACTGGGGATGCAGTGCAGTGAGTCCAGAGAGTGCACTGGCAGCACTGGGGGGTGCAGTGCAGTGAGTCCAGAGAGTGCACTGGCGCCACTGGGGATGCAATGCAGTGACTCCAGAGAGTGCACTGGCACCACTGTGGATGCACCCTGGTGAGTCCAGAGAGTGCACTGGCACCACTGTGGATGCAGTGCAGTGAGTCCAGAGAGTGCACTGGCACCACTGGGGATGCAGTGCAGTGAGTCCAGAGAGTGCACTGGCACCACTGGGGATGCAGTGCAGTGATTCCAGAGAGTGCACTGGCACCACTGGGGATGCAGTGCAGTGAGTCCAGAGAGTGCACTGGCACCACTGGGGATGCAGTGCGGTAAGTCCAGAGAGTGCACTGGCACCACTGGGGATGCAGTGCAGTGAGTCCAGAGAGTGCACTGGCACCACTGGGGATGCAGTGCAGTGAGTCCAGAGAGTGCACTGGAACCACTGGGGATGCACCCCGGTGACTCCAGAGAGTGCACTGGCACCACTGGGGATGCAGTGCAGTGAGTCCAGAGAGTGCACTGGCACCACTAAGGATGTACTGTAGTGACTCCAGAGAGTGCACTGGCACCACTGGGGATGCAGTTCAGTGAGTCCAGAGAGTGCACTGGCACCACTGTGGATGCAGTGCAGTGCGTCCAGAGAGTGCACTGGCACCACTGGGGATGCAGTGCAATAAGTCCAGAGAGTGCACTGGCACCACTGGGGATGCAGTGCAGTGATTCCAGAGAGTGCACTGGCACCACTGGGGATGCAGTGCAGTGAGTCCAGAGAGTGCACTGGCACCACTGGGGATGCAGTGCGGTGAGTCCAGAGAGTGCACTGGCACCACTGGGGATGCAGTGCGGTGAGTCCAGAGAGTGCACTGGCACCACTGGGGATGCAGTGCAGTGAGTCCAGAGAGTGCACTGGCACCACTGGGGATGCAGTGCAGTGAGTCCAGAGAGTGCACTGGAACCACTGGGGATGCACCCCGGTGACTCCAGAGAGTGCACTGGCACCACTGGGGATGCAGTGCAGTGAGTCCAGAGAGTGCACTGGCAGCAATAAGGATGTACTGTAGTGACTCCAGAGAGTGCACTGGCACCACTGGGGATGCAGTGCAGTGAGTCCAGAGAGTGCACTGGTACCACTGGGGATGCAGTGCAATGAGTCCAGAGAGTGCACTGGCACCACTGGGGATGCAGTGCAGTGAGTCCAGAGAGTGCACTGGCACCACTGGGGATGCAGTGCAGTGAGTCCAGAGAGTGCACTGGCACCACTGGGGATCCAGTTCAGTAAGTCCAGAGAGTGCACTGGCACCACTGGGGATGCAGTGCAGTGAGTCCAGAGAGTGCACTGGCAGCACTGGGGGTGCAGTGCAGTGAGTCCAGAGAGTGCACTGGCACCACTGGGGATGCAATGCAGTGACTCCAGAGAGTGCACTGGCACCACTGGGGATGCACCCTGGTGAGTCCAGAGAGTGCACTGGCACCACTGTGGATGCAGTGCAGTGAGTCCAGAGAGTGCACTGGCACCACAGGGGATGCAGTGCAGTGAGTCCAGAGAGTGCACTGGCACCACTGGGCATGCAGTGCAGTAAGTCCAGAGAGTGCACTGGCACCACCTGGGATGCACTGCAGTGACTCCACAGAGTGCACTGGCACCACTAAGGATGTACTGTAGTGACTCCAGAGAGTGCACTGGCACCACTGGGGATGCAGTGCAGTGAGTCCAGAGAGTGCACTGGCACCACTGGGGATGCAGTGCAATGAGTCCAGAGAGTGCACTGGCACCACTGGGGATGCAGTGCAGTGAGTCCAGAGAGTGCACTGGCACCACTGGGGATGCAGTGCAGTGAGTCCAGAGAGTGCACTGGCACCACAGGGGATGCAGTGCAGTGACTAAAGAGAGTGCACTGGCACCAGTGGGGATGCACCCCAGTGACTCCAGAGAGTGCACTGGCACCACTGGGGATGCAGTGCAGTGAGTCCAGAGAGTGCACTGGCACCACTGGGCATGCAGTGCAGTAAGTCCAGAGAGTGCACTGGCACCACCTGGGATGCACTGCAGTGACTCCACAGAGTGCACTGGCACCACTGGGGATGCAGTGCAGTGAGTCCAGAGAGTGCACTGGCACCACTGGGGATGCAGTGCAATGAGTCCAGAGAGTGCACTGGCACCACTGGGGATGCAGTGCAGTGAGTCCAGAGAGTGCACTGGCACCACTGGGGATGCAGTGCAGTGAGTCCAGAGAGTGCACTGGCACCACAGGGGATGCAGTGCAGTGACTACAGAGAGGGAACTGGCACCAGTGGGGATGCACTGCAGTGAGTCCACAGAGTGCACTGGCACCAATGGGGATGCAGTGCGGTGATTCCAGTGAGTGCACTGGCACCACTGGGGATGCAGTGCAGTGAGTCCAGAGAGTGCACTGGCACCACTGGGGATGCAGTGCGGTGAGTCCAGAGAGTGCACTGGCACCACTGGGGATGCAGTGCGGTGAGTCCAGAGAGTGCACTGGAACCACTGGGGATGCAGTGCAGTGAGTCCAGAGATTTCACTGGCACCACTGGGGATGCCCTGCAGTGACTCCAAAGAGTGAACTGGCACCACTGGGGATGCAGTGCAGTGAGTCCAGAGAGTGCACTGGCACCACTGGGGATGCAGTGCAGTGAGTCCAGAGAGTGCACTGGCAGCACTGGGGGTGCAGTGCAGTGAGTCCAGAGAGTGCACTGGCGCCACTGGGGATGCAATGCAGTGACTCCAGAGAGTGCACTGGCACCACTGGGGATGCACCCTGGTGAGTCCAGAGAGTGCACTGGCACCACTGTGGATGCAGTGCAGTGAGTCCAGAGAGTGCACTGGCACCACTGGGGATGCAGTGCAGTGAGTCCAGAGAGTGCACTGGCACCACTGGGGATGCAGTGCAGTGATTCCAGAGAGTGCACTGGCACCACTGGGGATGCAGTGCAGTGAGTCCAGAGAGTGCACTGGCACAACTGGGGATGCAGTGCGGTGAGTCCAGAGAGTGCACTGGCACCACTGGGAATGCAGTGCGGTGAGTCCAGAGAGTGCACTGGCACCACTGGGGATGCAGTGCAGTGAGTCCAGAGAGTGCACTGGCACCACTGGGGATGCAGTGCAGTGAGTCCAGAGAGTGCACTGGAACCACTGGGGTTGCACCCCGGTGACTCCAGAGAGTGCACTGGCACCACTGGGGATGCAGTGCAGTGAGTCCAGAGACTGCACTGGCACCACTAAGGATGTACTGTAGTGACTCCAGAGAGTGCACTGGCACCACTGGGGATGCAGTGCAGTGAGTCCAGAGAGTGCACTGGCACCACTGGGGATGCAGTGCAGTGAGTCCAGAGAGTGCACTGGCACCACTGGGGATGCAGTGCAGTGAGTCCAGAGAGTGCACTGGAACCACTGGGGATGCAGTGCAGTGAGTCCAGAGAGTGCACTGGAACCACTGGGGATGCAGTGCAGTGAGTCCAGAGATTTCACTGGCACCACTGGGGATGCAGTGCAGTGAGTCCAGAGAGTGCACTGGCACCACTGGGGATGCAGTGCAGTGAGTCCAGAGAGTGCACTGGCACCACAGGGGATGCAGTGCAGTGAGTCCAGAGAGTGCACTGGAACCACTGGGGATGCAGTGCAGTGAGTCCAGAGAGTGCACTGGAACCACTGGGGATGCACCCCGGTGACTCCAGAGAGTGCACTGGCACCACTGGGGATGCAGTGCAGTGAGTCCAGAGACTGCACTGGCACCACTAAGGATGTACTGTAGTGACTCCAGAGAGTGCACTGGCACCACTGGGGATGCAGTGCAGTGAGTCCAGAGAGTGCACTGGCACCACTGGGGATGCAGTGCAGTGAGTCCAGAGAGTGCACTGGCAGCACTGGGGGGTGCAGTGCAGTGAGTCCAGAGAGTGCACTGGCACCACTGGGGATGCAGTGCGGTAAGTCCAGAGAGTGCACTGGCACCACTGGGGATGCAGTGCAATGAGTCCAGAGAGTGCACTGGCACCACCGGGGATGCCCTGCAGTGACTCCAAAGAGTGAACTGGCACCACTGGGGATGCAGTGCAGTGAGTCCAGAGACTGCACTGGCACCACTAAGGATGTACTGTAGTGACTCCAGAGAGTGCACTGGCACCACTGGGGATGCAGTGCAATGAGTCCAGAGAGTGCACTGGCACCACTGGGGATGCAGTGCAGTGAGTCCAGAGAGTGCACTGGCACCACTGGGGATGCAGTGCAGTGACTCCAGAGAGTGCACTGGCACCACTGGGGATGCAGTGCAGTGATTCCAGAGAGTGCACTGGCACCACTGGGGATGCATTGCAGTGAGTCCAGAGATTTCACTGGCACCACCGGGGATGCCCTGCAGTGACTCCAAAGAGTGAACTGGCACCACTGGGGATGCAGTACGGTGAGTCCAGAGAGTGCACTGGCACCACTGGGGATGCAGTGCAGTGAGTCCAGAGAGTGCACTGGCACCACTAAGGATGTACTGTAGTGACTCCAGAGAGTGCACTGGCACCACTGTGGATGCAGTGCGGTGAGTCCAGAGAGTGCACTGGCACCACTGGGGATGCACTGCAGTGACTCCAGAGAGTGCACTGGCACCACTGGGGATGCACTGCAGTGAGTCCAGAGAGTGCACTGGCACCACTGGGGATGCAGTGCAGTGAGTCCAGAGATTTCACTGGCACAACTGGGGATGCACTGCAGTGAGTCCAGAGAGTGCACTGGCACCACTGGGGATGCAGTGCAATGAGTCCAGAGAGTGCACTGGCACCACTGGGGATGCAGTGCAGTGAGTCCAGAGAGTGCACTGGCACCACTGGGGATGCAGTGCGGTGAGTCCAGAGAGTGCACTGGCACCACTGGAGATGCAGTGCAGTGAGTCCAGAGAGTGCACTGGCACCACTGAGGGTGCAGTGCAGTGAGTCCAGAGAGTGCACTGGCGCCACTGGGGATGCAATGCAGTGAGTCCAGAGAGTGCACTGGAACCACTGGGAATGCACCCCGGTGACTCCAGAGAGTGCACTGGCACCACTGGGGATGCAGTGCAGTGAGTCCAGAGAGTGCACTGGCACCACTAAGGATGTACTGTAGTGACTCCAGAGAGTGCACTGGCACCACTGGGGATGCAGTGCAGTGAGTCCAGAGAGTGCACTGGCACCACTGGGGATGCAGTGCAATGAGTCCAGAGAGTGCACTGGCACCACTGGGGATGCAGTGCAGTGAGTCCAGAGAGTGCACTGGCACCACTGGGGATGCAGTGCAGCGACTCCAGAGAGTGCACTGGCACCACTGGGGATCCAGTGCAGTAAGTCCAGAGAGTGCACTGGCACCACTGGGGATGCAGTGCAGTGAGTCCAGAGAGTGCACTGGCAGCACTGGGGGTGCAGTGCAGTGAGTCCAGAGAGTGCACTGGCGCCACTGGGGATGCAATGCAGTGACTCCAGAGAGTGCACTGGCACCACTGGGGATGCACCCTGGTGAGTCCAGAGAGTGCACTGGCACCACTGTGGATGCAGTGCAGTGAGTCCAGAGAGTGCACTGGCACCACTGGGGATGCAGTGCAGTGAGTCCAGAGAGTGCACTGGCACCACTGGGCATGCAGTGCAGTAAGTCCAGAGACTGCACTGGCACCACCTGGGATGCACTGCAGTGACTCCACAGAGTGCACTGGCACCACTAAGGATGTACTGTAGTGATTCCAGAGAGTGCACTGGCACCACTGGGGATGCAGTGCAGTGAGTCCAGAGAGTGCACTGGCACCACTGGGGATGCAGTGCAATGAGTCCAGAGAGTGCACTGGCACCACTGGGTATGCAGTGCAGTGAGTCCAGAGAGTGCACTGGCACCACTGGGGATGCAGTGCAGTGAGTCCAGAGAGTGCACTGGCACCACAGGGGATGCAGTGCAGTGACTACAGAGAGGGAACTGGCACCAGTGGGGATGCACTGCAGTGAGTCCACAGAGTGCACTGGCACCAATGGGGATGCAGTGCGGTGATTCCAGTGAGTGCACTGGCACCACTGGGGATGCAGTGCAGTGAGTCCAGAGAGTGCACTGGCACCTCTGGGGATGCAGTGCGGTGAGTCCAGAGAGTGCACTGGCACCACTGGGGATGCAGTGCGGTGAGTCCAGAGAGTGCACTGGAACCACTGGGGATGCAGTGCAGTGAGTCCAGAGATTTCACTGGCACCACTGGGGATGCCCTGCAGTGACTCCAAAGAGTGAACTGGCACCACTGGGGATGCAGTGCAGTGAGTCCAGAGAGTGCACTGGCACCACTGGGGATGCACTGCAGTGAGTCCAGAGAGTGCACTGGCAGCACTGGGGGTGCAGTGCAGTGAGTCCAGAGAGTGCACTGGCGCCACTGGGGATGCAATGCAGTGACTCCAGAGAGTGCACTGGCACCACTGGGGATGCACCCTGGTGAGTCCAGAGAGTGCACTGGCACCACTGTGGATGCAGTGCAGTGAGTCCAGAGAGTGCACTGGCACCACTGGGGATGCAGTGCAGTGAGTCCAGAGAGTGCACTGGCACCACTGGGGATGCAGTGCAGTGATTCCAGAGAGTGCACTGGCACCACTGGGGATGCAGTGCAGTGAGTCCATAGAGTGCACTGGCACCACTGGGGATGCAGTGCGGTGAGTCCAGAGAGTGTACTGGCACCACTGGGGATGCAGTGCGGTGAGTCCAGAGAGTGCACTGGCACCACTGGGGATGCAGTGCAGTGAGTCCAGAGAGTGCACTGGCACCACTGGGGATGCAGTGCAGTGAGTCCAGAGAGTGCACTGGAACCACTGTGGATGCACCCTGGTGACTCCAGAGAGTGCACTGGCACCACTGGGGATGCAGTGCAGTGAGTCCAGAGAGTGCACTGGCACCAATAAGGATGTACTGTAGTGACTCCAGAGAGTGCACTGGCACCACTGGGGATGCAGTGCAGTGAGTCCAGAGAGTGCACTGGCACCACTGTGGATGCAGTGCAGTGCGTCCAGAGAGTGCACTGGCACCACTGGGGATGCAGTGCAGTGAGTCCAGAGAGTGCACTGGCACCACTGGGGATGCAGTGCAGTGATTCCAGAGAGTGCACTGGCACCACTGGGGATGCAGTGCAGTGAGTCCAGAGAGTGCACTGGCACCACTGGGGATGCAGTGCGGTGAGTCCAGAGAGTGCACTGGCACCACTGGGGATGCACTGCGGTGAGTCCAGAGAGTGCACTGGCACCACTGGGGATGCAGTGCAGTGAGTCCAGAGAGTGCACTGGCACCACTGGGGATGCAGTGCAGTGAGTCCAGAGAGTGCACTGGAACCACTGGGGATGCACCCCGGTGACTCCAGAGAGTGCACTGGCACCACTGGGGATGCAGTGCAGTGAGTCCAGAGAGTGCACTGGTACCACTGGGGATGCAGTGCAATGAGTCCAGAGAGTGCACTGTCACCACTGGGGATGCAGTGCAGTGAGTCCAGAGAGTGCACTGGCACCAATGGAGATGCAGTGCAGTGACTCCAGAGAGTGCACTGGCACCACTGGGGATCCAGTTCAGTAAGTCCAGAGAGTGCACTGGCACCACTGGGGATGCAGTGCAGTGAGTCCAGAGAGTGCACTGGCAGCACTGGGGGTGCAGTGCAGTGAGTCCAGAGAGTGCACTGGCACCACTGGGGATGCAATGCAGTGACTCCAGAGAGTGCACTGGCACCACTGGGGATGCACCCTGGTGAGTCCAGAGAGTGCACTGGCACCACTGTGGATGCAGTGCAGTGAGTCCAGAGAGTGCACTGGCACCACAGGGGATGCAGTGCAGTGAGTCCAGAGAGTGCACTGGCACCACTGGGCATGCAGTGCAGTAAGTCCAGAGAGTGCACTGGCACCACCTGGGATGCACTGCAGTGTCTCCACAGAGTGCACTGGCACCACTAAGGATGTACTGTAGTGACTCCAGAGAGTGCAATGGCACCACTGGGGATGCAGTGCAGTGAGTCCAGAGAGTGCACTGGCACCACTGGGGATGCAGTGCAATGAGTCCAGAGAGTGCACTGGCACCACTGGGGATGCAGTGCAGTGAGTCCAGAGAGTGCACTGGCACCACTGGGGATGCAGTGCAGTGAGTCCAGAGAGTGCACTGGCACCACAGGGGATGCAGTGCAGTGACTAAAGAGAGGGAACTGGCACCAGTGGGGATGCACCCCAGTGACTCCAGAGAGTGCACTGGCACCACTGGTGATGCAGTGCAGTGAGTCCAGAGAGTGCACTGGCACCACTGGGCATGCAGTGCAGTAAGTCCAGAGAGTGCACTGGCACCACCTGGGATGCACTGCAGTGACTCCACAGAGTGCACTGGCACCACTGGGGATGCAGTGCAGTGAGTCCAGAGAGTGCACTGGCACCACTGGGGATGCAGTGCAATGAGTCCAGAGAGTGCACTGGCACCACTGGGGATGCAGTGCAGTGAGTCCAGAGAGTGCACTGGCACCACTGGGGATGCAGTGCAGTGAGTCCAGAGAGTGCACTGGCACCACAGGGGATGCAGTGCAGTGACTACAGAGAGGGAACTGGCACCAGTGGGGATGCACTGCAGTGAGTCCACAGAGTGCACTGGCACCAATGGGGATGCAGTGCGGTGATTCCAGTGAGTGCACTGGCACCACTGGGGATGCAGTGCAGTGAGTCCAGAGAGTGCACTGGCACCACTGGGGATGCAGTGCGGTGAGTCCAGAGAGTGCACTGGCACCACTGGGGATGCAGTGCGGTGAGTCCAGAGAGTGCACTGGAACCACTGGGGATGCAGTGCAGTGAGTCCAGAGATTTCACTGGCACCACTGGGGATGCCCTGCAGTGACTCCAAAGAGTGAACTGGCACCACTGGGGATGCAGTGCAGTGAGTCCAGAGAGTGCACTGGCACCACTGGGGATGCAGTGCAGTGAGTCCAGAGAGTGCACTGGCAGCACTGGGGGTGCAGTGCAGTGAGTCCAGAGAGTGCACTGGCGCCACTGGGGATGCAATGCAGTGACTCCAGAGAGTGCACTGGCACCACTGGGGATGCACCCTGGTGAGTCCAGAGAGTGCACTGGCACCACTGTGGATGCAGTGCAGTGAGTCCAGAGAGTGCACTGGCACCACTGGGGATGCAATGCAGTGAGTCCAGAGAGTGCACTGGCACCACTGGGGATGCAGTGCAGTGATTCCAGAGAGTGCACTGGCACCACTGGGGATGCAGTGCAGTGAGTCCAGAGAGTGCACTGGCACAACTGGGGATGCAGTGCGGTGAGTCCAGAGAGTGCACTGGCACCACTGGGAATGCAGTGCGGTGAGTCCAGAGAGTGCACTGGCACCACTGGGGATGCAGTGCAGTGAGTCCAGAGAGTGCACTGGCACCACTGGGGATGCAGTGCAGTGAGTCCAGAGAGTGCACTGGAACCACTGGGGATGCACCCCGGTGACTCCAGAGAGTGCACTGGCACCACTGGGGATGCAGTGCAGTGAGTCCAGAGACTGCACTGGCACCACTAAGGATGTACTGTAGTGACTCCAGAGAGTGCACTGGCACCACTGGGGATGCAGTGCAGTGAGTCCAGAGAGTGCACTGGCACCACTGGGGATGCAGTGCAGTGAGTCCAGAGAGTGCACTGGCACCACTGGGGATGCACTGCAGTGAGTCCAGAGAGTGCACTGGCACCACTGGGGATGCAGTGCAGTGAGTCCAGAGATTTCACTGGCACAACTGGGGATGCACTGCAGTGAGTCCAGAGAGTGCACTGGCACCACTGGGGATGCAGTGCAATGAGTCCAGAGAGTGCACTGGCACCACTGGGGATGCAGTGCAGTGAGTCCAGAGAGTGCACTGGCACCACTGGGGATGCAGTGCGGTGAGTCCAGAGAGTGCACTGGCACCACTGGAGATGCAGTGCAGTGAGTCCAGAGAGTGCACTGGCACCACTGAGGGTGCAGTGCAGTGAGTCCAGAGAGTGCACTGGCGCCACTGGGGATGCACCCCGGTGACTCCAGAGAGTGCACTGGAACCACTGGGAATGCACCCCGGTGACTCCAGAGAGTGCACTGGCACCACTGGGGATGCAGTGCAGTGAGTCCAGAGAGTGCACTGGCACCACTAAGGATGTACTGTAGTGACTCCAGAGAGTGCACTGGCACCACTGGGGATGCAGTGCAGTGAGTCCAGAGAGTGCACTGGCACCACTGGGGATGCAGTGCAATGAGTCCAGAGAGTGCACTGGCACCACTGGGGATGCAGTGCAGTGAGTCCAGAGAGTGCACTGGCACCACTGGGGATGCAGTGCAGTGACTCCAGAGAGTGCACTGGCACCAATGGGGATGCAGTGCGGTGATTCCAGTGAGTGCACTGGCACCACTGGGGATGCAGTGCAGTGAGTCCAGAGAGTGCACTGGCACCTCTGGGGATGCAGTGCGGTGAGTCCAGAGAGTGCACTGGCACCACTGGGGATGCAGTGCGGTGAGTCCAGAGAGTGCACTGGAACCACTGGGGATGCAGTGCAGTGAGTCCAGAGATTTCACTGGCACCACTGGGGATGCCCTGCAGTGACTCCAAAGAGTGAACTGGCACCACTGGGGATGCAGTGCAGTGAGTCCAGAGAGTGCACTGGCACCACTGGGGATGCACTGCAGTGAGTCCAGAGAGTGCACTGGCAGCACTGGGGGTGCAGTGCAGTGAGTCCAGAGAGTGCACTGGCGCCACTGGGGATGCAATGCAGTGACTCCAGAGAGTGCACTGGCACCACTGGGGATGCACCCTGGTGAGTCCAGAGAGTGCACTGGCACCACTGTGGATGCAGTGCAGTGAGTCCAGAGAGTGCACTGGCACCACTGGGGATGCAGTGCAGTGAGTCCAGAGAGTGCACTGGCACCACTGGGGATGCAGTGCAGTGATTCCAGAGAGTGCACTGGCACCACTGGGGATGCAGTGCAGTGAGTCCAGAGAGTGCACTGGCACCACTGGGGATGCAGTGCGGTGAGTCCAGAGAGTGTACTGGCACCACTGGGGATGCAGTGCGGTGAGTCCAGAGAGTGCACTGGCACCACTGGGGATGCAGTGCAGTGAGTCCAGAGAGTGCACTGGCACCACTGGGGATGCAGTGCAGTGAGTCCAGAGAGTGCACTGGAACCACTGTGGATGCACCCTGGTGACTCCAGAGAGTGCACTGGCACCACTGGGGATGCAGTGCAGTGAGTCCAGAGAGTGCACTGGCACCAATAAGGATGTACTGTAGTGACTCCAGAGAGTGCACTGGCACCACTGGGGATGCAGTGCAGTGAGTCCAGAGAGTGCACTGGCACCACTGTGGATGCAGTGCAGTGCGTCCAGAGAGTGCACTGGCACCACTGGGGATGCAGTGCAGTGAGTCCAGAGAGTGCACTGGCACCACTGGGGATGCAGTGCAGTGATTCCAGAGAGTGCACTGGCACCACTGGGGATGCAGTGCAGTGAGTCCAGAGAGTGCACTGGCACCACTGGGGATGCAGTGCGGTGAGTCCAGAGAGTGCACTGGCACCACTGGGGATGCACTGCGGTGAGTCCAGAGAGTGCACTGGCACCACTGGGGATGCAGTGCAGTGAGTCCAGAGAGTGCACTGGCACCACTGGGGATGCAGTGCAGTGAGTCCAGAGAGTGCACTGGAACCACTGGGGATGCACCCCGGTGACTCCAGAGAGTGCACTGGCACCACTGGGGATGCAGTGCAGTGAGTCCAGAGAGTGCACTGGCAGCAATAAGGATGTACTGTAGTGACTCCAGAGAGTGCACTGGCACCACTGGGGATGCAGTGCAGTGAGTCCAGAGAGTGCACTGGTACCACTGGGGATGCAGTGCAATGAGTCCAGAGAGTGCACTGTCACCACTGGGGATGCAGTGCAGTGAGTCCAGAGAGTGCACTGGCACCAATGGAGATGCAGTGCAGTGACTCCAGAGAGTGCACTGGCACCACTGGGGATCCAGTTCAGTAAGTCCAGAGAGTGCACTGGCACCACTGGGGATGCAGTGCAGTGAGTCCAGAGAGTGCACTGGCAGCACTGGGGGTGCAGTGCAGTGAGTCCAGAGAGTGCACTGGCACCACTGGGGATGCAATGCAGTGACTCCAGAGAGTGCACTGGCACCACTGGGGATGCACCCTGGTGAGTCCAGAGAGTGCACTGGCACCACTGTGGATGCAGTGCAGTGAGTCCAGAGAGTGCACTGGCACCACAGGGGATGCAGTGCAGTGAGTCCAGAGAGTGCACTGGCACCACTGGGCATGCAGTGCAGTAAGTCCAGAGAGTGCACTGGCACCACCTGGGATGCACTGCAGTGTCTCCACAGAGTGCACTGGCACCACTAAGGATGTACTGTAGTGACTCCAGAGAGTGCAATGGCACCACTGGGGATGCAGTGCAGTGAGTCCAGAGAGTGCACTGGCACCACTGGGGATGCAGTGCAATGAGTCCAGAGAGTGCACTGGCACCACTGGGGATGCAGTGCAGTGAGTCCAGAGAGTGCACTGGCACCACTGGGGATGCAGTGCAGTGAGTCCAGAGAGTGCACTGGCACCACAGGGGATGCAGTGCAGTGACTAAAGAGAGGGAACTGGCACCAGTGGGGATGCACCCCAGTGACTCCAGAGAGTGCACTGGCACCACTGGTGATGCAGTGCAGTGAGTCCAGAGAGTGCACTGGCACCACTGGGCATGCAGTGCAGTAAGTCCAGAGAGTGCACTGGCACCACCTGGGATGCACTGCAGTGACTCCACAGAGTGCACTGGCACCACTGGGGATGCAGTGCAGTGAGTCCAGAGAGTGCACTGGCACCACTGGGGATGCAGTGCAATGAGTCCAGAGAGTGCACTGGCACCACTGGGGATGCAGTGCAGTGAGTCCAGAGAGTGCACTGGCACCACTGGGGATGCAGTGCAGTGAGTCCAGAGAGTGCACTGGCACCACAGGGGATGCAGTGCAGTGACTACAGAGAGGGAACTGGCACCAGTGGGGATGCACTGCAGTGAGTCCACAGAGTGCACTGGCACCAATGGGGATGCAGTGCGGTGATTCCAGTGAGTGCACTGGCACCACTGGGGATGCAGTGCAGTGAGTCCAGAGAGTGCACTGGCACCACTGGGGATGCAGTGCGGTGAGTCCAGAGAGTGCACTGGCACCACTGGGGATGCAGTGCGGTGAGTCCAGAGAGTGCACTGGAACCACTGGGGATGCAGTGCAGTGAGTCCAGAGATTTCACTGGCACCACTGGGGATGCCCTGCAGTGACTCCAAAGAGTGAACTGGCACCACTGGGGATGCAGTGCAGTGAGTCCAGAGAGTGCACTGGCACCACTGGGGATGCAGTGCAGTGAGTCCAGAGAGTGCACTGGCAGCACTGGGGGTGCAGTGCAGTGAGTCCAGAGAGTGCACTGGCGCCACTGGGGATGCAATGCAGTGACTCCAGAGAGTGCACTGGCACCACTGGGGATGCACCCTGGTGAGTCCAGAGAGTGCACTGGCACCACTGTGGATGCAGTGCAGTGAGTCCAGAGAGTGCACTGGCACCACTGGGGATGCAATGCAGTGAGTCCAGAGAGTGCACTGGCACCACTGGGGATGCAGTGCAGTGATTCCAGAGAGTGCACTGGCACCACTGGGGATGCAGTGCAGTGAGTCCAGAGAGTGCACTGGCACAACTGGGGATGCAGTGCGGTGAGTCCAGAGAGTGCACTGGCACCACTGGGAATGCAGTGCGGTGAGTCCAGAGAGTGCACTGGCACCACTGGGGATGCAGTGCAGTGAGTCCAGAGAGTGCACTGGCACCACTGGGGATGCAGTGCAGTGAGTCCAGAGAGTGCACTGGAACCACTGGGGATGCACCCCGGTGACTCCAGAGAGTGCACTGGCACCACTGGGGATGCAGTGCAGTGAGTCCAGAGACTGCACTGGCACCACTAAGGATGTACTGTAGTGACTCCAGAGAGTGCACTGGCACCACTGGGGATGCAGTGCAGTGAGTCCAGAGAGTGCACTGGCACCACTGGGGATGCAGTGCAGTGAGTCCAGAGAGTGCACTGGCACCACTGGGGATGCACTGCAGTGAGTCCAGAGAGTGCACTGGCACCACTGGGGATGCAGTGCAGTGAGTCCAGAGATTTCACTGGCACAACTGGGGATGCACTGCAGTGAGTCCAGAGAGTGCACTGGCACCACTGGGGATGCAGTGCAATGAGTCCAGAGAGTGCACTGGCACCACTGGGGATGCAGTGCAGTGAGTCCAGAGAGTGCACTGGCACCACTGGGGATGCAGTGCGGTGAGTCCAGAGAGTGCACTGGCACCACTGGAGATGCAGTGCAGTGAGTCCAGAGAGTGCACTGGCACCACTGAGGGTGCAGTGCAGTGAGTCCAGAGAGTGCACTGGCGCCACTGGGGATGCACCCCGGTGACTCCAGAGAGTGCACTGGAACCACTGGGAATGCACCCCGGTGACTCCAGAGAGTGCACTGGCACCACTGGGGATGCAGTGCAGTGAGTCCAGAGAGTGCACTGGCACCACTAAGGATGTACTGTAGTGACTCCAGAGAGTGCACTGGCACCACTGGGGATGCAGTGCAGTGAGTCCAGAGAGTGCACTGGCACCACTGGGGATGCAGTGCAATGAGTCCAGAGAGTGCACTGGCACCACTGGGGATGCAGTGCAGTGAGTCCAGAGAGTGCACTGGCACCACTGGGGATGCAGTGCAGTGACTCCAGAGAGTGCACTGGCACCACTGGGGATCCAGTGCAGTAAGTCCAGAGAGTGCACTGGCAGCACTGGGCATGCAGTGCAGTGAGTCCAGAGAGTGCACTGGCAGCACTGGGGGTGCAGTGCAGTGAGTCCAGAGAGTGCACTGGCGACACTGGGGATGCAATGCAGTGGCTCCAGAGAGTGCACTGGCACCACTGGGGATGCACCCTGGTGAGTCCAGAGAGTGCACTGGCACCACTGTGGATGCAGTGCAGTGAGTCCAGAGAGTGCACTGGCACCACTGGGGATGCAGTGCAGTGAGTCCAGAGAGTGCACTGGCACCACTGGGCATGCAGTGCAGTAAGTCCAGAGACTGCACTGGCACCACCTGGGATGCACTGCAGTGACTCCACAGAGTGCACTGGCACCACTAAGGATGTACTGTAGTGATTCCAGAGAGTGCACTGGCACCACTGGGGATGCAGTGCAGTGAGTCCAGAGAGTGCACTGGCACCACTGGGGATGCAGTGCAATGAGTCCAGAGAGTGCACTGGCACCACTGGGTATGCAGTGCAGTGAGTCCAGAGAGTGCACTGGCACCACTGGGGATGCAGTGCAGTGAGTCCAGAGAGTGCACTGGCACCACAGGGGATGCAGTGCAGTGACTACAGAGAGGGAACTGGCACCAGTGGGGATGCACTGCAGTGAGTCCACAGAGTGCACTGGCACCAATGGGGATGCAGTGCGGTGATTCCAGTGAGTGCACTGGCACCACTGGGGATGCAGTGCAGTGAGTCCAGAGAGTGCACTGGCACCTCTGGGGATGCAGTGCGGTGAGTCCAGAGAGTGCACTGGCACCACTGGGGATGCAGTGCGGTGAGTCCAGAGAGTGCACTGGAACCACTGGGGATGCAGTGCAGTGAGTCCAGAGATTTCACTGGCACCACTGGGGATGCCCTGCAGTGACTCCAAAGAGTGAACTGGCACCACTGGGGATGCAGTGCAGTGAGTCCAGAGAGTGCACTGGCACCACTGGGGATGCACTGCAGTGAGTCCAGAGAGTGCACTGGCAGCACTGGGGGTGCAGTGCAGTGAGTCCAGAGAGTGCACTGGCGCCACTGGGGATGCAATGCAGTGACTCCAGAGAGTGCACTGGCACCACTGGGGATGCACCCTGGTGAGTCCAGAGAGTGCACTGGCACCACTGTGGATGCAGTGCAGTGAGTCCAGAGAGTGCACTGGCACCACTGGGGATGCAGTGCAGTGAGTCCAGAGAGTGCACTGGCACCACTGGGGATGCAGTGCAGTGATTCCAGAGAGTGCACTGGCACCACTGGGGATGCAGTGCAGTGAGTCCAGAGAGTGCACTGGCACCACTGGGGATGCAGTGCGGTGAGTCCAGAGAGTGTACTGGCACCACTGGGGATGCAGTGCGGTGAGTCCAGAGAGTGCACTGGCACCACTGGGGATGCAGTGCAGTGAGTCCAGAGAGTGCACTGGCACCACTGGGGATGCAGTGCAGTGAGTCCAGAGAGTGCACTGGAACCACTGGGGATGCACCCCGGTGACTCCAGAGAGTGCACTGGCACCACTGGGGATGCAGTGCAGTGAGTCCAGAGAGTGCACTGGCACCACTAAGGATGTACTGTAGTGACTCCAGAGAGTGCACTGGCACCACTGGGGATGCAGTGCAGTGAGTCCAGAGAGTGCACTGGCACCACTGGGGATGCACTGCAGTGAGTCCAGAGAGTGCACTGGCACCACTGGGGATGCAGTGCAGTGAGTCCAGAGATTTCACTGGCACAACTGGGGATGCACTGCAGTGAGTCCAGAGAGTGCACTGGCACCACTGGGGATCCAGTGCAGTGACTCCAGAGAGTGCACTGGCACCACTGGTGATGCAGTGCAGTGAGTCCAGAGAGTGCACTGGCACCACTGGGGATGCACTGCAGTGAGTCCAGAGAGTGCACTGGCACCACTGGGGATGCAGTGCAGTGAGTCCAGAGATTTCACTGGCACAACTGGGGATGCACTGCAGTGAGTCCAGAGAGTGCACTGGCACCACTGGGGATGCAGTGCAGTGAGTCCAGAGAGTGCACTGGTACCACTGGGGATGCACTGCAGTGAGTCCAGAGAGTGCACTGGCACCACTGGGGATGCAGTGCGGTGAGTCCAGAGAGTACACTGGCACCAAAGGGGATGCAATGCAGTAATTTCAGAGAGTGCACTGGCACCACTGGGGATGCAGTGCAGTGAGTCCAGAGAGTGCACTGGCACCACTGGGGATGCAGTGCAGTGAGTCCAGAGAGTGCACTGGCACCACTGGGGATGCAGTGCAGTGAGTCCAGAGAGTGCACTGGCACCACTGGGCATGCAGTGCAGTAAGTCCAGAGAGTGCACTGCCACCACCTGGGATGCACTGCAGTGACTCCACAGAGTGCACTGGCACCACTAAGGATGTACTGTAGTGACTCCAGAGAGTGCACTGGCACCACTGGGGATGCAGTGCAGTGAGTCCAGAGAGTGCACTGGCACCACTGGGGATGCAGTGCAGTGAGTCCAGAGAGTGCACTGGCACCACTGGGGATGCAGTGCAGTGAGTCCAGAGAGTGCACTGGCACCACAGGGGATGCAGTGCAGTGACTACAGAGAGGGAACTGGCACCAGTGGGGATGCACTGCAGTGAGTCCACAGAGTGCACTGGCACCAATGGGGATGCAGTGCGGTGATTCCAGTGAGTGCACTGGCACCACTGGGGATGCAGTGCAGTGAGTCCAGAGAGTGCACTGGCACCACTGGGGATGCAGTGCGGTGAGTCCAGAGAGTGCACTGGCACCACTGGGGATGCAGTGCGGTGAGTCCAGAGAGTGCACTGGAACCACTGGGGATGCAGTGCAGTGAGTCCAGAGATTTCACTGGCACCACTGGGGATGCCCTGCAGTGACTCCAAAGAGTGAACTGGCACCACTAAGGATGTACTGTAGTGACTCCAGAGAGTGCACTGGCACCACTGGGGATGCAATTCAGTGACTCCAAAGAGTGCACTGGCACCACTGGGGATGCACCACAGTGAGTCCAGAGAGTGCACTGGCACCACTGTGGATGCAGTGCAGTGAGTCCAGAGAGTGCACTGGCACCACTGGGGATGCACTGCAGTGATTCCAGAGAGTGCACTGGCACCACTGGGGATGCAGTGCAGTGAGTCCAGAGAGTGCACTGGCACCACTGGGGATGCAGTGCAGTGACTCCAGAGAGTGAACTGGCAACAGTGGGGATGCACTGCAGTGAGTCCAGAGAGTGCACTGGCACCACTGGGGATGCAGTGCAGTGAGTCCAGAGAGTGCACTGGCACCACTGGGGATGCACTGCAGAGAGTCCAGAGAGTGCACTGGCACCACTGGGGATGCAGTGCGGTGAGTCCAGAGAGGGCTCTGGCACCACTGGTGATGCAATGCAGTGACTCCAAAGAGTGCACTGGCACCACTAGGGATGCCCTGCAGTGACTCCAAAGAGTGAACTGGCACCACTGGGGATGCAGTGCTGTGAGTCCAGAGAGTGCACTGGCACCACTGGGGATGCAGTACGGTGAGTCCAGAGAGTGCACTGGCACCACTGGGGATGCACTGCAGTAAGTCCAGAGAGTGCACTGGCACCACTGGGGATCCAGTGCAGTAAGTCCAGAGAGTGCACTGGCACCACTGGAGATGCAGTGCAGTGAGTCCAGAGAGTGCACTGGCACCACTGAGGGTGCAGTGCAGTTAGTCCAGAGAGTGCACTGGCGCCACTGGGGATGCAATGCAGTGAGTCTAGAGAGTGCACTGGAACCACTGGGAATGCACCCCGGTGACTCCAGAGAGTGCACTGGCACCACTGGGGATGCAGTGCAGTGAGTCCAGAGAGTGCACTGGCACCACTAAGGATGTACTGTAGTGACTCCAGAGAGTGCACTGGCACCACTGGGGATGCAGTGCAGTGAGTCCAGAGAGTGCACTGGCACCACTGGGGATGCAGTGCAGTGAGTCCAGAGAGTGCACTGGCACCACAGCGGATGCAGTGCAGTGACTAAAGAGAGGGAACTGGCACCAGTAGTTATGCACTGCAGTGAGTCCACAGAGTGCACTGGCACCAATGGGGATGCAGTGCGGTGAGTCCAGTGAGTGCACTGGCACCACTGGGGATGCACTGCAGTGAGTCCAGACAGTGCACTGGCACCACTGGGGATGCAGTGCGGTGAGTCCAGAGAGTGCACTGGAACCACTGGGAATGCAGTGCAGTGAGTCCAGAGATTTCACTGGCACCACTGGGGATGCCCTGCAGTGACTCCAAAGAGTGAACTGGCACCACTGGGGATGCAGTGCAGTGAGTCCAGAGAGTGCACTGGCACCACTGGGGATGCAATGCAGTGACTCCAAAGAGTGCACTGGCACCACTGGGGATGCACCACGGTGAGTCCAGAGAGTGCACTGGCACCACTGGGGATGCAGTGCAGTGAGTCCAGAGAGTGCACTGGCACCACTGGGGATGCACTGCATTGATTCCAGAGAGTGCACTGGCACCAGTGGGGATGCAGTGCAGTGAGTCCAGAGAGTGCACTGGCACCACTGGGGATGCAGTGCAGTGACTCCAGAGAGTGAACTGGCACCAGTGGGGATGCACTGCAGTGAGTCCAGAGAGTGCACTGGCACCACTGGGGATGCACTGCAGAGAGTCCAGAGAGTGCACTGGCACCACTGGGGATGCAGTGCGGTGAGTCCAGAGAGTGCACTGGCACCACTGGGGATGCAGTGCGGTGAGTCCAGAGATTTCACTGGCACCACTAGGGATGCCCTGCAGTGACTCCAAAGAGTGAACTGGCACCACTGGGGATGCAGTGCTGTGAGTCCAGAGAGTGCACTGGTACCACTGGGGATGCACTGCAGTGAGTCCAGAGAGTGCACTGGCACCACTGGGGATGCAGTGCGGTGAGTCCAGAGAGTGCACTGGCACCACTGGGGATGCACTGCAGTAAGTCCAGAGAGTGCACTGGCAACACTGGGGATCCAGTGCAGTACGTCCAGAGAGTGCACTGGCACCACTGGAGATGCAGTGCAGTGAGTCCAGAGAGTGCACTGGCACCACTGAGGGTGCAGTGCAGTGAGTCCAGAGAGTGCACTGGCGCCACTGGGGATGCAATGCAGTGAGTCCAGAGAGTGCACTGGAACCACTGGGGATGCACCCCGGTGACTCCAGAGAGTGCACTGGCACCACTGGGGATGCAGTGCAGTGAGTCCAGAGAGTGCACTGGCACCACTAAGGATGTACTGTAGTGACTCCAGAGAGTGCACTGGCACCACTGGGGATGCAGTGCAATGAGTCCAGAGAGTGCACTGGCACCACTGGGGATGCAGTGCAGTGAGTCCAGAGAGTGCACTGGCACCACTGGGGATGCAGTGCAGTGAGTCCAGAGAGTGCACTGGCACCACTGGGGATGCAGTGCACTGAGTCCAGAGATTTCACTGGCACCACTGGGGATGCAGTGCAGTGACTCCAGAGAGTGCACTGGCACCACTGGGGATCCAGTGCAGTAAGTCCAGAGAGTGCACTGGCACCACTGGGGATGCAGTGCAGTGAGTCCAGAGAGTGCACTGGCAGCACTGGGGGTGCAGTGCAGTGAGTCCAGAGATTTCACTGGCACAACTGGGGATGCACTGCAGTGAGTCCAGAGAGTGCACTGGCACCACTGGGGATGCAGTGCAATGAGTCCAGAGAGTGCACTGGCACCACTGGGGATGCAGTGCAGTGAGTCCAGAGAGTGCACTGGCACCACTGGAGATGCAGTGCAGTGAGTCCAGAGAGTGCACTGGCACCACTGAGGGTGCAGTGCAGTGAGTCCAGAGAGTGCACTGGCGCCACTGGGGATGCAATGCAGTGAGTCCAGAGAGTGCACTGGAACCACTGGGAATGCACCCCGGTGACTCCAGAGAGTGCACTGGCACCACTGGGGATGCAGTGCAGTGAGTCCAGAGAGTGCACTGGCACCACTAAGGATGTACTGTAGTGACTCCAGAGAGTGCACTGGCACCACTGGGGATGCAGTGCAGTGAGTCCAGAGAGTGCACTGGCACCACTGGGGATGCAGTGCAATGAGTCCAGAGAGTGCACTGGCACCACTGGGGATGCAGTGCAGTGAGTCCAGAGAGTGCACTGGCACCACTGGGGATGCAGTGCAGTGACTCCAGAGAGTGCACTGGCACCACTGGGGATCCAGTGCAGTAAGTCCAGAGAGTGCACTGGCACCACTGGGGATGCAGTGCAGTGAGTCCAGAGAGTGCACTGGCAGCACTGGGGGTGCAGTGCAGTGAGTCCAGAGAGTGCACTGGCGCCACTGGGGATGCAATGCAGTGGCTCCAGAGAGTGCACTGGCACCACTGGGGATGCACCCTGGTGAGTCCAGAGAGTGCACTGGCACCACTGTGGATGCAGTGCAGTGAGTCCAGAGAGTGCACTGGCACCACTGGGGATGCAGTGCAGTGAGTCCAGAGAGTGCACTGGCACCACTGGGCATGCAGTGCAGTAAGTCCAGAGACTGCACTGGCACCACCTGGGATGCACTGCAGTGACTCCACAGAGTGCACTGGCACCACTAAGGATGTACTGTAGTGATTCCAGAGAGTGCACTGGCACCACTGGGGATGCAGTGCAGTGAGTCCAGAGAGTGCACTGGCACCACTGGGGATGCAGTGCAATGAGTCCAGAGAGTGCACTGGCACCACTGGGTATGCAGTGCAGTGAGTCCAGAGAGTGCACTGGCACCACTGGGGATGCAGTGCAGTGAGTCCAGAGAGTGCACTGGCACCACAGGGGATGCAGTGCAGTGACTACAGAGAGGGAACTAGCACCAGTGGGGATGCACTGCAGTGAGTCCACAGAGTGCACTGGCACCAATGGGGATGCAGTGCGGTGATTCCAGTGAGTGCACTGGCACCACTGGGGATGCAGTGCAGTGAGTCCAGAGAGTGCACTGGCACCTCTGGGGATGCAGTGCGGTGAGTCCAGAGAGTGCACTGGCACCACTGGGGATGCAGTGCGGTGAGTCCAGAGAGTGCACTGGAACCACTGGGGATGCAGTGCAGTGAGTCCAGAGATTTCACTGGCACCACTGGGGATGCCCTGCAGTGACTCCAAAGAGTGAACTGGCACCACTGGGGATGCAGTGCAGTGAGTCCAGAGAGTGCACTGGCACCACTGGGGATGCACTGCAGTGAGTCCAGAGAGTGCACTGGCAGCACTGGGGGTGCAGTGCAGTGAGTCCAGAGAGTGCACTGGCGCCACTGGGGATGCAATGCAGTGACTCCAGAGAGTGCACTGGCACCACTGGGGATGCACCCTGGTGAGTCCAGAGAGTGCACTGGCACCACTGTGGATGCAGTGCAGTGAGTCCAGAGAGTGCACTGGCACCACTGGGGATGCAGTGCAGTGAGTCCAGAGAGTGCACTGGCACCACTGGGGATGCAGTGCAGTGATTCCAGAGAGTGCACTGGCACCACTGGGGATGCAGTGCAGTGAGTCCAGAGAGTGCACTGGCACCACTGGGGATGCAGTGCGGTGAGTCCAGAGAGTGTACTGGCACCACTGGGGATGCAGTGCGGTGAGTCCAGAGAGTGCACTGGCACCACTGGGGATGCAGTGCAGTGAGTCCAGAGAGTGCACTGGCACCACTGGGGATGCAGTGCAGTGAGTCCAGAGAGTGCACTGGAACCACTGGGGATGCACCCCGGTGACTCCAGAGAGTGCACTGGCACCACTGGGGATGCCGTGCAGTGAGTCCAGAGAGTGCACTGGCACCACTAAGGATGTACTGTAGTGACTCCAGAGAGTGCACTGGCACCACTGGGGATGCAGTGCAGTGAGTCCAGAGAGTGCACTGGCACCACTGGGGATGCACTGCAGTGAGTCCAGAGAGTGCACTGGCACCACTGGGGATGCAGTGCAGTGAGTCCAGAGATTTCACTGGCACAACTGGGGATGCACTGCAGTGAGTCCAGAGAGTGCACTGGCACCACTGGGGATCCAGTGCAGTGACTCCAGAGAGTGCACTGGCACCACTGGTGATGCAGTGCAGTGAGTCCAGAGAGTGCACTGGCACCACTGGGGATGCACTGCAGTGAGTCCAGAGAGTGCACTGGCACCACTGGGGATGCAGTGCAGTGAGTCCAGAGATTTCACTGGCACAACTGGGGATGCACTGCAGTGAGTCCAGAGAGTGCACTGGCACCACTGGGGATGCACTGCAGTGAGTCCAGAGAGTGCACTGGTACCACTGGGGATGCACTGCAGTGAGTCCAGAGAGTGCACTGGCACCACTGGGGATGCAGTGCGGTGAGTCCAGAGAGTACACTGGCACCAATGGGGATGCAATGCAGTAACTTCAGAGAGTGCACTGGCACCACTGGGGATGCAGTGCAGTGAGTCCAGAGAGTGCACTGGCACCACTGGGGATGCAGTGCAGTGAGTCCAGAGAGTGCACTGGCACCACTGGGGATGCAGTGCAGTGAGTCCAGAGAGTGCACTGGCACCACTGGGCATGCAGTGCAGTAAGTCCAGAGAGTGCACTGGCACCACCTGGGATGCACTGCAGTGACTCCACAGAGTGCACTGGCACCACTAAGGATGTACTGTAGTGACTCCAGAGAGTGCACTGGCACCACTGGGGATGCAGTGCAGTGAGTCCAGAGAGTGCACTGGCACCACTGGGGATGCAGTGCAGTGAGTCCAGAGAGTGCACTGGCACCACTGGGGATGCAGTGCAGTGAGTCCAGAGAGTGCACTGGCACCACAGGGGATGCAGTGCAGTGACTACAGAGAGGGAACTGGCACCAGTCGGGATGCACTGCAGTGAGTCCACAGAGTGCACTGGCACCAATGGGGATGCAGTGCGGTGATTCCAGTGAGTGCACTGGCACCACTGGGGATGCAGTGCAGTGAGTCCAGAGAGTGCACTGGCACCACTGGGGATGCAGTGCGGTGAGTCCAGAGAGTGCACTGGCACCACTGGGGATGCAGTGCGGTGAGTCCAGAGAGTGCACTGGAACCACTGGGGATGCAGTGCAGTGAGTCCAGAGATTTCACTGGCACCACTGGGGATGCCCTGCAGTGACTCCAAAGAGTGAACTGGCACCACTAAGGATGTACTGTAGTGACTCCAGAGAGTGCACTGGCACCACTGGGGATGCAATTCAGTGACTCCAAAGAGTGCACTGGCACCACTGGGGATGCACCACAGTGAGTCCAGAGAGTGCACTGGCACCACTGTGGATGCAGTGCAGTGAGTCCAGAGAGTGCACTGGCACCACTGGGGATGCACTGCAGTGATTCCAGAGAGTGCACTGGCACCACTGGGGATGCAGTGCAGTGAGTCCAGAGAGTGCACTGGCACCACTGGGGATGCAGTGCAGTGACTCCAGAGAGTGAACTGGCACCAGTGGGGATGCACTGCAGTGAGTCCAGAGAGTGCACTGGCACCACTGGGGATGCAGTGCAGTGAGTCCAGAGAGTGCACTGGCACCACTGGGGATGCACTGCAGAGAGTCCAGAGAGTGCACTGGCACCACTGGGGATGCAGTGCGGTGAGTCCAGAGAGGGCACTGGCACCACTGGTGATGCAATGCAGTGACTCCAAAGAGTGCACTGGCACCACTAGGGATGCCCTGCAGTGACTCCAAAGAGTGAACTGGCACCACTGGGGATGCAGTGCTGTGAGTCCAGAGAGTGCACTGGCACCACTGGGGATGCAGTACGGTGAGTCCAGAGAGTGCACTGGCACCACTGGGGATGCACTGCAGTAAGTCCAGAGAGTGCACTGGCACCACTGGGGATCCAGTGCAGTAAGTCCAGAGAGTGCACTGGCACCACTGGAGATGCAGTGCAGTGAGTCCAGAGAGTGCACTGGCACCACTGAGGGTGCAGTGCAGTGAGTCCAGAGAGTGCACTGGCGCCACTGGGGATGCAATGCAGTGAGTCTAGAGAGTGCACTGGAACCACTGGGAATGCACCCCGGTGACTCCAGAGAGTGCACTGGCACCACTGGGGATGCAGTGCAGTGAGTCCAGAGAGTGCACTGGCACCACTAAGGATGTACTGTAGTGACTCCAGAGAGTGCACTGGCACCACTGGGGATGCAGTGCAGTGAGTCCAGAGAGTGCACTGGCACCACTGGGGATGCAGTGCAGTGAGTCCAGAGAGTGCACTGGTACCACAGCGGATGCAGTGCAGTGACTAAAGAGAGGGAACTGGCACCAGTAGTTATGCACTGCAGTGAGTCCACAGAGTGCACTGGCACCAATGGGGATGCAGTGCGGTGAGTCCAGTGAGTGCACTGGCGCCACTGGGGATGCACTGCAGTGAGTCCAGACAGTGCACTGGCACCACTGGGGATGCAGTGCGGTGAGTCCAGAGAGTGCACTGGCACCACTGGGGATGCAGTGCGGTGAGTCCAGATAGTGCACTGGAACCACTGGGAATGCAGTGCAGTGAGTCCAGAGATTTCACTGGCACCACTGGGGATGCCCTGCAGTGACTCCAAAGAGTGAACTGGCACCACTGGGGATGCAGTGCAGTGAGTCCAGAGAGTGCACTGGCACCACTGGGGATGCAATGCAGTGACTCCAAAGAGTGCACTGGCACCACTGGGGATGCACCACGGTGAGTCCAGAGAGTGCACTGGCACCACTGGGGATGCAGTGCAGTGAGTCCAGAGAGTGCACTGGCACCACTGGGGATGCACTGCAGTGATTCCAGAGAGTGCACTGGCACCAGTGGGGATGCAGTGCAGTGAGTCCAGAGAGTGCACTGGCACCACTGGGGATGCAGTGCAGTGACTCCAGAGAGTGAACTGGCACCAGTGGGGATGCACTGCAGTGAGTCCAGAGAGTGCACTGGCACCACTGGGGATGCACTGCAGAGAGTCCAGAGAGTGCACTGGCACCACTGGGGATGCAGTGCGGTGAGTCCAGAGAGTGCACTGGCACCACTGGGGATGCAGTGCGGTGAGTCCAGAGATTTCACTGGCACCACTAGGGATGCCCTGCAGTGACTCCAAAGAGTGAACTGGCACCACTGGGGATGCAGTGCTGTGAGTCCAGAGAGTGCACTGGTACCACTGGGGATGCACTGCAGTGAGTCCAGAGAGTGCAGTGGCACCACTGGGGATGCAGTGCGGTGAGTCCAGAGAGTGCACTGGCACCACTGGGGATGCACTGCAGTAAGTCCAGAGAGTGCACTGGCAACACTGGGGATCCAGTGCAGTAAGTCCAGAGAGTGCACTGGCACCACTGGAGATGCAGTGCAGTGAGTCCAGAGAGTGCACTGGCACCACTGAGGGTGCAGTGCAGTGAGTCCAGAGAGTGCACTGGCGCCACTGGGGATGCAATGCAGTGAGTCCAGAGAGTGCACTGGAACCACTGGGGATGCACCCCGGTGACTCCAGAGAGTGCACTGGCACCACTGGGGATGCAGTGCAGTGAGTCCAGAGAGTGCACTGGCACCACTAAGGATGTACTGTAGTGACTCCAGAGAGTGCACTGGCACCACTGGGGATGCAGTGCAATGAGTCCAGAGAGTGCACTGGCACCACTGGGGATGCAGTGCAGTGAGTCCAGAGAGTGCACTGGCACCACTGGGGATGCAGTGCAATGAGTCCAGAGAGTGCACTGGCACCACTGGGGATGCAGTGCACTGAGTCCAGAGATTTCACTGGCACCACTGGGGATGCAGTGCAGTGACTCCAGAGAGTGCACTGGCACCACTGGGGATCCAGTGCAGTAAGTCCAGAGAGTGCACTGGCACCACTGGGGATGCAGTGCAGTGAGTCCAGAGAGTGCACTGGCAGCACTGGGGGTGCAGTGCAGTGAGTCCAGAGAGTGCACTGGCGCCACTGGGGATGCAATGCAGTGACTCCAGAGAGTGCACTGGCACCACTGGGGATGCACCCTGGTGAGTCCAGAGAGTGCACTGGCACCACTGTGGATGCAGTCCAGTGAGTCCAGAGAGTGCACTGGCACCACTGGGGATGCAGTGCAGTAAGTCCAGAGAGTGCACTGGCACCACTGGGGATGCAATGCAGTGACTCCAAAGAGTGCACTGGCACCACTGGGGATGCACCACGGTGAGTCCAGAGAGTGCACTGGCACCACTGGGGATGCAGTGCAGTGAGTCCAGAGAGTGCACTGGCACCACTGGGGATGCAGTGCGGTGAGTCCAGAGAGTGCACTGGCACCACTGGGGATGCAGTGCAGTAAGTCCAGAGAGTGCACTGGCACCACTGGGGATGCAGTGCAGTGAGTCCAGAGAGTGCACTGGCACCACTGGGGATGCAGTGCAGTGAGTCCAGAGAGTGCACTGGCACCACTGGGAATGCAGTGCAGTGAGTCCAGAGAGTGCACTGGCACCACTGGAGATGCAGTGCAGTGAGTCCAGAGAGTGCACTGGGACCACTAAGGATGTACTGTAGTGACTCCAGAGAGTGCACTGGCACCACTGGGGATGCAGTGCAGTGAGTCCAGAGTGTGCACTGGCACCACTGGGGATGCAGTGCAGTGAGTCCAGAGAGTGCACTGGCACCACTGGGGATGCAGTGCAGTGAGTCCAGAGAGTGCACTGGCACCACTGGGGATGCACTGCAGTGAGTCCAGAGAGTGCACTGGCACCACTGGGGATGCAGTGCAGTGAGTCCAGAGATTTCACTGGCACAACTGGGATGCACTGCAGTGAGTCCAGAGAGTGCACTGGCACCACTGGGGATACAGTGCAGTGAGTCCAGAGAGTGCATTGGCACCACTGGGGATGCACTGCAGTGAGTCCAGAGAGTGCACTGGCACCACTGGGGATGCAGTGCGGTGAGTCCAGAGAGTACACTGGCACCAATGGGGATGCAATGCAGTAACTTCAGAGAGTGCACTGGCACCACTGGGGATGCAGTGCAGTGAGTCCAGAGAGTGCACTGGCACCACTGGGGATGCAGTGCAGTGAGTCCAGAGAGTGCACTGGAACCACTGGGGATGCACCCCTGTGACTCCAGAGTGCACTGGCACCACTGGGGATGCAGTGCAGTGACTCCAAAGAGTGAACTGGCACCACTGGGGATGCAGTGCAGTGAGTCCAGAGAGTGCACTGGCACCACTGGGGATGCAATGCAGTGACTCTAAAGAGTGCACTGGCACCACTGGGGATGCACCACGGTGAGTCCAGAGAGTGCACTGGCACCACTGGGGATGCACTGCAGAGAGTCCAGAGAGTGCACTGGCAACACTGGGGATGCAGTGCGGTGAGTCAAGAGAGTGCACTGGCACCACTGGGGATGCAGTGCGGTGAGTCCAGAGATTTCACTGGCACCACTAGGGATGCCCTGCAGTGACTCCAAAGAGTGAACTGGCACCACTGGGGATGCAGTGCTGTGAGTCCAGAGAGTGCACTGGTACCAATGAGGATGCACTGCAGTGAGTCCAGAGAGTGCACTGGCACCACTGGGGATGCAGTGCGGTGAGTCCAGAGAGTGCACTGGCACCACTGGGGATGCACTGCAGTAAGTCCAGAGAGTGCACTGGCACCACTGGGGATCCAGTGCAGTAAGTCCAGAGAGTGCACTGGCACCACTGGAGATGCAGTGCAGTGAGTCCAGAGAGTGCACTGGCACCACTGAGGGTGCAGTGCAGTGAGTCCAGAGAGTGCACTGGCACCACTGGGGATGCAATGCAGTGAGTCCAGAGAGTGCACTGGAACCACTGGGAATGCACCCCGGTGACTCCAGAGAGTGCACTGGCACCACTGGGGATGCAGTGCAGTGAGTCCAGAGAGTGCACTGGCACCACTAAGGATGTACTGTAGTGACTCCAGAGAGTGCACTGGCACCACTGGGGATGCACTGCAGTGACTCCAGAGAGTGCACTGGCACCACTGGGGATGCAGTGCAATGAGTCCAGAGAGTGCACTGGCACCACTGGGGATGCAGTGCAGTGAGTCCAGAGAGTGCACTGGCACCACTGGGGATGCAGTGCAGTGAGTCCAGAGAGTGCACTGGCACCACTGGGGATCCAGTGCAGTAAGTCCAGAGAGTGCACTGGCACCACTGGGGATGCAGTGCAGTGAGTCCAGAGAGTGCACTGGCAGCACTGGGGGTGCAGTGCAGTGAGTCCAGAGAGTGCACTGGCGCCACTGGGGATGCAATGCAGTGACTCAAGAGAGTGCACTGGCACCACTGGGCATGCAGTGCAGTAAGTCCAGAGAGTGCACTGGCACCACCTAGGGATGCACCCTGGTGAGTCCAGAGAGTGCACTGGCACCACTGGGCATGCAGTGCAGTAAGTCCAGAGAGTGCACTGGCACCACTGGGGATGCAGTGCAGTGAGTCCAGAGAGTGCACTGGCACCACTGGGCATGCAGTGCAGTAAGTCCAGAGAGTGCACTGGCACCACCTGGGATGCACTGCAGTGACTCCACAGAGTGCACTGGCACCACTAAGGATGTACTGTAGTGACTCCAGAGAGTGCACTGGCACCACTGGGGATGCAGTGCAGTGAGTCCAGAGAGTGCACTGGCACCACTGGGGATGCAGTGCAGTGAGTCCAGAGAGTGCACTGGCACCACAGGGGATGCAGTGCAGTGACTACAGAGAGGGAACTGGCACCAGTGGGGATGCACTGCAGTGAGTCCACAGAGTGCACTGGCACCACTGGGGGATGCAGTGCGGTGATTCCAGTGAGTGCACTGGCACCACTGGGGATGCAGTGCAGTGAGTCCAGAGAGTGCACTGGCACCACTGGGGATGCAGTGCGGTGAGTCCAGAGAGCGCACTGGCACCACTGGGGATGCAGTGCGGTGAGTCCAGAGAGTGCACTGGAACCACTGGGGATGCAGTGCAGTGAGTCCAGAGATTTCACTGGCACCACTGGGGATGCCCTGCAGTGACTCCAAAGAGTGAACTGGCACCACTGGGGATGCAGTGCAGTGAGTCCAGAGAGTGCACTGGCACCACTGGGGATGCAATGCAGTGACTCCAAAGAGTGCACTGGCACCACTGGGGATGCACCACGGTGAGTCCAGAGAGTGCACTGGCACCACTGGGGATGCAGTGCAGTGAGTCCAGAGAGTGCACTGGCACCACTGGGGATGCACTGCAGTGATTCCAGAGAGTGCACTGGCACCAGTGGGGATGCAGTGCAGTGAGTCCACAGAGTGCACTGGCACCACTGGGGATGCAGTGCAGTGACTCCAGAGAGTGAACTGGCACCAGTGGGGATGCACTGCAGTGAGTCCAGAGAGTGCACTGGCACCACTGGGGATGCACTGCAGAGAGTCCAGAGAGTGCACTGGCACCACTGGGGATGCAGTGCGGTGAGTCCAGAGAGTGCACTGGCACCACTGGGGATGCAGTGCGGTGAGTCCAGAGATTTCACTGGCACCACTAGGGATGCCCTGCAGTGACTCCAAAGAGTGAACTGGCACCACTGGGGATGCAGTGCTGTGAGTCCAGAGAGTGCACTGGTACCACTGGGGATGCACTGCAGTGAGTCCAGAGAGTGCACTGGCACCACTGGGGATGCAGTGCGGTGAGTCCAGAGAGTGCACTGGCACCACTGGGGATGCACTGCAGTAAGTCCAGAGAGTGCACTGGCAACACTGGGGATCCAGTGCAGTAAGTCCAGAGAGTGCACTGGCACCACTGGAGATGCAGTGCAGTGAGTCCAGAGAGTGCACTGGCACCACTGAGGGTGCAGTGCAGTGAGTCCAGAGAGTGCACTGGCGCCACTGGGGATGCAATGCAGTGAGTCCAGAGAGTGCACTGGAACCACTGGGGATGCACCCCGGTGACTCCAGAGAGTGCACTGGCACCACTGGGGATGCAGTGCAGTGAGTCCAGAGAGTGCACTGGCACCACTAAGGATGTACTGTAGTGACTCCAGAGAGTGCACTGGCACCACTGGGGATGCAGTGCAATGAGTCCAGAGAGTGCACTGGCACCACTGGGGATGCAGTGCAGTGAGTCCAGAGAGTGCACTGGCACCACTGGGGATGCAGTGCAGTGAGTCCAGAGAGTGCACTGGCACCACTGGGGATGCAGTGCACTGAGTCCAGAGATTTCACTGGCACCACTGGGGATGCAGTGCAGTGACTCCAGAGAGTGCACTGGCACCACTGGGGATCCAGTGCAGTAAGTCCAGAGAGTGCACTGGCACCACTGGGGATGCAGTGCAGTGAGTCCAGAGAGTGCACTGGCAGCACTGGGGGTGCAGTGCAGTGAGTCCAGAGAGTGCACTGGCGCCACTGGGGATGCAATGCAGTGACTCCAGAGAGTGCACTGGCACCACTGGGGATGCACCCTGGTGAGTCCAGAGAGTGCACTGGCACCACTGTGGATGCAGTCCAGTGAGTCCAGAGAGTGCACTGGCACCACTGGGGATGCAGTGCAGTAAGTCCAGAGAGTGCACTGGCACCACTGGGGATGCAATGCAGTGACTCCAAAGAGTGCACTGGCACCACTGGGGATGCACCACGGTGAGTCCAGAGAGTGCACTGGCACCACTGGGGATGCAGTGCAGTGAGTCCAGAGAGTGCACTGGCACCACTGGGGATGCAGTGCGGTGAGTCCAGAGAGTGCACTGGCACCACTGGGGATGCAGTGCAGTAAGTCCAGAGAGTGCACTGGCACCACTGGGGATGCAGTGCAGTGAGTCCAGAGAGTGCACTGGCACCACTGGGGATGCAGTGCAGTGAGTCCAGAGAGTGCACTGGCACCACTGGGAATGCAGTGCAGTGAGTCCAGAGAGTGCACTGGCACCACTGGAGATGCAGTGCAGTGAGTCCAGAGAGTGCACTGGGACCACTAAGGATGTACTGTAGTGACTCCAGAGAGTGCACTGGCACCACTGGGGATGCAGTGCAGTGAGTCCAGAGTGTGCACTGGCACCACTGGGGATGCAGTGCAGTGAGTCCAGAGAGTGCACTGGCACCACTGGGGATGCAGTGCAGTGAGTCCAGAGAGTGCACTGGCACCACTGGGGATGCACTGCAGTGAGTCCAGAGAGTGCACTGGCACCACTGGGGATGCAGTGCAGTGAGTCCAGAGATTTCACTGGCACAACTGGGATGCACTGCAGTGAGTCCAGAGAGTGCACTGGCACCACTGGGGATACAGTGCAGTGAGTCCAGAGAGTGCATTGGCACCACTGGGGATGCAGTGCAGTGAGTCCAGAGAGTGCACTGGCACCACTGAGGGTGCAGTGCAGTGAGTCCAGAGAGTGCACTGGCGCCACTGGGGATGCAATGCAGTGAGTCCAGAGAGTGCACTGGAACCACTGGGGATGCACCCCGGTGACTCCAGAGAGTGCACTGGCACCACTGGGGATGCAGTGCAGTGAGTCCAGAGAGTGCACTGGCACCACTAAGGATGTACTGTAGTGACTCCAGAGAGTGCACTGGCACCACTGGGGATTCAGTGCAATGAGTCCAGAGAGTGCACTGGCACCACTGGGGATGCAGTGCAGTGAGTCCAGAGAGTGCACTGGCACCACTGGGGATGCAGTGCAGTGAGTCCAGAGAGTGCACTGGCACCACTGGGGATGCAGTGCACTGAGTCCAGAGATTTCACTGGCACCACTGGGGATGCAGTGCAGTGACTCCAGAGAGTGCACTGGCACCACTGGGGATCCAGTGCAGTAAGTCCAGAGAGTGCACTGGCACCACTGGGGATGCAGTGCAGTGAGTCCAGAGAGTGCACTGGCAGCACTGGGGGTGCAGTGCAGTGAGTCCAGAGAGTGCACTGGCGCCACTGGGGATGCAATGCAGTGACTCCAGAGAGTGCACTGGCACCACTGGGGATGCACCCTGGTGAGTCCAGAGAGTGCACTGGCACCACTGTGGATGCAGTCCAGTGAGTCCAGAGAGTGCACTGGCACCACTGGGGATGCAGTGCAGTAAGTCCAGAGAGTGCACTGGCACCACTGGGGATGCAATGCAGTGACTCCAAAGAGTGCACTGGCACCACTGGGGATGCACCACGGTGAGTCCAGAGAGTGCACTGGCACCACTGGGGATGCAGTGCAGTGAGTCCAGAGAGTGCACTGGCACCACTGGGGATGCAGTGCGGTGAGTCCAGAGAGTGCACTGGCACCACTGGGGATGCAGTGCAGTAAGTCCAGAGAGTGCACTGGCACCACTGGGGATGCAGTGCAGTGAGTCCAGAGAGTGCACTGGCACCACTGGGGATGCAGTGCAGTGAGTCCAGAGAGTGCACTGGCACCACTGGGAATGCAGTGCAGTGAGTCCAGAGAGTGCACTGGCACCACTGGAGATGCAGTGCAGTGAGTCCAGAGAGTGCACTGGGACCACTAAGGATGTACTGTAGTGACTCCAGAGAGTGCACTGGCACCACTGGGGATGCAGTGCAGTGAGTCCAGAGTGTGCACTGGCACCACTGGGGATGCAGTGCAGTGAGTCCAGAGAGTGCACTGGCACCACTGGGGATGCAGTGCAGTGAGTCCAGAGAGTGCACTGGCACCACTGGGGATGCACTGCAGTGAGTCCAGAGAGTGCACTGGCACCACTGGGGATGCAGTGCAGTGAGTCCAGAGATTTCACTGGCACAACTGGGATGCACTGCAGTGAGTCCAGAGAGTGCACTGGCACCACTGGGGATACAGTGCAGTGAGTCCAGAGAGTGCATTGGCACCACTGGGGATGCACTGCAGTGAGTCCAGAGAGTGCACTGGCACCACTGGGGATGCAGTGCGGTGAGTCCAGAGAGTACACTGGCACCAATGGGGATGCAATGCAGTAAGTTCAGAGAGTGCACTGGCACCACTGGGGATGCAGTGCAGTGAGTCCAGAGAGTGCACTGGCACCACTGGGGATGCAGTGCAGTGAGTCCAGAGAGTGCACTGGAACCACTGGGGATGCACCCCTGTGACTCCAGAGTGCACTGGCACCACTGGGGATGCAGTGCAGTGACTCCAAAGAGTGAACTGGCACCACTGGGGATGCAGTGCAGTGAGTCCAGAGAGTGCACTGGCACCACTGGGGATGCAATGCAGTGACTCTAAAGAGTGCACTGGCACCACTGGGGATGCACCACGGTGAGTCCAGAGAGTGCACTGGCACCACTGGGGATGCACTGCAGAGAGTCCAGAGAGTGCACTGGCAACACTGGGGATGCAGTGCGGTGAGTCAAGAGAGTGCACTGGCACCACTGGGGATGCAGTGCGGTGAGTCCAGAGATTTCACTGGCACCACTAGGGATGCCCTGCAGTGACTCCAAAGAGTGAACTGGCACCACTGGGGATGCAGTGCTGTGAGTCCAGAGAGTGCACTGGTACCACTGAGGATGCACTGCAGTGAGTCCAGAGAGTGCACTGGCACCACTGGGGATGCAGTGCGGTGAGTCCAGAGAGTGCACTGGCACCACTGGGGATGCACTGCAGTAAGTCCAGAGAGTGCACTGGCACCACTGGGGATCCAGTGCAGTAAGTCCAGAGAGTGCACTGGCACCACTGGAGATGCAGTGCAGTGAGTCCAGAGAGTGCACTGGCACCACTGAGGGTGCAGTGCAGTGAGTCCAGAGAGTGCACTGGCGCCACTGGGGATGCAATGCAGTGAGTCCAGAGAGTGCACTGGAACCACTGGGAATGCACCCCGGTGACTCCAGAGAGTGCACTGGCACCACTGGGGATGCAGTGCAGTGAGTCCAGAGAGTGCACTGGCACCACTAAGGATGTACTGTAGTGACTCCAGAGAGTGCACTGGCACCACTGGGGATGCACTGCAGTGACTCCAGAGAGTGCACTGGCACCACTGGGGATGCAGTGCAATGAGTCCAGAGAGTGCACTGGCACCACTGGGGATGCAGTGCAGTGAGTCCAGAGAGTGCACTGGCACCACTGGGGATGCAGTGCAGTGAGTCCAGAGAGTGCACTGGCACCACTGGGGATCCAGTGCAGTAAGTCCAGAGAGTGCACTGGCACCACTGGGGATGCAGTGCAGTGAGTCCAGAGAGTGCACTGGCAGCACTGGGGGTGCAGTGCAGTGAGTCCAGAGAGTGCACTGGCGCCACTGGGGATGCAATGCAGTGACTCAAGAGAGTGCACTGGCACCACTGGGCATGCAGTGCAGTAAGTCCAGAGAGTGCACTGGCACCACCTAGGGATGCACCCTGGTGAGTCCAGAGAGTGCACTGGCACCACTGGGCATGCAGTGCAGTAAGTCCAGAGAGTGCACTGGCACCACTGGGGATGCAGTGCAGTGAGTCCAGAGAGTGCACTGGCACCACTGGGCATGCAGTGCAGTAAGTCCAGAGAGTGCACTGGCACCACCTGGGATGCACTGCAGTGACTCCACAGAGTGCACTGGCACCACTAAGGATGTACTGTAGTGACTCCAGAGAGTGCACTGGCACCACTGGGGATGCAGTGCAGTGAGTCCAGAGAGTGCACTGGCACCACTGGGGATGCAGTGCAGTGAGTCCAGAGAGTGCACTGGCACCACAGGGGATGCAGTGCAGTGACTACAGAGAGGGAACTGGCACCAGTGGGGATGCACTGCAGTGAGTCCACAGAGTGCACTGGCACCACTGGGGGATGCAGTGCGGTGATTCCAGTGAGTGCACTGGCACCACTGGGGATGCAGTGCAGTGAGTCCAGAGAGTGCACTGGCACCACTGGGGATGCAGTGCGGTGAGTCCAGAGAGCGCACTGGCACCACTGGGGATGCAGTGCGGTGAGTCCAGAGAGTGCACTGGAACCACTGGGGATGCAGTGCAGTGAGTCCAGAGATTTCACTGGCACCACTGGGGATGCCCTGCAGTGACTCCAAAGAGTGAACTGGCACCACTGGGGATGCAGTGCAGTGATTCCAGAGAGTGCACTGGCACCACTGGGGATGCAGTGCAGTGAGTCCAGAGAGTGCACTGGCACCACTGGGGATGCAGTGCAGTGAGTCCAGAGAGTGAACTGGCACCAGTGGGGATGCAGTGCAGTGAGTCCAGAGAGTGCACTGGCACCACTGGGGATGCAGTGCAGTGAGTCCAGAGAGTGCACTGGCACCACTGGGGATGCAGTGCGGTGAGTCCAGAGAGTGCACTGGCACCACTGGGGATGCAGTGCGGTGAGTCCAGAGATTTCACTGGCACCACTAGGGATGCCCTGCAGTGACTCCAAAGAGTGAACTGGCACCACTGGGGATGCAGTGCTGTGAGTCCAGAGAGTGCACTGGTACCACTGGGGATGCACTGCAGTGAGTCCAGAGAGTGCACTGGCACCACTGGGGATGCAGTGCGGTGAGTCCAGAGAGTGCACTGGCACCACTGGGGATGCACTGCAGTAAGTCCAGAGAGTGCACTGGCACCACTGGGGATCCAGTGCAGTAAGTCCAGAGAGTGCACTGGCACCACTGGAGATGCAGTGCAGTGAGTCCAGAGAGTGCACTGGCACCACTGAGGGTGCAGTGCAGTGAGTCCAGAGAGTGCACTGGCGCCACTGGGGATGCAATGCAGTGAGTCCAGAGAGTGCACTGGAACCACTGGGAATGCACCCCGGTGACTCCAGAGAGTGCACTGGCACCACTGGGGATGCAGTGCAGTGAGTCCAGAGAGTGCACTGGCACCACTAAGGATGTACTTTAGTGACTCCAGAGAGTGCACTGGCACCACTGGGGATGCAGTGCAGTGAGTCCAGAGAGTGCGCTGGCACCACTGGGGATGCAGTGCAATGAGTCCAGAGAGTGCACTGGCACCACTGGGGATGCAGTGCAGTGAGTCCAGAGAGTGCACTGGCACCACTGGGGATGCAGTGCAGTGAGTCCAGAGAGTGCACTGGCACCACTGGGGATGCAGTGCAGTGATTCCAGAGAGTGCACTGGCACCACTGGGGATGCAGTGCAGTGAGTCCAGAGAGTGCACTGGCACCACTGGGGATGCAGTGCGGTAAGTCCAGAGAGTGCACTGGCACCACTGGGGATGCAGTGCAGTGAGTCCAGAGAGTGCACTGGCACCACTGGCGATGCAGTGCAGTGAGTCCAGAGAGTGCACTGGAACCACTGGGGATGCACCCCGGTGACTCCAGAGAGTGCACTGGCACCACTGGGGATGCAGTGCAGTGAGTCCAGAGAGTGCACTGGCAGCACTGGGCATGCAGTGCAGTAAGTCCAGAGAGTGCACTGGCACCACCTGGGATGCACTGCAGTGACTCCACAGAGTGCACTGGCACCACTGGGGATGCAGTGCAATGAGTCCAGAGAGTGCACTGGCACCAGTGGGGATGCAGTGCAATGAGTCCAGAGAGTGCACTGGCACCACTGGGGATGCAGTGCAGTTAGTCCAGAGAGTGCACTGGCACCACTGGGGATGCAGTGCAGTGAGTCCAGAGAGTGCACTGGCACCACAGGGGATGCAGTGCAGTGACTACAGAGAGGGAACTGGCACCAGTGGGGATGCACTGCAGTGAGTCCACAGAGTGCACTGCCACCAATGGGGATGCAGTGCGGTGATTCCAGTGAGTGCACTGGCACCACTGGGGATGCAGTGAAGTGAGTCCAGAGAGTGCACTGGCACCACTGGGGATGCAGTGCGGTGAGTCCAGAGAGTGCACTGGCACCACTGGGGATGCAGTGCGGTGAGTCCAGAGAGTGCACTGGAACCACTGGGGATGCAGTGCAGTGAGTCCAGAGATTTCACTGGCACCACCGGGGATGCCCTGCAGTGACTCCAAAGAGTGAACTGGCACCACTGGGGATGCAGTGCAGTGAGTCCAGAGAGTGCACTGGCACCACTGGGGATGCAGTGCAGTGAGTCCAGAGAGTGCACTGGCAGCACTGGGGGGTGCAGTGCAGTGAGTCCAGAGAGTGCACTGGCGCCACTGGGGATGCAATGCAGTGACTCCAGAGAGTGCACTGGCACCACTGTGGATGCACCCTGGTGAGTCCAGAGAGTGCACTGGCACCACTGGGGATACAGTGCAGTGAGTCCAGAGAGTGCATTGGCACCACTGGGGATGCACTGCAGTGAGTCCAGAGAGTGCACTGGCACCACTGGGGATGCAGTGCGGTGAGTCCAGAGAGTACACTGGCACCAATGGGGATGCAATGCAGTAAGTTCAGAGAGTGCACTGGCACCACTGGGGATGCAGTGCAGTGAGTCCAGAGAGTGCACTGGCACCACTGGGGATGCAGTGCAGTGAGTCCAGAGAGTGCACTGGAACCACTGGGGATGCACCCCTGTGACTCCAGAGTGCACTGGCACCACTGGGGATGCAGTGCAGTGACTCCAAAGAGTGAACTGGCACCACTGGGGATGCAGTGCAGTGAGTCCAGAGAGTGCACTGGCACCACTGGGGATGCAATGCAGTGACTCTAAAGAGTGCACTGGCACCACTGGGGATGCACCACGGTGAGTCCAGAGAGTGCACTGGCACCACTGGGGATGCACTGCAGAGAGTCCAGAGAGTGCACTGGCAACACTGGGGATGCAGTGCGGTGAGTCAAGAGAGTGCACTGGCACCACTGGGGATGCAGTGCGGTGAGTCCAGAGATTTCACTGGCACCACTAGGGATGCCCTGCAGTGACTCCAAAGAGTGAACTGGCACCACTGGGGATGCAGTGCTGTGAGTCCAGAGAGTGCACTGGTACCACTGAGGATGCACTGCAGTGAGTCCAGAGAGTGCACTGGCACCACTGGGGATGCAGTGCGGTGAGTCCAGAGAGTGCACTGGCACCACTGGGGATGCACTGCAGTAAGTCCAGAGAGTGCACTGGCACCACTGGGGATCCAGTGCAGTAAGTCCAGAGAGTGCACTGGCACCACTGGAGATGCAGTGCAGTGAGTCCAGAGAGTGCACTGGCACCACTGAGGGTGCAGTGCAGTGAGTCCAGAGAGTGCACTGGCGCCACTGGGGATGCAATGCAGTGAGTCCAGAGAGTGCACTGGAACCACTGGGAATGCACCCCGGTGACTCCAGAGAGTGCACTGGCACCACTGGGGATGCAGTGCAGTGAGTCCAGAGAGTGCACTGGCACCACTAAGGATGTACTGTAGTGACTCCAGAGAGTGCACTGGCACCACTGGGGATGCACTGCAGTGACTCCAGAGAGTGCACTGGCACCACTGGGGATGCAGTGCAATGAGTCCAGAGAGTGCACTGGCACCACTGGGGATGCAGTGCAGTGAGTCCAGAGAGTGCACTGGCACCACTGGGGATGCAGTGCAGTGAGTCCAGAGAGTGCACTGGCACCACTGGGGATCCAGTGCAGTAAGTCCAGAGAGTGCACTGGCACCACTGGGGATGCAGTGCAGTGAGTCCAGAGAGTGCACTGGCAGCACTGGGGGTGCAGTGCAGTGAGTCCAGAGAGTGCACTGGCGCCACTGGGGATGCAATGCAGTGACTCAAGAGAGTGCACTGGCACCACTGGGCATGCAGTGCAGTAAGTCCAGAGAGTGCACTGGCACCACCTAGGGATGCACCCTGGTGAGTCCAGAGAGTGCACTGGCACCACTGGGCATGCAGTGCAGTAAGTCCAGAGAGTGCACTGGCACCACTGGGGATGCAGTGCAGTGAGTCCAGAGAGTGCACTGGCACCACTGGGCATGCAGTGCAGTAAGTCCAGAGAGTGCACTGGCACCACCTGGGATGCACTGCAGTGACTCCACAGAGTGCACTGGCACCACTAAGGATGTACTGTAGTGACTCCAGAGAGTGCACTGGCACCACTGGGGATGCAGTGCAGTGAGTCCAGAGAGTGCACTGGCACCACTGGGGATGCAGTGCAGTGAGTCCAGAGAGTGCACTGGCACCACAGGGGATGCAGTGCAGTGACTACAGAGAGGGAACTGGCACCAGTGGGGATGCACTGCAGTGAGTCCACAGAGTGCACTGGCACCACTGGGGGATGCAGTGCGGTGATTCCAGTGAGTGCACTGGCACCACTGGGGATGCAGTGCAGTGAGTCCAGAGAGTGCACTGGCACCACTGGGGATGCAGTGCGGTGAGTCCAGAGAGCGCACTGGCACCACTGGGGATGCAGTGCGGTGAGTCCAGAGAGTGCACTGGAACCACTGGGGATGCAGTGCAGTGAGTCCAGAGATTTCACTGGCACCACTGGGGATGCCCTGCAGTGACTCCAAAGAGTGAACTGGCACCACTGGGGATGCAGTGCAGTGATTCCAGAGAGTGCACTGGCACCACTGGGGATGCAGTGCAGTGAGTCCAGAGAGTGCACTGGCACCACTGGGGATGCAGTGCAGTGACTCCAGAGAGTGAACTGGCACCAGTGGGGATGCAGTGCAGTGAGTCCAGAGAGTGCACTGGCACCACTGGGGATGCAGTGCAGTGAGTCCAGAGAGTGCACTGGCACCACTGGGGATGCAGTGCGGTGAGTCCAGAGAGTGCACTGGCACCACTGGGGATGCAGTGCGGTGAGTCCAGAGATTTCACTGGCACCACTAGGGATGCCCTGCAGTGACTCCAAAGAGTGAACTGGCACCACTGGGGATGCAGTGCTGTGAGTCCAGAGAGTGCACTGGTACCACTGGGGATGCACTGCAGTGAGTCCAGAGAGTGCACTGGCACCACTGGGGATGCAGTGCGGTGAGTCCAGAGAGTGCACTGGCACCACTGGGGATGCACTGCAGTAAGTCCAGAGAGTGCACTGGCACCACTGGGGATCCAGTGCAGTAAGTCCAGAGAGTGCACTGGCACCACTGGAGATGCAGTGCAGTGAGTCCAGAGAGTGCACTGGCACCACTGAGGGTGCAGTGCAGTGAGTCCAGAGAGTGCACTGGCGCCACTGGGGATGCAATGCAGTGAGTCCAGAGAGTGCACTGGAACCACTGGGAATGCACCCCGGTGACTCCAGAGAGTGCACTGGCACCACTGGGGATGCAGTGCAGTGAGTCCAGAGAGTGCACTGGCACCACTAAGGATGTACTTTAGTGACTCCAGAGAGTGCACTGGCACCACTGGGGATGCAGTGCAGTGAGTCCAGAGAGTGCGCTGGCACCACTGGGGATGCAGTGCAATGAGTCCAGAGAGTGCACTGGCACCACTGGGGATGCAGTGCAGTGAGTCCAGAGAGTGCACTGGCACCACTGGGGATGCAGTGCAGTGACTCCAGAGAGTGCACTGGCACCACTGGGGATGCAGTGCAGTGATTCCAGAGAGTGCACTGGCACCACTGGGGATGCAGTGCAGTGAGTCCAGAGAGTGCACTGGCACCACTGGGGATGCAGTGCGGTAAGTCCAGAGAGTGCACTGGCACCACTGGGGATGCAGTGCAGTGAGTCCAGAGAGTGCACTGGCACCACTGGCGATGCAGTGCAGTGAGTCCAGAGAGTGCACTGGAACCACTGGGGATGCACCCCGGTGACTCCAGAGAGTGCACTGGCACCACTGGGGATGCAGTGCAGTGAGTCCAGAGAGTGCACTGGCAGCACTGGGCATGCAGTGCAGTAAGTCCAGAGAGTGCACTGGCACCACCTGGGATGCACTGCAGTGACTCCACAGAGTGCACTGGCACCACTGGGGATGCAGTGCAATGAGTCCAGAGAGTGCACTGGCACCAGTGGGGATGCAGTGCAATGAGTCCAGAGAGTGCACTGGCACCACTGGGGATGCAGTGCAGTTAGTCCAGAGAGTGCACTGGCACCACTGGGGATGCAGTGCAGTGAGTCCAGAGAGTGCACTGGCACCACAGGGGATGCAGTGCAGTGACTACAGAGAGGGAACTGGCACCAGTGGGGATGCACTGCAGTGAGTCCACAGAGTGCACTGCCACCAATGGGGATGCAGTGCGGTGATTCCAGTGAGTGCACTGGCACCACTGGGGATGCAGTGAAGTGAGTCCAGAGAGTGCACTGGCACCACTGGGGATGCAGTGCGGTGAGTCCAGAGAGTGCACTGGCACCACTGGGGATGCAGTGCGGTGAGTCCAGAGAGTGCACTGGAACCACTGGGGATGCAGTGCAGTGAGTCCAGAGATTTCACTGGCACCACCGGGGATGCCCTGCAGTGACTCCAAAGAGTGAACTGGCACCACTGGGGATGCAGTGCAGTGAGTCCAGAGAGTGCACTGGCACCACTGGGGATGCAGTGCAGTGAGTCCAGAGAGTGCACTGGCAGCACTGGGGGGTGCAGTGCAGTGAGTCCAGAGAGTGCACTGGCGCCACTGGGGATGCAATGCAGTGACTCCAGAGAGTGCACTGGCACCACTGTGGATGCACCCTGGTGAGTCCAGAGAGTGCACTGGCACCACTGTGGATGCAGTGCAGTGAGTCCAGAGAGTGCACTGGCACCACTGGGGATGCAGTGCAGTGAATCCAGAGAGTGCACTGGCACCACTGGGGATGCAGTGCAGTGATTCCAGAGAGTGCACTGGCACCACTGGGGATGCAGTGCAGTGAGTCCAGAGAGTGCACTGGCACCACTGGGGATGCAGTGCGGTAAGTCCAGAGAGTGCACTGGCACCACGGGGGATGCAGTGCAGTGAGTCCAGAGAGTGCACTGGCACCACTGGGGATGCAGTGCAGTGAGTCCAGAGAGTGCACTGGAACCACTGGGGATGCACCCCGGTGACTCCAGAGAGTGCACTGGCACCACTGGGGATGCAGTGCAGTGAGTCCAGAGAGTGCACTGGCACCACTAAGGATGTACTGTAGTGACTCCAGAGAGTGCACTGGCACCACTGGGGATGCAGTGCAGTGAGTCCAGAGAGTGCACTGGCAGCACTAAGGATGTACTGTAGTGACTCCAGAGAGTGCACTGGCACCACTGGGGATGCAGTGCAGTGAGTCCAGAGAGTGCACTGGCACCACTGGGGATGCAGTGCAATGAGTCCAGAGAGTGCACTGGCACCACTGGGGATGCAGTGCAGTGAGTCCAGAGAGTGCACTGGCACCACTGGGGATGCAGTGCAGTGACTCCAGAGAGTGCACTGGCACCACTGGGGATCCAGTTCAGTAAGTCCAGAGAGTGCACTGGCACCACTGGGGATGCAGTGCAGTGAGTCCAGAGAGTGCACTGGCAGCACTGGGGGTGCAGTGCAGTGAGTCCAGAGAGTGCACTGGCACCACTGGGGATGCAATGCAGTGACTCCAGAGAGTGCACTGGCACCACTGGGGATGCACCCTGGTGAGTCCAGAGAGTGCACTGGCACCACTGTGGATGCAGTGCAGTGAGTCCAGAGAGTGCACTGGCACCACAGGGGATGCAGTGCAGTGAGTCCAGAGAGTGCACTGGCACCACTGGGCATGCAGTGCAGTAAGTCCAGAGAGTGCACTGGCACCACCTGGGATGCACTGCAGTGACTCCACAGAGTGCACTGGCACCACTAAGGATGTACTGTAGTGACTCCAGAGAGTGCACTGGCACCACTGGGGATGCAGTGCAGTGAGTCGAGAGAGTGCACTGGCACCACTGGGGATGCAGTGCAATGAGTCCAGAGAGTGCACTGGCACCACTGGGGATGCAGTGCAGTGAGTCCAGAGAGTGCACTGGCACCACTGGGGATGCAGTGCAGTGAGTCCAGAGAGTGCACTGGCACCACAGGGGATGCAGTGCAGTGACTAAAGAGAGGGAACTGGCACCAGTGGGGATGCACCCCAGTGACTCCAGAGAGTGCACTGGCACCACTGGGGATGCAGTGCAGTGAGTCCAGAGAGTGCACTGGCACCACTGGGCATGCAGTGCAGTAAGTTCAGAGAGTGCACTGGCACCACCTGGGATGCACTGCAGTGACTCCACAGAGTGCACTGGCACCACTGGGGATGCAGTGCAGTGAGTCCAGAGAGTGCACTGGCACCACTGGGGATGCAGTGCAATGAGTCCAGAGAGTGCACTGGCACCACTGGGGATGCAGTGCAGTGAGTCCAGAGAGTGCACTGGCACCACTGGGGATGCAGTGCAGTGAGTCCAGAGAGTGCACTGGCACCACAGGGGATGCAGTGCAGTGACTACAGAGAGGGAACTGGCACCAGTGGGGATGCACTGCAGTGAGTCCACAGAGTGCACTGGCACCAATGGGGATGCAGTGCGGTGATTCCAGTGAGTGCACTGGCACCACTGGGGATGCAGTGCAGTGAGTCCAGAGAGTGCACTGGCACCACTGGGGATGCAGTGCAGTGAGTCCAGAGAGTGCACTGGCACCACTGGGGATGCAGTGCGGTGAGTCCAGAGAGTGCACTGGAACCACTGGGGATGCAGTGCAGTGAGTCCAGAGATTTCACTGGCACCACTGGGGATGCCCTGCAGTGACTCCAAAGAGTGAACTGGCACCACTGGGGATGCAGTGCAGTGAGTCCAGAGAGTGCACTGGCACCACTGGGGATGCAGTGCAGTGAGTCCAGAGAGTGCACTGGCACCACTGGGGATGCAGTGCAGTGAGTCCAGAGAGTGCACTGGCGCCACTGGGGATGCAATGCAGTGACTCCAGAGAGTGCACTGGCACCACTGGGGATGCACCCTGGTGAGTCCAGAGAGTGCACTGGCACCACTGTGGATGCAGTGCAGTGAGTCCAGAGAGTGCACTGGCACCACTGGGGATGCAGTGCAGTGAGTCCAGAGAGTGCACTGGCACCACTGGGGATGCAGTGCAGTGATTCCAGAGAGTGCACTGGCACCACTGGGGATGCAGTGCAGTGAGTCCAGAGAGTGCACTGGCACAACTGGGGATGCAGTGCCGTGAGTCCAGAGAGTGCACTGGCACCACTGGGAATGCAGTGCGGTGAGTCCAGAGAGTGCACTGGCACCACTGGGGATGCAGTGCAGTGAGTCCAGAGAGTGCACTGGCACCACTGGGGATGCAGTGCAGTGAGTCCAGAGAGTGCACTGGAACCACTGGGGATGCACCCCGGTGACTCCAGAGAGTGCACTGGCACCACTGGGGATGCAGTGCAGTGAGTCCAGAGAGTGCACTGGCACCACTAAGGATGTACTGTAGTGACTCCAGAGAGTGCACAGGCACCACTGGGGATGCAGTGCAGTGAGTCCAGAGAGTGCACTGGCACCACTGGGGATGCAGTGCAGTGAGTCCAGAGAGTGCACTGGCACCACTGGGGATGCAGTGCAGTGAGTCCAGAGAGTGCACTGGCACCACTGGGGATGCACTGCAGTGAGTCCAGAGAGTGCACTGGCACCACTGGGGATGCAGTGCAGTGAGTCCAGAGATTTCACTGGCACAACTGGGGATGCACTGCAGTGAGTCCAAGAGTGCACTGGCACCACTGGGGATGCAGTGCAATGAGTCCAGAGAGTGCACTGGCACCACTGGGGATGCAGTGCAGTGAGTCCAGAGAGTGCACTGGCACCACTGGGGATGCAGTGCGGTGAGTCCAGAGAGTGCACTGGCACCACTGGAGATGCAGTGCAGTGAGTCCAGAGAGTGCACTGGCACCACTGAGGGTGCAGTGCAGTGAGTCCAGAGAGTGCACTGGCGCCACTGGGGATGCAATGCAGTGAGTCCAGAGAGTGCACTGGAACCACTGGGAATGCACCCCGGTGACTCCAGAGAGTGCACTGGCACCACTGGGGATGCAGTGCAGTGAGTCCAGAGAGTGCACTGGCACCACTAAGGATGTACTGTAGTGACTCCAGAGAGTGCACTGGCACCACTGGGGATGCAGTGCAGTGAGTCCAGAGAGTGCAGTGGCACCACTGGGGATGCACTGCAGTGAGTCCAGAGAGTGCACTGGCACCACTGGGGATGCAGTGCAGTGAGTCCAGAGATTTCACTGGCACCACTGGGGATGCCCTGCAGTGACTCCAAAGAGTGAACTGGCACCACTGAGGATGCAGTGCAGTGAGTCCAGAGAGTGCACTGGCACCACTGGGGATGCAGTGCAGTGAGTCCAGAGAGTGCACTGGCGCCACTGGGGATGCAATGCAGTGACTCCAGAGAGTGCACTGGCACCACTGGGGATGCACCCTGGTGAGTCCAGAGAGTGCACTGGCACCACTGTGGATGCAGTGCAGTGAGTCCAGAGAGTGCACTGGCACCACTGGGGATGCAGTGCAGTGAGTCCAGAGAGTGCACTGGCACCACTGGGGATGCAGTGCAGTGATTCCAGAGAGTGCACTGGCACCACTGGGGATGCAGTGCAGTGAGTCCAGAGAGTGCACTGGCACAACTGGGGATGCAGTGCCGTGAGTCCAGAGAGTACACTGGCACCACTGGGAATGCAGTGCGGTGAGTCCAGAGAGTGCACTGGCACCACTGGGGATGCAGTGCAGTGAGTCCAGAGAGTGCACTGGCACCACTGGGGATGCAGTGCAGTGAGTCCAGAGAGTGCACTGGAACCACTGGGGATGCACCCCGGTGACTCCAGAGAGTGCACTGGCACCACTGGGGATGCAGTGCAGTGAGTCCAGAGAGTGCACTGGCACCACTAAGGATGTACTGTAGTGACTCCAGAGAGTGCACTGGCACCACTGGGGATGCAGTGCAGTGAGTCCAGAGAGTGCACTGGCACCACTGGGGATGCAGTGCAGTGAGTCCAGAGAGTGCACTGGCACCACTGGGGATGCAGTGCAGTGAGTCCAGAGAGTGCACTGGCACCACTGGGGATGCACTGCAGTGAGTCCAGAGAGTGCACTGGCACCACTGGGGATGCAGTGCAGTGAGTCCAGAGATTTCACTGGCACAACTGGGGATGCACTGCAGTGAGTCCAGAGAGTGCACTGGCACCACTGGGGATGCAGTGCAATGAGTCCAGAGAGTGCACTGGCACCACTGGGGATGCAGTGCAGTGAGTCCAGAGAGTGCACTGGCACCACTGGGGATGCAGTGCGGTGAGTCCAGAGAGTGCACTGGCACCACTGGAGATGCAGTGCAGTGAGTCCAGAGAGTGCACTGGCACCACTGAGGGTGCAGTGCAGTGAGTCCAGAGAGTGCACTGGCGCCACTGGGGATGCAATGCAGTGAGTCCAGAGAGTGCACTGGAACCACTGGGAATGCACCCCGGTGACTCCAGAGAGTGCACTGGCACCACTGGGGATGCAGTGCAGTGAGTCCAGAGAGTGCACTGGCACCACTAAGGATGTACTGTAGTGACTCCAGAGAGTGCACTGGCACCACTGGGGATGCAGTGCAGTGAGTCCAGAGAGTGCACTGGCACCACTGGGGATGCAGTGCAATGAGTCCAGAGAGTGCACTGGCACCACTGGGGATGCAGTGCAGTGAGTCCAGAGAGTGCACTGGCACCACTGGGGATGCAGTGCAGTGACTCCAGAGAGTGCACTGGCACCACTGGGGATCCAGTGCAGTAAGTCCAGAGAGTGCACTGGCACCACTGGGGATGCAGTGCAGTGAGTCCAGAGAGTGCACTGGCAGCACTGGGGGTGCAGTGCAGTGAGTCCAGAGAGTGCACTGGCGCCACTGGGGATGCAATTCAGTGACTCCAGAGAGTGCACTGGCACCACTGGGGATGCACCCTGGTGAGTCCAGAGAGTGCACTGGCACCACTGTGGATGCAGTGCATTGAGTCCAGAGAGTGCACTGGCACCACTGGGGATGCAGTGCAGTGAGTCCAGAGAGTGCACTGGCACCACTGGGCATGCAGTGCAGTAAGTCCAGAGACTGCACTGGCACCACCTGGGATGCACTGCAGTGACTCCACAGAGTGCACTGGCACCACTAAGGATGTACTGTAGTGATTCCAGAGAGTGCACTGGCACCACTGGGGATGCAGTGCAGTGAGTCCAGAGAGTGCACTGGCACCACTGGGGATGCAGTGCAATGAGTCCAGAGAGTGCACTGGCACCACTGGCTATGCAGTGCAGTGAGTCCAGAGAGTGCACTGGCACCACTGGGGATGCAGTGCAGTGAGTCCAGAGAGTGCACTGGCACCACAGGGGATGCAGTGCAGTGACTACAGAGAGGGAACTGGCACCAGTGGGGATGCACTGCAGTGAGTCCACAGAGTGCACTGGCACCAATGGGGATGCAGTGCGGTGATTCCAGTGAGTGCACTGGCACCACTGGGGATGCAGTGCAGTGAGTCCAGAGAGTGCACTGGCACCTCTGGGGATGCAGTGCGGTGAGTCCAGAGAGTGCACTGGCACCACTGGGGATGCAGTGCGGTGAGTACAGAGAGTGCACTGGAACCACTGGGGATGCAGTGCAGTGAGTCCAGAGATTTCACTGGCACCACTGGGGATGCCCTGCAGTGACTCCAAAGAGTGAACTGGCACCACTGGGGATGCAGTGCAGTGAGTCCAGAGAGTGCACTGGCACCACTGGGGATGCAGTGCAGTGAGTCCAGAGAGTGCACTGGCAGCACTGGGGGTGCAGTGCAGTGAGTCCAGAGAGTGCACTGGCGCCACTGGGGATGCAATGCAGTGACTCCAGAGAGTGCACTGGCACCACTGGGGATGCACCCTGGTGAGTCCAGAGAGTGCACTGGCACCACTGTGGATGCAGTGCAGTGAGTCCAGAGAGTGCACTGGCACCACTGGGGATGCAGTGCAGTGAGTCCAGAGAGTGCACTGGCACCACTGGGGATGCAGTGCAGTGATTCCAGAGAGTGCACTGGCACCACTGGGGATGCAGTGCAGTGAGTCCAGAGAGTGCACTGGCACCACTGGGGATGCAGTGCGGTGAGTCCAGAGAGTGTACTGGCACCACTGGGGATGCAGTGCGGTGAGTCCAGAGAGTGCACTGGCACCACTGGGGATGCAGTGCAGTGAGTCCAGAGAGTGCACTGGCACCACTGGGGATGCAGTGCAGTGAGTCCAGAGAGTGCACTGGAACCACTGGGGATGCACCCCGGTGACTCCAGAGAGTGCACTGGCACCACTGGGGATGCAGTGCAGTGAGTCCAGAGAGTGCACTGGCACCACGAAGGATGTACTGTAGTGACTCCAGAGAGTGCACTGGCACCACTGGTGATGCAGTGCAGTGAGTCCAGAGAGTGCACTGGCACCACTGGGGATGCACTGCAGTGAGTCCAGAGAGTGCACTGGCACCACTGGGGATGCAGTGCAGTGAGTCCAGAGAGTGCACTGGCACAACTGGGGATGCACTGCAGTGAGTCCAGAGAGTGCACTGGCACCACTGGGGATCCAGTGCAGTGACTCCAGAGAGTGCACTGGCACCACTGGTGATGCAGTGCAGTGAGTCCAGAGAGTGCACTGGCACCACTGGGGATGCACTGCAGTGAGTCCAGAGAGTGCACTGGCACCACTGGGGATGCAGTGCAGTGAGTCCAGAGATTTCACTGGCACAACTGGGGATGCACTGTAGTGAGTCCAGAGAGTGCACTGGTACCACTGGGGATGCACTGCAGTGAGTCCAGAGAGTGCACTGGCATCACTGGGGATGCAGTGCGGTGAGTCCAGAGAGTACACTGGCACCAATGGGGATGCAATGCAGTAACTTCAGAGAGTGCACTGGCACCACTGGGGATGCAGTGCAGTGAGTCCAGAGAGTGCACTGGCACCACTGGGGATGCAGTGCAGTGAGTCCAGAGAGTGCACTGGCACCACTGGGGATGCAGTGCAGTGAGTCCAGAGAGTGCACTGGCACCACTGGGCATGCAGTGCAGTAAGTCCAGAGAGTGCACTGGCACCACCTGGGATGCACTGCAGTGACTCCACAGAGTGCACTGGCACCACTAAGGATGTACTGTAGTGACTCCAGAGAGTGCACTGGCACCACTGGGGATGCAGTGCAGTGAGTCCAGAGAGTGCACTGGCACCACTGGGGATGCAGTGCAGTGAGTCCAGAGAGTGCACTGGCACCACTGGGGATGCAGTGCAGTTAGTCCAGAGAGTGCACTGGCACCACTGGGGATGCAGTGCAGTGAGTCCAGAGAGTGCACTGGCACCACAGGGGATGCAGTGCAGTGACTACAGAGAGGGAACTGGCACCAGTGGGGATGCACTGCAGTGAGTCCACAGAGTGCACTGGCACCAATGGGGATGCAGTGCGGTGATTCCAGTGAGTGCACTGGCACCACTGGGGATGCAGTGCAGTGAGTCCAGAGAGTGCACTGGCACCACTGGGGATGCAGTGCGGTGAGTCCAGAGAGTGCACTGGCACCACTGGGGATGCAGTGCGGTGAGTCCAGAGAGTGCACTGGAACCACTGGGGATGCAGTGCAGTGAGTCCAGAGATTTCACTGGCACCACTGGGGATGCCCTGCAGTGACTCCAAAGAGTGAACTGGCACCACTAAGGATGTACTGTAGTGACTCCAGAGAGTGCACTGGCACCCCTGGGGATGCAATGCAGTGACTCCAAAGAGTGCACTGGCACCACTGGGGATGCACCACAGTGAGTCCAGAGAGTGCACTGGCACCACTGGGGATGCAGTGCAGTGAGTCCAGAGAGTGCACTGGCACCACTGGGGATGCACTGCAGTGATTCCAGAGAGTGCACTGGCACCACTGGGGATGCAGTGCAGTGAGTCCAGAGAGTGCACTGGCACCACTGGGGATGCAGTGCAGTGACTCCAGAGAGTGAACTGGCACCAGTGGGGATGCACTCCAGTGAGTCCAGAGAGTGCACTGGCACCACTGGGGATGCAGTGCAGTGAGTCCAGAGAGTGCACTGGCACCACTGGGGATGCACTGCAGAGAGTCCAGAGAGTGCACTGGCACCACTGGGGATGCAGTGCGGTGAGTCCAGAGAGGGCACTGGCACCACTGGTGATGCAATGCAGTGAGTCCAAAGAGTGCACTGGCACCACTAGGGATGCCCTGCAGTGACTCCAAAGAGTGAACTGGCACCACTGGGAATGCAGTGCTGTGAGTCCAGAGAGTGCACTGGCACCACTGGGGATGCAGTACGGTGAGTCCAGAGAGTGCACTGGCACCACTGGGGATGCACTGCAGTAAGTCCAGAGAGTGCACTGGCACCACTGGGGATCCAGTGCAGTAAGTCCAGAGAGTGCACTGGCACCACTGGAGATGCAGTGCAGTGAGTCCAGAGAGTGCACTGGCACCACTGAGGGTGCAGTGCAGTGAGTCCAGAGAGTGCACTGGCGCCACTGGGGATGCAATGCAGTGAGTCTAGAGAGTGCACTGGAACCACTGGGAATGCACCCCGGTGACTCCAGAGAGTGCACTGGCACCACTGGGGATGCAGTGCAGTGAGTCCAGAGAGTGCACTGGCACCACTAAGGATGTACTGTAGTGACTCCAGAGAGTGCACTGGCACCACTGGGGATGCAGTGCTGTGAGTCCAGAGAGTGCACTGGCACCACTGGGGATGCAGTGCAATGAGTCCAGAGAGTGCACTGGCACCACTGGGGATGCAGTGCAGTGAGTCCAGAGAGTGCACTGGCACCACTGGGGATGCAGTGCAGTGACTCCAGAGAGTGCACTGGCACCACTGGGGATCCAGTGCAGTAAGTCCAGAGAGTGCACTGGCACCACTGGGGATGCAGTGCGGTGAGTCCAGAGAGTACACTGGCACCAATGGGGATGCAATGCAGTAACTTCAGAGAGTGCACTGGCACCACTGGGGATGCAGTGCAGTGAGTCCAGAGAGTGCACTGGCACCACTGGGGATGCACTGCAGTGATTCCAGAGAGTGCACTGGCACCACTGTGGATGCAGTGCAGTGAGTCCAGAGAGTGCACTGGCACCACTGGGGATGCAGTGCAGTGAGTCCAGAGAGTGCACTGGCACCACTGGGCATGCAGTGCAGTAAGTCCAGAGAGTGCACTGGCACCACAGGGGATGCACTGCAGTGACTCCACAGAGTGCACTGGCACCACTAAGGATGTACTGTAGTGACTCCAGAGAGTGCACTGGCACCACTGGGGATGCAGTGCAGTGAGTCCAGAGAGTGCACTGGCACCACTGGGGATGCAGTGCAGTGAGTCCAGAGAGTGCACTGGCACCAGTAGGGATGCACTGCAGTGAGTCCACAGAGTGCACTGGCACCAATGGGGATGCAGTGCGGTGAGTCCAGTGAGTGCACTGGCACCACTGGGGATGCACTGCAGTGAGTCCAGACAGTGCACTGGCACCACTGGGGATGCAGTGCGGTGAGTCCAGAGAGTGCACTGGCACCACTGGGGATGCAGTGCGGTGAGTCCAGATAGTGCACTGGAACCACTGGGAATGCAGTGCAGTGAGTCCAGAGATTTCACTGGCACCACTGGGGATGCCCTGCAGTGACTCCAAGGAGTGAACTGGCACCACTGGGGATGCAGTGCAGTGAGTCCAGAGAGTGCACTGGCACCACTGGGGATGCAATGCAGTGACTCCAAAGAGTGCACTGGCACCACTGGGGATGCACCACGGTGAGTCCAGAGAGTGCACTGGCACCACTGGGGATGCAGTGCAGTGAGTCCAGAGAGTTCACTGGCACCACTGGGGATGCACTGCAGTGATTCCAGAGAGTGCACTGGCACCACTGGGGATGCAGTGCAGTGAGTCCAGAGAGTGCACTGGCACCACTGGGGATGCAGTGCAGTGACTCCAGAGAGTGAACTGGCACCAGTGGGGATGCACTGCAGTGAGTCCAGAGAGTGCACTGGCACCACTGGGGATTTACTGCAGAGAGTCCAGAGAGTGCACTGGCACCACTGGGGATGCAGTGCGGTGAGTCCAGAGAGTGCACTGGCACCACTGGGGATGCAGTGCGGTGAGTCCAGAGATTTCACTGGCACCACTAGGGATGCCCTGCAGTGACTCCAAAGAGTGAACTGGCACCACTGGGGATGCAGTGCTGTGAGTCCAGAGAGTGCACTGGCACCACTGGGGATGCACTGCAGTGAGTCCAGAGAGTGCACTGGCACCACTGGGGATGCAGTGCGGTGAGTCCAGAGAGTGCACTGGCACCACTGGGGATGCACTGCAGTAAGTCCAGAGAGTGCACTGGCAACACTGGGGATCCAGTGCAGTAAGTCCAGAGAGTGCACTGGCACCACTGGAGATGCAGTGCAGTGAGTCCAGAGAGTGCACTGGCACCACTGAGGGTGCAGTGCAGTGAGTCCAGAGAGTGCACTGGCGCCACTGGGGATGCAATGCAGTGAGTCCAGAGAGTGCACTGGCACCACTGGGGATGCACCCCGGTGACTCCAGAGAGTGCACTGGCACCACTGGGGATGCAGTGCAGTGAGTCCAGAGAGTGCACTGGCACCACTAAGGATGTACTGTAGTGACTCCAGAGAGTGCACTGGCACCACTGGGGATGCAGTGCAATGAGTCCAGAGAGTGCACTGGCACCACTGGGGATGCAGTGCAGTGAGTCCAGAGAGTGCACTGGCACCACTGGGGATGCAGTGCAGTGAGTCCAGAGAGTGCACTGGCACCACTGGGGATGCAGTGCACTGAGTCCAGAGATTTCACTGGCACCACTGGGGATGCAGTGCAGTGACTCCAGAGAGTGCACTGGCACCACTGGGGATCCAGTGCAGTAAGTCCAGAGAGTGCACTGGCACCACTGGGGATGCAGTGCAGTGAGTCCAGAGAGTGCACTGGCAGCACTGGGGGTGCAGTGCAGTGAGTCCAGAGAGTGCACTGGCGCCACTGGGGATGCAATGCAGTGACTCCAGAGAGTGCACTGGCACCACTGGGGATGCACCCTGGTGAGTCCAGAGAGTGCACTGGCACCACTGTGGATGCAGTGCAGTGAGTCCAGAGAGTGCACTGGCACCACTGGGGATGCAGTGCAGTAAGTCCAGAGAGTGCACTGGCACCACTGGGGATGCAGTGCAGTAAGTCCAGAGAGTGCACTGGCACCACTGGGGATGCAGTGCGGTGAGTCCAGAGAGTGCACTGGCACCACTGGGGATGCAGTGCAGTAAGTCCAGAGAGTGCACTGGCACCACTGGGAATGCAGTGCAGTGAGTCCAGAGAGTGCACTGGAACCACTGGGGATGCACCCCGGTGACTCCAGAGAGTGCACTGGCACCACTGGGGATGCACTGCAGTGAGTCCAGAGAGTGCACTGGCACCACTGGGGATGCAGTGCAGTGAGTCCAGAGAGTGCACTGGCACCACTAAGGATGTACTGTAGTGACTCCAGAGAGTGCACTGGCACCACTGGGGATGCAGTGCAGTGAGTCCAGAGAGTGCACTGGCACCACTGGGGATGCAGTGCAGTGAGTCCAGAGAGTGCACTGGCACCACTGGGGATGCGGTGCGGTGAGTCCAGAGAGTGCACTGGCACCACTGGGGATGCAGTGCAGTAAGTCCAGAGAGTGCACTGGCACCACTGGGGATGCAGTGCAGTGAGTCCAGAGAGTGCACTGGCACCACTGGGGATGCAGTGCAGTGAGTCCAGAGAGTGCACTGGCACCACTGGGAATGCAGTGCAGTGAGTCCAGAGAGTGCACTGGCACCACTGGAGATGCAGTGCAGTGAGTCCAGAGAGTGCACTGGGACCACTAAGGATGTACTGTAGTGACTCCAGAGAGTGCACTGGCACCACTGGGGATGCAGTGCAGTGAGTCCAGAGTGTGCACTGGCACCACTGGGGATGCAGTGCAGTGAGTCCAGAGAGTGCACTGGCACCACTGGTGATGCAGTGCAGTGAGTCCACAGAGTGCACTGGCACCACTGGGGATGCACTGCAGTGAGTCCAGAGAGTGCACTGGCACCACTGGGGATGCAGTGCAGTGAGTCCAGAGATTTCACTGGCACAACTGGGATGCACTGCAGTGAGTCCAGAGAGTGCACTGGCACCACTGGGGATACAGTGCAGTGAGTCCAGAGAGTGCATTGGCACCACTGGGGATGCACTGCAGTGAGTCCAGAGAGTGCACTGGCACCACTGGGGATGCAGTGCGGTGAGTCCAGAGAGTGCACTGGCACCAATGGGGATGCAATGCAGTAACTTCAGAGAGTGCACTGGCACCACTGGGGATGCAATGCAGTGAGTCCAGAGAGTGCACTGGCACCACTGGGGATGCAGTGCAGTGAGTCCAGAGAGTGCACTGGAACCACTGGGGATGCACCCCGGTGACTCCAGAGTGCACTGGCACCACTGGGGATGCAGTGCAGTGACTCAAGAGAGTGCACTGGCACCACTGGGGATGCAGTGCAGTGAGTCCAGAGAGTGCACTGGCACCACTGGGGATGCAGTGCAGTGAGTCCAGAGAGTGCACTGGCACCACTGGGGATGCAGTGCAGTGAGTCCAGAGAGGGCACTGGCAGCACTAAGGATGCACTGTAGTGACTCCAGAGAGTGCACTGCCACCACTGGGGATGCAGTGCAGTGTGTCCAGAGAGTGCACTGGCACCACTGGGGATGCAGTGCAGTGAGTCCAGAGAGTGCACTGGCACCACTGGGCATGCAGTGCAGTGAGTCCAGAGAGTGCACTGGCACCACTGGGGATGCACTGCAGTGACTCCACAGAGTGCACTGGCACCACTAAGGATGTACTGTAGTGACTCCAGAGAGTGCACTGACACCACTGGGGATGCAGTGCGGTGAGTCGAGAGAGTGCACTGGCACCACTGGGGATGCAGTGCAGTGAGTCCAGACAGTGCACTGGCACCACTGTGGATGCAGTGCAGTGAGTCCAGAGAGTGCACTGGCACCACTGGGGATGCAGTGCAGTGAGTCCAGAGAGTGCACTGGCACCACTGGGGATGCAGTGCGGTGAGTCCAGAGAGTGCACTGGAACCACTGGGGATTCAGTGCAGTGAGTCCAGAGATTTCACTGGCACCACTGGGGATGCCCTGCAGTGACTCCAAAGAGTGAACTGGCACCACTGGGGATGCAGTGCAGTGAGTCCAGAGAGTGCACTGGCACCACTGGGGATGCAATGCAGTGACTCTAAAGAGTGCACTGGCACCACTGGGGATGCACCACGGTGAGTCCAGAGAGTGCACTGGCACCACTGGGGATGCACTGCAGAGAGTCCAGAGAGTGCACTGGCAACACTGGGGATGCAGTGCGGTGAGTCAAGAGAGTGCACTGGCCCCACTGGGGATGCAGTGCGGTGAGTCCAGAGATTTCACTGGCACCACTAGGGATGCCCTGCAGTGACTCCAAAGAGTGCACTGGCACCACTGTGGATGCAGTGCTGTGAGTCCAGAGAGTGCACTGGTACCACTGAGGATGCACTGCAGTGAGTCCAGAGAGTGCACTGGCACCACTGGGGATGCAGTGCGGTGAGTCCAGAGAGTGCACTGGCACCACTGGGGATGCACTGCAGTAAGTCCAGAGAGTGCACTGGCACCACTGGGGATCCAGTGCAGTAAGTCCAGAGAGTGCACTGGCACCACTGGAGATGCAGTGCAGTGAGTCCAGAGAGTGCACTGGCACCACTGAGGGTGCAGTGCAGTGAGTCCAGAGAGTGCACTGGCGCCACTGGGGATGCAATGCAGTGAGTCCAGAGAGTGCACTGGAACCACTGGGAATGCACCCCGGTGACTCCAGAGAGTGCACTGGCACCACTGGGGATGCAGTGCAGTGAGTCCAGAGAGTGCACTGGCACCACTAAGGATGTACTGTAGTGACTCCAGAGAGTGCACTGGCACCACTGGGGATGCACTGCAGTGACTCCAGAGAGTGCACTGGCACCACTGGGGATGCAGTGCAATGAGTCCAGAGAGTGCACTGGCACCACTGGGGATGCAGTGCAGTGAGTCCAGAGAGTGCACTGGCACCACTGGGGATGCAGTGCAGTGAGTCCAGAGAGTGCACTGGCACCACTGGGGATCCAGTGCAGTAAGTCCAGAGAGTGCACTGGCACCACTGGGGATGCAGTGCAGTGAGTCCAGAGAGTGCACTGGCAGCACTGGGGGTGCAGTGCAGTGAGTCCAGAGAGTGCACTGGCGCCACTGGGGATGCAATGCAGTGACTCAAGAGAGTGCACTGGCACCACTGGGCATGCAGTGCAGTAAGTCCAGAGAGTGCACTGGCACCACCTAGGGATGCACCCTGGTGAGTCCAGAGAGTGCACTGGCACCACTGGGCATGCAGTGCAGTAAGTCCAGAGAGTGCACTGGCACCACTGGGGATGCAGTGCAGTGAGTCCAGAGAGTGCACTGGCACCACTGGGCATGCAGTGCAGTAAGTCCAGAGAGTGCACTGGCACCACCTGGGATGCACTGCAGTGACTCCACAGAGTGCACTGGCACCACTAAGGATGTACTGTAGTGACTCCAGAGAGTGCACTGGCACCACTGGGGATGCAGTGCAGTGAGTCCAGAGAGTGCACTGGCACCACTGGGGATGCAGTGCAGTGAGTCCAGAGAGTGCACTGGCACCACAGGGGATGCAGTGCAGTGACTACAGAGAGGGAACTGGCACCAGTGGGGATGCACTGCAGTGAGTCCACAGAGTGCACTGGCACCACTGGGGGATGCAGTGCGGTGATTCCAGTGAGTGCACTGGCACCACTGGGGATGCAGTGCAGTGAGTCCAGAGAGTGCACTGGCACCACTGGGGATGCAGTGCGGTGAGTCCAGAGAGTGCACTGGCACCACTGGGGATGCAGTGCGGTGAGTCCAGAGAGTGCACTGGAACCACTGGGGATGCAGTGCAGTGAGTCCAGAGATTTCACTGGCACCACTGGGGATGCCCTGCAGTGACTCCAAAGAGTGAACTGGCACCACTGGGGATGCAGTGCAGTGAGTCCAGAGAGTGCACTGGCACCACTGGGGATGCAATGCAGTGACTCCAAAGAGTGCACTGGCACCACTGGGGATGCACCACGGTGAGTCCAGAGAGTGCACTGGCACCACTGGTGATGCAGTGCAGTGAGTCCAGAGAGTGCACTGGCACCACTGGGAATGCAGTGCAGTGAGTCCAGAGAGTGCACTGGCACCACTGGGGATGCAGTGCAGTGAGTCCAGAGAGTGCACTGGCACCACTGGGGATCCAGTGCAGTAAGTCCAGAGAGTGCACTGGCACCACTGGGGATGCAGTGCAGTGAGTCCAGAGAGTGCACTGGCAGCACTGGGGATGCAGTGCAGTGAGTCCAGAGAGTGCACTGGCGCCACTGGGGATGCAATGCAGTGACTCAAGAGAGTGCACTGGCACCACTGGGCATGCAGTGCAGTAAGTCCAGAGAGTGCACTGGCACCACCTAGGGATGCACCCTGGTGAGTCCAGAGAGTGCACTGGCACCACTGGGCATGCAGTGCAGTAAGTCCAGAGAGTGCACTGGCACCACTGGGGATGCAGTGCAGTGAGTCCAGAGAGTGCACTGGCACCACTGGGCATGCAGTGCAGTAAGTCCAGAGAGTGCACTGGCACCACCTGGGATGCACTGCAGTGACTCCACAGAGTGCACTGGCACCACTAAGGATGTACTGTAGTGACTCCAGAGAGTGCACTGGCACCACTGGGGATGCAGTGCAGTGAGTCCAGAGAGTGCACTGGCACCACTGGGGATGCAGTGCAGTGAGTCCAGAGAGTGCACTGGCACCACAGGGGATGCAGTGCAGTGACTACAGAGAGGGAACTGGCACCAGTGGGGATGCACTGCAGTGAGTCCACAGAGTGCACTGGCACCACTGGGGGATGCAGTGCGGTGATTCCAGTGAGTGCACTGGCACCACTGGGGATGCAGTGCAGTGAGTCCAGAGAGTGCACTGGCACCACTGGGGATGCAGTGCGGTGAGTCCAGAGAGTGCACTGGCACCACTGGGGATGCAGTGCGGTGAGTCCAGAGAGTGCACTGGAACCACTGGGGATGCAGTGCAGTGAGTCCAGAGATTTCACTGGCACCACTGGGGATGCCCTGCAGTGACTCCAAAGAGTGAACTGGCACCACTGGGGATGCAGTGCAGTGAGTCCAGAGAGTGCACTGGCACCACTGGGGATGCAATGCAGTGACTCCAAAGAGTGCACTGGCACCACTGGGGATGCACCACGGTGAGTCCAGAGAGTGCACTGGCACCACTGGGGATGCAGTGCAGTGAGTCCAGAGAGTGCACTGGCACCACTGGGGATGCAGTGCAGTGACTCTAGAGAGTGAACTGGCACCAGTGGGGATGCACTGCAGTGAGTCCAGAGAGTGCACTGGCACCACTGGGGATGCAGTGCAGTGAGTCCAGAGAGTGCACTGGAACCACTGGGGATGCAGTGCGGTGAGTCCAGAGAGTGCACTGGCACCACTGGGGATGCAGTGCGGTGAGTCCAGAGAGTGCACTGGCACCACTAGGGATGCCCTGCAGTGACTCGAAAGAGTGAACTGGCACCACTGGGGATGCAGTGCTGTGAGTCCAGAGAGTGCACTGGTACCACTGGGGATGCACTGCATGAGTCCAGAGAGTGCACTGGCACCACTGGGGATGCAGTGCGGTGAGTCCAGAGAGTGCACTGGCACCACTGGGGATGCACTGCAGTAAGTCCAGAGAGTGCACTGGCACCACTGGGGATCCAGTGCAGTAAGTCCAGAGAGTGCACTGGCACCACTGGAGATGCAGTGCAGTGAGTCCAGAGAGTGCACTGGCACCACTGAGGGTGCAGTGCAGTGAGTCCAGAGAGTGCACTGGCGCCACTGGGGATGCAATGCAGTGAGTCCAGAGAGTGCACTGGAACCACTGGGAATGCACCCCGGTGACTCCAGAGAGTGCACTGGCACCACTGGGGATGCAGTGCAGTGAGTCCAGAGAGTGCACTGGCACCACTAAGGATGTACTGTAGTGAGTCCAGAGAGTGCACTGGCACCACTGGGGATGCAGTGCAGTGAGTCCAGAGAGTGCAGTGGCACCACTGGGGATGCAGTGCAGTGAGTCCAGAGAGTGCACTGGCACCACTGGGGATGCAGTGCACTGAGTCCAGAGATTTCACTGGCACCACTGGTAATGCAGTGCAGTGACTCCAGAGAGTACACTGGCACCACTGGGGATCCAGTGCAGTAAGTCCAGAGAGTGCACTGGCACCACTGGGGATGCAGTGCAGTGAGTCCAGAGAGTGCACTGGCACCACTGGGGGTGCAGTGCAGTGAGTCCAGAGAGTGCACTGGCGCCACTGGGTATGCAATGCAGTGACTCCAGAGAGTGCACTGGCACCACTGGGGATGCACCCTGGTGAGTCCAGAGAGTGCACTGGCACCACTGTGGATGCAGTGCAGTGAGTCCAGAGAGTGCACTGGCACCACTGGGGATGCAGTGCAGTGAGTCCAGAGAGTGCACTGGCACCACTAGGGATGCAGTGCAGTGATTCCAGAGAGTGCACTGGCACCACTGGGGATGCAGTGCAGTGAGTCCAGAGAGTGCACTGGAACCACTGGGGATGCACCCCGGTGACTCCAGAGAGTGCACTGGCACCACTGGGGATGCAGTGCAGTGAGTCCAGAGAGTGCACTGGCACCACTGGGGATGCAGTGCAGTGAGTCCAGAGAGTGCACTGGCACCACTAAGGATGTACTGTAGTGACTCCAGAGAGTGCACTGGCACCACTGGGGATGCAGTGCAGTGACTCCAGAGAGTGCACTGGCACCACTGGGGATGCAGTGCAGTGAGTCCAGAGAGTGCACTGGCACCACTGGGGATGCAGTGCAGTGAGTCCAGAGAGTGCACTGGCACCACTGGGGATGCAGTGCAGTGAGTCCAGAGAGTGCACTGGCACCACTGGGGATGCAGTGCTGTGAGTCCAGAGATTTCACTGGCACAACTGGGGATGCACTGCAGTGAGTCCAGAGAGTGCACTGGCACCACTGGGGATACAGTGCAGTGAGTCCAGAGAGTGCACTGGCACCACTGGGGATGCACTGCAGTGAGTCCAGAGAGTGCACTGGCACAACTGGGGATGCAGTGCGGTGAGTCCAGAGAGTACACTGGCACCAATGGGGATGCAATGCAGTAACTTCAGAGAGTGCACTGGCACCACTGGGGATGCAGTGCAGTGAGTCCAGAGAGTGCACTGGCACCACTGGGGATGCACCCCGGTGACTCCAGAGTGCACTGGCACCACTGGGGATGCAGTGCAGTGAGTCCAGAGAGTGCACTGGCACCACTGGGGATGCAGTGCAGTGACTCAAGAGAGTGCACTGGCACCACTGGGGATGCAGTGCAGTGAGTCCAGAGAGTGCACTGGCACCACTGGGGATGCAGTGCAGTGAGTCCAGAGAGTGCACTGGCAGCACTAAGGATGCAATGTAGTGACTCCAGAGAGTGTACTGGCACCACTGGGGATGCAGTGCAGTGAGTCCAGAGAGTGCACTGGCACCACTGGGGATGCAGTGCAGTGAGTCCAGAGAGTGCACTGGCACCACTGGGCATGCAGTGCAGTGAGTCCAGAGAGTGCACTGGCACCACTGGGGATGCACTGCAGTGACTCCACAGAGTGCACTGGCACCACTAAGGATGTACTGTAGTGACTCCAGAGAGTGCACTGGCACCACTGGGGATGCAGTGCAGTGAGTCCAGAGAGTGCACTGGCACCACTGGGGATGCAGTGCAGTGAGTCCAGACAGTGCACTGGCACCACTGGGGATGCAGTGCAGTGAGTCCAGAGAGTGCACTGGCACCACTGGGGATGCAGTGCAGTGAGTCCAGAGAGTGCACTGGCACCACTGGGGATGCAGTGCAGTGACTACAGAGAGGGAACTGGCACCAGTGGGGATGCACTGCAGTGAGTCCACAGAGTGCACTGGCACCAATGGGGATGCAGTGCGGTGATTCCAGAGAGTGCACTGGCACCACTGGGGATGCAGTGCAGTGAGTCCAGAGAGTGCACTGGCACCACTGGGGATGCAGTGCGGTGAGTCCAGAGAGTGCACTGGCACCACTGGGGATGCAGTGCGGTGAGTCCAGAGAGTGCACTGGCACCACTGGGGATGCAGTGCGGTGAGTCCAGAGAGTGCACTGGAACCACTGGGGATTCAGTGCAGTGAGTCCAGAGATTTCACTGGCACCACTGGGGATGCCCTGCAGTGACTCCAAAGAGTGAACTGGAACCACTGGGGATGCAGTGCAGTGAGTCCAGAGAGTGCACTGGCACCACTGGGGATGCAATGCAGTGACTCTAAAGAGTGCACTGGCACCACTGGAGATGCACCACGGTGAGTCCAGAGAGTGCACTGGCACCACTGGGGATGCAGTGCGGTGAGTCCAGAGAGGGCACTGGCACCACTGGGGATGCAGTGCAGTGAGTCCAGAGAGTGCACTGGAACCACTGGGGATGCAGTGCAGTGAGTCCAGAGAGTGCACTGGCACCACTGGGGATGCAGTGCAGTGAGTCCAGAGAGTGCACTGGCACCACTGGGGATGCAGTGCAGTGACTCAAGAGAGTGCACTGGCACCACTGGGGATGCACTGCAGTGAGTCCAGAGAGTGCACTGGCACCACTGGGGATGCAGTGCAGTGAGTCCAGAGAGTGCACTTGCAGCACTAAGGATGCACTGTAGTGACTCCAGAGAGTGTACTGGCACCACTGGGGATGAGTGCAGTGAGTCCAGAGAGTGCACTGGCACCACTGGGGATGCAGTGCAGTGAGTCCAGAGAGTGCACTGGCACCACTGGGCATGCAGTGCAGTGAGTCCAGAGAGTGCACTGGCACCACTGGGGATGCACTGCAGTGACTCCACAGAGTGCACTGGCACCACTAAGGATGTACTGTAGTGACTCCAGAGAGTGCACTGGCACCACTGGGGATGCAGTGCAGTGAGTCCAGAGAGTGCACTGGCACCACTGGGGATGCAGTGCAGTGAGTCCAGACAGTGCACTGGCACCACTGGGGATGCAGTGCAGTGAGTCCAGAGAGTGCACTGGCACCACTGGGGATGCAGTGCAGTGAGTCCAGAGAGTGCACTGGCACCACTGGGGATGCAGTGCAGTGACTACAGAGAGGGAACTGGCACCAGTGGGGATGCACTGCAGTGAGTCCACAGAGTGCACTGGCACCAATGGGGATGCAGTGCGGTGATTCCAGAGAGTGCACTGGCACCACTGGGGATGCAGTGCAGTGAGTCCAGAGAGTGCACTGGCACCACTGGGGATGCAGTGCGGTGAGTCCAGAGAGTGCACTGGCACCACTGGGGATGCAGTGCGGTGAGTCCAGAGAGTGCACTGGCACCACTGGGGATGCAGTGCGGTGAGTCCAGAGAGTGCACTGGAACCACTGGGGATTCAGTGCAGTGAGTCCAGAGATTTCACTGGCACCACTGGGGATGCCCTGCAGTGACTCCAAAGAGTGAACTGGAACCACTGGGGATGCAGTGCAGTGAGTCCAGAGAGTGCACTGGCACCACTGGGGATGCAATGCAGTGACTCTAAAGAGTGCACTGGCACCACTGGGGATGCACCACGGTGAGTCCAGAGAGTGCACTGGCACCACTGGGGATGCAGTGCAGTGAGTCCAGAGAGTGCACTGGCACCACTGGGGATGCAGTGCAGTGACTCCAGAGAGTGAACTGGCACCAGTGGGGATGCACTGCAGAGAGTCCAGAGAGTGCACTGGCACCACTGGGGATGCAATGCAGAGAGTCCAGAGAGTGCACTGGCACCACTGGGGATGCAGTGCCGTGAGTCCAGAGAGTGCACTGGCAGCACTGGGGATGCAGTGCAGTGAGTCCAGAGAGTGCACTGGAACCACTGGGGATGCACCCCGGTGACTCCAGAGAGTGCACTGGCACCACTGGGGATGCAGTGCAGTGAGTCCAGAGAGTGCACTGGCACCACTGGGGATGCAGTGCAGTGAGTCCAGAGAGTGCACTGGCACCACTAAAGATGTACTGTAGTGACTCCAGAGAGTGCACTGGCACCACTGGGGATGCAGTGCAGTGAGTCCAGAGAGTGCACTGGCACCACTGGGGATGCAGTGCAGTGAGTCCAGAGAGTGCACTGGCACCACTGGGGATGCAGTGCAGTGAGTCCAGAGAGTGCACGGGCACCACTGGGGATGCAGTGCAGTGAGTCCAGAGAGTGCACTGGCACCACTGGGGATGCAGTGCAGTGAGTCCAGAGAGTGCACTGGCACCGCTGGGGATGCAGTGCAGTGAGTCCAGAGATTTCACTGGCAGAACTGGGGATGCACTGCAGTGAGTCCAGAGAGTGCACTGGCACCACTGGGGATGCAGTGCGGTGAGTCCAGAGAGTACACTGGCACCAATGGGGATGCAATGCAGTAACTTCAGAGAGTGCACTGGCACCACTGGGGATGCAGTGCAGTGAGTCCAGAGAGTGCACTGGCACCACTGGGGATGCAGTGCAGTGAGTCCAGAGAGTGCACTGGAACCACTGGGGATGCACCCCGGTGACTCCAGAGTGCACTGGCACCACTGGGGATGCAGTGCAATGAGTCCAGAGAGTGCACTGGAACCACTGGGGATGCAGTGCAGTGACTCAAGAGAGTGCACTGGCACCACTGGGGATGCAGTGCAGTGAGTCCAGAGAGTGCACTGGCACCACTGGGGATGCAGTGCAGTGAGTCCAGAGAGTGCACTGGCACCACTGGGGATGCAGTGCAGTGAGTCCAGAGAGTGCACTGGCAGCACTAAGGATGCACTGTAGTGACTCCAGAGAGTGCACTGGCACCACTGGGGATGCAGTGCAGTGAGTACAGAGAGCGCACTGGCACCACTGGGGATGCAGTGCCGTGAGTCCAGAGAGTGCACTGGCACCACTGGGGATGCAGTGCAGTGAGTCCAGAGAGTGCACTGGAACCACTGGGGATGCACCCCGGTGACTCCAGAGAGTGCACTGGCACCACTGGGGATGCAGTGCAGTGAGTCCAGAGAGTGCACTGGCACCACTGGGGATGCAGTGCAGTGAGTCCAGAGAGTGCACTGGCACCACTAAGGATGTACTGTAGTGACTCCAGAGAGTGCACTGGCACCACTGGGGATGCAGTGCAGTGAGTCCAGAGAGTGCACTGGCACCACTAAGGATGTACTGTAGTGACTCCAGAGAGTGCACTGGCACCACTGGGGATGCAGTGCAGTGAGTCCAGAGAGTGCACTGGCACCACTGGGGATGCAGTGCAGTGAGTCCAGAGAGTGCACTGGCACCACTGGGGATGCAGTGCAGTGAGTCCAGAGAGTGCACTGGCACCACTGGGGATGCACTGCAGTGAGTCCAGAGAGTGCACTGGCACCACTGGGGATGCAGTGCAGTGAGTCCAGAGATTTCACTGGCAGAACTGGGGATGCACTGCAGTGAGTCCAGAGAGTGCACTGGCACCACTGGGGATGCAGTGCGGTGAGTCCAGAGAGTGCACTGGCACCACTGGGGATGCACTGCAGTGAGTCCAGAGAGTGCACTGGCACCACGGGGGATGCAGCGCGGTGAGTCCAGAGAGTACACTGGCACCAATGGGGATGCAATGCAGTAACTTCAGAGAGTGCACTGGCACCACTGGGGATGCAGTGCAGTGAGTCCAGAGAGTGCACTGGCACCACTGGGGATGCAGTGCAGTGAGTCCAGAGAGTGCAATGGAACCACTGGGGATGCACCCCGGTGACTCCAGAGTGCACTGGCACCACTGGGGATGCAATGCAGTGAGTCCAGAGAGTGCACTGACACCACTGGGGATGCAGTGCAGTGACTCAAGAGAGTGCACTGGAACCACTGGGGATGCAGTGCAGTGAGTCCAGAGAGTGCACTGGCACCACTGGGGATGCAGTGCAGTGAGTCCAGAGAGTGCACTGGCACCACTGGGGATGCAGTGCAGTGAGTCCAGAGAGTGCACTGGCACCACTGGGGATGCAGTGCAGTGAGTCCAGAGAGTGCACTGGCACCACTGGGGATGCAGTGCAGTGACTCCAGAGAGTGCACTGGCACCACTGGGGATCCAGTGCAGAGACTCCAGAGAGTGCACTGGCACCACTGGGGGTGCAGTGCAGTGAGTCCAGAGAGTGCACTGGCGCCACTGGGGATGCAATGCAGTGACTCCAAAGAGTGCACTGGCACCACTTGGGATGCAGTGCAGTGAGTCCAGAGAGTGCACTGGCACCACTGGGGATGCAGTGCAGTGAGTCCAGAGAGTGCACTGGCACCACTGGGGATGCAGTGCAGTGAGTCCAGAGAGTGCACTGGCACCACTGGGGATGCAGTGCAGTGAGTCCAGAGAGTGCACTGGCACCACTGGGGATCCAGTGCAGTGATTCCCGAGAGTGCACTGGCACCACTGGGGATGCAGTGCAGTGAGTCCAGAGAGTGCACTGGCACCACTGGGGATGCAGTGCAGTGAGTCCAGAGAGTGCACTGGCACCACTGGGGATGCAGTGCGGTGAGTCCAGAGAGTGCACTGGCACCACTGGGGATGCAGTGCAGTGAGTCCAGAGAGTGCACTGGCACCATTGGGGATGCAGTGCAGTGACTCCAGAGTGTGCACTGGCACCACTGGGGATGCAGTGCGGTGAGTCCAGAGAGTGCACTGGCACCACTGGGGATGCAGTGCAGTGAGTCCAGAGAGTACACTGGAACCACTGGGAATGCACCCCGGTGACTCCAGAGAGTGCACTGGCACCACTGGGGATGCAGTGCAGTGAGTCCAGAGAGTGCACTGGCACCACTGGGGATGCACTGCAATGAGTCCAGAGAGTGCACTGGCACCACTAAGGATGTACTGCAGTGAGTCCAGAGAGTGCAGTGGCACCACTGGGGATGCAGTGCAGTGAGTCCAGAGAGTGCACTGGCACCACTAAGGATGCACTGTAGTGACTCCAGAGAGTGCACTGTCACCACTGGGGATGCACTGCAGTGAGTCCAGAGAGTGCACTGGCACCACTGGGGATGCAGTGCAGTGAGTCCAGAGAGTGCACTGGCACCACTGGGGATGCACTGCAGTGAGTCCAGAGAGTGCACTGGCACCACTGGGGATGCAGTGCAGTGACTACAGAGAGTGAACTGGCACCACTGGGGATGCAGTGCAGTGAGTCCCGAGAGTGCACAGGCACCAATGGGGATGCACTGCAGTGAGTCCAGAGAGTGAACTGGCACCACTGGGGATGCACTGCAGTGAGTCCAGAGAGTGCACTGGCACCACTGGGTATGAAGTGCAGTGACTCCAGAGAGTGCAGTGGCACCACTGGGGATGCAATGCAGTGACTCCAGAGAGTGCACTGGCACCACTGGGGATGCACCCCGGTGAGCCCAGAGAGTGCAGTTTCACCACTGGGGATGCACTGCAGTGAGTCCAGAGAGTGCACTGGCACCACTGGGGATGCAGTGCGGTGAGTCCAGAGAGTACACTGGCACCAATGGGGATGCAATGCAGTAACTTCAGAGAGTGCACTGGCACCACTGGGGATGCAGTGCAGTGAGTCCAGAGAGTGCACTGGCACCACTGGGGATGCAGTGCAGTGAGTCCAGAGAGTGCACTGGAACCACTGGGGATGCACCCCGGTGACTCCAGAGTGCACTGGCACCACTGGGGATGCAGTGCAGTGAGTCCAGAGAGTGCACTGGCACCACTGGGGATGCAGTGCAGTGACTCAAGAGAGTGCACTGGCACCACTGGGGATGCAGTGCAGTGACTCCAGAGTGTGCACTGGCACCACTGGGGATGCAGTGCGGTGAGTCCAGAGAGTGCACTGGCACCACTGGGGATGCAGTGCAGTGAGTCCAGAGAGTACACTGGAAGCACTGGGAATGCACCCCGGTGACTCCAGAGAGTGCACTGGCACCACTGGGGATGCAGTGCAGTGAGTCCAGAGAGTGCACTGGCACCACTGGGGATGCACTGCAATGAGTCCAGAGAGTGCACTGGCACCACTAAGGATGTACTGCAGTGAGTCCAGAGAGTGCAGTGGCACCACTGGGGATGCAGTGCAGTGAGTCCAGAGAGTGCACTGGCACCACTAAGGATGCACTGTAGTGACTCCAGAGAGTGCACTGTCACCACTGGGGATGCACTGCAGTGAGTCCAGAGAGTGCACTGGCACCACTTGGGATGCAGTGCAGTGAGTCCAGAGAGTGCACTGGCACCACTGGGGATGCAGTGCAGTGAGTCCAGAGAGTGCACTGGCACCACTGGGGATGCAGTGCAGTGATTCCAGAGAGTGCACTGGCACCACTGGGGATGCAGTGCAGTGAGTCCAGAGAGTGCACTGGCACCACTGGGGATGCAGTGCAGTGAGTCCAGAGAGTGCACTGGAACCACTGGGGATTCAGTGCAGTGAGTCCAGAGAGTGCACTGGCACCACTGGGGATGCAGTGCAGTGACTCCAGAGTGTGCACTGGCACCACTGGGGATGCAGTGCAGTGACTCCAGAGTGTGCACTGGCACCACTGGGGATGCAGTGCGGTGAGTCCAGAGAGTGCACTGGCACCACTGGGGATGCAGTGCAGTGAGTCCAGAGAGTACACTGGAACCACTGGGAATGCACCCCGGTGACTCCAGAGAGTGCACTGGCACCACTGGGGATGCAGTGCAGTGAGTCCAGAGAGTGCACTGGCACCACTGGGGATGCACTGCAATGAGTCCAGAGAGTGCACTGGCACCACTAAGGATGTACTGCAGTGAGTCCAGAGAGTGCAGTGGCACCACTGGGGATGCAGTGCAGTGAGTCCAGAGAGTGCACTGGCACCACTGGGGATGCAGTGCAGTGAGTCCAGAGAGTGCACTGGCACCACTCGGAATGCACTGCAGTGAGTCCAGAGAGTGCACTGGCACCACTGGGGATGCAGTGCAGTGACTACAGAGAGTTAGCTGGCACCACTGGTGATGCAGTGCAGTGAGTCCCGAGAGTGCACAGGCACCAATGGGGATGCACTGCAGTGATTCCAGAGAGTGCACTGGCACCACTGGGGATGCAGTGCAGTGAGTCCAGAGAGTGCACTGGCACCACTGGGGATGCACCCGGTGAGTCCAGAGAGTGCACTGGCACCACTGGGGATGCACTGCAGTGAGTCCAGAGAGTGCACTGGCACCACTGGGTATGAAGTGCAGTGACTCCAGAGAGTGCAGTGGCACCACTGGGGATGCAATGCAGTGACTCCAGAGAGTGCACTGGCACCACTGGGGATGCACCCCGGTGAGTCCAGAGAGTGCACTGGCATCACTGGGGATGCAGTGCAGTGAGTCCAGAGAGTGCACTGGCACCACTGGGTATGAAGTGCAGTGAGTCCAGAGAGTGCACTGGCACTGCTAGGGATACAGTGCAGTGACTCCAGAGAGTGCACTGGCACCACTGGGGATGCAATGCAATGAGTCTAGAGAGTGCACTGGCACCACTGGGGATGCACTGCAGTGAGTCCAGAGAGTGTACTGGCGCCACTGGGGATGCACTGCAGTGACTCCAGAGAGTGCACTGGTGCCATTGGGGATGCACTGCAGTGACTCCAGAGAGTGCACTGGCGCCACTGGGGATGCAGTGCAGTGAGTCCAGAGAGTGCACTGGCACCACTGGGGATGTTGTGCAGTGACTACAGAGAGTGAGCTGGCACCACTGGTGATGCAGAACAGTGAGTCCCGAGAGTGCACAGGCACCAATGGGGATGCACTGCAGTGATTCCAGAGAGTGCACTGGCACCACTGGGGATGCAGTGCAGTGAGTCCAGAGAGTGCACTGCCACCACTGGTGATGCAGTGCGGTGAGTCCAGAGAGTGCACTGGCACCACTGGGGATGCACTGCAGTGAGTCCAGAGAGTGCACTGGAACCACTGGGGATGCAGTGCAGTGAGTCCAGAGATTTCACTGGCACCACTGGGGATGCCCTGCAGTGACTCCAAAGCGTGAACTGGCACCACTGGGGATGCAGTGCAGTGAGTCCAGAGAGTGCACTGGCACCACTGGGGATGCAATGCAGTGACTCCAAAGAGTGCACTGGCACCACTGGGGATGCACCCCGGTGAGTCCAGAGAGTGCACTGGCACCACTGGGGATGCAGTGCAGTGAGTCCAGAGAGTGCAGTGGCACCAGTGGGGATGCACTGCAGTGATTCCAGAGAGTGCACTGGCACCACTGGGGATGCAGTGCAGTGAGTCCAGAGAGTGCACTGGCACCACTGGGGATGCAGTGCAGTGAGTCCAGAGAGTGCACTGGCACCACTGGGGATCCAGTGCAGTAAGTCCAGAGAGTGCACTGGCACCACTGGGGATGCAGTGCAGTGACTCCAGAGAGTGCACTGGCGCCACTGGGGATGCAATGCAGTGACTCCAAAGAGTGCACTGGCACCACTGGGGATGCACCCTGGTGAGTCCAGAGAGTGCACTGGCACCACTGTGGATGCAGTGCAGTGAGTCCAGAGAGTGCACTGGCACCACTGGGGATGGACTCCAGTGAGTCCAGAGAGTGCACTGGCACCACTGGGGATGCAGTGCGGTGAGACCAGAGAGTGCACTGGCACCACTGGGGATTCAGTGCAGTGAGTCCAGAGAGTGTACTGGCACCACTGGAGATGCAGTGCAGTGACTCCAGAGAGTGCACTGGCACCACTGGGGATGCAGTGCGGTGAGTCCAGAGAGTGCACTGGCACCACTGGGGATGCAGTGCAGTGAATCCAGAGAGTGCACTGGAACCACTGGGAATGCACCCCGGTGACTCCAGAGAGTGCACTGGCACCACTGGGGATGCAGTGCAGTGAGTCCAGAGAGTGCACTGGCACCACTGGGGATGCAGTGCAGTGAGTCCAGAGAGTGCACTGGCACCACTAAGGATGTACTGCAGTGAGTCCAGAGAGTGCACTGGCACCACTGTGGATGCAGTGCAGTGAGTCCAGAGAGTGCACTGGCACCACTGGGGATCCAGTGCAGTGAGTCCAGAGAGTGCACTGGCACCACTAAGGATGCACTGTAGTGACTCCAGAGAGTGCACTGGCACCACTGGGGATGCAGTGCAGTGAGTCCAGAGAGTGCACTGGCACCACTGGGGATGCAGTGCAGTGAGTCCAGAGAGTGCACTGGCACCACTAAGGATGTACTGCAGTGAGTCCAGAGAGTGCACTGGCACCACTGGGGATCCAGTGCAGTGAGTCCAGAGAGTGCACTGGCACCACTAAGGATGCACTGTAGTGACTCAAGAGAGTGCACTGGCACCACTGGGGATGCACTGCAGTGAGTGCAGAGAGTGCACTGGCACCACTGGGGATGCAGTGCAGTGAGTCCAGAGAGTGCATTGGCACCACTGGGCATGCAGTGCAGTAAGTCCAGAGAGTGCACTGGCACCACCGGGGAAGCACTGCAGTGACTCCACAGAGTGCACTGGCACCACTAAGGATGTACTGTAGTGACTCCAGAGAGTGCACTGGCACCACTGGGGATGCAGTGCAGTGAGTCCAGAGAGTGCACTGGCACCACTGGGGATGCAGTGCAGTGAGTCCAGGCAGTGCACTGGCACCACTGGGGATGCAGTGCAGTGAGTCCAGAGAGTGCACTGGCACCACAGGGGATGCAGTGCAGTGACTACAGAGAGGGAACTGGCACCAGTGGGGATGCACTGCAGTGAGTCCACAGAGTGCACTGGCACCAATGGGGATGCAGTGCGGTGATTCCAGTGAGTGCACTGGCACCACTGGGGATGCAGTGCAGTGAGTCCAGAGAGTGCACTGGCACCACTGGGGATGCAGTGCAGTGAGCCCAGAGAGTGCACTGGCACCACTGGGGATGCAGTGCGGTGAGTCCAGAGAGTGCACTGGCACCACTGGGGATGCAGTGCAGTGAGTCCAGAGAGTACACTGGAACCACTGGGAATGCACCCCGGTGACTCCAGAGAGTGCACTGGCACCACTGGGGATGCAGTGCAGTGAGTCCAGAGAGTGCACTGGCACCACTGGGGATGCACTGCAATGAGTCCAGAGAGTGCACTGGCACCACTAAGGATGTACTGCAGTGAGTCCAGAGAGTGTACTGGCACCACTGGGGATGCAGTGCAGTGAGTCCAGAGAGTGCACTGGCACCACTAAGGATGCACTGTAGTGACTCCAGAGAGTGCACTGTCACCACTGGGGATGCACTGCAGTGAGTCCAGAGAGTGCACTGGCACCACTGGGGATGCAGTGCAGTGAGTCCAGAGAGTGCACTGGCACCACTCGGAATGCACTGCAGTGAGTCCAGAGAGTGCACTGGCACCACTGGGGATGCAGTGCAGTGACTACAGAGAGTTAGCTGGCACCACTGGTGATGCAGTGCAGTGAGTCCCGAGAGTGCACAGGCACCAATGGGGATGCACTGCAGTGATTCCAGAGAGTGCACTGGCACCACTGGGGATGCAGTGCAGTGAGTCCAGAGAGTGCACTGGCACCACTGGGGATGCAGTGCGGTGAGTCCAGAGAGTGCACTGGCACCACTGGGGATGCAGTGCAGTGAGTCCAGAGAGTGCACTGGAACCACTGGGGATGCAGTGCAGTGACTCCAGAGTGTGCACTGGCACCACTGGGGATGCAGTGCGGTGAGTCCAGAGAGTGCACTGGAACCTCTGGGGATGCAGTGCAGTGAGTCCAGAGATTTCACTGGCACCACTGGGGTGCCCTGCAGTGACTCCAAAGAGTGCACTGGCACCACTGGGGATGCAGTGCAGTGAGTCCAGAGAATGCACTGGCACCACTGGGGATGCAGTGCAGTGAGTCCAGAGAGTGCACTGGCACCACTGGGGATGCACTGCGGTGAGTCCAGAGAGTGCACTGGCACCACTGGGGATGCAGTGCAGTGACTCCAGAGAGTGCACTGGCACCAGTGGCGATGCAGTGCAGTGAGTCCAGAGAGTGCACTGGCACCACTGGGGATGCAGTGCAGTGAGTCCAGAGAGTGCACTGGCACCACTGGGGATGCACTGCAGTGAGTGCAGAGAGTGCACTGGCACCACTGGGGATGCACTGCAGTGACTCCAGAGAGTGCACTGGCACCACTGGGGATGCAGTGCAGTGAGTCCAGAGAGTGCACTGGCACCACTGGGGATGCAGTGCAGTGAGTCCAGAGAGTGCACTGGCACCACTGGGGATGCAGTGCAGTGAGTCCAGAGAGTGCACTGGCACCACTGGGGATGCAGTGCAGTGAGTCCAGAGAGTGCACTGGCACCACTGGGGATGCAGTGCAGTGAGTCCAGAGAGTGCACTGGCACCACTGGGGATGCAGTGCAGTGAGTCCAGAGAGTGCACTGGCACCACTGGGGATGCAGTGCAGTGAGTCCAGAGAGTGCACTGGCACCACTGGGGATGCAGTGCAGTGAGTCCAGAGAGTGCACTGGCGCCACTGGGGATGCAGTGCAGTGAGTCCAGAGAGTGCACTGGCACCACTGGGGATGCAGTGCAGTGAGTCCAGAGAGTGCACTGGCACCACTGGGGATGCAGTGCAGTGAGTCCAGAGAGTGAACTGGCAGCACTGGGAATGCAGTGTAGTGAGTCCCGAGAGTGCACTGGCACCAATGGGGATGCACTGCAGTGAGTCCAGAGAGTGCACTGGCACCACTGGTGATGCAGTGCAGTGAGTCCAGAGAGTTCACTGGCACCACTGGGGATGCCCAGCAGTAACACCAAAGAGTGCACTGGCACCACTGGGGATGCAGTGCAGTGAGTCCAGAGAGTGCACTGGCACCACTGGGGATGCACTGCAATGACTCTAGAGCGTGCACTGGCACCACTGGGGATGCAGTGCGGTGAGTCCAGAGAGTGCACTGGCACCACTGGGGATGCAGTGCAGTGAGTCCAGAGAGTGCACTGGCACCACTGGGGATCCAGTGCAGTGAGTCCAGAGAGTGCACTGGCACCACTGGGGATGCAGTGCAGTGACTCCAGAGAGTGCACTGGCACCACTGGGGATGCAGTGCAGTGAGTCCAGAGAGTGCACTGGCACCACTGGGGATGCACTGCAGTGAGTCCAGAGAGTGCACTGGCTCCACTGGGGATGCACTGGCGTGAGTCCAGAGAGTGCACTGGCACCACTGGGGATGCAGTGCATTGCGTCCAGAGATTTCACTGGCACCACTGAGGATGCAGTGCAGTGAGTCCAGAGAGTGCACTGGCACCACTGGGGATGCAGTGCAGTGAGTCCAGAGAGTGCACTGGCACCACTGGGGATGCACTGCAGTGACTCCAGAGAGTGCACTGGAACCACTGGGGATGCACCCCGGTGACTCCAGAGTGCACTGGCACCACTGGGGATGCAGTGCAGTGAGTCCAGAGAGTGCACTGGCACCACTGGGGATGCAGTGCAGTGAGTCCAGAGAGTGCACTGGAACCACTGGGGATGCACCCCGGTGACTCCAGAGTGCACTGGCACCACTGGGGATGCAGTGCAGTGAGTCCAGAGAGTGCACTGGCACCACTGGGGATGCAGTGCAGTGACTCAAGAGAGTGCACTGGCACCACTGGGGATGCAGTGCAGTGAGTCCAGAGAGTGCACTGGCACCACTGGGGATGCAGTGCAGTGAGTCCAGAGAGTGCACTGGCACCACTGGGGATGCAGTGCAGTGAGTCCAGAGAGTGCACTGGCAGCACTAAGGATGCACTGTAGTGACTTCAGAGAGTGCACTGGCACCACTGGGGATGCAGTGCAGTGAGTCCAGAGAGTGCACTGGCACCACTGGGGATGCAGTGCAGTGAGTCCAGAGAGTGCACTGGCACCACTGGGCATGCAGTGCAGTAAGTCCAGAGAGTGCACTGGCACCACTGGGGATGCAGTGCAGTGAGTCCAGAGAGTGCACTGGCACCACTAAGGATGTACTGTAGTGACTCCAGAGAGTGCACTGGCACCACTGGGGATGCAGTGCAGTGAGTCCAGAGAGTGCACTGGCACCACTGGGGATGCAGTGCAGTGACTCAAGAGAGTGCACTGGCACCACTGGGGATGCAGTGCAGTGAGTCCAGAGAGTGCACTGGCACCACTGGGGATGCAGTGCAGTGAGTCCAGAGAGTGCACTGGCACCACTGGGGATGCAGGGCAGTGAGTCCAGAGAGTGCACTGGCAGCACTAAGGATTCACTGTAGTGACTCCAGAGAGTGCACTGGCACCACTGGGGATGCAGTGCAGTGAGTCCAGAGAGTGCACTGGCACCACTGGGGATGCAGTGCAGTGAGTCCAGAGAGTGCACTGGCACCACTGGGCATGCAGTGCAGTAAGTCCAGAGAGTGCACTGGCACCACCTGGGATGCACTGCAGTGACTCCACAGAGTGCACTGGCACCACTAAGGATGTACTGTAGTGACTCCAGAGAGTGCACTGGCACCACTGGGGATGCAGTGCAGTGAGTCCAGAGAGTGCACTGGCACCACTGGGGATTCAGTGCAGTGAGTCCAGAGAGTGTACTGGCACCACTGGGGATGCAGTGCAGTGACTACAGAGAGGGAACTGGCACCAGTGGGGATGCACTGCAGTGAGTCCACAGAGTGCACTGGCACCAATGGGGATGCAGTGCGGTGATTCCAGTGAGTGCACTGGCACCACTGGGGATGCAGTGCAGTGAGTCCAGAGAGTGCACTGGCACCACTGGGGATGCAGTGCGGTGAGTCCAGAGAGTGCACTGGCACCACTGGGGATGCAGTGCGGTGAGTCCAGATAGTGCACTGGAACCACTGGGGATGCAGTGCAGTGAGTCCAGAGATTTCACTGGCACCACTGGGGATGCCCTGCAGTGACTCCAAAGAGTGAACTGGCACCACTGGGGATGCAGTGCAGTGAGTCCAGAGAGTGCACTGGCACCACTGGGGATGCAATGCAGTGACTCCAAAGAGTGCACTGGCACCACTGGGGATGCACCACGGTGAGTCCAGAGAGTGCACTGGCACCACTGGGGATGCACTGCAGTGATTCCAGAGAGTGCACTGGCACCACTGGGGATGCAGTGCAGTGAGTCCAGACAGTGCACTGGCACCACTGGGGATGCAGTGCGGTGAGTCCAGAGAGTGCACTGGCACCACTGGGGATGCAGTGCGGTGAGTCCAGAGAGTGCACTGGCACCACTGGGGATGCAGTGCAGTGAGTCCAGAGAGTGCACTGGCACCACTGGGGATGCAGTGCAGTGAGTCCAGAGAGTGCACTGGAACCACTGGGGATGCAGTGCAGTGAGTCCAGAGAGTGCACTGGCACCACTGGGGATGCAGTGCAGTGAGTCCAGAGAGTGCACTGGAACCACTGGGGATGCACCCCGGTGACTCCAGAGAGTGCACTGGCACCACTGGGGATGCAGTGCAGTGAGTCCAGAGAGTGCACTGGCACCACTGGGGATGCAGTGCAGTGAGTCCAGAGAGTGCACTGGCACCACTAAGGATGTACTGTAGTGACTCCAGAGAGTGCACTGGCACCACTGGGGATGCAGTGCAGTGAGTCCAGAGAGTGCACTGGCACCACTGGGGATGCACTGCAGTGATTCCAGAGAGTGCACTGGCACCACTGGGGATGCAGTGCAGTGAGTCCAGAGAGTGCACTGGCACCACTGGGGATGCAGTGCAGTGAGTCCAGAGAGTGCACTGGCACCACTGGGGATGCAGTGCGGTGAGTCCAGAGAGTGCACTGGCACCTCTGGTGATGCAGTGCAGTGAGTCCAGAGAGTGCACTGGCACCACTGGGCATGCAGTGCAGTAAGTCCAGAGAGTGCACTGGCACCACCTGGGATGCACTGCAGTGACTCCACAGAGTGCACAGGCACCACTAAGGATGTACTGTAGTGACTCCAGAGAGTGCACTGGCACCACTGGGGATGCAGTGCAGTGAGTCCAGAGAGTGCACTGGCACCACTGGGGATGCAGTGCAGTGAGTCCAGAGAGTGCACTGGCACCACTGGTGATGCACTGCAGTGAGTCCAGAGAGTGCACTGGCGCCACTGGGGATGCACTGCAGTGACTCCAGAGAGTGCACTGGCGCCATTGGGGATGCAATGCAGTGACTCCAGAGAGTGCACTGGCGCCACTGGGGATGCAGTGCAGTGAGTCCAGAGAGTGCACTGGCACCACTGGGGATGCAGTGCAGTGAGTCCAGAGAGTGCACTGGCACCACTGGGGATGCACTGCGGTGAGTCCAGAGAGTGCACTGGCACCACTGGGGATGCAGTGCAGTGACTCCAGAGAGTGCACTGGCACCAGTGGCGATGCAGGGCAGTGAGTCCAGAGAGTGCACTGGCACCACTGGGGATGCAGTGCAGTGAGTCCAGAGAGTGCACTGGCACCACTGGGGATGCACTGCAGTGAGTGCAGAGAGTGCACTGGCACCACTGGGGATGCACTGCAGTGACTCCAGAGAGTGCACTGGCACCACTGGGGATGCAGTGCAGTGAGTCCAGAGAGTGCACTGGCACCACTGGGGATGCACTGCAGTGACTCCAGAGAGTGCACTGGCACCACTGGGGATGCAGTGCAGTGAGTCCAGAGAGTGCACTGGCTCCACGGGTGATGCACTGCAATGACTCTAGAGCGTGCACTGGCACCACTGGGGATGCACTGCGCTGAGTCCAGAGAGTGCACTGGCACCACTGGGGATGCAGTGCAGTGAGTCCAGAGAGTGCACCTGCACCACTAAGGATGCACTGTAGTGACTCCAGAGACTGCACTGGCACCACTGGGGATGCAGTGTAGTGAGTCCAGAGAGTGCACTGGCACCACTGGGGATGCAGTGCAGTGAGTCCAGAGAGTGCACTGGCGCCACTGGGGATGCAGTGCAGTGAGTCCAGAGAGTGCACTGGCACCACTGGGGATGCACTGCAGTGACTCCAGAGAGTGCACTGGCACCACTGGGGATGCAGTGCAGTGAGTCCAGAGAGTGAACTGGCAGCACTGGGAATGCAGTGCAGTGAGTCCCGAGAGTGCACTGCCACCAATGGGGATGCAGTGCAGTGACTCCAGAGAGTGCACTGGCACCACTGGGGATGCAGTGAAGTGAGTCCAGAGAGTTCACTGGCACCACTGGGGATGCCCTGCAGTAACACCAAAGAGTGCACTGGCACCCCTGGGGATGCAGTGCAGTGAGTCCAGAGAGTGCACTGGCACCACTGGGGATGCACTGCAGTGACTTCAGAGAGTGCAGTGGCAACACTGGGGATGCAGTGCGGTGAGTCCAGAGAGTGCACTGGCACCACTGGGGATGCAGTGCAGTGAGTCCAGAGAGTGCAATGGCACCACTGGGGATGCAGTGCAGTGAGTCCAGAGAGTGCACTGGCGCCACTGGGGATGCAATGCAGTGACTCCAGAGAGTGCACTGGCACCACTGGGGATGCACCCTGGTGAGTCCAGAGAGTGCACTGGCACCACTGTGGATGCAGTGCAGTGAGTCCAGAGAGTGTACTGGCACCACTGGGGATGCAGTGCAGTGAGTCCAGAGAGTGCACTGGCACCACTGGGGATGCAATGCAGTGATTCCAGAGAGTGCACTGGCACCACTGGGGATGCAGTGCAATGAGTCCAGAGAGTGCACTGGCACCACTGGGGATGCAGTGCGGTGAGTCCAGAGAGTGCACTGGCACCACTGGGGATGCAGTGCGGTGAGTCCAGAGAGTGCACTGGCACCACTGGGGATGCAGTGCAGTGAGTCCATAGAGTGCACTGGCACCACTGGTGATGCAGTGCAGTGAGTCCAGAGAGTGCACTGGAACCACTGGGGATGCACCCCGGTGACTCCAGAGAGTGCACTGGCACCACTGGGGATGCAGTGCAGTGAGTCCAGAGAGTGCACTGGCACCACTGGGGATGCAATGCAGTGACTCCAGAGAGTGCACTGGCACCACCTGGGATGCACTACAGTGACTCCACAGAGTGCACTGGCACCACTGGGGATGCACCCCGGTGAGTCCAGAGAGTGCACTGGCACCACTGGGGATGCAGTGCAGTGAGTGCAGAGAGTGCACTGGCACCACTGGGGATGCAGTGCAATGAGTCCAGAGAGTGCACTGGCACCACTGGGGATGCAGTGCAGTGAGTCCAGAGAGTGCACTGGCACCACTGGGGATGCAGTGCAGTGAGTCCAGAGAGTGCACTGGCACCACAGGGGATGCAGTGCAGTGACTACAGAGAGGGAACTGGCACCAGTGGGGATGCACTGCAGTGAGTTCACAGAGTGCACTGGTACCAATGGGGATGCAGTGCGGTGATTCCAGTGAGTGCACTGGCACCACTGGGGATGCAGTGCAGTGAGTCCAGAGAGTGCACTGGCACCACTGGGGATGCAGTGCGGTGAGTCCAGAGAGTGCACTGGCACCACTGGGGATGCAGTGCGGTGAGTCCAGAGAGTGCACTGGAACCACTGGGGATGCAGTGCAGTGAGTCCAGAGATTTCACTGGCACCACTGGGGATGCCCTGCAGTGACTCCAAAGAGTGAACTGGCACCACTGGGGATGCAGTGCAGTGAGTCCAGAGAGTGCACTGGCACCACTGGGGATGCAGTGCAGTGAGTCCAGAGAGTGCACTGGCAGCACTGGGGGTGCAGTGCAGTGAGTCCAGAGAGTGCACTGGCGCCACTGGGGATGCAATGCAGTGAGTCCAGAGAGTGCACTGGCACCACTGGGGATGCAGTGCAGTGAGTCCAGAGAGTGCACTGGCACCACTGGGGATGCAGTGCAGTGAGTCCAGAGAGTGCACTGGCACCACTGGGGATGCAGTGCGGTGAGTCCAGAGAGTGCACTGGCACCACTGGGGATGCAGTGCGGTGAGTCCAGAGAGTGCACTGGCACCACTGGGGATGCACTGCAGTGAGTCCAGAGAGTGCACTGGCACCACTGGGGATGCAGTGCGGTGAGTCCAGAGAGTGCACTGGCACCACTGGGGATGCAGTGCAGTGAGTCCAGATATTTTAAAGGCACAACTGGGGATGCAGTGCAGTAAGTCCAGAGGGTGCACTGGCACCACTGGGGATGCAGTGCAGTGAGTCCAGAGAGTGCACTGGCACCACTGGGGATGCAGTGCAGTGAGTCCAGAGATTTCACTGGCACAACTGGGGATGCAGTGCAGTAAGTCCAGAGAGTGCACTGGCACCACTGGGGATGCAGTGCAGTGAGTCCAGAGAGTGCACTGGAACCACTGGGGATGCAGTGCAGTGAGTCCAGAGATTTCACTGGCACCACTGGGGATGCCCTGCAGTGACTCCAAAGAGTGAACTGGCACCACTGGGGATGCAGTGCAGTGAGTCCAGAGAGTGCACTGGCACCACTGGGGATGCAATGCAGTGACTCCAAAGAGTGCACTGGCACCACTGGGGATGGACCCCGGTGAGTCCAGAGAGTGCACTGGCACCACTGGGGATGCAGTGCAGTGAGTCCAGAGAGTGCACTGGCACCAGTGGGGATGCACTGCAGTGATTCCAGAGAGTGCACTGGCACCACTGGGGATGCAGTGCAGTGAGTCCAGAGAGTGCACTGGCACCACTGGGGATGCAGTGCAGTGACTCCAGAGAGTGCACTGGCACCACTGGGGATCCAGTGCAGTAAGTCCAGAGAGTGCACTGGCACCACTGGGGATGCAGTGCAGTGACTCCAGAGAGTGCACTGGCACCACTGGGGGTGCAGTGCAGTGAGTCCAGAGAGTGCACTGGCGCCACTGGGGATGCAATGCAGTGACTCCAAAGAGTGCACTGGCACCACTGGGGATGCACCCTGGTGAGTCCAGAGAGTGCACTGGCACCACTGTGGATGCAGTGCAGTGAGTCCAGAGAGTGCACTGGCACCACTGGGGATGCAGTGCAGTGAGTCCAGAGAGTGCACTGGCGCCACTGGGGATGCAGTGCAGTGAGTCCAGAGAGTGCACTGGCGCCACTGGGGATGCAGTGCAGTGATTCCAGAGAGTGCACTGGCACCACTGGGGATGCAGTGCAGTGAGTCCAGAGAGTGCACTGGCACCACTGGGGATGCACTGCAGTGAGTCCAGAGAGTGCACTGGCACCACTGGGGATGCAGTGCGGTGAGACCAGAGAGTGCACTGGCACCACTGGGGATTCAGTGCAGTGAGTCCAGAGAGTGTACTGGCACCACTGGGGATGCAGTGCAGTGACTCCAGAGAGTGCACTGGCACCACTGGGGATGCAGTGCGGTGAGTCCAGAGAGTGCACTGGCACCACTGGGGATGCAGTGCAGTGAATCCAGAGAGTGCACTGGAACCACTGGGGATTCAGTGCAGTGAGTCCAGAGAGTGTACTGGCACCACTGGGGATGCAGTGCAGTGACTCCAGAGAGTGCACTGGCACCACTGGGGATGCAGTGCAGTGAGTCCAGAGAGTGCACTGGCACCACTGGGGATGCAGTGCAGTGACTACAGAGAGGGAACTGGCACCAGTGGGGATGCACTGCAGTGAGTCCACAGAGTGCACTGGCACCAATGGGGATGCAGTGCGGTGATTCCAGTGAGTGCACTGGCACCACTGGGGATGCAGTGCAGTGAGTCCAGAGAGTGCACTGGCACCACTGGGGATGCAGTGCGGTGAGTCCAGAGAGTGCACTGGCACCACTGGGGATGCAGTGCGGTGAGTCCAGAGAGTGCACTGGAACCACTGGGGATGCAGTGCAGTGAGTCCAGAGATTTCACTGGCACCACTGGGGATGCCCTGCAGTGACTCCAAAGAGTGAACTGGCACCACTGGGGATGCAGTGCAGTGAGTCCAGAGAGTGCACTGGCACCACTGGGGATGCAATGCAGTGACTCCAAAGAGTGCACTGGCACCACTGGGGATGCACCACGGTGAGTCCAGAGAGTGCACTGGCACCACTGGGGATGCACGGCAGTGATTCCAGAGAGTGCACTGGCACCACTGGGGATGCAGTGCAGTGAGTCCAGACAGTGCACTGGCACCACTGGGGATGCAGTGCGGTGAGTCCAGAGAGTGCACTGGCACCACTGGGGATGCAGTGCGGTGAGTCCAGAGAGTGCACTGGCACCACTGGGGATGCAGTGCAGTGAGTCCAGAGAGTGCACTGGAACCACTGGGGATGCAGTGCAGTGAGTCCAGAGAGTGCACTGGCACCACTGGGGATGCAGTGCAGTGAGTCCAGAGAGTGCACTGGCACCACTGGGGATGCAGTGCAGTGAGTCCAGAGAGTGCACTGGCACCACTGGGGATGCAGTGCAGTGAGTCCAGAGAGTGCACTGGCACCACTAAGGATGTACTGTAGTGACTCCAGAGAGTGCACTGGCACCACTGGGGATGCAGTGCAGTGAGTCCAGAGAGTGCACTGGCACCACTGGGGATGCACTGCAGTGATTCCAGAGAGTGCACTGGCACCACTGGGGATGCAGTGCAGTGAGTCCAGAGAGTGCACTGGCACCACTGGGGATGCAGTGCAGTGAGTCCAGAGAGTGCACTGGCACCACTGGGGATGCAGTGCGGTGAGTCCAGAGAGTGCACTGGCACCACTGGGGATGCAGTGCAGTGCGTCCAGAGAGTGCACTGGCACCACTGGGGATGCAGTGCAGTGAGTCCAGAGAGTGCACTGGAACCACTGGGGATGAACCCCGGTGACTCCAGAGAGTGCACTGGCACCACTGGGGATGCAGTGCAGTGAGTCCAGAGAGTGCACTGGCACCACTGGGGATGCAGTGCAGTGAGTCCAGAGAGTGCACTGGCACCACTAAGGATGTACTGTAGTGACTCCAGAGAGTGCACTGGCACCACTGGGGATGCAGTGCAGTGAGTCCAGAGAGTGCACTGGCACCACTGGGGATGCAGTGCAGTGAGTCCAGAGAGTGCACTGGCACCACTGGGGATGCAGTGCAGTGAGTCCAGAGATTTCACTGGCACAACTGGGGATGCACTGCAGTGAGTCCAGAGAGTGCACTGGCACCACTGTGGATGCAGTGCAGTGAGTCCAGAGAGTGCACTGGCACCACTGGGGATGCAGTGCGGTGAGTCCAGAGAGTACACTGGCACCAATGGGGATGCAATGCAGTAACTTCAGAGAGTGCACTGGCACCACTGGGGATGCAGTGCAGTGAGTTCAGAGAGTGCACTGGAACCACTGGGGATGCACCCCGCTGACTCCAGAGTGCACTGGCACCACTGGGGATGTAGTGCAGTGAGTCCAGAGAGTGCACTGGCACCACTTGGGATGCAGTGCAGTGACTCAAGAGAGTGCACTGGCACCACTGGGGATGCAGTGCAGTGAGTCCAGAGAGTGCACTGGCACCACTGGGGATGCAGTGCAGTGAGTCCAGAGAGTGCACTGGCACCACTGGGGATGCAGTGCAGTGAGTCCAGAGAGTGCACTGGCAGCACTAAGGATGCACTGTAGTGACTCCAGAGAGTGCACTGGCACCACTGGGGATGCAGTGCAGTGAGTCCAGAGAGTGCACTGGCACCACTGGGGATGCAGTGCAGTGAGTCCAGAGAGTGCACTGGCACCACTGGGCATGCAGTGCAGTAAGTCCAGAGAGTGCACTGGCACCACCTGGGATGCACTGCAGTGACTCCAGAGAGTGCACAGGCACCACTAAGGATGTACTGTAGTGACTCCAGAGAGTGCACTGGCACCACTGGGGATGCAGTGCAGTGACTCCAGAGAGTGCACTGGCACCACTGGGGATGCAGTGCAGTGAGTCCAGAGAGTGCACTGGCACCACTGGTGATGCACTGCAGTGAGTCCAGAGAGTGCACTGGCGCCACTGGGGATGCACTGCAGTGACTCCAGAGAGTGCACTTGGCGCCATTGGGGATGCAATGCAGTGACTCCAGAGAGTGCACTGGCGCCACTGGGGATGCAGTGCAGTGAGTCCAGAGAGTGCACTGGCACCACTAAGGATGCACTGTAGTGACTCCAGAGAGTGCACTGGCACCACTGGGGATGCAGTGTAGTGAGTCCAGAGAGTGCACTGGCACCACTGGGGATGCAGTGCAGTGAGTACAGAGAGTGCACTGGCGCCACTGGGGATGCAGTGCAGTGAGTCCAGAGAGTGCACTGGCACCACTGGGGATGCACTGCAGTGACTCCAGAGAGTGCACTGGCACCACTGGGGATGCAGTGCAGTGAGTCCAGAGAGTGAACTGGCAGCACTGGGAATGCAGTGCAGTGAGTCCCGAGAGTGCACTGGCACCAATGGGGATGCACTGCAGTGAGTCCAGAGAGTGCACTGGCACCACTGGGGATGCAGTGAAGTGAGTCCAGAGAGTTCACTGGCACCACTGGGGATGCAATGCAGTAACACCAAAGAGTGCACTGGCACCACTGGGGATGCAGTGCAGTGAGTCCAGAGAGTGCACTGGCACAACTGGGGATGCACTGCAGTGACTTCAGAGAGTGCAGTGGCAACACTGGGGATGCAGTGCGGTGAGTCCAGAGAGTGCACTGGCACCACTGGGGATGCAGTGCAGTGAGTCCAGAGAGTGCAATGGCACCACTGGGGATGCAGTGCGGTGAGTCCAGAGAGTGCACTGGCACCACTGGGGATGCAGTGCAGTGAGTCCAGAGAGTGCACTGGCACCACTGGGGATGCAGTGCGGTGAGTCCAGAGAGTGCACTGGCACCACTGGGGATGCAGTGCGGTGAGTCCAGAGAGTGCACTGGCACCACTGGGGATGCAGTGCAGTGAGTCCATAGAGTGCACTGGCACCACTGGTGATGCAGTGCAGTGAGTCCAGAGAGTGCACTGGAACCACTGGGGATGCACCCCGGTGACTCCAGAGAGTGCACTGGCACCACTGGGGATGCAGTGCAGTGAGTCCAGAGAGTGCACTGGCACCACTGGGCATGCAGTGCAGTAAGTCCAGAGAGTGCACTGGCACCACTGGGGATGCAGTGCCGTGAGTCCAGAGAGTGCACTGGCACCACTGGGGATTCAGTGCAGTGACTCCAGAGAGTACACTGGCACCACTGGGGATTCACCCCGGTGAGTCCACAGAGTGCACTGGCACCACTGGGGATGCAGTGCAGTGACTGCAGAGAGTGCCCTGGAACCATTGGGGATGCAGTGCAGTGAGTCCAGAGAGTGCACTGGCACCACTGGGGATGCAGTGCAGTGAGTCCAGAGAGTGCACTGGCACCACTGGGGATGCAGTGCAGTGACTACAGAGAGGGAACTGGCACCAGTGGGGATGCACTGCAGTGAGTTCACAGAGTGCACTGGTACCAATGGGGATGCAGTGCGGTGATTCCAGTGAGTGCACTGGCACCACTGGGGATGCAGTGCAGTGAGTCCAGAGAGTGCACTGGCACCACTGGGGATGCAGTGCGGTGAGTCCAGAGAGTGCACTGGCACCACTGGGGATGCAGTGCGGTGAGTCCAGAGAGTGCACTGGAACCACTGGGGATGCAGTGCAGTGAGTCCAGAGAGTGCACTGGCACCACTGGGGATGCCCTGCAGTGAGTCCAAAGAGTGAACTGGCACCACTGGGGATGCAGTGCAGTGAGTCCAGAGAGTGCACTGGCACCACTGGGGATGCAGTGCAGTGAGTCCAGAGAGTGCACTGGCAGCACTGGGGATGCAGTGCAGTGAGTCCAGAGAGTGCACTGGCGCCACTGGGGATGCAATGCAGTTACTCCAGAGAGTGCACTGGCACCACTGGGGATGCACCCTGGTGAGTCCAGAGAGTGCACTGGCACCACTGTGGATGCAGTGCAGTGAGTCCAGAGAGGGCACTGGCACCACTGGGGATGCAGTGCAGTGAGTCCAGAGAGTGCACTGGCACCACTGGGGATGCAGTGCAGTGATTCCAGAGAGTGCACTGGCACCACTGGGGATGCAGTGCAGTGAGTCCAGAGAGTGCACTGGCACCACTGGGGATGCAGTGCGGTGAGTCCAGAGAGTGCACTGGCACCACTGGGGATGCAGTGCGGTGAGTCCAGAGAGTGCACTGGCACCACTGGGGATGCAGTGCAGTGAGTCCAGAGAGTGCACTGGCACCACTAAGGATGCACTGTAGTGACTCCAGAGAGTGCACTGGCACCACTGGGGATGCAGTGTAGTGAGTCCAGAGAGTGCACTGGCACCACTGGGGATGCAGTGCAGTGAGTACAGAGAGTGCACTGGCGCCACTGGGGATGCAGTGCAGTGAGTCCAGAGAGTGCACTGGCACCACTGGGGATGCACTGCAGTGACTCCAGAGAGTGCACTGGCACCACTGGGGATGCAGTGCAGTGAGTCCAGAGAGTGAACTGGCAGCACTGGGAATGCAGTGCAGTGAGTCCCGAGAGTGCACTGGCACCAATGGGGATGCACTGCAGTGAGTCCAGAGAGTGCACTGGCACCACTGGGGATGCAGTGAAGTGAGTCCAGAGAGTTCACTGGCACCACTGGGGATGCCCTGCAGTAACACCAAAGAGTGCACTGGCACCACTGGGGATGCAGTGCAGTGAGTCCAGAGAGTGCACTGGCACCACTGGGGATGCACTGCAGTGACTTCAGAGAGTGCAGTGGCAACACTGGGGATGCAGTGCGGTGAGTCCAGAGAGTGCACTGGCACCACTGGGGATGCAGTGCAGTGAGTCCAGAGAGTGCAATGGCACCACTGGGGATGCAGTGCAGTGAGTCCAGAGAGTGCACTGGCGCCACTGGGGATGCAATGCAGTGAATCCAGAGAGTGCACTGGCACCACTGGGGATGCACCCTGGTGAGTCCAGAGAGTGCACTGGCACCACTGTGGATGCAGTGCAGTGAGTCCAGAGAGTGCACTGGCACCACTGGGGATGCAGTGCAGTGAGTCCAGAGAGTGCACTGGCACCACTGGGGATGCAATGCAGTGATTCCAGAGAGTGCACTGGCACCACTGGGGATGCAGTGCAGTGAGTCCAGAGAGTGCACTGGCACCACTGGGGATGCACTGCGGTGAGTCCAGAGAGTGCACTGGCACCACTGGGGATGCAGTGCGGTGAGTCCAGAGAGTGCACTGGCACCACTGGGGATGCAGTGCAGTGAGTCCATAGAGTGCACTGGCACCACTGGTGATGCAGTGCAGTGAGTCCAGAGAGTGCACTGGAACCACTGGGGATGCACCCCGGTGACTCCAGAGAGTGCACTGGCACCACTGGGGATGCAGTGCAGTGAGTCCAGAGAGTGCACTGGCACCACTGGGCATGCAGTGCAGTAAGTCCAGAGAGTGCACTGGCACCACCTGGGATGCACTGCAGTGACTCCACAGAGTGCACTGGCACCACTGGGGATGCACCCCGGTGAGTCCAGAGAGTGCACTGGCACCACTGGTGATGCAGTGCAGTGAGTCCAGAGAGTGCACTGGCACCACTGGGGATGCAGTGCGCTGAGTCCAGAGAGTGCACTGGCGCCACTGGGGATGCAGTGCAGTGAGTCCAGAGAGTGCACTGGCACCACTGGGGATGCACTGCAGTGACTCCAGAGAGTGCACTGGCACCACTGGGGATGCAGTGCAGTGAGTCCAGAGAGTGAACTGGCAGCACTGGGAATGCAGTGCAGTGAGTCCCGAGAGTGCACTGGCACCAATGGGGATGCACTGCAGTGAGTCCAGAGAGTGCACTGGCACCACTGGGGATGCAGTGAAGTGAGTCCAGAGAGTTCACTGGCACCACTGGGGATGCCCTGCAGTAACACCAAAGAGTGCACTGGCACCACTGGGGATGCAGTGCAGTGAGTCCAGAGAGTGCACTGGCACCACTGGGGATGCACTGCAGTGACTTCAGAGAGTGCAGTGGCAACACTGGGGATGCAGTGCGGTGAGTCCAGAGAGTGCACTGGCACCACTGGGGATGCAGTGCAGTGAGTCCAGAGAGTGCAATGGCACCACTGGGGATGCAGTGTAGTGAGTCCAGAGAGTGCACTGGCACCACTGGGGATGCAGTGCAGTGAGTACAGAGAGTGCACTAGCGCCACTGGGGATGCAGTGCAGTGAGTCCAGAGAGTGCACTGGCACCACTGGGGATGCACTGCAGTGACTCCAGAGAGTGCACTGGCACCACTGGGGATGCAGTGCAGTGAGTCCAGAGAGTGAACTGGCAGCACTGGGAATGCAGTGCAGTGAGTCCCGAGAGTGCACTGGCACCAATGGGGATGCACTGCAGTGAGTCCAGAGAGTGCACTGGCACCACTGGGGATGCAGTGAAGTGAGTCCAGAGAGTTCACTGGCACCACTGGGGATGCCCTGCAGTAACACCAAAGAGTGCACTGGCACCACTGGGGATGCAGTGCAGTGAGTCCAGAGAGTGCACTGGCACCACTGGGGATGCACTGCAGTGACTTCAGAGAGTGCAGTGGCAACACTGGGGATGCAGTGCGGTGAGTCCAGAGAGTGCACTGGCACCACTGGGGATGCAGTGCAGTGAGTCCAGAGAGTGCAATGGCACCACTGGGGATGCAGTGCAGTGAGTCCAGAGAGTGCACTGGCGCCACTGGGGATGCAATGCAGTGAATCCAGAGAGTGCACTGGCACCACTGGGGATGCACCCTGGTGAGTCCAGAGAGTGCACTGGCACCACTGTGGATGCAGTGCAGTGAGTCCAGAGAGTGCACTGGCACCACTGGGGATGCAGTGCAGTGAGTCCAGAGAGTGCACTGGCACCACTGGGGATGCAATGCAGTGATTCCAGAGAGTGCACTGGCACCACTGGGGATGCAGTGCAGTGAGTCCAGAGAGTGCACTGGCACCACTGGGGATGCAGTGCGGTGAGTCCAGAGAGTGCACTGGCACCACTGGGGATGCAGTGCGGTGAGTCCAGAGAGTGCACTGGCACCACTGGGGATGCAGTGAGGTGAGTCCATAGAGTGCACTGGCACCTCTGGTGATGCAGTGCAGTGAGTCCAGAGAGTGCACTGGAACCACTGGGGATGCACCCCGGTGAGTCCAGAGAGTGCACTGGCACCACTGGGGATGCAGTGCAGTGAGTCCAGAGAGTGCACTGGCACCACTGGGCATGCAGTGCAGTAAGTCCAGAGAGTGCACTGGCACCACCTGGGATGCACTGCAGTGACTCCACAGAGTGCACTGGCACCACTGGGGATGCACCCCGGTGAGTCCAGAGAGTGCACTGGCACCACTGGGGATGCAGTGCGGTGAGTCCAGAGAGTGCACTGGCACCACTAGGGATGCAGTGCAGTGACTACAGAGAGGGAACTGGCACCAGTGGGGATGCACTGCAGTGAGTTCACAGAGTGCACTGGTACCAATGGGGATGCAGTGCGGTGATTCCAGTGAGTGCACTGGCACCACTGGGGATGCAGTGCAGTGAGTCCAGAGAGTGCACTGGCACCACTGGGGATGCAGTGCGGTGAGTCCAGAGAGTGCACTGGCACCACTGGGGATGCAGTGCGGTGAGTCCAGAGAGTGCACTGGCACCACTGGGGATGCAGTGCGGTGAGTCCAGAGAGTGCAGTGGCACCACAGGGGATGCAGTGCAGTGACTACAGAGAGGGAACTGGCACCAGTGGGGATGCACTGCAGTGAGTTCACAGAGTGCACTGGTACCAATGGGGATGCAGTGCGGTGATTCCAGTGAGTGCACTGGCACCACTGGGGATGCAGTGCAGTGAGTCCAGAGAGTGCACTGGCACCACTGGGGATGCAGTGCGGTGAGTCCAGAGAGTGCACTGGCACCACTGGGGATGCAGTGCGGTGAGTCCAGAGAGTGCACTGGAACCACTGGGGATGCAGTGCAGTGAGTCCAGAGAGTGCACTGGCACCACTGGGGATGCCCTGCAGTGAGTCCAAAGAGTGAACTGGCACCACTGGGGATGCAGTGCAGTGAGTCCAGAGAGTGCACTGGCACCACTGGGGATGCAGTGCAGTGAGTCCAGAGAGTGCACTGGCAGCACTGGGGATGCAGTGCAGTGAGTCCAGAGAGTGCACTGGCGCCACTGGGGATGCAATGCAGTGACTCCAGAGAGTGCACTGGCACCACTGGGGATGCACCCTGGTGAGTCCAGAGAGTGCACTGGCACCACTGTGGATGCAGTGCAGTGAGTCCAGAGAGTGCACTGGCACCACTGGGGATGCAGTGCAGTGACTCCAGAGAGTGCACTGGCACCTCTGGGGATGCAGTGCAGTGATTCCAGAGAGTGCACTGGCACCACTGGGGATGCAGTGCAGTGAGTCCAGAGAGTGCACTGGCACCACTGGGGATGCAGTGCGGTGAGTCCAGAGAGTGCACTGGCACCACTGGGGATGCAGTGCGGTGAGTCCAGAGAGTGCACTGGCACCACTGGGGATGCAGTGCAGTGAGTCCAGAGAGTGCACTGGCAGCACTGGGGGTGCAGTGCAGTGAGTCCAGAGAGTGCACTGGCGCCACTGGGGATGCAATGCAGTGACTCCAGAGAGTGCACTGGCACCACTGGGGATGCATCCTGGTGAGTCCAGAGAGTGCACTGGCACCACTGTGGATGCAGTGCAGTGAGTCCAGAGAGTGCACTGGCACCACTGGGGATGCAGTGCAGTGAGTCCAGAGAGTGCACTGGCACCACTGGGCATGCAGTGCAGTGAGTGCAGAGAGTGCACTGGCACCACCTGGGATGCACTGCAGTGACTCCACAGAGTGCACTGGCACCACTAAGGATGTACTGTAGTGACTCCAGAGAGTGCACTGGCACCACAGGGGATGCAGTGCAGTGAGTCCAGAGAGTGCACTGGCACCACTGGGGATGCAGTGCAATGAGTCCAGAGAGTGCACTGGCACCACTGGAGATGCAGTGCAGTGAGTCCAGAGAGTGCACTGGCACCACTGGGGATGCACTGCAGTGAGTCCAGAGAGTGCACTGGCACCACAGGGGATGCAGTGCAGTGACTACAGAGAGGGAACTGGCACCAGTGGGGATGCACTGCAGTGAGTCCACAGAGTGCACTGGCACCAGTGGGGATGCAGTGCACTGAGTCCAGAGATTTCACTGGCACCACTGGGGATGCCCTGCAGTGACTCCAAAGAGTGAACTGGCACCACTGGGGATGCAGTGCAGTGAGTCCAGAGAGTGCACTGGCACCACTGGGGATGCAGTGCAGTGAGTCCAGAGAGTGCACTGGCAGCACTGGGGGTGCAGTGCAGTGAGTCCAGATAGTGCACTGGCGCCACTGGGGATGCAATGCAGTGACTCCAGAGAGTGCACTGGCACCACTGGGGATGCACCCTGGTGAGTCCAGAGAGTGCACTGGCACCACTGTGGATGCAGTGCAGTGAGTCCAGAGAGTGCACTGGCACCACTGGGGATGCAGTGCAGTGAGTCCAGAGAGTGCACTGGCACCACTGGGGATGCAGTGCAGTGATTCCAGAGAGTGCACTGGCACCACTGGGGATGAAATGCAGTGAGTCCAGAGAGTGCACTGGCACCACTGGGGATGCAGTGCGGTGACTCCAGAGAGTGCACTGGCACCACTGGGGATGCAGTGCAGTGAGTCCAGAGAGTGCACTGGCACCACTAAGGATGTACTGTAGTGACTCCAGAGAGTGCACTGGCACCACTGGGGATGCAGTGCAGTGAGTCCAGAGAGTGCACTGGCACCACTAAGGATGTACTGTAGTGACTCCAGAGAGTGCACTGGCACCACTGGGGATGCAGTGCAGTGAGTCCAGAGAGTGCACTGGCACCACTGGGGATGCAGTGCAGTGAGTCCAGAGAGTGCACTGGCACCACTGGGGATGCACTGCAGTGAGTCCAGAGAGTGCACTGGCACCACTGGGGATGCAGTGCAGTGAGTCCAGAGATTTCACTGGCACAACTGGGGATGCACTGCAGCGAGTCCAGAGAGTGCACTGGCACCACTGGGGATGCAGTGCAGTGAGTCCAGAGAGTGCACTGGCACCACTGGGGATGCACTGCAGTGAGTCCAGAGAGTGCACTGGCACCACTGGGGATGCAGTGCGGTGAGTCCATAGAGTACACTGGCACCAATGGGGATGCAATGCAGTAACTTCAGAGAGTGCACTGACACCACTGGGGATGCAGTGCAGTGAGTCCAGAGAGTGCACTGGCACCACTGGGGATGCAGTTCAGTGAGTCCAGAGAGTGCACTGGAAGCACTGGGGATGCACCCCGGTGACTCCAGAGTGCACTGGCACCACTGGGGATGCAGTGCAGTGAGTCCAGAGAGTGCACTGGCACCACTGGGGATGCAGTGCAGTGAGTCCAGAGACTGCACTGGCACCACTGGGCATGCAGTGCAGTAAGTCCAGAGAGTGCACTGGCACCACCTGGGATGCACTGCAGTGACTCCACAGAGTGCACTGGCACCACTAAGGATGTACTGTAGTGACTCCAGAGAGTGCACTGGCACCACTGGGGATGCAGTGCAGTGAGTCCAGAGAGTGCACTGGCACCACTGGGGATGCAGTGCAATGAGTCCAGAGAGTGCACTGGCACCACTGGGGATGCAGTGCAGTGAGTCCAGAGAGTGCACTGGCACCACTGGGGATGCACTGCAGTGAGTCCAGAGAGTGCACTGGCACCAGAGGGGATGCAGTGCAGTGACTACAGAGAGGGAACTGGCACCAGTGGGGATGCACTGCAGTGAGTCCACAGAGTGCACTGGCACCAATGGGGATGCAGTGCGGTGATTCCAGTGAGTGCACTGGCACCACTGGGGATGCAGTGCAGTGAGTCCAGAGAGTGCACTGGCACCACTGGGGATGCAGTGCGGTGAGTCCAGAGAGTGCACTGGCACCACTGGGGATGCAGTGCAGTGATTCCAGAGAGTGCACTGGCACCACTGGGGATGAAATGCAGTGAGTCCAGAGAGTGCACTGGCACCACTGGGGATGCAGTGCGGTGAGTCCAGAGAGTGCACTGGCACCACTGGGGATGCAGTGCGGTGAGTCCAGAGAGTGCACTGGCACCACTGGGGATGCAGTGCAGTGAGTCCAGAGAGTGCACTGGAACCACTGGGGATGCACCCCGGTGACTCCAGAGAGTGCACTGGCACCACTGGGGATGCCCTGCAGTGACTCCAAAGAGTGAACTGGCACCACTGGGGATGCAGTGCAGTGAGTCCAGAGAGTGCACTGGCACCACTGGGGATGCAGTGCAGTGAGTCCAGAGAGTGCACTGGCAGCACTGGGGGTGCAGTGCAGTGAGTCCAGAGAGTGCACTGGCGCCACTGGGGATGCAATGCAGTGACTCCAGAGAGTGCACTGGCACCACTGGGGATGCACCCTGGTGAGTCCAGAGAGTGCACTGGCACCACTGTGGATGCAGTGCAGTGAGTCCAGAGAGTGCACTGGCACCACTGGGGATGCAGTGCAGTGAGTCCAGAGAGTGCACTGGCACCACTGGGGATGCAGTGCAGTGATTCCAGAGAGTGCACTGGCACCACTGGGGATGCAGTGCAGTGAGTCCAGAGAGTGCACTGGCACCACTGGGGATGCAGTGCGGTGAGTCCAGAGAGTGCACTGGCACCACTGGGGATGCAGTGCGGTGAGTCCAGAGAGTGCACTGGCACCACTGGGGATGCAGTGCGGTGAGTCCAGAGAGTGCACTGGCACCACTGGGGATGCAGTGCAGTGAGTCCAGAGAGTGCACTGGAACCACTGGGGATGCACCCCGGTGACTCCAGAGAGTGCACTGGCACCACTGGGGATGCAGTGCAGTGAGTCCAGAGAGTGCACTGGCACCACTAAGGATGTACTGTAGTGACTCCAGAGAGTGCACTGGCACCACTGGGGATGCAGTGCAGTGAGTCCAGAGAGTGCACTGGCACCACTGGGGATGCAGTACAGTGAGTCCAGAGAGTGCACTGGCACCACTGGGGATGCAGTGCAGTGAGTCCAGAGAGTGCACTGGCACCACTGGGGATGCAGTGCAGTGAGTCCAGAGATTTCACTGGCACAACTGGGGATGCAGTGCAGTAAGTCCAGAGAGTGCACTGGCACCACTGGGGATGCAGTGCAGTGAGTCCAGAGAGTGCACTGGCACCACTGGGGATGCAGTGCAGTGAGTCCAGAGAGTGCACTGGCACCACTGGGGATGCAGTGCGGTGAGTCCAGAGAGGGCACTGGCACCACTGGAGATGCAGTGCAGTGAGTCCAGAGAGTGCACTGGCACCACTGAGGGTGCAGTGCAGTGTGTCCAGAGAGTGCACTGGCGCCACTGGGGATGCAATGCAGTGAGTCCAGAGAGTGCACTGGAACCACTGGGAATGCACCCCGGTGACTCCAGAGAGTGCACTGGCACCACTGGGGATGCAGTGCAGTGAGTCCAGAGAGTGCACTGGCACCACTAAGGATGTACTGTAGTGAGTCCAGAGAGTGCACTGGCACCACTGGGGATGCAGTGCAGTGAGTCCAGAGAGTGCACTGGCACCACTGGGGATGCAGTGCAGTGAGTCCAGAGAGTGCACTGGCGCCACTGGGGATGCAATGCAGTGACTCCAGAGAGTGCACTGGCACCACTGGGGATGCACCCTGGTGAGTCCAGAGAGTGCACTGGCACCACTGTGGATGCAGTGCAGTGAGTCCAGAGAGTGCACTGGCACCACTGGGCATGCAGTGCAGTGAGTGCAGAGAGTGCACTGGCACCACCTGGGATGCACTGCAGTGACTCCACAGAGTGCACTGGCACCACTAAGGATGTACTGTAGTGACTCCAGAGAGTGCACTAGCACCACTGGGGATGCAGTGCAGTGAGTCCAGAGAGTGCACTGGCACCACTGGGGATGCAGTGCAATGAGTCCAGAGAGTGCACTGGCACCACTGGGGATGCAGTGCAGTGAGTCCAGAGAGTGCACTGGCACCACTGGGGATGCACTACAGTGAGTCCAGAGAGTGCATTGGCACCACAGGGGATGCAGTGCAGTGACTACAGAGAGGGAACTGGCACCAGTGGGGATGCACTGCAGTGAGTCCACAGAGTGCACTGGCACCAATGGGGATGCAGTGCGGTGATTCCAGTGAGTGCACTGGCACCACTGGGGATGCAGTGCAGTGAGTCCAGAGAGTGCACTGGCACCACTGGGGATGCAGTGCGGTGAGTCCAGAGAGTGCACTGGCACCACTGGGGATGCAGTGCGGTGAGTCCAGAGAGTGCACTGGAACCACTGGGGATGCAGTGCAGTGAGTCCAGAGATTTCACTGGCACCACTGGGGATGCCCTGCAGTGACTCCAAAGAGTGAACTGGCACCACTGGGGATGCAGTGCAGTGAGTCCAGAGAGTGCACTGGCACCACTGGGGATGCAGTGCAGTGAGTCCAGAGAGTGCACTGGCAGCACTGGGGGTGCAGTGCAGTGAGTCCAGAGAGTGCACTGGCGCCACTGGGGATGCAATGCAGTGACTCCAGAGAGTGCACTGGCACCACTGGGGATGCACCCTGGTGAGTCCAGAGAGTGCACTGGCACCACTGTGGATGCAGTGCAGTGAGTCCAGAGAGTGCACTGGCACCACTGGGGATGCAGTGCAGTGAGTCCAGAGAGTGCACTGGCACCACTGGGGATGCAGTGCAGTGATTCCAGAGAGTGCACTGGCACCACTGGGGATGAAATGCAGTGAGTCCAGAGAGTGCACTGGCACCACTGGGGATGCAGTGCGGTGAGTCCAGAGAGTGCACTGGCACCACTGGGGATGCAGTGCGGTGAGTCCAGAGAGTGCACTGGCACCACTGGGGATGCAGTGCGGTGAGTCCAGAGAGTGCACTGGCACCACTGGGGATGCAGTGCAGTGAGTCCAGAGAGTGCACTGGAACCACTGGGGATGCACCCCGGTGACTCCAGAGAGTGCACTGGCACCACTGGGGATGCAGTGCAGTGAGTCCAGAGAGTGCACTGGCACCAGTAAGGATGTACTGTAGTGACTCCAGAGAGTGCACTGGCACCACTGTGGATGCAGTGCAGTGAGTCCAGAGAGTGCACTGGCACCACTGGGGATGCAGTGCAGTGAGTCCAGAGAGTGCACTGGCACCACTGGGGATGCACTGCAGTGAGTCCAGAGAGTGCACTGGCACCACTGGGGATGCAGTGCAGTGAGTCCAGAGATTTCACTGGCACAACTGGGGATGCACTGCAGCGAGTCCAGAGAGTGCACTGGCACCACTGTGGATGCAGTTCAGTGAGTCCAGAGAGTGCACTGGCACCACTGGGGATGCACTGCAGTGAGTCCAGAGAGTGCACTGGCACCACTGGGGATGCAGTGCGGTGAGTCCATAGAGTACACTGGCACCAATGGGGATGCAATGCAGTAACTTCAGAGAGTGCACTGGCACCACTGGGGATGCAGTGCAGTGAGTCCAGAGAGTGCACTGGCACCACTGGGGATGCAGTTCAGTGAGTCCAGAGAGTGCACTGGAAGCACTGGGGATGCACCCCGGTGACTCCAGAGTGCACTGGCACCACTGGGGATGCAGTGCAGTGAGTCCAGAGAGTGCACTGGCACCACTGGGGATGCAGTGCAGTGAGTCCAGAGACTGCACTGGCACCACTGGGCATGCAGTGCAGTAAGTCCAGAGAGTGCACTGGCACCACCTGGGATGCACTGCAGTGACTCCACAGAGTGCACTGGCACCACTAAGGATGTACTGTAGTGACTCCAGAGAGTGCACTGGCACCAGTGGGGATGCACTTCAGTGAATCCACAGAGTGCACTGGCACCAATGGGGATGCAGTGCGGTGATTCCAGTGAGTGCACTGGCACCACTGGGGATGCAGTGCAGTGAGTCCAGAGAGTGCACTGGCACCACTGGGGATGCAGTGCGGTGAGTCCAGAGAGTGCACTGGCACCACTGGGGATGCAGTGCAGTGAGTCCAGAGAGTGCACTGGCACCACTGGGGTTGAAATGCAGTGAGTCCAGAGAGTGCACTGGCACCACTGGGGATGCAGTGCGGTGAGTCCAGAGAGTGCACTGGCACCACTGGGGATGCAGTGCGGTGAGTCCAGAGAGTGCACTGGCACCACTGGGGATGCAGTGCGGTGAGTCCAGAGAGTGCACTGGCACCACTGGGGATGCAGTGCAGTGAGTCCAGAGAGTGCACTGGCACCACTAAGGATGTACTGTAGTGACTCCAGAGAGTGCACTGGCACCACTGGGGATGCAGTGCAGTGAGTCCAGAGAGTGCACTGGCACCACTGGGGATGCAGTGCAGTGAGTCCAGAGAGTGCACTGGAACCACTGGGGATGCACTGCAGTGAGTCCAGAGAGTGCACTGGCACCACTGGGGATGCAGTGCAGTGAGTCCAGAGATTTCACTGGCACAACTGGGGATGCACTGCAGTGAGTCCAGAGAGTGCACTGGCACCACTGGGGATGCAGTGCAGTGAGTCCAGAGAGTGCACTGGCACCACTGGGGATGCACTGCAGTGAGTCCAGAGAGTGCACTGGCACCACTGGGGATGCAGTGCGGTGAGTCCATAGAGTACACTGGCACCAATGGGGATGCAATGCAGTAACTTCAGAGAGTGCACTGGCACCACTGGGGATGCAGTGCAGTGAGTCCAGAGAGTGCACTGGCACCACTGGGGATGCAGTTCAGTGAGTCCAGAGAGTGCACTGGAAGCACTGGGGATGCACCCCGGTGACTCCAGAGTGCACTGGCACCACTGGGGATGCAGTGCAGTGAGTCCAGAGAGTGCACTGGCACCACTGGGGATGCAGTGCAGTGAGTCCAGAGACTGCACTGGCACCACTGGGCATGCAGTGCAGTAAGTCCAGAGAGTGCACTGGCACCACCTGGGATGCACTGCAGTGACTCCACAGAGTGCACTGGCACCACTAAGGATGTACTGTAGTGACTCCAGAGAGTGCACTGGCACCACTGGGGATGCAGTGCAGTGAGTCCAGAGAGTGCACTGGCACCACTGGGGATGCAGTGCAGTGAGTCCAGAGAGTGCACTGGCACCACTGGGGATGCAGTGCAGTGAGTCCAGAGAGTGCACTGGCACCACTGGGGATGCAGTGCAGTGAGTCCAGAGAGTGCACTGGCACCACAGGGGATGCAGTGCAGTGACTACAGAGAGGGAACTGGCACCACTGGGGATGCACTGCAGTGAGTCCACAGAGTGCACTGGCACCAATGGGGATGCAGTGCGGTGATTCCAGTGAGTGCACTGGCACCACTGGGGATGCAGTGCAGTGAGTCCAGAGAGTGCACTGGCACCACTGGGGATGCAGTGCGGTGAGTCCAGAGAGTGCACTGGCACCACTGGGGATGCAGTGCGGTGAGTCCAGAGAGTGCACTGGAACCACTGGGGATGCAGTGCAGTGAGTCCAGAGATTTCACTGGCACCACTGGGGATGCCCTGCAGTGACTCCAAAGAGTGAACTGGCACCACTGGGGATGCAGTGCAGTGAGTCCAGAGAGTGCACTGGCACCACTGGGGATGCAATGCAGTGACTCCAAAGAGTGCACTGGCACCACTGGGGATGCACCACAGTGAGTCCAGAGAGTGCACTGGCACCACTGGGGATGCAGTGCAGTGAGTCCAGAGAGTGCACTGGCACCACTGCGGATGCACTGCAGTGATTCCAGAGAGTGCACTGGCACCACAGGGGATGCAGTGCAGTGAGTCCAGAGAGTGCACTGGCACCACTGGGGATGCAGTGCAGTGAGTCCAGAGAGTGCACTGGCACCACTGGGGATGCAGTGCGGTGAGTCCAGAGATTTCACTGGCACCACTAGGGATGCCCTGCAGTGACTCCAAAGAGTGAACTGGCACCACTGGGGATACAGTGCGGTGAGTCCAGAGAGTGCACTGGCACCACTGGGGATGCACTGCAGTAAGTCCAGAGAGTGCACTGGCACCACTGGGGATCCAGTGCAGTAAGTCCAGAGAGTGCACTGGCACCACTGGAGATGCAGTGCAGTGAGTCCAGAGAGTGCACTGGCACCACTGAGGGTGCAGTGCAGTGAGTCCAGAGAGTGCACTGGCACCACTGGGGATGCAGTGCAGTGAGTCCAGAGAGTGCACTGGAACCACTGGGAATGCACCCCGGTGACTCCAGAGAGTGCACTGGCACCACTGGGGATGCAGTGCAGTGAGTCCAGAGAGTGCACTGGCACCACTAAGGATGTACTGTAGTGACTCCAGAGAGTGCACTGGCACCACTGGGGATGCAGTGCAGTGAGTCCAGAGAGTGCACTGGCACCACTGGGGATGCAGTGCAATGAGTCCAGAGAGTGCACTGGCACCACTGGGGATGCAGTGCAGTGAGTCCAGAGAGTGCACTGGCACCACTGGGGATGCAGTGCAGTGACTCCAGAGAGTGCACTGGCACCACTGGGGATCCAGTGCAGTAAGTCCAGAGAGTGCACTGGCACCACTGGGGATGCAGTGCAGTTAGTCCAGAGAGTGCACTGGCAGCACTGGGGGTGCAGTGCAGTGAGTCCAGAGAGTGCACTGGCGCCACTGGGGATGCAATGCAGTGACTCCAGAGAGTGCACTGGCACCACTGGGGATGCAATGCAGTGAGTCCAGAGAGTGCACTAGCACCACTGTGGATGCAGTGCAGTGAGTCCAGAGAGTGCACTGGCACCACTGGGGATGCAGTGCAGTGAATCCAGAGAGTGCACTGGCACCACTGGGCATGCAGTGCAGTAAGTCCAGAGAGTGCACTGGCACCACCTGGGATGCACTGCAGTGACTCCACAGAGTGCACTGGCACCACTAAGGATGTACTGTAGTGACTCCAGAGAGTGCACTGGCACCACTGGGGATGCAGTGCAGTGAGTCCAGAGAGTGCACTGGCACCACTGGGGATGCAGTGCAATGAGTCCAGAGAGTGCACTGGCACCACTGGGGATGCAGTGCAGTGAGTCCAGAGAGTGCACTGGCACCACTGGGGATGCAGTGCAGTGAGTCCAGAGAGTGCACTGGCACCACAGGGGATGCAGTGCAGTGACTACAGAGAGGGAACTGGCACCAGTAGGGATGCACTGCAGTGAGTCCACAGAGTGCACTGGCACCAATGGGGATGCAGTGCGGTGATTCCAGTGAGTGCACTGGCACCACTGTGGATGCAGTGCAGTGAGTCCAGAGAGTGCACTGGCACCACTGGGGATGCAGTGCGGTGAGTCCAGAGAGTGCACTGGAACCACTGGGAATGCACCCCGGTGGCTCCAGAGAGTGCACTGGCACCACTGGGGATGCAGTGCAGTGAGTCCAGAGAGTGCACTGGCACCACTAAGGATGTACTGTAGTGACTCCAGAGAGTGCACTGGCACCACTGGGGATGCAGTGCAGTGAGTCCAGAGAGTGCACTGGCACCACTGGGGATGCAGTGCAATGAGTCCAGAGAGTGCACTGGCACCACTGGGGATGCAGTGCAGTGAGTCCAGAGAGTGCACTGGCACCACTGGGGATGCAGTGCAGTGACTCCAGAGAGTGCACTGGCACCACTGGGGATCCAGTGCAGTAAGTCCAGAGAGTGCACTGGCACCACTGGGGATGCAGTGCAGTGAGTCCAGAGAGTGCACTGGCAGCACTGGGGGTGCAGTGCAGTGAGTCCAGAGAGTGCACTGGCGCCACTGGGGATGCAATGCAGTGACTCCAGAGAGTGCACTGGCACCACTGGAGATGCACCCTGGTGAGTCCAGAGAGTGCACTAGCACCACTGTGGATGCAGTGCAGTGAGTCCAGAGAGTGCACTGGCACCACTGGGGATGCAGTGCAGTGAATCCAGAGAGTGCACTGGCACCACTGGGCATGCAGTGCAGTAAGTCCAGAGAGTGCACTGGCACCACCTGGGATGCACTGCAGTGACTCCACAGAGTGCACTGGCACCACTAAGGATGTACTGTAGTGACTCCAGAGAGTGCACTGGCACCACTGGGGATGCAGTGCAGTGAGTCCAGAGAGTGCACTGGCACCACTGGGGATGCAGTGCGGTGATTCCAGTGAGTGCACTGGCACCACTGTGGATGCAGTGCAGTGAGTCCAGAGAGTGCACTGGCACCACTGGGGATGCAGTGCGGTGAGTCCAGAGAGTGCACTGGCACCACTGGGGATGCAGTGCGGTGAGTCCAGAGAGTGCACTGGAACCACTGGGAATGCAGTGCAGTGAGTCCAGAGATTTCACTGGCACCACTGGGGATGCCCTGCAGTGACTCCAAAGAGTGAACTGGCACCACTGGGGATGCAGTGCAGTGAGTCCAGAGAGTGCACTGGCACCACAGGGGATGCAGTGCAGTGACTACAGAGAGGGAACTGGCACCAGTAGGGATGCACTGCAGTGAGTCCACAGAGTGCACTGGCACCAATGGGGATGCAGTGCGGTGATTCCAGTGAGTGCACTGGCACCACTGTGGATGCAGTGCAGTGAGTCCAGAGAGTGCACTGGCACCACTGGGGATGCAGTGCGGTGAGTCCAGAGAGTGCACTGGCACCACTGGGGATGCAGTGCGGTGAGTCCAGAGAGTGCACTGGAACCACTGGGAATGCAGTGCAGTGAGTCCAGAGATTTCACTGGCACCACTGGGGATGCCCTGCAGTGACTCCAAAGAGTGAACTGGCACCACTGGGGATGCAGTGCAGTGAGTCCAGAGAGTGCACTGGCACCACCTGGGATGCACTGCAGTGACTCCACAGAGTGCACTGGCACCACTAAGGATGTACTGTAGTGACTCCAGAGAGTGCACTGGCACCACTGGGGATGCAGTGCAGTGAGTCCAGAGAGTGCACTGGCACCACTGGGGATGCAGTGCAATGAGTCCAGAGAGTGCACTGGCACCACTGGGGATGCAGTGCAGTGAGTCCAGAGAGTGCACTGGCACCACTGGGGATGCAGTGCAGTGAGTCCAGAGAGTGCACTGGCACCACAGGGGATGCAGTGCAGTGACTACAGAGAGGGAACTGGCACCAGTAGGGATGCACTGCAGTGAGTCCACAGAGTGCACTGGCACCAAAGGGGATGCAGTGCGGTGATTCCAGTGAGTGCACTGGCACCACTGTGGATGCAGTGCAGTGAGTCCAGAGAGTGCACTGGCACCACTGGGGATGCAGTGCGGTGAGTCCAGAGAGTGCACTGGCACCACTGGGGATGCAGTGCGGTGAGTCCAGAGAGTGCACTGGAACCACTGGGAATGCCGTGCAGTGAGTCCAGAGATTTCACTGGCACCACTGGGGATGCCCTGCAGTGACTCCAAAGAGTGAACTGGCACCACTGGGGATGCAGTGCAGTGACTCCAGAGAGTGCACTGGCACCACTGGGGATGCAGTGCAGTGAGTCCAGAGAGTGCACTGGCACCACTGGGGATGCAGTGCAATGAGTCCAGAGAGTGCACTGGCACCACTGGGGATGCAGTGCAGTGAGTCCAGAGAGTGCACTGGCACCACTGGGGATGCAGTGCAGTGACTCCAGAGAGTGCACTGGCACCACTGGGGATCCAGTGCAGTAAGTCCAGAGAGTGCACTGGCACCACTGGGGATGCAGTGCAGTGAGTCCAGAGAGTGCACTGGCAGCACTGGGGGTGCAGTGCAGTGAGTCCAGAGAGTGCACTGGCGCCACTGGGGATGCACTGCAGTGACTCCAGAGAGTGCACTGGCACCACTGGGGATGCACCCTGGTGAGTCCAGAGAGTGCACTAGCACCACTGTGGATGCAGTGCAGTGAGTCCAGAGAGTGCACTGGCACCACTGGGGATGTAGTGCAGTGAATCCAGAGAGTGCACTGGCACCACTGGGCATGCAGTGCAGTAAGTCCAGAGAGTGCACTGGCACCACCTGGGATGCACTGCAGTGACTCCACAGAGTGCACTGGCACCACTAAGGATGTACTGTAGTGACTCCAGAGAGTGCACTGGCACCACTGGGGATGCAGTGCAGTGAGTCCAGAGAGTGCACTGGCACCACTGGGGATGCAGTGCAGTGAGTCCAGAGAGTGCACTGGCACCACTGGGGATGCAGTGCAGTGAGTCCAGAGAGTGCACTGGCACCACTGGGGATGCAGTGCAGTGAGTCCAGAGAGTGCACTGGCACCACAGGGGATGCAGTGCAGTGACTACAGAGAGGGAACTGGCACCACTGGGGATGCACTGCAGTGAGTCCACAGAGTGCACTGGCACCAATGGGGATGCAGTGCGGTGATTCCAGTGAGTGCACTGGCACCACTGGTGATGCAGTGCAGTGAGTCCAGAGAGTGCACTGGCACCACTGGGGATGCAGTGCGGTGAGTCCAGAGAGTGCACTGGCACCACTGGGGATGCAGTGCGGTGAGTCCAGAGAGTGCACTGGAACCACTGGGGATGCAGTGCAGTGAGTCCAGAGATTTCACTGGCACCACTGGGGATGCCCTGCAGTGACTCCAAAGAGTGAACTGGCACCACTGGGGATGCAGTGCAGTGAGTCCAGAGAGTGCACTGGCACCACTGGGGATGCAATGCAGTGACTCCAAAGAGTGCACTGGCACCACTGGGGATGCACCACAGTGAGTCCAGAGAGTGCACTGGCACCACTGGGGATGCAGTGCAGTGAGTCCAGAGAGTGCACTGGCTCCACTGCGGATGCACTGCAGTGATTCCAGAGAGTGCACTGGCACCACAGGGGATGCAGTGCAGTGAGTCCAGAGAGTGCACTGGCACCACTGGGGATGCAGTGCAGTGAGTCCAGAGAGTGCACTGGCACCACTGGGGATGCAGTGCGGTGAGTCCAGAGATTTCACTGGCACCACTAGGGATGCCCTGCAGTGACTCCAAAGAGTGAACTGGCACCACTGGGGATACAGTGCGGTGAGTCCAGAGAGTGCACTGGCACCACTGGGGATGCACTGCAGTAAGTCCAGAGAGTGCACTGGCACCACTGGGGATCCAGTGCAGTAAGTCCAGAGAGTGCACTGGCACCACTGGAGATGCAGTGCAGTGAGTCCAGAGAGTGCACTGGCACCACTGAGGGTGCAGTGCAGTGAGTCCAGAGAGTGCACTGGCACCACTGGGGATGCAGTGCAGTGAGTCCAGAGAGTGCACTGGAACCACTGGGAATGCACCCCGGTGACTCCAGAGAGTGCACTGGCACCACTGGGGATGCAGTGCAGTGAGTCCAGAGAGTGCACTGGCACCACTAAGGATGTACTGTAGTGACTCCAGAGAGTGCACTGGCACCACTGGGGATGCAGTGCAGTGAGTCCAGAGAGTGCACTGGCACCACTGGGGATGCAGTGCAATGAGTCCAGAGAGTGCACTGGCACCACTGGGGATGCAGTGCAGTGAGTCCAGAGAGTGCACTGGCACCACTGGGGATGCAGTGCAGTGACTCCAGAGAGTGCACTGGCACCACTGGGGATCCAGTGCAGTAAGTCCAGAGAGTGCACTGGCACCACTGGGGATGCAGTGCAGTGAGTCCAGAGAGTGCACTGGCAGCACTGGGGGTGCAGTGCAGTGAGTCCAGAGAGTGCACTGGCGCCACTGGGGATGCAATGCAGTGACTCCAGAGAGTGCACTGGCACCACTGGGGATGCACCCTGGTGAGTCCAGAGAGTGCACTAGCACCACTGTGGATGCAGTGCAGTGAGTCCAGAGAGTGCACTGGCACCACTGGGGATGCAGTGCAGTGAATCCAGAGAGTGCACTGGCACCACTGGGCATGCAGTGCAGTAAGTCCAGAGAGTGCACTGGCACCACCTGGGATGCACTGCAGTGACTCCACAGAGTGCACTGGCACCACTAAGGATGTACTGTAGTGACTCCAGAGAGTGCACTGGCACCACTGGGGATGCAGTGCAGTGAGTCCAGAGAGTGCACTGGCACCACTGGGGATGCAGTGCAATGAGTCCAGAGAGTGCACTGGCACCACTGGGGATGCAGTGCAGTGAGTCCAGAGAGTGCACTGGCACCACTGGGGATGCAGTGCAGTGAGTCCAGAGAGTGCACTGGCACCACAGGGGATGCAGTGCAGTGACTACAGAGAGGGAACTGGCACCAGTAGGGATGCACTGCAGTGAGTCCACAGAGTGCACTGGCACCAATGGGGATGCAGTGCGGTGATTCCAGTGAGTGCACTGGCACCACTGTGGATGCAGTGCAGTGAGTCCAGAGAGTGCACTGGAACCACTGGGGATGCAGTGCGGTGAGTCCAGAGAGTGCACTGGCACCACTGGGGATGCAGTGCGGTGAGTCCAGAGAGTGCACTGGAACCACTGGGAATGCAGTGCAGTGAGTCCAGAGATTTCACTGGCACCACTGGGGATGCCCTGCAGTGACTCCAAAGAGTGAACTGGCACCACTGGGGATGCAGTGCAGTGAGTCCAGAGAGTGCACTGGCACCACTGGGGATGCAATGCAGTGACTCCAAAGAGTGCACTGGCACCACTGGGGATGCACCACGGTGAGTCAAGAGAGTGCACTGGCACCACTGGGGATGCAGTGCAGTGAGTCCAGAGAGTGCACTGGCACCACTGGGGATGCACTGCAGTGATTCCAGAGAGTGCACTGGCACCACTGGGGATGCAGTGCAGTGAGTACAGAGAGTGCACTGGCACCACTGGGGATGCAGTGCAGTGACTCCAGAGAGTGAACTGGCACCAGTGGGGATGCACTGCAGTGAGTCCAGAGAGTGCACTGGCACCACTGGGGATGCACTGCAGAGAGTCCAGAGAGTGCACTGGCACCACTGGGGATGCAGTGCGGTGAGTCCAGAGAGTGCACTGGCACCACTGGGGATGCAGTGCGGTGAGTCCAGAGATTTCACTGGCACCACCAGGGATGCCCTGCAGTGACTCCAAAGAGTGAACTGGCACCACTGGGGATGCAGTGCTGTGAGTCCAGAGAGTGCACTGGTACCACTGGGGATGCACTGCAGTGAGTCCAGAGAGTGCACTGGCACCACTGGGGATGCAGTGCGGTGAGTACAGAGAGTGCACTGGCACCACTGGGGATGCACTGCAGTAAGTCCAGAGAGTGCACTGGCACCACTGGGGATCCAGTGCAGTAAGTCCAGAGAGTGCACTGGCACCACTGGAGATGCAGTGCAGTGAGTCCAGAGAGTGCACTGGCACCACTGAGGGTGCAGTGCAGTGAGTCCAGAGAGTGCACTGGCGCCACTGGGGATGCAATGCAGTGAGTCCAGAGAGTGCACTGGAACCACTGGGGATGCACCCCGGTGACTCCAGAGAGTGCACTGGCACCACTGGGGATGCAGTGCAGTGAGTCCAGAGAGGGAACTGGCACCAGTAGGGATGCAGTGCGGTGAGTCCACAGAGTGCACTGGCACCAATGGGGATGCAGTGCGGTGATTCCAGTGAGTGCACTGGCACCACTGGGGATGCAGTGCGGTGAGTCCAGAGAGTGCACTGGCACCACTGGGGATGCAGTGCGGTGAGTCCCGAGAGTGCACTGGCTCCACTGGGGATGCAGTACAGTGAGTCCAGAGATTTCACTGGCACCACTGGGGATGCCCTGCAGTGACTCCAAAGAGTGAACTGGCACCACTGGGGATGCAGTGCAGTGAGTCCAGAGAGTGCACTGGCACCACTGGGGATGCAATGCAGTGACTCCAAAGAGTGCACTGGCACCACTGGGGATGCACCACGGTGAGTCAAGAGAGTGCACTGGCACCACTGGGGATGCAGTGCAGTGAGTCCAGAGAGTGCACTGGCACCACTGGGGATGCACTGCAGTGATTCCAGAGAGTGCACTGGCACCACTGGGGATGCAGTGCAGTGAGTCCAGAGAGTGCACTGGCACCACTGGGGATGCAGTGCAGTGACTCCAGAGAGTGAACTGGCACCAGTGGGGATGCAGTGCAGTGAGTCCAGAGAGTGCACTGGCACCACTGGGGATGCACTGCAGAGAGTCCAGAGAGTGCACTGGTACCACTGGGGATGCAGTGCGGTGAGTCCAGAGAGTGCACTGGCACCACTGGGGATGCAGTGCGGTGAGTCCAGAGATTTCACTGGCACCACTAGGGATGCCCTGCAGTGACTCCAAAGAGTGAACTGGCACCACTGGGGATGCAGTGCTGTGAGTCCAGAGAGTGCACTGGCACCACTAAGGATGTACTGTAGTGACTCCAGAGAGTGCACTGGCACCACTGGGGATGCAGTGCAGTGAGTCCAGAGAGTGCACTGGCACCACTGGGGATGCAGTGCAGTGAGTCCAGAGAGTGCACTGGCACCACTGGGGATGCACTGCAGTGAGTCCAGAGAGTGCACTGGCACCACTGGGGATGCAGTGCAGTGAGTCCAGAGATTTCACTGGCACAACTGGGGATGCACTGCAGTGAGTCCAGAGAGTGCACTGGCACCACTGGGGATGCAGTGCAGTGAGTCCAGAGAGTGCACTGGCACCACTGGGGATGCACTGCAGTGAGTCCAGAGAGTGCACTGGCACCACTGGGGATGCAGTGCGGTGAGTCCATAGAGTACACTGGCACCAATGGGGATGCAATGCAGTAACTTCAGAGAGTGCACTGGCACCACTGGGGATGCAGTGCAGTGAGTCCAGAGAGTGCACTGGCACCACTGGGGATGCAGTTCAGTGAGTCCAGAGAGTGCACTGGAAGCACTGGGGATGCACCCCGGTGACTCCAGAGTGCACTGGCACCACTGGGGATGCAGTGCAGTGAGTCCAGAGAGTGCACTGGCACCACTGGGGATGCAGTGCAGTGAGTCCAGAGACTGCACTGGCACCACTGGGCATGCAGTGCAGTAAGTCCAGAGAGTGCACTGGCACCACCTGGGATGCACTGCAGTGACTCCACAGAGTGCACTGGCACCACTAAGGATGTACTGTAGTGACTCCAGAGAGTGCACTGGCACCACTGGGGATGCAGTGCAGTGAGTCCAGAGAGTGCACTGGCACCACTGGGGATGCAGTGCAGTGAGTCCAGAGAGTGCACTGGCACCACTGGGGATGCAGTGCAGTGAGTCCAGAGAGTGCACTGGCACCACTGGGGATGCAGTGCAGTGAGTCCAGAGAGTGCACTGGCACCACAGGGGATGCAGTGCAGTGACTACAGAGAGGGAACTGGCACCACTGGGGATGCACTGCAGTGAGTCCACAGAGTGCACTGGCACCAATGGGGATGCAGTGCGGTGATTCCAGTGAGTGCACTGGCACCACTGGGGATGCAGTGCAGTGAGTCCAGAGAGTGCACTGGCACCACTGGGGATGCAGTGCGGTGAGTCCAGAGAGTGCACTGGCACCACTGGGGATGCAGTGCGGTGAGTCCAGAGAGTGCACTGGAACCACTGGGGATGCAGTGCAGTGAGTCCAGAGATTTCACTGGCACCACTGGGGATGCCCTGCAGTGACTCCAAAGAGTGAACTGGCACCACTGGGGATGCAGTGCAGTGAGTCCAGAGAGTGCACTGGCACCACTGGGGATGCAATGCAGTGACTCCAAAGAGTGCACTGGCACCACTGGGGATGCACCACAGTGAGTCCAGAGAGTGCACTGGCACCACTGGGGATGCAGTGCAGTGAGTCCAGAGAGTGCACTGGCACCACTGCGGATGCACTGCAGTGATTCCAGAGAGTGCACTGGCACCACAGGGGATGCAGTGCAGTGAGTCCAGAGAGTGCACTGGCACCACTGGGGATGCAGTGCAGTGAGTCCAGAGAGTGCACTGGCACCACTGGGGATGCAGTGCGGTGAGTCCAGAGATTTCACTGGCACCACTAGGGATGCCCTGCAGTGACTCCAAAGAGTGAACTGGCACCACTGGGGATACAGTGCGGTGAGTCCAGAGAGTGCACTGGCACCACTGGGGATGCACTGCAGTAAGTCCAGAGAGTGCACTGGCACCACTGGGGATCCAGTGCAGTAAGTCCAGAGAGTGCACTGGCACCACTGGAGATGCAGTGCAGTGAGTCCAGAGAGTGCACTGGCACCACTGAGGGTGCAGTGCAGTGAGTCCAGAGAGTGCACTGGCACCACTGGGGATGCAGTGCAGTGAGTCCAGAGAGTGCACTGGAACCACTGGGAATGCACCCCGGTGACTCCAGAGAGTGCACTGGCACCACTGGGGATGCAGTGCAGTGAGTCCAGAGAGTGCACTGGCACCACTAAGGATGTACTGTAGTGACTCCAGAGAGTGCACTGGCACCACTGGGGATGCAGTGCAGTGAGTCCAGAGAGTGCACTGGCACCACTGGGGATGCAGTGCAATGAGTCCAGAGAGTGCACTGGCACCACTGGGGATGCAGTGCAGTGAGTCCAGAGAGTGCACTGGCACCACTGGGGATGCAGTGCAGTGACTCCAGAGAGTGCACTGGCACCACTGGGGATCCAGTGCAGTAAGTCCAGAGAGTGCACTGGCACCACTGGGGATGCAGTGCAGTTAGTCCAGAGAGTGCACTGGCAGCACTGGGGGTGCAGTGCAGTGAGTCCAGAGAGTGCACTGGCGCCACTGGGGATGCAATGCAGTGACTCCAGAGAGTGCACTGGCACCACTGGGGATGCAATGCAGTGAGTCCAGAGAGTGCACTAGCACCACTGTGGATGCAGTGCAGTGAGTCCAGAGAGTGCACTGGCACCACTGGGGATGCAGTGCAGTGAATCCAGAGAGTGCACTGGCACCACTGGGCATGCAGTGCAGTAAGTCCAGAGAGTGCACTGGCACCACCTGGGATGCACTGCAGTGACTCCACAGAGTGCACTGGCACCACTAAGGATGTACTGTAGTGACTCCAGAGAGTGCACTGGCACCACTGGGGATGCAGTGCAGTGAGTCCAGAGAGTGCACTGGCACCACTGGGGATGCAGTGCAATGAGTCCAGAGAGTGCACTGGCACCACTGGGGATGCAGTGCAGTGAGTCCAGAGAGTGCACTGGCACCACTGGGGATGCAGTGCAGTGAGTCCAGAGAGTGCACTGGCACCACAGGGGATGCAGTGCAGTGACTACAGAGAGGGAACTGGCACCAGTAGGGATGCACTGCAGTGAGTCCACAGAGTGCACTGGCACCAATGGGGATGCAGTGCGGTGATTCCAGTGAGTGCACTGGCACCACTGTGGATGCAGTGCAGTGAGTCCAGAGAGTGCACTGGCACCACTGGGGATGCAGTGCGGTGAGTCCAGAGAGTGCACTGGAACCACTGGGAATGCACCCCGGTGGCTCCAGAGAGTGCACTGGCACCACTGGGGATGCAGTGCAGTGAGTCCAGAGAGTGCACTGGCACCACTAAGGATGTACTGTAGTGACTCCAGAGAGTGCACTGGCACCACTGGGGATGCAGTGCAGTGAGTCCAGAGAGTGCACTGGCACCACTGGGGATGCAGTGCAATGAGTCCAGAGAGTGCACTGGCACCACTGGGGATGCAGTGCAGTGAGTCCAGAGAGTGCACTGGCACCACTGGGGATGCAGTGCAGTGACTCCAGAGAGTGCACTGGCACCACTGGGGATCCAGTGCAGTAAGTCCAGAGAGTGCACTGGCACCACTGGGGATGCAGTGCAGTGAGTCCAGAGAGTGCACTGGCAGCACTGGGGGTGCAGTGCAGTGAGTCCAGAGAGTGCACTGGCGCCACTGGGGATGCAATGCAGTGACTCCAGAGAGTGCACTGGCACCACTGGAGATGCACCCTGGTGAGTCCAGAGAGTGCACTAGCACCACTGTGGATGCAGTGCAGTGAGTCCAGAGAGTGCACTGGCACCACTGGGGATGCAGTGCAGTGAATCCAGAGAGTGCACTGGCACCACTGGGCATGCAGTGCAGTAAGTCCAGAGAGTGCACTGGCACCACCTGGGATGCACTGCAGTGACTCCACAGAGTGCACTGGCACCACTAAGGATGTACTGTAGTGACTCCAGAGAGTGCACTGGCACCACTGGGGATGCAGTGCAGTGAGTCCAGAGAGTGCACTGGCACCACTGGGGATGCAGTGCGGTGATTCCAGTGAGTGCACTGGCACCACTGTGGATGCAGTGCAGTGAGTCCAGAGAGTGCACTGGCACCACTGGGGATGCAGTGCGGTGAGTCCAGAGAGTGCACTGGCACCACTGGGGATGCAGTGCGGTGAGTCCAGAGAGTGCACTGGAACCACTGGGAATGCAGTGCAGTGAGTCCAGAGATTTCACTGGCACCACTGGGGATGCCCTGCAGTGACTCCAAAGAGTGAACTGGCACCACTGGGGATGCAGTGCAGTGAGTCCAGAGAGTGCACTGGCACCACAGGGGATGCAGTGCAGTGACTACAGAGAGGGAACTGGCACCAGTAGGGATGCACTGCAGTGAGTCCACAGAGTGCACTGGCACCAATGGGGATGCAGTGCGGTGATTCCAGTGAGTGCACTGGCACCACTGTGGATGCAGTGCAGTGAGTCCAGAGAGTGCACTGGCACCACTGGGGATGCAGTGCGGTGAGTCCAGAGAGTGCACTGGCACCACTGGGGATGCAGTGCGGTGAGTCCAGAGAGTGCACTGGAACCACTGGGAATGCAGTGCAGTGAGTCCAGAGATTTCACTGGCACCACTGGGGATGCCCTGCAGTGACTCCAAAGAGTGAACTGGCACCACTGGGGATGCAGTGCAGTGAGTCCAGAGAGTGCACTGGCACCACCTGGGATGCACTGCAGTGACTCCACAGAGTGCACTGGCACCACTAAGGATGTACTGTAGTGACTCCAGAGAGTGCACTGGCACCACTGGGGATGCAGTGCAGTGAGTCCAGAGAGTGCACTGGCACCACTGGGGATGCAGTGCAATGAGTCCAGAGAGTGCACTGGCACCACTGGGGATGCAGTGCAGTGAGTCCAGAGAGTGCACTGGCACCACTGGGGATGCAGTGCAGTGAGTCCAGAGAGTGCACTGGCACCACAGGGGATGCAGTGCAGTGACTACAGAGAGGGAACTGGCACCAGTAGGGATGCACTGCAGTGAGTCCACAGAGTGCACTGGCACCAAAGGGGATGCAGTGCGGTGATTCCAGTGAGTGCACTGGCACCACTGTGGATGCAGTGCAGTGAGTCCAGAGAGTGCACTGGCACCACTGGGGATGCAGTGCGGTGAGTCCAGAGAGTGCACTGGCACCACTGGGGATGCAGTGCGGTGAGTCCAGAGAGTGCACTGGAACCACTGGGAATGCCGTGCAGTGAGTCCAGAGATTTCACTGGCACCACTGGGGATGCCCTGCAGTGACTCCAAAGAGTGAACTGGCACCACTGGGGATGCAGTGCAGTGACTCCAGAGAGTGCACTGGCACCACTGGGGATGCAGTGCAGTGAGTCCAGAGAGTGCACTGGCACCACTGGGGATGCAGTGCAATGAGTCCAGAGAGTGCACTGGCACCACTGGGGATGCAGTGCAGTGAGTCCAGAGAGTGCACTGGCACCACTGGGGATGCAGTGCAGTGACTCCAGAGAGTGCACTGGCACCACTGGGGATCCAGTGCAGTAAGTCCAGAGAGTGCACTGGCACCACTGGGGATGCAGTGCAGTGAGTCCAGAGAGTGCACTGGCAGCACTGGGGGTGCAGTGCAGTGAGTCCAGAGAGTGCACTGGCGCCACTGGGGATGCACTGCAGTGACTCCAGAGAGTGCACTGGCACCACTGGGGATGCACCCTGGTGAGTCCAGAGAGTGCACTAGCACCACTGTGGATGCAGTGCAGTGAGTCCAGAGAGTGCACTGGCACCACTGGGGATGTAGTGCAGTGAATCCAGAGAGTGCACTGGCACCACTGGGCATGCAGTGCAGTAAGTCCAGAGAGTGCACTGGCACCACCTGGGATGCACTGCAGTGACTCCACAGAGTGCACTGGCACCACTAAGGATGTACTGTAGTGACTCCAGAGAGTGCACTGGCACCACTGGGGATGCAGTGCAGTGAGTCCAGAGAGTGCACTGGCACCACTGGGGATGCAGTGCAGTGAGTCCAGAGAGTGCACTGGCACCACTGGGGATGCAGTGCAGTGAGTCCAGAGAGTGCACTGGCACCACTGGGGATGCAGTGCAGTGAGTCCAGAGAGTGCACTGGCACCACAGGGGATGCAGTGCAGTGACTACAGAGAGGGAACTGGCACCACTGGGGATGCACTGCAGTGAGTCCACAGAGTGCACTGGCACCAATGGGGATGCAGTGCGGTGATTCCAGTGAGTGCACTGGCACCACTGGTGATGCAGTGCAGTGAGTCCAGAGAGTGCACTGGCACCACTGGGGATGCAGTGCGGTGAGTCCAGAGAGTGCACTGGCACCACTGGGGATGCAGTGCGGTGAGTCCAGAGAGTGCACTGGAACCACTGGGGATGCAGTGCAGTGAGTCCAGAGATTTCACTGGCACCACTGGGGATGCCCTGCAGTGACTCCAAAGAGTGAACTGGCACCACTGGGGATGCAGTGCAGTGAGTCCAGAGAGTGCACTGGCACCACTGGGGATGCAATGCAGTGACTCCAAAGAGTGCACTGGCACCACTGGGGATGCACCACAGTGAGTCCAGAGAGTGCACTGGCACCACTGGGGATGCAGTGCAGTGAGTCCAGAGAGTGCACTGGCTCCACTGCGGATGCACTGCAGTGATTCCAGAGAGTGCACTGGCACCACAGGGGATGCAGTGCAGTGAGTCCAGAGAGTGCACTGGCACCACTGGGGATGCAGTGCAGTGAGTCCAGAGAGTGCACTGGCACCACTGGGGATGCAGTGCGGTGAGTCCAGAGATTTCACTGGCACCACTAGGGATGCCCTGCAGTGACTCCAAAGAGTGAACTGGCACCACTGGGGATACAGTGCGGTGAGTCCAGAGAGTGCACTGGCACCACTGGGGATGCACTGCAGTAAGTCCAGAGAGTGCACTGGCACCACTGGGGATCCAGTGCAGTAAGTCCAGAGAGTGCACTGGCACCACTGGAGATGCAGTGCAGTGAGTCCAGAGAGTGCACTGGCACCACTGAGGGTGCAGTGCAGTGAGTCCAGAGAGTGCACTGGCACCACTGGGGATGCAGTGCAGTGAGTCCAGAGAGTGCACTGGAACCACTGGGAATGCACCCCGGTGACTCCAGAGAGTGCACTGGCACCACTGGGGATGCAGTGCAGTGAGTCCAGAGAGTGCACTGGCACCACTAAGGATGTACTGTAGTGACTCCAGAGAGTGCACTGGCACCACTGGGGATGCAGTGCAGTGAGTCCAGAGAGTGCACTGGCACCACTGGGGATGCAGTGCAATGAGTCCAGAGAGTGCACTGGCACCACTGGGGATGCAGTGCAGTGAGTCCAGAGAGTGCACTGGCACCACTGGGGATGCAGTGCAGTGACTCCAGAGAGTGCACTGGCACCACTGGGGATCCAGTGCAGTAAGTCCAGAGAGTGCACTGGCACCACTGGGGATGCAGTGCAGTGAGTCCAGAGAGTGCACTGGCAGCACTGGGGGTGCAGTGCAGTGAGTCCAGAGAGTGCACTGGCGCCACTGGGGATGCAATGCAGTGACTCCAGAGAGTGCACTGGCACCACTGGGGATGCACCCTGGTGAGTCCAGAGAGTGCACTAGCACCACTGTGGATGCAGTGCAGTGAGTCCAGAGAGTGCACTGGCACCACTGGGGATGCAGTGCAGTGAATCCAGAGAGTGCACTGGCACCACTGGGCATGCAGTGCAGTAAGTCCAGAGAGTGCACTGGCACCACCTGGGATGCACTGCAGTGACTCCACAGAGTGCACTGGCACCACTAAGGATGTACTGTAGTGACTCCAGAGAGTGCACTGGCACCACTGGGGATGCAGTGCAGTGAGTCCAGAGAGTGCACTGGCACCACTGGGGATGCAGTGCAATGAGTCCAGAGAGTGCACTGGCACCACTGGGGATGCAGTGCAGTGAGTCCAGAGAGTGCACTGGCACCACTGGGGATGCAGTGCAGTGAGTCCAGAGAGTGCACTGGCACCACAGGGGATGCAGTGCAGTGACTACAGAGAGGGAACTGGCACCAGTAGGGATGCACTGCAGTGAGTCCACAGAGTGCACTGGCACCAATGGGGATGCAGTGCGGTGATTCCAGTGAGTGCACTGGCACCACTGTGGATGCAGTGCAGTGAGTCCAGAGAGTGCACTGGAACCACTGGGGATGCAGTGCGGTGAGTCCAGAGAGTGCACTGGCACCACTGGGGATGCAGTGCGGTGAGTCCAGAGAGTGCACTGGAACCACTGGGAATGCAGTGCAGTGAGTCCAGAGATTTCACTGGCACCACTGGGGATGCCCTGCAGTGACTCCAAAGAGTGAACTGGCACCACTGGGGATGCAGTGCAGTGAGTCCAGAGAGTGCACTGGCACCACTGGGGATGCAATGCAGTGACTCCAAAGAGTGCACTGGCACCACTGGGGATGCACCACGGTGAGTCAAGAGAGTGCACTGGCACCACTGGGGATGCAGTGCAGTGAGTCCAGAGAGTGCACTGGCACCACTGGGGATGCACTGCAGTGATTCCAGAGAGTGCACTGGCACCACTGGGGATGCAGTGCAGTGAGTACAGAGAGTGCACTGGCACCACTGGGGATGCAGTGCAGTGACTCCAGAGAGTGAACTGGCACCAGTGGGGATGCACTGCAGTGAGTCCAGAGAGTGCACTGGCACCACTGGGGATGCACTGCAGAGAGTCCAGAGAGTGCACTGGCACCACTGGGGATGCAGTGCGGTGAGTCCAGAGAGTGCACTGGCACCACTGGGGATGCAGTGCGGTGAGTCCAGAGATTTCACTGGCACCACCAGGGATGCCCTGCAGTGACTCCAAAGAGTGAACTGGCACCACTGGGGATGCAGTGCTGTGAGTCCAGAGAGTGCACTGGTACCACTGGGGATGCACTGCAGTGAGTCCAGAGAGTGCACTGGCACCACTGGGGATGCAGTGCGGTGAGTACAGAGAGTGCACTGGCACCACTGGGGATGCACTGCAGTAAGTCCAGAGAGTGCACTGGCACCACTGGGGATCCAGTGCAGTAAGTCCAGAGAGTGCACTGGCACCACTGGAGATGCAGTGCAGTGAGTCCAGAGAGTGCACTGGCACCACTGAGGGTGCAGTGCAGTGAGTCCAGAGAGTGCACTGGCGCCACTGGGGATGCAATGCAGTGAGTCCAGAGAGTGCACTGGAACCACTGGGGATGCACCCCGGTGACTCCAGAGAGTGCACTGGCACCACTGGGGATGCAGTGCAGTGAGTCCAGAGAGGGAACTGGCACCAGTAGGGATGCAGTGCGGTGAGTCCACAGAGTGCACTGGCACCAATGGGGATGCAGTGCGGTGATTCCAGTGAGTGCACTGGCACCACTGGGGATGCAGTGCGGTGAGTCCAGAGAGTGCACTGGCACCACTGGGGATGCAGTGCGGTGAGTCCCGAGAGTGCACTGGCTCCACTGGGGATGCAGTACAGTGAGTCCAGAGATTTCACTGGCACCACTGGGGATGCCCTGCAGTGACTCCAAAGAGTGAACTGGCACCACTGGGGATGCAGTGCAGTGAGTCCAGAGAGTGCACTGGCACCACTGGGGATGCAATGCAGTGACTCCAAAGAGTGCACTGGCACCACTGGGGATGCACCACGGTGAGTCAAGAGAGTGCACTGGCACCACTGGGGATGCAGTGCAGTGAGTCCAGAGAGTGCACTGGCACCACTGGGGATGCACTGCAGTGATTCCAGAGAGTGCACTGGCACCACTGGGGATGCAGTGCAGTGAGTCCAGAGAGTGCACTGGCACCACTGGGGATGCAGTGCAGTGACTCCAGAGAGTGAACTGGCACCAGTGGGGATGCAGTGCAGTGAGTCCAGAGAGTGCACTGGCACCACTGGGGATGCACTGCAGAGAGTCCAGAGAGTGCACTGGTACCACTGGGGATGCAGTGCGGTGAGTCCAGAGAGTGCACTGGCACCACTGGGGATGCAGTGCGGTGAGTCCAGAGATTTCACTGGCACCACTAGGGATGCCCTGCAGTGACTCCAAAGAGTGAACTGGCACCACTGGGGATGCAGTGCTGTGAGTCCAGAGAGTGCACTGGTACCACTGGGGATGCACTGCAGTGAGTCCAGAGAGTGCACTGGCACCACTGGGGATGCAGTGCGGTGAGTCCAGAGAGTGCACTGGCACCACTGGGGATGCACTGCAGTAAGTCCAGAGAGTGCACTGGCACCACTGGGGATCCAGTGCAGTAAGTCCAGAGAGTGCACTGGCACCACTGGGGATGCAGTGCAGTGAGTCCAGAGAGTGCACTGGCACCACTGAGGGTGCAGTGCAGTGAGTCCAGAGAGTGCACTGGCGCCACTGGGGATGCAATGCAGTGAGTCCAGAGAGTGCACTGGAACCACTGGGGATGCAGTGCAGTGAGTCCAGAGAGTGCACTGGCACCACTGGGGATGCAGTGCGGTGAGTCCAGAGAGTGCACTGGCACGACTGGGGATGCAGTGCAGTAAGTCCAGAGAGTGCACTGGCACCACTGGGGATGCAGTGCAGTGAGTCCAGAGAGTGCACTGGAACCACTGGGGATGCACCCAGGTGACTCCAGAGAGTGCACTGGCACCACTGGGGATGCAGTGCAGTGAGTCCAGAGAGTGCACTGGCACCACTGGAGATGCAGTGCAGTGAGTCCAGAGAGTGCACTGGCACCACTAAGGATGTACTGTTGTGACTCCAGAGAGTGCACTGGCACCACTGGGGATGCAGTGCAGTGAGTCCAGAGAGTGCACTGGCACCATTGGGGATGCAGTGCAGTGAGTCCAGAGAGTGCACTGGCACCACTGGGGATGCAGTGCAGTGAGTCCAGAGAGTGCACTGGCACCACTGGGGATGCACTGCAGTGAGTCCAGAGAGTGCACTGGCACCACTGGGGATGCAGAGCAGTGAGTCCAGAGATTTCACTGGCACAACTGGGATGCACTGCAGTGAGTCCAGAGAGTGCACTGGCACCACTGGGGATACAGTGCAGTGAGTCCAGAGAGTGCACTGGCACCACTGGGGATGCACTGCAGTGAGTCCAGAGAGTGCACTGGCACCACTGGGGATGCAGTGCGGTGAGTCCAGAGAGTACACTGGCACCAATGGGGATGCAATGCAGTAACTTCAGAGAGTGCACTGGCACCACTGGGGATGCAGTGCAGTGAGTCCAGAGAGTGCACTGGAACCACTGGGGATGCACCCCGGTGACTCCAGAGTGCACTGGCACCACTGGGGATGCAGTGCAGTGACTCAAGAGAGTGCACTGGCACCACTGGGCATGCAGTGCAGTGAGTCCAGAGAGTGCACTGGCACCACTGGGGATGCAGTGCAGTGAGTCCAGAGAGTGCACTGACACCACTGGGGATGCAGTGCAGTGAGTCCAGAGAGGGCACTGGCAGCACTAAGGATGCACTGTAGTGACTCCAGAGAGTGCACTGCCACCACTGGGGATGCAGTGCAGTGTGTCCAGAGAGTGCACTGGCACCACTGGGGATGCAGTGCAGTGACTCCAGAGAGTGCACTGGCACCACTGGGCATGCAGTGCAGTGAGTCCAGAGAGTGCACTGGCACCACTGGGGATGCAATGCAGTGACTCCACAGAGTGCACTGGCACCACTAAGGATGTACTGTAGTGACTCCAGAGAGTGCACTGGCACCACTGGGGATGCAGTGCAGTGAGTCCAGAGAGTGCACTGGCACCACTGGGGATGCAGTGCAGTGAGTCCAGACAGTGCACTGGCACCACTGTGGATGCAGTGCAGTGAGTGCAGAGAGTGCACTGGCACCACTGTGGATGCAGTGCAGTGAGTCCAGAGAGTGCACTGGCACCACTGGGGATGCAGTGCAGTGACTACAGAGAGGGAACTGGCACCAGTGGGGATGCACTGCAGTGAGTCCACAGAGTGCACTGGCACCAATGGGGATGCAGTGCGGTGATTCCAGAGAGTGCACTGGCACCACTGGGGATGCAGTGCAGTGAGTCCAGAGAGTGCACTGGCACCACTGGGGATGCAGTGCGGTGAGTCCAGAGAGTGCACTGGCACCACTGGGGATGCAGTGCGGTGAGTCCAGAGAGTGCACTGGCACCACTGGGGATGCAGTGCGGTGAGTCCAGAGAGTGCACTGGAACCACTGGGGATTCAGTGCAGTGAGTCCAGAGATTTCACTGGCACCACTGGGGATGCCCTGCAGTGACTCCAAAGAGTGAACTGGCACCACTGGGGATGCAGTGCAGTGAGTCCAGAGAGTGCACTGGCACCACTGGGGATGCAATGCAGTGACTCTAAAGAGTGCACTGGCACCACTGGGGATGCACCACGGTGACTCCAGAGAGTGCACTGGCACCACTGGGGATGCACTGCAGAGAGTCCAGAGAATGCACTGGCAACACTGGGGATGCAGTGCGGTGAGTCCAGAGAGTGCACTGGCACCACTGGGGATGCAGTGCGGTGAGTCCAGAGATTTCACTGGCACCACTAGGGATGCCCTGCAGTGACTCCAAAGAGTGAACTGGCACCACTGGGGATGCAGTGCTGTGAGTCCAGAGAGTGCACTGGTACCACTGGGGATGCACTGCAGTGAGTCCAGAGAGTGCACTGGCACCACTGGGGATGCAGTGCGGTGAGTCCAGAGAGTGCATTGGCACCACTGGGGATGCACTGCAGTAAGTCCAGAGAGTGCACTGGCACCACTGGGGATCCAGTGCAGTAAGTCCAGAGAGTGCACTGGCACCACTGGGGATGCAGTGCAGTGAGTCCAGAGAGTGCACTGGCACCACTGAGGGTGCAGTGCAGTGAGTCCAGAGAGTGCACTGGCGCCACTGGGGATGCAATGCAGTGAGTCCAGAGAGTGCACTGGAACCACTGGGAATGCACCCCGGTGACTCCAGAGAGTGCACTGGCACCACTGGGGATGCAGTGCAGTGAGTCCAGAGAGTGCACTGGCACCACTAAGGATGTACTGTAGTGACTCCAGAGAGTGCACTGGCACCACTGGGGATGCAGTGCAGTGAGTCCAGAGAGTGCACTGGCACCACTGGGGATGCAGTGCAGTGAGTCCAGAGAGTGCACTGGCACCACTGGGCATGCAGTGCAGTGAGTCCAGAGAGTGCACTGGCACCACTAAGGATGTACTGTAGTGACTCCAGAGAGTGCACTGGCACCACTGGGGATGCAGTGCAGTGAGTCCAGAGAGTGCACTGGCACCACTGGGGATGCAGTGCAGTGACTCAAGAGAGTGCACTGGCACCACTGGGGATGCAGTGCAGTGAGTCCAGAGAGTGCACTGGCACCACTGGGGATGCAGTGCAGTGAGTCCAGAGAGTGCACTGGCACCACTGGGGATGCAGTGCAGTGAGTCCAGAGAGTGCACTGGCAGCACTAAGGATGCACTGTAGTGACTCCAGAGAGTGCACTGGCACCACTGGGGATGCAGTGCAGTGAGTCCAGAGAGTGCACTGGCACCACTGGGGATGCAGTGCAGTGACTCCAGAGAGTGCCCTTGCACCACTGGGCATGCAGTGCAGTGAGTCCAGAGAGTGCACTGGCACCACTGGGGATGCACTGCAGTGACTCCACAGAGTGCACTGGCACCACTAAGGATGTACTGTAGTGACTCCAGAGAGTGCACTGGCACCACTGGGGATGCAGTGCAGTGAGTCCAGAGAGTGCACTGGCACCACTGGGGATGCAGTGCAGTGAGTCCAGAGAGTGCACTGGCACCACTGGGGATGCAGTGCAGTGACTACAGAGAGGGAACTGGCACCAGTGGGGATGCACTGCAGTGAGTCCACAGAGTGCACTGGCACCACTGGGGATGCACTGTAGTGACTCCAGAGAGTGCACTGGCACCACTGGGGATGCAGTGCAGTGAGTCCAGAGAGTGCACTGGCACCACTGGGGATGCAGTGCAGTGACTCCAGAGAGTGCCCTTGCACCACTGGGCATGCAGTGCAGTGAGTCCAGAGAGTGCACTGGCACCACTGGGGATGCACTGCAGTGACTCCACAGAGTGCACTGGCACCACTAAGGATGTACTGTAGTGACTCCAGAGAGTGCACTGGCACCACTGGGGATGCAGTGCAGTGAGTCCAGAGAGTGCACTGGCACCACTGGGGATGCAGTGCAGTAAGTCCAGAGAGTGCACTGGCACCACTGGGCATGCAGTGCAGTGAGTCCAGAGAGTGCACTGGCACCACTAAGGATGTACTGTAGTGACTCCAGAGAGTGCACTGGCACCACTGGGGATGCAGTGCAGTGAGTCCAGAGAGTGCACTGGCACCACTGGGGATGCAGTGCAGTGACTCAAGAGAGTGCACTGGCACCACTGGGGATGCAGTGCAGTGAGTCCAGAGAGTGCACTGGCACCACTGGGGATGCAGTGCAGTGAGTCCAGAGAGTGCACTGGCACCACTGGGGATGCAGTGCAGTGAGTCCAGAGAGTGCACTGGCAGCACTAAGGATGCACTGTAGTGACTCCAGAGAGTGCACTGGCACCACTGGGGATGCAGTGCAGTGAGTCCAGAGAGTGCACTGGCACCACTGGGGATGCAGTGCAGTGAGTCCAGAGAGTGCCCTTGCACCACTGGGCATGCAGTGCAGTGAGTCCAGAGAGTGCACTGGCACCACTGGGGATGCACTGCAGTGACTCCACAGAGTGCACTGGCACCACTAAGGATGTACTGTAGTGACTCCAGAGAGTGCACTGGCACCACTGGGGATGCAGTGCAGTGAGTCCAGAGAGTGCACTGGCACCACTGGGGATGCAGTGCAGTGAGTCCAGAGAGTGCACTGGCACCACTGGGGATGCAGTGCAGTGAGTCCAGAGAGTGCACTGGCACCACTGGGGATGCAGTGCAGTGAGTCCAGAGAGTGCACTGGCAGCACTAAGGATGCACTGTAGTGACTCCAGAGAGTGCACTGGCACCACTGGGGATGCAGTGCAGTGAGTCCAGAGAGTGCACTGGCACCACTGGGGATGCAGTGCAGTGACTCCAGAGAGTGCCCTTGCACCACTGGGCATGCAGTGCAGTGAGTCCAGAGAGTGCACTGGCACCACTGGGGATGCACTGCAGTGACTCCACAGAGTGCACTGGCACCACTAAGGATGTACTGTAGTGACTCCAGAGAGTGCACTGGCACCACTGGGGATGCAGTGCAGTGAGTCCAGAGAGTGCACTGGCACCACTGGGGATGCAGTGCAGTAAGTCCAGAGAGTGCACTGGCACCACTGGGGATCCAGTGCAGTAAGTCCAGAGAGTGCACTGGCACCACTGGAGATGCAGTGCAGTGAGTCCAGAGAGTGCACTGGCACCACTGAGGGTGCAGTGCAGTGAGTCCAGAGAGTGCACTGCCGCCACTGGGGATGCAATGCAGTGAGTCCAGAGAGTTCACTGGCACCACTGGGGATGCAGTGCGGTGAGTCCAGAGAGTGCACTGGCACCACTGGGATACAATGCAGTAACTTCAGAGAGTGCACTGGCACCACTGGGGATGCAGTGCAGTGAGTCCAGAGAGTGCACTGGAACCACTGGGAATGCACCCCGGTGACTCCAGAGAGTGCACTGGCACCACTGGGGATGCAGTGCAGTGAGTCCAGAGAGTGCACTGGCACCACTGGGGATGCACCCCGGTGACTCCAGAGAGTGCACTGGCACCACTGGGGATGCAGTGCAGTGAGTCCAGAGAGTGCACTGGCACCACTGGGTATGAAGTGCAGTGACTCCAGAGAGTGCAGTGGCACCACTGGGGATGCAATGCAGTGACTCCAGAGAGTGCACTGGCACCACTGGGGATGCAGTGCAGTGAGTCCAGAGAGTGCACTGGCACCACTGGGGATGCAGTGCAGTGAGTCCATAGAGTGCACTGGCACCACTGGGTATGAAGTGCAGTGACTCCAGAGAGTGCACTGGCACCACTGGGGATGCAGTGCGGTGAGTCCAGAGAGTGCACTGGAACCACTGGGGATTCAGTGCAGTGAGTCCAGAGATTTCACTGGCACCACTGGGGATGCCCTGCAGTGACTCCAAAGAGTGAACTGGCACCACTGGGGATGCAGTGCAGTGAGTCCAGAGAGTGCACTGGCACCACTGGGGATGCAATGCAGTGACTCCAAAGAGTGCACTGGCACCACTGGGGATGCACCACGGTGAGTCCAGAGAGTGCACTGGCACCACTGGGGATGCAGTGCAGTGAGTCCAGAGAGTGCACTGGCACCACTGGGGATGCACTGCAGTGATTCCAGAGAGTGCACTGGCACCACTGGGGATGCAGTGCAGTGAGTCCAGAGAGTGCACTGGCACCACTGGGGATGCAGTGCAGTGACTCCAGAGAGTACACTGGCACCAGTGTTGATGCACTGCAGAGAGTCCAGAGAGTGCACTGGCACCACTGGGGATGCACTGCAGTGAGTCCAGAGAGTGCACTGGCACCACTGGGGATGCACTGCAGAGAGTCCAGAGAGTGCACTGGCACCACTGGTGATGCAGTGCCGTGAGTCCAGAGAGTGCACTGGCACCACTGGGGATGCAGTGCGGTGAGTCCAGAGATTTCACTGGCACCACTAGGGATGCCCTGCAGTGACTCCAAAGAGTGAACTGGCACCACTGGGGATGCAGTGCTGTGAGTCCAGAGAGTGCACTGGTACCACTGGGTATGCACTGCAGTGAGTCCAGAGAGTGCACTGGCACCACTGGGGATGCAGTGCAGTGAGTCCAGAGAGTGCACTGGCTCCACTGGGGATGCAGTGCAGTAAGTCCAGAGAGTGCACTGGCACCACTGGGGATCCAGTGCAGTAAGTCCAGAGAGTGCACTGGCACCACTGGAGATGCAGTGCAGTGAGTCCAGAGAGTGCACTGGCACCACTGAGGGTGCAGTGCAGTGAGTCCAGAGAGTGCACTGCCGCCACTGGGGATGCAATGCAGTGAGTCCAGAGAGTTCACTGGCACCACTGGGGATGCAGTGCGGTGAGTCCAGAGAGTGCACTGGCACCACTGGGGATGCTGTGCAGTGACTCCAGAGAGTGCACTGGCACCACAAAGGATGCACAGCAGTGACTCCAGAGAGTGCACTGGCACCACTGGGGATGCACTGCAGTGAGTCCACAGAGTGTACTGGCACCACTGGGGATGCACTGCAGTGAGACCAGAGAGTGCACTGGCACCACTGGGGATGCAGTGCATTGAGTGCAGAGAGTGCACTGGCACCACTGGGGATGCAGTGCAGTGAGTCCAGAGAGTGCACTGGCACCACTGGGGATGCACTGCAGTGAGTCCAGAGAGTGCACTGGCACCACTGGGGATGCAGAGCAGTGAGTCCAGAGATTTCACTGGCACAACTGGGATGCACTGCAGTGAGTCCAGAGAGTGCACTGGCACCACTGGGGATACAGTGCAGTGAGTCCAGAGAGTGCACTGGCACCACTGGGGATGCACTGCAGTGAGTCCAGAGAGTGCACTGGCACCACTGGGGATGCAGTGCGGTGAGTCCAGAGAGTACACTGGCACCAATGGGGATGCAATGCAGTAACTTCAGAGAGTGCACTGGCACCACTGGGGATGCAGTGCAGTGAGTCCAGAGAGTGCACTGGAACCACTGGGGATGCACCCCGGTGACTCCAGAGTGCACTGGCACCACTGGGGATGCAGTGCAGTGACTCAAGAGAGTGCACTGGCACCACTGGGGATGCAGTGCAGTGAGTCCAGAGAGTGCACTGGCACCACTGGGGATGCAGTGCAGTGAGTCCAGAGAGTGCACTGACACCACTGGGGATGCAGTGCAGTGAGTCCAGAGAGGGCACTGGCAGCACTAAGGATGCACTGTAGTGACTCCAGAGAGTGCACTGCCACCACTGGGGATGCAGTGCAGTGTGTCCAGAGAGTGCACTGGCACCACTGGGGATGCAGTGCAGTGACTCCAGAGAGTGCACTGGCACCACTGGGCATGCAGTGCAGTGAGTCCAGAGAGTGCACTGGCACCACTGGGGATGCAATGCAGTGACTCCACAGAGTGCACTGGCACCACTAAGGATGTACTGTAGTGACTCCAGAGAGTGCACTGGCACCACTGGGGATGCAGTGCAGTGAGTCCAGAGAGTGCACTGGCACCACTGGGGATGCAGTGCAGTGAGTCCAGACAGTGCACTGGCACCACTGTGGATGCAGTGCAGTGAGTGCAGAGAGTGCACTGGCACCACTGTGGATGCAGTGCAGTGAGTCCAGAGAGTGCACTGGCACCACTGGGGATGCAGTGCAGTGACTACAGAGAGGGAACTGGCACCAGTGGGGATGCACTGCAGTGAGTCCACAGAGTGCACTGGCACCAATGGGGATGCAGTGCGGTGATTCCAGAGAGTGCACTGGCACCACTGGGGATGCAGTGCAGTGAGTCCAGAGAGTGCACTGGCACCACTGGGGATGCAGTGCGGTGAGTCCAGAGAGTGCACTGGCACCACTGGGGATGCAGTGCGGTGAGTCCAGAGAGTGCACTGGCACCACTGGGGATGCAGTGCGGTGAGTCCAGAGAGTGCACTGGAACCACTGGGGATTCAGTGCAGTGAGTCCAGAGATTTCACTGGCACCACTGGGGATGCCCTGCAGTGACTCCAAAGAGTGAACTGGCACCACTGGGGATGCAGTGCAGTGAGTCCAGAGAGTGCACTGGCACCACTGGGGATGCAATGCAGTGACTCTAAAGAGTGCACTGGCACCACTGGGGATGCACCACGGTGACTCCAGAGAGTGCACTGGCACCACTGGGGATGCACTGCAGAGAGTCCAGAGAATGCACTGGCAACACTGGGGATGCAGTGCGGTGAGTCCAGAGAGTGCACTGGCACCACTGGGGATGCAGTGCGGTGAGTCCAGAGATTTCACTGGCACCACTAGGGATGCCCTGCAGTGACTCCAAAGAGTGAACTGGCACCACTGGGGATGCAGTGCTGTGAGTCCAGAGAGTGCACTGGTACCACTGGGGATGCACTGCAGTGAGTCCAGAGAGTGCACTGGCACCACTGGGGATGCAGTGCGGTGAGTCCAGAGAGTGCATTGGCACCACTGGGGATGCACTGCAGTAAGTCCAGAGAGTGCACTGGCACCACTGGGGATCCAGTGCAGTAAGTCCAGAGAGTGCACTGGCACCACTGGGGATGCAGTGCAGTGAGTCCAGAGAGTGCACTGGCACCACTGAGGGTGCAGTGCAGTGAGTCCAGAGAGTGCACTGGCGCCACTGGGGATGCAATGCAGTGAGTCCAGAGAGTGCACTGGAACCACTGGGAATGCACCCCGGTGACTCCAGAGAGTGCACTGGCACCACTGGGGATGCAGTGCAGTGAGTCCAGAGAGTGCACTGGCACCACTAAGGATGTACTGTAGTGACTCCAGAGAGTGCACTGGCACCACTGGGGATGCAGTGCAGTGAGTCCAGAGAGTGCACTGGCACCACTGGGGATGCAGTGCAGTGAGTCCAGAGAGTGCACTGGCACCACTGGGCATGCAGTGCAGTGAGTCCAGAGAGTGCACTGGCACCACTAAGGATGTACTGTAGTGACTCCAGAGAGTGCACTGGCACCACTGGGGATGCAGTGCAGTGAGTCCAGAGAGTGCACTGGCACCACTGGGGATGCAGTGCAGTGACTCAAGAGAGTGCACTGGCACCACTGGGGATGCAGTGCAGTGAGTCCAGAGAGTGCACTGGCACCACTGGGGATGCAGTGCAGTGAGTCCAGAGAGTGCACTGGCACCACTGGGGATGCAGTGCAGTGAGTCCAGAGAGTGCACTGGCAGCACTAAGGATGCACTGTAGTGACTCCAGAGAGTGCACTGGCACCACTGGGGATGCAGTGCAGTGAGTCCAGAGAGTGCACTGGCACCACTGGGGATGCAGTGCAGTGACTCCAGAGAGTGCCCTTGCACCACTGGGCATGCAGTGCAGTGAGTCCAGAGAGTGCACTGGCACCACTGGGGATGCACTGCAGTGACTCCACAGAGTGCACTGGCACCACTAAGGATGTACTGTAGTGACTCCAGAGAGTGCACTGGCACCACTGGGGATGCAGTGCAGTGAGTCCAGAGAGTGCACTGGCACCACTGGGGATGCAGTGCAGTGAGTCCAGAGAGTGCACTGGCACCACTGGGGATGCAGTGCAGTGACTACAGAGAGGGAACTGGCACCAGTGGGGATGCACTGCAGTGAGTCCACAGAGTGCACTGGCACCACTGGGGATGCACTGTAGTGACTCCAGAGAGTGCACTGGCACCACTGGGGATGCAGTGCAGTGAGTCCAGAGAGTGCACTGGCACCACTGGGGATGCAGTGCAGTGACTCCAGAGAGTGCCCTTGCACCACTGGGCATGCAGTGCAGTGAGTCCAGAGAGTGCACTGGCACCACTGGGGATGCACTGCAGTGACTCCACAGAGTGCACTGGCACCACTAAGGATGTACTGTAGTGACTCCAGAGAGTGCACTGGCACCACTGGGGATGCAGTGCAGTGAGTCCAGAGAGTGCACTGGCACCACTGGGGATGCAGTGCAGTAAGTCCAGAGAGTGCACTGGCACCACTGGGCATGCAGTGCAGTGAGTCCAGAGAGTGCACTGGCACCACTAAGGATGTACTGTAGTGACTCCAGAGAGTGCACTGGCACCACTGGGGATGCAGTGCAGTGAGTCCAGAGAGTGCACTGGCACCACTGGGGATGCAGTGCAGTGACTCAAGAGAGTGCACTGGCACCACTGGGGATGCAGTGCAGTGAGTCCAGAGAGTGCACTGGCACCACTGGGGATGCAGTGCAGTGAGTCCAGAGAGTGCACTGGCACCACTGGGGATGCAGTGCAGTGAGTCCAGAGAGTGCACTGGCAGCACTAAGGATGCACTGTAGTGACTCCAGAGAGTGCACTGGCACCACTGGGGATGCAGTGCAGTGAGTCCAGAGAGTGCACTGGCACCACTGGGGATGCAGTGCAGTGACTCCAGAGAGTGCCCTTGCACCACTGGGCATGCAGTGCAGTGAGTCCAGAGAGTGCACTGGCACCACTGGGGATGCACTGCAGTGACTCCACAGAGTGCACTGGCACCACTAAGGATGTACTGTAGTGACTCCAGAGAGTGCACTGGCACCACTGGGGATGCAGTGCAGTGAGTCCAGAGAGTGCACTGGCACCACTGGGGATGCAGTGCAGTGAGTCCAGAGAGTGCACTGGCACCACTGGGGATGCAGTGCAGTGAGTCCAGAGAGTGCACTGGCACCACTGGGGATGCAGTGCAGTGAGTCCAGAGAGTGCACTGGCAGCACTAAGGATGCACTGTAGTGAGTCCAGAGAGTGCACTGGCACCACTGGGGATGCAGTGCAGTGAGTCCAGAGAGTGCACTGGCACCACTGGGGATGCAGTGCAGTGACTCCAGAGAGTGCCCTTGCACCACTGGGCATGCAGTGCAGTGAGTCCAGAGAGTGCACTGGCACCACTGGGGATGCACTGCAGTGACTCCACAGAGTGCACTGGCACCACTAAGGATGTACTGTAGTGACTCCAGAGAGTGCACTGGCACCACTGGGGATGCAGTGCAGTGAGTCCAGAGAGTGCACTGGCACCACTGGGGATGCAGTGCAGTAAGTCCAGAGAGTGCACTGGCACCACTGGGGATCCAGTGCAGTAAGTCCAGAGAGTGCACTGGCACCACTGGAGATGCAGTGCAGTGAGTCCAGAGAGTGCACTGGCACCACTGAGGGTGCAGTGCAGTGAGTCCAGAGAGTGCACTGCCGCCACTGGGGATGCAATGCAGTGAGTCCAGAGAGTTCACTGGCACCACTGGGGATGCAGTGCGGTGAGTCCAGAGAGTGCACTGGCACCACTGGGATACAATGCAGTAACTTCAGAGAGTGCACTGGCACCACTGGGGATGCAGTGCAGTGAGTCCAGAGAGTGCACTGGAACCACTGGGAATGCACCCCGGTGACTCCAGAGAGTGCACTGGCACCACTGGGGATGCAGTGCAGTGAGTCCAGAGAGTGCACTGGCACCACTGGGGATGCACCCCGGTGACTCCAGAGAGTGCACTGGCACCACTGGGGATGCAGTGCAGTGAGTCCAGAGAGTGCACTGGCACCACTGGGTATGAAGTGCAGTGACTCCAGAGAGTGCAGTGGCACCACTGGGGATGCAATGCAGTGACTCCAGAGAGTGCACTGGCACCACTGGGGATGCAGTGCAGTGAGTCCAGAGAGTGCACTGGCACCACTGGGGATGCAGTGCAGTGAGTCCATAGAGTGCACTGGCACCACTGGGTATGAAGTGCAGTGACTCCACAGAGTGCACTGGCACCACTGGGGATGCAGTGCGGTGAGTCCAGAGAGTGCACTGGAACCACTGGGGATTCAGTGCAGTGAGTCCAGAGATTTCACTGGCACCACTGGGGATGCCCTGCAGTGACTCCAAAGAGTGAACTGGCACCACTGGGGATGCAGTGCAGTGAGTCCAGAGAGTGCACTGGCACCACTGGGGATGCAATGCAGTGACTCCAAAGAGTGCACTGGCACCACTGGGGATGCACCACGGTGAGTCCAGAGAGTGCACTGGCACCACTGGGGATGCAGTGCAGTGAGTCCAGAGAGTGCACTGGCACCACTGGGGATGCACTGCAGTGATTCCAGAGAGTGCACTGGCACCACTGGGGATGCAGTGCAGTGAGTCCAGAGAGTGCACTGGCACCACTGGGGATGCAGTGCAGTGACTCCAGAGAGTACACTGGCACCAGTGTTGATGCACTGCAGAGAGTCCAGAGAGTGCACTGGCACCACTGGGGATGCACTGCAGTGAGTCCAGAGAGTGCACTGGCACCACTGGGGATGCACTGCAGAGAGTCCAGAGAGTGCACTGGCACCACTGGTGATGCAGTGCCGTGAGTCCAGAGAGTGCACTGGCACCACTGGGGATGCAGTGCGGTGAGTCCAGAGATTTCACTGGCACCACTAGGGATGCCCTGCAGTGACTCCAAAGAGTGAACTGGCACCACTGGGGATGCAGTGCTGTGAGTCCAGAGAGTGCACTGGTACCACTGGGTATGCACTGCAGTGAGTCCAGAGAGTGCACTGGCACCACTGGGGATGCAGTGCAGTGAGTCCAGAGAGTGCACTGGCTCCACTGGGGATGCAGTGCAGTAAGTCCAGAGAGTGCACTGGCACCACTGGGGATCCAGTGCAGTAAGTCCAGAGAGTGCACTGGCACCACTGGAGATGCAGTGCAGTGAGTCCAGAGAGTGCACTGGCACCACTGAGGGTGCAGTGCAGTGAGTCCAGAGAGTGCACTGCCGCCACTGGGGATGCAATGCAGTGAGTCCAGAGAGTTCACTGGCACCACTGGGGATGCAGTGCGGTGAGTCCAGAGAGTGCACTGGCACCACTGGGGATGCTGTGCAGTGACTCCAGAGAGTGCACTGGCACCACAAAGGATGCACAGCAGTGACTCCAGAGAGTGCACTGGCACCACTGGGGATGCACTGCAGTGAGTCCACAGAGTGTACTGGCACCACTGGGGATGCACTGCAGTGAGACCAGAGAGTGCACTGGCACTACTGGGGATGCAGTGCATTGAGTGCAGAGAGTGCACTGGCAACACTGGGGATGCACTGCAGTGAGTCCAGAGAGTGCACTGGCACCACTGGGGATGCAGTGCAGTGAGTCCAGAGAGTGCACTGGCACCACTGGGGATGCACTGCAGTGAGTCCAGAGAGTGCACTGGCACCACTGGGGATGCAGTGCAGTGACTACAGAGAGTGAACTGGCACCACTGGGGATGCACTGCAGTGAGTCCAGAGAGTGCACTGGCACCACTGGGGATGCAGTGCAGTGACTACAGAGAGTGAACTGGCACCACTGGGGATGCAGTGCAGTGAGTCCAGAGAGTGCACAGGCACCAATGGGGATGCACTGCAGTGAGTCCAGAGAGTGAACTGGCACCACTGGGGGTGCAGTGCGGTGAGTCCAGAGAGTGCACTGGAACCACTGGGGATGCAGTGCAGTGAGTCCAGAGAGTGCACTGGCACCACTGGGGATGCAGTGCAGTGAGTCCATAGAGTGCACTGACACCACTGGGTATGAAGTGCAGTGACTCCATAGAGTGCACTGGCACCACTGGGGATGCAGTGCAGTGAGTAAAGAGAGTGCACTGGCACCTCTGGGGATGCAGTGCAGTGAGTCCAGAGAATGCACTGTCACCACTGGGCATGCAGTGCAGTGAGTCCATAGAGTGCACTGGCACCACTGGGGATGCAGTGCAATGAGTCCAGAGAGTGCACTGTTACCACTGGGGATGCAGTGCAGTGAGTCCAGAGAGTGCACTGGCACCACTGGGGATGCAGTGCAGTGAGTCCAGAGAGTGAACTGGCACCAGTGGGGATGCACTGCAGTGAGTCCAGAGAGTGCACTGGCACCACTGGGGATGCACTGCAGTGACTCCAGAGAGTGCACTGGCACCACTGGGGATGCAGTGCAGTGAGTCCAGAGAGTGCACTGGCACCACTGGGGATGCAGTGCAGTGAGTCCAGAGAGTGCACTGGCACCACTAAGGATGTACTGTAGTGACTTCAGAGAGCGCACTGGCACCACTGGGGATGCAGTGCAGTGAGTCCAGAGAGTGCACTGGCACCACTGGGGATGCAGTGCAGTGAGTCCAGAGAGTGAACTGGCACCACTGGGGATGCACTGCAGTGAGTCCAGAGAGTGCACTGGCACCACTGGGGATGCAGTGCAGTGAGTCCAGAGAGTGCACTGGCACTACTGGGGATGCAGTGCAGTGAGTCCAGAGAGTGCACTGGCGCCACTGGGGATGCAATGCAGTGACTCCAAAGAGTGCACTGGCACCACTGGGGATGCACCCTGGTGAGTCCAGAGAGTCCACTGGCACCACTGGGGATGCAGTGCAGTGAGTCCAGAGAGTGCACTGGCACCACTGGGGATGCAGTGCAGTGAGTCCAGAGAGTGCACTGGCGCTACTGGGGATGCAGTGCAGTGAGTCCAGAGAGTGCACTGGCACCACTGGGGATGCAGTGCAGTGGGTCCAGAGAGTGCACTGGAGCCACTGGGGATGCAGTGCAGTGAGTCCAGAGAGTGCACTGGCACCACTGGGGATGCAGTGCAGTGAGTCCAGAGAGTGCACTGGCACCACTGGGGATGCAGTGCAGTGAGTCCAGAGAGTGCACTGGCAGCACTAAGGATGCACTGTAGTGACTCCAGAGAGTGCACTGGCGCCACTGGGGATGCAATGCAGTGACTCCAGAGAGTGCACTGGCACCACTGGGGATGCACCCTGGTGAGTCCAGAGAGTGCACTGGCACCACTGGGGATGCAGTGCAGTGACTCCAGAGAGTGCACTGGCACGACTAAGGATGTACTGTAGTGACTCCAGAGAGTGCACTGGCACCACTGGGGATGCAGTGCAGTGAGTCCAGAGAGTGCACTGGCACCACTGGGGATGCAGTGCAGTGACTCCAGAGAGTGCACTGGCACCACGGGGATGCAGTGCAGTGAGTACAGAGAGTGCACTGGCACCACTGGGGATGCACTGCAGTGAGTCCAGAGAGTGCACTGGCACCACTGGGGATGCAGTGCAGTGAGTCCAGAGAGTGCACTGGCATCACTGGGGATGCAGTGCAGTGAGTCCAGAGAGTGCACTGGCACCACTGGGGATGCAGTGCAGTGAGTCCAGAGAGTGCACTGGCACCACTAAGGATGTACTGTAGTTTGTCCAGAGAGTGCACTGGCACCACTGGGGATGCAGTGCAGTGAGTCCAGAGAGTGCACTGGCACCACTAAGGATTTACTGTAGTTTGTCCAGAGAGTGCACTGGCACCACTGGGGATGCAGTGCAGTGAGTCCAGAGAGTGCGCTGGCACCACTGGGGATGCACTGCAGTGAGTCCAGAGAGTGCACTGGCACCACTAAGGATGTACTGTAGTTTGTCCAGAGAGTGCACTGGCACCACTGGGGATGCAGTGCAGTGAGTCCAGAGAGTGCACTGGCACGACTGGGGATGCAGTGCAATGAGTCCAGAGAGTGCACTGGCACCACTGGGGATGCAGTGCAGTGAGTCCAGAGAGTGCACTGGCACCACTGGGGATGCAGTGCAGTGAGTCCAGAGAGTGCACTGGCACCACTGGGGATGCAGTGCAGTAAGTCCAGAGAGTGCACTGGCACCACTGGGGATGCAGTGCAGTGAGTCCAGAGAGTGCACTGGCAGCACTGGGGGTGCAGTGCAGTGAGTCCAGAGAGTGCACTGGCGCCACTGGGGATGCAATGCAGTGACTCCAGAGAGTGCACTGGCACCACTGGGGATGCACTGCAGTGAGTCCAGAGAGTGCACTGGCACCACTAAGGATGTACTGTAGTTTGTCCAGAGAGTGCACTGGCACCACTGGGGATGCAGTGCAGTGAGTCCAGAGAGTGCACTGGCACGACTGGGGATGCAGTGCAATGAGTCCAGAGAGTGCACTGGCACCACTGGGGATGCAGTGCAGTGAGTCCAGAGAGTGCACTGGCACCACTGGGGATGCAGTGCAGTGAGTCCAGAGAGTGCACTGGCACCACTGGGGATGCAGTGCAGTAAGTCCAGAGAGTGCACTGGCACCACTGGGGATGCAGTGCAGTGAGTCCAGAGAGTGCACTGGCAGCACTGGGGGTGCAGTGCAGTGAGTCCAGAGAGTGCACTGGCGCCACTGGGGATGCAATGCAGTGACTCCAGAGAGTGCACTGGCACCACTGGGGATGCAGTGCAGTGAGTCCAGAGAGTGCACTGGCACCACTGTGGATGCAGTGCAGTGAGTCCAGAGAGTGCACTGGCACCACTGGGGATGCAGTGCAGTGAGTCCAGAGAGTGCACTGGAACCACTGGGGATGCACCCCGGTGACTCCAGAGTGCACTGGCACCACTGGGGATGCAGTGCAGTGACTCAAGAGAGTGCACTGGCACCACTGGGGATGCAGTGCAGTGAGTCCAGAGAGTGCACTGACACCACTGGGGATGCAGTGCAGTGAGTCCAGAGAGGGCACTGGCAGCACTAAGGATGCACTGTAGTGACTCCAGAGAGTGCACTGCCACCACTGGGGATGCAGTGCAGTGTGTCCAGAGAGTGCACTGGCACCACTGGGGATGCAGTGCAGTGACTCCAGAGAGTGCACTGGCACCACTGGGCATGCAGTGCAGTGAGTCCAGAGAGTGCACTGGCACCACTGGGGATGCAATGCAATGACTCCAGAGAGTGCACTGGCACCACTGGGCATGCAGTGCAGTAAGTCCAGAGAGTGCACTGGCACCACCTGGGATGCACTACAGTGACTCCACAGAGTGCACTGGCACCACTGGGGATGCACCCCGGTGAGTCCAGAGAGTGCACTGGCACCACTGGGGATGCAGTGCAGTGAGTGCAGAGAGTGCACTGGCACCACTGGGGATGCAGTGCAATGAGTCCAGAGAGTGCACTGGCACCACTGGGGATGCAGTGCAGTGAGTCCAGAGAGTGCACTGGCACCACTGGGGATGCAGTGCAGTGAGTCCAGAGAGTGCACTGGCACCACAGGGGATGCAGTGCAGTGACTACAGAGAGGGAACTGGCACCAGTGGGGATGCACTGCAGTGAGTTCACAGAGTGCACTGGTACCAATGGGGATGCAGTGCGGTGATTCCAGTGAGTGCACTGGCACCACTGGGGATGCAGTGCAGTGAGTCCAGAGAGTGCACTGGCACCACTGGGGATGCAGTGCGGTGAGTCCAGAGAGTGCACTGGCACCACTGGGGATGCAGTGCGGTGAGTCCAGAGAGTGCACTGGAACCACTGGGGATGCAGTGCAGTGAGTCCAGAGATTTCACTGGCACCACTGGGGATGCCCTGCAGTGACTCCAAAGAGTGAACTGGCACCACTGGGGATGCAGTGCAGTGAGTCCAGAGAGTGCACTGGCACCACTGGGGATGCAGTGCAGTGAGTCCAGAGAGTGCACTGGCAGCACTGGGGATGCAGTGCAGTGAGTCCAGAGAGTGCACTGGCACCACTGGGGATGCAGTGCAGTGACTCCAGAGAGTGCACTGGCACCACTGGGGATCCAGTGCAGTAAGTCCAGAGAGTGCACTGGCACCACTGGGGATGCAGTGCAGTGACTCCAGAGAGTGCACTGGCACCACTGGGGGTGCAGTGCAGTGAGTCCAGAGAGTGCACTGGCGCCACTGGGGATGCAATGCAGTGACTCCAAAGAGTGCACTGGCACCACTGGGGATGCACCCTGGTGAGTCCAGAGAGTGCACTGGCACCACTGTGGATGCAGTGCAGTGAGTCCAGAGAGTGCACTGGCACCACTGGGGATGCAGTGCAGTGAGTCCAGAGAGTGCACTGGCGCCACTGGGGATGCAGTGCAGTGAGTCCAGAGAGTGCACTGGCGCCACTGGGGATGCAGTGCAGTGATTCCAGAGAGTGCACTGGCACCACTGGGGATGCAGTGCAGTGAGTCCAGAGAGTGCACTGGCACCACTGGGGATGCACTGCAGTGAGTCCAGAGAGTGCACTGGCACCACTGGGGATGCAGTGCGGTGAGACCAGAGAGTGCACTGGCACCACTGGGGATTCAGTGCAGTGAGTCCAGAGAGTGTACTGGCACCACTGGGGATGCAGTGCAGTGACTCCAGAGAGTGCACTGGCACCACTGGGGATGCAGTGCGGTGAGTCCAGAGAGTGCACTGGCACCACTGGGGATGCAGTGCAGTGAATCCAGAGAGTGCACTGGAACCACTGGGAATGCACCCCGGTGACTCCAGAGAGTGCACTGGCACCACTGGGGATGCAGTGCAGTGAGTCCAGAGAGTGCACTGGCACCACTGGGGATGCAGTGCAGTGAGTCCAGAGAGTGCACTGGCACCACTAAGGATGTACTGCAGTGAGTCCAGAGAGTGCACTGGCACCACTGTGGATGCAGTGCAGTGAGTCCAGAGAGTGCACTGGCACCACTGGGGATGCAGTGCAGTGAGTCCAGAGAGTGCACTGGCACCACTGGGGATGCACTGCAATGAGTCCAGAGAGTGCACTGGCACCACTGGGGATGCAGTGCAGTGATTCCAGAGAGTGCACTTGCACCACTGGGGATGCAGTGCGGTGAGTCCAGAGAGTGCACTGGCACCACTGGGGATTCAGTGCAGTGAGTCCAGAGAGTGTACTGGCACCACTGGGGATGCAGTGCAGTGACTCCAGAGAGTGCACTGGCACCACTGGGGATGCAGTGCGGTGAGTCCAGAGAGTGCACTGGCACCACTGGGGATGCAGTGCAGTGAGTCCAGAGAGTGCACTGGAACCACTGGGAATGCACCCCGGTGACTCCAGAGAGTGCACTGGCACCACTGGGGATGCAGTGCAGTGAGTCCAGAGAGTGCACTGGCACCACTGGGGATCCAGTGCAGTGAGTCCAGAGAGTGCACTGGCACCACTAAGGATGCACTGTAGTGACTCCAGAGAGTGCACTGGCACCACTGGGGATGCACTGCAGTGAGTCCAGAGAGTGCACTGGCACCACTGGGAATGCAGTGCAGTGAGTCCAGAGAGTGCACTGGCAGCACTAAGGATGCACTGTAGTGACTCCAGAGAGTGCACTGGCACCACTGGGGATGCAGTGCAGTGAGTCCAGAGAGTGCACTGGCACCACTGGGGATGCAGTGCAGTGAGTCCAGAGAGTGCACTGGCACCACTGGGCATGCAGTGCAGTGAGTCCAGAGAGTGCACTGGCACCACTGGGGATGCAGTGCAGTAAGTCCAGAGACTGCACTGGCACCACCGGGGAAGCACTGCAGTGACTCCACAGAGTGCACTGGCACCACTAATGATGTACTGTAGTGACTCCAGAGAGTGCACTGGCACCACTGGGGATGCAGTGCAGTGAGTCCAGAGAGTGCACTGGCACCACTGGGGATGCAGTGCAGTGAGTCCAGACAGTGCACTGGCACCACTGGGGATGCAGTGCAGTGAGTCCAGAGAGTGCACTGGCACCACTGGGGATGCAGTGCAGTGAGTCCAGAGAGTGCACTGGCACCACTGGGGATGCAGTGCAGTGACTACAGAGAGGGAACTGGCACCAGTGGGGATGCACTGCAGTGAGTCCACAGAGTGCACTGGCACCAATGGGGATGCAGTGCGGTGATTCAAGTGAGTGCACTGGCACCACTGGGGATGCAGTGCATTGAGTGCAGAGAGTGCACTGGCACCACTGGGGATGCAGTGCAGTGACTCCAGAGTGTGCACTGGCACCACTGGGGATGCAGTGCAGTGAGTCCAGAGAGTACACTGGAACCACTGGGAATGCACCCCGGTGACTCCAGAGAGTGCACTGGCACCACTGGGGATGCAGTGCAGTGAGTCCAGAGAGTGCACTGGCACCACTGGGGATGCACTGCAATGAGTCCAGAGAGTGCACTGGCACCACTAAGGATGTACTGCAGTGAGTCCAGAGAGTGCAGTGGCACCACTGGGGATGCAGTGCAGTGAGTCCAGAGAGTGCACTGGCACAACTAAGGATGCACTGTAGTGACTCCAGAGAGTGCACTGTCACCACTGGGGATGCACTGCAGTGAGTCCAGAGAGTGCACTGGCACCACTGGGGATGCAGTGCAGTGAGTCCAGAGAGTGCACTGGCACCACTCGGAATGCACTGCAGTGAGTCCAGAGAGTGCACTGGCACCACTGGGGATGCAGTGCAGTGACTACAGAGAGTTAGCTGGCACCACTGGGGATGCCGTGCAGTGAGTCCCGAGAGTGCACAGGCACCAATGGGGATGCACTGCAGTGATTCCAGAGAGTGCACTGGCACCACTGGGGATGCAGTGCAGTGAGTCCAGAGAGTGCACTGGCACCACTGGGGATGCAGTGCGGTGAGTCCAGAGAGTGCACTGGCACCACTGGGGATGCAGTGCAGTGAGTCCAGAGAGTGCACTGGAACCACTGGGGATGCAGTGCAGTGACTCCAGAGTGTGCACTGGCACCACTGGGGATGCAGTGCGGTGAGTCCAGAGAGTGCACTGGAACCACTGGAGATGCAGGCAGTGAGTCCAGAGATTTCACTGGCACCACTGGGGTGCCCTGCAGTGACTCCAAAGAGTGAACTGGCACCACTGGGGATGCAGTGCAGTGAGTCCACAGAGTGCACTGGCACCACTGGGGATGCAGTGCAGTGAGTCCAGAGAGTGCACTGGCACCACTGGGGATGCACTGCGGTGAGTCCAGAGAGTGCACTGGCACCACTGGGGATGCAGTGCAGTGACTCCAGAGAGTGCACTGGCACCAGTGGCGATGCAGTGCAGTGAGTCCAGAGAGTGCACTGGCACCACTGGGGATGCAGTGCAGTGAGTCCCGAGAGTGCACTGGCACCACTGGGGATGCACTGCAGTGAGTGCAGAGAGTGCACTGGCACCACTGGGGATGCACTGCAGTGACTCCAGAGAGTGCACTGGCACCACTGGGGATGCAGTGCAGTGAGTCCAGAGAGTGCACTGGCACCACTGGGGATGCAGTGCAGTGAGTCCAGAGAGTGCACTGGCACCACTGGGGATGCACTGCAGTGACTCCAGAGAGTGCACTGGCACCACTGGGGATGCACTGCAATGACTCTAGAGCGTGCACTGGCACCACTGGGGATGCAGTGCAATGAGTCCAGAGAGTGCACTGGCACCACTGGGGATGCAGTGCAGTGAGTCCAGAGAGTGCAGTGGCACCACTGGGGATGCAGTGCAGTGAGTCCAGAGAGTGCACAGGCACCACTGGGGATGCAGTGCAGTGAGTCCAGAGAGTGCACTGGCGCCACTGGGGATGCAGTGCAGTGAGTCCAGAGAGTGCACTGGCACCACTGGGGATGCACTGCAGTGACTCCAGAGAGTGCACTGGCACCACTGGGGATGCAGTGCAGTGAGTCCAGAGAGTGAACTGGCAGCACTGGGAATGCAGTGTAGTGAGTCCCGAGAGTGCACTGGCACCAATGGGGATGCACTGCAGTGAGTCCAGAGAGTGCACTGGCACCACTGGGGATGCAGTGCAGTGAGTCCAGAGAGTTCACTGGCACCACTGGGGATGCCCTGCAGTAACACCAAAGAGTGCACTGGCACCACTGGGGATGCAGTGCAGTGAGTCCAGAGAGTGCACTGGCACCACTGGGGATGCACTGCAATGACTCTAGAGCGTGCACTGGCACCACTGGGGATGCAGTGCAGTGAGTCCAGAGAGTGCACTGGCACCACTGGGGATGCAGTGCAGTGACTCCAGAGAGTGCACTGGCACCACTGGGGATGCAGTGCAGTGAGTCCAGAGAGTGCACTGGCACCACTGGGGATGCAGTGCAGTGACTACAGAGAGGGAACTGGCACCAGTGGGGATGCACTGCAGTGAGTCCACAGAGTGCACTGGCTCCACTGGGGATGCACTGGCGTGAGTCCAGAGAGTGCACTGGCACCACTGGGGATGCAGTGCATTGCGTCCAGAGATTTCACTGGCACCACTGGGGATGCAGTGCAGTGAGTCCAGAGAGTGCACTGGCACCACTGGGGATGCAGTGCAGTGAGTCCAGAGAGTGCACTGGCACCACTGGGGATGCAGTGCAGTGAGTCCAGAGAGTGCACTGGAACCACTGGGGATGCACCCCGGTGACTCCAGAGTGCACTGGCACCACTGGGGATGCAGTGCAGTGAGTCCAGAGAGTGCACTGGCACCACTGGGGATGCAGTGCAGTGACTCAAGAGAGTGCACTGGCACCACTGGGGATGCAGTGCAGTGAGTCCAGAGAGTGCACTGGCACCACTGGGCATGCAGTGCAGTAAGTCCAGAGAGTGCACTGGCACCACCTGGGATGCACTGCAGTGACTCCACAGAGTGCACTGGCACCACTGGGGATGCACTGTAGTGAGTCCAGAGAGTGCACTGGCACCACTGGGGATGCAGTGCAGTGAGTCCAGAGAGTGCACTGGCACTACTGGGGATGCAGTGCAGTGAGTCCAGAGAGTGCACTGGCACCACTGGGGATGCAATGCAGTGAGTCCAGAGAGTGCACTGGCAGCACTAAGGATTCACTGTAGTGAGTCCAGAGAGTGCACTGGCACCACTGGGGATGCAGTGCAGTGAGTCCAGAGAGTGCACTGGCACCACTGGGGATGCAGTGCAGTGACTACAGAGAGGGAACTGGCACCAGTGGGGATGCACTGCAGTGAGTCCACAGAGTGCACTGGCACCAATGGGGATGCAGTGCGGTGATTCCAGTGAGTGCACTGGCACCACTGGGGATGCAGTGCAGTGAGTCCAGAGAGTGCACTGGCACCACTGGGGATGCAGTGCGGTGAGTCCAGAGAGTGCACTGGCACCACTGGGGATGCAGTGCGGTGAGTCCAGAGAGTGCACTGGAACCACTGGGGATGCAGTGCAGTGAGTCCAGAGATTTCACTGGCACCACTGGGGATGCCCTGCAGTGACTCCAAAGAGTGAACTGGCACCACTGGGGATGCAGTGCAGTGAGTCCAGAGAGTGCACTGGCACCACTGGGGATGCAATGCAGTGACTCCAAAGAGTGCACTGGCACCACTGGGGATGCACCACGGTGAGTCCAGAGAGTGCACTGGCACCACTGGGGATGCACTGCAGTGAGTGCAGAGAGTGCACTGGCACCACTGGGGATGCAGTGCAGTGAGTCCAGAGAGTGCACTGGCACCACTGGGGATGCACTGTAGTGACTCCAGAGAGTGCACTGGCACCACTGGGGATGCAGTGTAGTGAGTCCAGAGAGTGCACTGGCACCACTGGGGATGCAGTGCAGTGAGTACAGAGAGTGCACTGGCGCCACTGGGGATGCAGTGCAGTGAGTCCAGAGAGTGCACTGGCACCACTGGGGATGCACTGCAGTGAGTCCAGAGAGTGCACTGGCACCACTGGGGATGCAGTGCAGTGAGTCCAGAGAGTGAACTGGCAGCACTGGGAATGCAGTGCAGTGAGTCCCGAGAGTGCACTGGCACCAATGGGGATGCACTGCAGTGAGTCCAGAGAGTGCACTGGCACCACTGGGGATGCAGTGAAGTGAGTCCAGAGAGTTCACTGGCACCACTGGGGATGCCCTGCAGTAACACCAAAGAGTGCACTGGCACCACTGGGGATGCAGTGCAGTGAGTCCAGAGAGTGCACTGGCACCACTGGGGATGCACTGCAGTGACTTCAGAGAGTGCAGTGGCAACACTGGGGATGCAGTGCGGTGAGTCCAGAGAGTGCACTGGCACCACTGGGGATGCAGTGCAGTGAGTCCAGAGAGTGCAATGGCACCACTGGGGATGCAGTGCAGTGAGTCCAGAGAGTGCACTGGCGCCACTGGGGATGCAATGCAGTGAATCCAGAGAGTGCACTGGCACCACTGGGGATGCACCCTGGTGAGTCCAGAGAGTGCACTGGCACCACTGTGGATGCAGTGCAGTGAGTCCAGAGAGTGCACTGGCACCACTGGGGATGCAGTGCAGTGAGTCCAGAGAGTGCACTGGCACCACTGGGGATGCAATGCAGTGATTCCAGAGAGTGCACTGGCACCACTGGGGATGCAGTGCAGTGAGTCCAGAGAGTGCACTGGCACCACTGGGGATGCAGTGCGGTGAGTCCAGAGAGTGCACTGGCACCACTGGGGATGCAGTGCGGTGAGTCCAGAGAGTGCACTGGCACCACTGGGGATGCAGTGCAGTGAGTCCATAGAGTGCACTGGCACCACTGGTGATGCAGTGCAGTGAGTCCAGAGAGTGCACTGGAACCACTGGGGATGCACCGCGGTGACTCCAGAGAGTGCACTGGCACCACTGGGGATGCAGTGCAGTGAGTCCAGAGAGTGCACTGGCACCACTGGGCATGCAGTGCAGTAAGTCCAGAGAGTGCACTGGCACCACCTGGGATGCACTGCAGTGACTCCACAGAGTGCACTGGCACCACTGGGGATGCACCCCGGTGAGTCCAGAGAGTGCACTGGCACCACTGGGGATGCAGTGCAGTGAGTCCAGAGAGTGCACTGGCACCACTGGGGATGCAGTGCGGTGAGTCCAGAGAGTGCACTGGCACCACTGGGGATGCAGTGCAGTGAGTCCAGAGAGTGCACTGGCACCACTGGGGATGCAGTGCAGTGAGTCCAGAGAGTGCACTGGCACCACAGGGGATGCAGTGCAGTGACTACAGAGAGGGAACTGGCACCAGTGGGGATGCACTGCAGTGAGTTCACAGAGTGCACTGGTACCAATGGGGATGCAGTGCGGTGATTCCAGTGAGTGCACTGGCACCACTGGGGATGCAGTGCAGTGAGTCCAGAGAGTGCACTGGCACCACTGGGGATGCAGTGCGGTGAGTCCAGAGAGTGCACTGGCACCACTGGGGATGCAGTGCGGTGAGTCCAGAGAGTGCACTGGAACCACTGGGGATGCAGTGCAGTGAGTCCAGAGAGTGCACTGGCACCACTGGTGATGCCCTGCAGTGAGTCCAAAGAGTGAACTGGCACCACTGGGGATGCAGTGCAGTGAGTCCAGAGAGTGCACTGGCACCACTGGGGATGCAGTGCAGTGAGTCCAGAGAGTGCACTGGCAGCACTGGGGATGCAGTGCAGTGAGTCCAGAGAGTGCACTGGCGCCACTGGGGATGCAATGCAGTTACTCCAGAGAGTGCACTGGCACCACTGGGGATGCACCCTGGTGAGTCCAGAGAGTGCACTGGCACCACTGTGGATGCAGTGCAGTGAGTCCAGAGAGTGCACTGGCACCACTGGGGATGCAGTGCAGTGAGTCCAGAGAGTGCACTGGCACCACTGGGGATGCAGTGCAGTGAGTCCAGAGAGTGCACTGGCACCACTGGGGATGCAGTGCAGTGAGTCCAGAGAGTGCACTGGCACCACTGGGGATGCAGTGCGGTGAGTCCAGAGAGTGCACTGGCACCACTGGGGATGCAGTGCGGTGAGTCCAGAGAGTGCACTGGCACCACTGGGGATGCAGTGCAGTGAGTCCAGAGAGTGCACTGGCACCACTAAGGATGCACTGTAGTGACTCCAGAGAGTGCACTGGCACCACTGGGGATGCAGTGTAGTGAGTCCAGAGAGTGCACTGGCACCACTGGGGATGCAGTGCAGTGAGTACAGAGAGTGCACTGGCGCCACTGGGGATGCAGTGCAGTGAGTGCAGAGAGTGCACTGGCACCACTGGGGATGCACTGCAGTGACTCCAGAGAGTGCACTGGCACCACTGGGGATGCAGTGCAGTGAGTCCAGAGAGTGCACTGGCACCACTGGGGATGCAGTGCAGTGACTCAAGAGAGTGCACTGGCACCACTGGGGATGCACTGCAGTGACTCCAGAGAGTGCACTGGCACCACTGGGGATGCACTGCAATGACTCTAGAGCGTGCACTGGCACCACTGGGGATGCAGTGCAATGAGTCCAGAGAGTGCACTGGCACCACTGGGGATGCAGTGCAGTGAGTCCAGAGAGTGCAGTGGCACCACTGGGGATGCAGTGCAGTGAGTCCAGAGAGTGCACAGGCACCACTGGGGATGCAGTGCAGTGAGTCCAGAGAGTGCACTGGCGCCACTGGGGATGCAGTGCAGTGAGTCCAGAGAGTGCACTGGCACCACTGGGGATGCACTGCAGTGACTCCAGAGAGTGCACTGGCACCACTGGGGATGCAGTGCAGTGAGTCCAGAGAGTGAACTGGCAGCACTGGGAATGCAGTGTAGTGAGTCCCGAGAGTGCACTGGCACCAATGGGGATGCACTGCAGTGAGTCCAGAGAGTGCACTGGCACCACTGGGGATGCAGTGCAGTGAGTCCAGAGAGTTCACTGGCACCACTGGGGATGCCCTGCAGTAACACCAAAGAGTGCACTGGCACCACTGGGGATGCAGTGCAGTGAGTCCAGAGAGTGCACTGGCACCACTGGGGATGCACTGCAATGACTCTAGAGCGTGCACTGGCACCACTGGGGATGCAGTGCAGTGAGTCCAGAGAGTGCACTGGCACCACTGGGGATGCAGTGCAGTGACTCCAGAGAGTGCACTGGCACCACTGGGGATGCAGTGCAGTGAGTCCAGAGAGTGCACTGGCACCACTGGGGATGCAGTGCAGTGACTACAGAGAGGGAACTGGCACCAGTGGGGATGCACTGCAGTGAGTCCACAGAGTGCACTGGCTCCACTGGGGATGCACTGGCGTGAGTCCAGAGAGTGCACTGGCACCACTGGGGATGCAGTGCATTGCGTCCAGAGATTTCACTGGCACCACTGGGGATGCAGTGCAGTGAGTCCAGAGAGTGCACTGGCACCACTGGGGATGCAGTGCAGTGAGTCCAGAGAGTGCACTGGCACCACTGGGGATGCAGTGCAGTGAGTCCAGAGAGTGCACTGGAACCACTGGGGATGCACCCCGGTGACTCCAGAGTGCACTGGCACCACTGGGGATGCAGTGCAGTGAGTCCAGAGAGTGCACTGGCACCACTGGGGATGCAGTGCAGTGACTCAAGAGAGTGCACTGGCACCACTGGGGATGCAGTGCAGTGAGTCCAGAGAGTGCACTGGCACCACTGGGCATGCAGTGCAGTAAGTCCAGAGAGTGCACTGGCACCACCTGGGATGCACTGCAGTGACTCCACAGAGTGCACTGGCACCACTAAGGATGTACTGTAGTGACTCCAGAGAGTGCACTGGCACCACTGGGGATGCAGTGCAGTGAGTCCAGAGAGTGCACTGGCACCACTGGGGATGCAGTGCAGTGACTCAAGAGAGTGCACTGGCACCACTGGGGATGCAGTGCAGTGAGTCCAGAGAGTGCACTGGCACTACTGGGGATGCAGTGCAGTGAGTCCAGAGAGTGCACTGGCACCACTGGGGATGCAATGCAGTGAGTCCAGAGAGTGCACTGGCAGCACTAAGGATTCACTGTAGTGAGTCCAGAGAGTGCACTGGCACCACTGGGGATGCAGTGCAGTGAGTCCAGAGAGTGCACTGGCACCACTGGGGATGCAGTGCAGTGACTACAGAGAGGGAACTGGCACCAGTGGGGATGCACTGCAGTGAGTCCACAGAGTGCACTGGCACCAATGGGGATGCAGTGCGGTGATTCCAGTGAGTGCACTGGCACCACTGGGGATGCAGTGCAGTGAGTCCAGAGAGTGCACTGGCACCACTGGGGATGCAGTGCGGTGAGTCCAGAGAGTGCACTGGCACCACTGGGGATGCAGTGCGGTGAGTCCAGAGAGTGCACTGGAACCACTGGGGATGCAGTGCAGTGAGTCCAGAGATTTCACTGGCACCACTGGGGATGCCCTGCAGTGACTCCAAAGAGTGAACTGGCACCACTGGGGATGCAGTGCAGTGAGTCCAGAGAGTGCACTGGCACCACTGGGGATGCAATGCAGTGACTCCAAAGAGTGCACTGGCACCACTGGGGATGCACCACGGTGAGTCCAGAGAGTGCACTGGCACCACTGGGGATGCACTGCAGTGAGTGCAGAGAGTGCACTGGCACCACTGGGGATGCAGTGCAGTGAGTCCAGAGAGTGCACTGGCACCACTGGGGATGCACTGTAGTGACTCCAGAGAGTGCACTGGCACCACTGGGGATGCAGTGTAGTGAGTCCAGAGAGTGCACTGGCACCACTGGGGATGCAGTGCAGTGAGTACAGAGAGTGCACTGGCGCCACTGGGGATGCAGTGCAGTGAGTCCAGAGAGTGCACTGGCACCACTGGGGATGCACTGCAGTGACTCCAGAGAGTGCACTGGCACCACTGGGGATGCAGTGCAGTGAGTCCAGAGAGTGAACTGGCAGCACTGGGAATGCAGTGCAGTGAGTCCCGAGAGTGCACTGGCACCAATGGGGATGCACTGCAGTGAGTCCAGAGAGTGCACTGGCACCACTGGGGATGCAGTGAAGTGAGTCCAGAGAGTGCACTGGCACCACTGGGGATGCCCTGCAGTAACACCAAAGAGTGCACTGGCACCACTGGGGATGCAGTGCAGTGAGTCCAGAGAGTGCACTGGCACCACTGGGGATGCACTGCAGTGACTTCAGAGAGTGCAGTGGCAACACTGGGGATGCAGTGCGGTGAGTCCAGAGAGTGCACTGGCACCACTGGGGATGCAGTGCAGTGAGTCCAGAGAGTGCAATGGCACCACTGGGGATGCAGTGCAGTGAGTCCAGAGAGTGCACTGGCGCCACTGGGGATGCAATGCAGTGAATCCAGAGAGTGCACTGGCACCACTGGGGATGCACCCTGGTGAGTCCAGAGAGTGCACTGGCACCACTGTGGATGCAGTGCAGTGAGTCCAGAGAGTGCACTGGCACCACTGGGGATGCAGTGCAGTGAGTCCAGAGAGTGCACTGGCACCACTGGGGATGCAATGCAGTGATTCCAGAGAGTGCACTGGCACCACTGGGGATGCAGTGCAGTGAGTCCAGAGAGTGCACTGGCACCACTGGGGATGCAGTGCGGTGAGTCCAGAGAGTGCACTGGCACCACTGGGGATGCAGTGCGGTGAGTCCAGAGAGTGCACTGGCACCACTGGGGATGCAGTGCAGTGAGTCCATAGAGTGCACTGGCACCACTGGTGATGCAGTGCAGTGAGTCCAGAGAGTGCACTGGAACCACTGGGGATGCACCCCGGTGACTCCAGAGAGTGCACTGGCACCACTGGGGATGCAGTGCAGTGAGTCCAGAGAGTGCACTGGCACCACTGGGCATGCAGTGCAGTAAGTCCAGAGAGTGCACTGGCACCACCTGGGATGCACTGCAGTGACTCCACAGAGTGCACTGGCACCACTGGGGATGCACCCCGGTGAGTCCAGAGAGTGCACTGGCACCACTGGGGATGCAGTGCAGTGAGTCCAGAGAGTGCACTGGCACCACTGGGGATGCAGTGCGGTGAGTCCAGAGAGTGCACTGGCACCACTGGGGATGCAGTGCAGTGAGTCCAGAGAGTGCACTGGCACCACTGGGGATGCAGTGCAGTGAGTCCAGAGAGTGCACTGGCACCACAGGGGATGCAGTGCAGTGACTACAGAGAGGGAACTGGCACCAGTGGGGATGCACTGCAGTGAGTTCACAGAGTGCACTGGTACCAATGGGGATGCAGTGCGGTGATTCCAGTGAGTGCACTGGCACCACTGGGGATGCAGTGCAGTGAGTCCAGAGATTTCACTGGCACCACTGGGGATGCAGTGCAGTGAGTCCAGAGAGTGCACTGGCACCACTGGGGATGCAGTGCAGTGAGTCCAGAGAGTGCACTGGCACCACTGGGGATGCAGTGCAGTGAGTCCAGAGAGTGCACTGGAACCACTGGGGATGCACCCCGGTGACTCCAGAGTGCACTGGCACCACTGGGGATGCAGTGCAGTGAGTCCAGAGAGTGCACTGGCACCACTGGGGATGCAGTGCAGTGACTCAAGAGAGTGCACTGGCACCACTGGGGATGCAGTGCAGTGAGTCCAGAGAGTGCACTGGCACCACTGGGCATGCAGTGCAGTAAGTCCAGAGAGTGCACTGGCACCACCTGGGATGCACTGCAGTGACTCCACAGAGTGCACTGGCACCACTAAGGATGTACTGTAGTGACTCCAGAGAGTGCACTGGCACCACTGGGGATGCAGTGCAGTGAGTCCAGAGAGTGCACTGGCACCACTGGGGATGCAGTGCAGTGACTCAAGAGAGTGCACTGGCACCACTGGGGATGCAGTGCAGTGAGTCCAGAGAGTGCACTGGCACTACTGGGGATGCAGTGCAGTGAGTCCAGAGAGTGCACTGGCACCACTGGGGATGCAATGCAGTGAGTCCAGAGAGTGCACTGGCAGCACTAAGGATTCACTGTAGTGAGTCCAGAGAGTGCACTGGCACCACTGGGGATGCAGTGCAGTGAGTCCAGAGAGTGCACTGGCACCACTGGGGATGCAGTGCAGTGACTACAGAGAGGGAACTGGCACCAGTGGGGATGCACTGCAGTGAGTCCACAGAGTGCACTGGCACCAATGGGGATGCAGTGCGGTGATTCCAGTGAGTGCACTGGCACCACTGGGGATGCAGTGCAGTGAGTCCAGAGAGTGCACTGGCACCACTGGGGATGCAGTGCGGTGAGTCCAGAGAGTGCACTGGCACCACTGGGGATGCAGTGCGGTGAGTCCAGAGAGTGCACTGGAACCACTGGGGATGCAGTGCAGTGAGTCCAGAGATTTCACTGGCACCACTGGGGATGCCCTGCAGTGACTCCAAAGAGTGAACTGGCACCACTGGGGATGCAGTGCAGTGAGTCCAGAGAGTGCACTGGCACCACTGGGGATGCAATGCAGTGACTCCAAAGAGTGCACTGGCACCACTGGGGATGCACCACGGTGAGTCCAGAGAGTGCACTGGCACCACTGGGGATGCACTGCAGTGAGTGCAGAGAGTGCACTGGCACCACTGGGGATGCAGTGCAGTGAGTCCAGAGAGTGCACTGGCACCACTGGGGATGCACTGTAGTGACTCCAGAGAGTGCACTGGCACCACTGGGGATGCAGTGTAGTGAGTCCAGAGAGTGCACTGGCACCACTGGGGATGCAGTGCAGTGAGTACAGAGAGTGCACTGGCGCAACTGGGGATGCAGTGCAGTGAGTCCAGAGAGTGCACTGGCACCACTGGGGATGCACTGCAGTGACTCCAGAGAGTGCACTGGCACCACTGGGGATGCAGTGCAGTGAGTCCAGAGAGTGAACTGGCAGCACTGGGAATGCAGTGCAGTGAGTCCCGAGAGTGCACTGGCACCAATGGGGATGCACTGCAGTGAGTCCAGAGAGTGCACTGGCACCACTGGGGATGCAGTGAAGTGAGTCCAGAGAGTTCACTGGCACCACTGGGGATGCCCTGCAGTAACACCAAAGAGTGCACTGGCACCACTGGGGATGCAGTGCAGTGAGTCCAGAGAGTGCACTGGCACCACTGGGGATGCACTGCAGTGACTTCAGAGAGTGCAGTGGCAACACTGGGGATGCAGTGCGGTGAGTCCAGAGAGTGCACTGGCACCACTGGGGATGCAGTGCAGTGAGTCCAGAGAGTGCAATGGCACCACTGGGGATGCAGTGCAGTGAGTCCAGAGAGTGCACTGGCGCCACTGGGGATGCAATGCAGTGAATCCAGAGAGTGCACTGGCACCACTGGGGATGCACCCTGGTGAGTCCAGAGAGTGCACTGGCACCACTGTGGATGCAGTGCAGTGAGTCCAGAGAGTGCACTGGCACCACTGGGGATGCAGTGCAGTGAGTCCAGAGAGTGCACTGGCACCACTGGGGATGCAATGCAGTGATTCCAGAGAGTGCACTGGCACCACTGGGGATGCAGTGCAGTGAGTCCAGAGAGTGCACTGGCACCACTGGGGATGCAGTGCGGTGAGTCCAGAGAGTGCACTGGCACCACTGGGGATGCAGTGCGGTGAGTCCAGAGAGTGCACTGGCACCACTGGGGATGCAGTGCAGTGAGTCCATAGAGTGCACTGGCACCACTGGTGATGCAGTGCAGTGAGTCCAGAGAGTGCACTGGAACCACTGGGGATGCACCCCGGTGACTCCAGAGAGTGCACTGGCACCACTGGGGATGCAGTGCAGTGAGTCCAGAGAGTGCACTGGCACCACTGGGCATGCAGTGCAGTAAGTCCAGAGAGTGCACTGGCACCACCTGGGATGCACTGCAGTGACTCCACAGAGTGCACTGGCACCACTGGGGATGCACCCCGGTGAGTCCAGAGAGTGCACTGGCACCACTGGGGATGCAGTGCAGTGAGTCCAGAGAGTGCACTGGCACCACTGGGGATGCAGTGCGGTGAGTCCAGAGAGTGCACTGGCACCACTGGGGATGCAGTGCAGTGAGTCCAGAGAGTGCACTGGCACCACTGGGGATGCAGTGCAGTGAGTCCAGAGAGTGCACTGGCACCACAGGGGATGCAGTGCAGTGACTACAGAGAGGGAACTGGCACCAGTGGGGATGCACTGCAGTGAGTTCACAGAGTGCACTGGTACCAATGGGGATGCAGTGCGGTGATTCCAGTGAGTGCACTGGCACCACTGGGGATGCAGTGCAGTGAGTCCAGAGAGTGCACTGGCACCACTGGGGATGCAGTGCGGTGAGTCCAGAGAGTGCACTGGCACCACTGGGGATGCAGTGCGGTGAGTCCAGAGAGTGCACTGGAACCACTGGGGATGCAGTGCAGTGAGTCCAGAGAGTGCACTGGCACCACTGGTGATGCCCTGCAGTGAGTCCAAAGAGTGAACTGGCACCACTGGGGATGCAGTGCAGTGAGTCCAGAGAGTGCACTGGCACCACTGGGGATGCAGTGCAGTGAGTCCAGAGAGTGCACTGGCAGCACTGGGGATGCAGTGCAGTGAGTCCAGAGAGTGCACTGGCGCCACTGGGGATGCAATGCAGTTACTCCAGAGAGTGCACTGGCACCACTGGGGATGCACCCTGGTGAGTCCAGAGAGTGCACTGGCACCACTGTGGATGCAGTGCAGTGAGTCCAGAGAGTGCACTGGCACCACTGGGGATGCAGTGCAGTGAGTCCAGAGAGTGCACTGGCACCACTGGGGATGCAGTGCAGTGAGTCCAGAGAGTGCACTGGCACCACTGGGGATGCAGTGCAGTGAGTCCAGAGAGTGCACTGGCACCACTGGGGATGCAGTGCGGTGAGTCCAGAGAGTGCACTGGCACCACTGGGGATGCAGTGCGGTGAGTCCAGAGAGTGCACTGGCACCACTGGGGATGCAGTGCAGTGAGTCCAGAGAGTGCACTGGCACCACTAAGGATGCACTGTAGTGACTCCAGAGAGTGCACTGGCACCACTGGGGATGCAGTGTAGTGAGTCCAGAGAGTGCACTGGCACCACTGGGGATGCAGTGCAGTGAGTACAGAGAGTGCACTGGCGCCACTGGGGATGCAGTGCAGTGAGTCCAGAGAGTGCACTGGCACCACTGGGGATGCACTGCAGTGACTCCAGAGAGTGCACTGGCACCACTGGGGATGCAGTGCAGTGAGTCCAGAGAGTGAACTGGCAGCACTGGGAATGCAGTGCAGTGAGTCCCGAGAGTGCACTGGCACCAATGGGGATGCACTGCAGTGAGTCCAGAGAGTGCACTGGCACCACTGGGGATGCAGTGAAGTGAGTCCAGAGAGTTCACTGGCACCACTGGGGATGCCCTGCAGTAACACCAAAGAGTGCACTGGCACCACTGGGGATGCAGTGCAGTGAGTCCAGAGAGTGCACTGGCACCACTGGGGATGCACTGCAGTGACTTCAGAGAGTGCAGTGGCAACACTGGGGATGCAGTGCGGTGAGTCCAGAGAGTGCACTGGCACCACTGGGGATGCAGTGCAGTGAGTCCAGAGAGTGCAATGGCACCACTGGGGATGCAGTGCAGTGAGTCCAGAGAGTGCACTGGCGCCACTGGGGATGCAATGCAGTGAATCCAGAGAGTGCACTGGCACCACTGGGGATGCACCCTGGTGAGTCCAGAGAGTGCACTGGCACCACTGTGGATGCAGTGCAGTGAGTCCAGAGAGTGCACTGGCACCACTGGGGATGCAGTGCAGTGAGTCCAGAGAGTGCACTGGCACCACTGGGGATGCAATGCAGTGATTCCAGAGAGTGCACTGGCACCACTGGGGATGCAGTGCAGTGAGTCCAGAGAGTGCACTGGCACCACTGGGGATGCAGTGCGGTGAGTCCAGAGAGTGCACTGGCACCACTGGGGATGCAGTGCGGTGAGTCCAGAGAGTGCACTGGCACCACTGGGGATGCAGTGCAGTGAGTCCATAGAGTGCACTGGCACCACTGGTGATGCAGTGCAGTGAGTCCAGAGAGTGCACTGGAACCACTGGGGATGCACCCCGGTGACTCCAGAGAGTGCACTGGCACCACTGGGGATGCAGTGCAGTGAGTCCAGAGAGTGCACTGGCACCACTGGGCATGCAGTGCAGTAAGTCCAGAGAGTGCACTGGCACCACCTGGGATGCACTGCAGTGACTATACAGAGTGCACTGGCACCACTGGGGATGCACCCCGGTGAGTCCAGAGAGTGCACTGGCACCACTGGGGATGCAGTGCAGTGAGTCCAGAGAGTGCACTGGCACCACTGGGGATGCAGTGCGGTGAGTCCAGAGAGTGCACTGGCACCACTGGGGATGCAGTGCAGTGAGTCCAGAGAGTGCACTGGCACCACTGGGGATGCAGTGCAGTGAGTCCAGAGAGTGCACTGGCACCACAGGGGATGCAGTGCAGTGACTACAGAGAGGGAACTGGCACCAGTGGGGATGCACTGCAGTGAGTTCACAGAGTGCACTGGTACCAATGGGGATGCAGTGCGGTGATTCCAGTGAGTGCACTGGCACCACTGGGGATGCAGTGCAGTGAGTCCAGAGAGTGCACTGGCACCACTGGGGATGCAGTGCGGTGAGTCCAGAGAGTGCACTGGCACCACTGGGGATGCAGTGCGGTGAGTCCAGAGAGTGCACTGGAACCACTGGGGATGCAGTGCAGTGAGTCCAGAGAGTGCACTGGCACCACTGGGGATGCCCTGCAGTGAGTCCAAAGAGTGAACTGGCACCACTGGGGATGCAGTGCAGTGAGTCCAGAGAGTGCACTGGCACCACTGCGGATGCAGTGCAGTGAGTCCAGAGAGTGCACTGGCAGCACTGGGGATGCAGTGCAGTGAGTCCAGAGAGTGCACTGGAACCACTGGGGATGCACCCCGGTGACTCCAGAGAGTGCACTGGCACCACTGGGGATGCAGTGCAGTGAGTCCAGAGAGTGCACTGGCACCACTAAGGATGTACTGTAGTGACTCCAGAGAGTGCACTGGCACCACTGGGGATGCAGTGCAGTGAGTCCAGAGAGTGCACTGGCACCACTGGGGATGCAGTGCAGTGAGTCCAGAGAGTGCACTGGCACCACTGGGGATGCAGTGCAGTGAGTCCAGAGAGTGCACTGGCACCACTGGGGATGCAGTGCAGTGAGTCCAGAGAGTGCACTGGCACCACTGGGGATGCAGTGCAGTGAGTCCAGAGATTTCACTGGCACAACTGGGGATGCAGTGCAGTAAGTCCAGAGAGTGCACTGGCACCACTGGGGATGCAGTGCAGTGAGTCCAGAGAGTGCACTGGCACCACTGGGGATGCAGTGCAGTGAGTCCAGAGAGTGCACTGGCACCACTGGGGATGCAGTGCGGTGAGTCCAGAGAGTGCACTGGCACCACTGGAGATGCAGTGCAGTGAGTCCAGAGAGTGCACTGGCACCACTGAGGGTGCAGTGCAGTGAGTCCAGAGAGTGCACTGGCGCCACTGGGGATGCAGTGCAGTGAGTCCAGAGAGTGCACTGGAACCACTGGGAATGCACCCCGGTGACTCCAGAGAGTGCACTGGCACCACTGGGGATGCAGTGAGTCCAGAGAGTGCACTGGCACCACTAAGGATGTACTGTAGTGAGTCCAGAGAGTGCACTGGCACCACTGGGGATGCAGTGCAGTGAGTCCAGAGAGTGCACTGGCACCACTGGGGATGCAGTGCAATGAGTCCAGAGAGTGCACTGGCAGCACTGGGGATGCAGTGCAGTGAGTCCAGAGAGTGCACTGGCACCACTGGGGATGCAGTGCAGTGACTCCAGAGAGTGCACTGGCACCACTGGGGATCCAGTGCAGTAAGTCCAGAGAGTGCACTGGCACCACTGGGGATGCAGTGCAGTGAGTCCAGAGAGTGCACTGGCAGCACTGGGGGTGCAGTTCAGTGAGTCCAGAGAGTGCACTGGCGCCACTGGGGATGCAATGCAGTGACTCCAGAGAGTGCACTGGCACCACTGGGGATGCACCCTGGTGAGTCCAGAGAGTGCACTGGCACCACTGTGGATGCAGTGCAGTGAGTCCAGAGAGTGCACTGGCACCACTGGGGATGCAGTGCAGTGAGTCCAGAGAGTGCACTGGCACCACTGGGCATGCAGTGCAGTGAGTGCAGAGAGTGCACTGGCACCACCTGGGATGCACTGCAGTGACTCCACAGAGTGCACTGGCACCACTAAGGATGTACTGTAGTGACTCCAGAGAGTGCACTGGCACCACTGGGGATGCAGTGCAGTGAGTCCAGAGAGTGCACTGGCACCACTGGGGATGCAGTGCAATGAGTCCAGAGAGTGCACTGGCACCACTGGAGATGCAGTGCAGTGAGTCCAGAGAGTGCACTGGCACCACTGGGGATGCACTGCAGTGAGTCCAGAGAGTGCACTGGCACCACAGGGGATGCAGTGCAGTGACTACAGAGAGGGAACTGGCACCAGTGGGGATGCACTGCAGTGAGTCCACAGAGTGCACTGGCACCAATGGGGATGCAGTGCGGTGATTCCAGTGAGTGCACTGGCACCACTGGGGATGCAGTGCAGTGAGTCCAGAGAGTGCACTGGCACCACTGGGGATGCAGTGCGGTGAGTCCAGAGAGTGCACTGGCACCACTGGGGATGCAGTGCGGTGAGTCCAGAGAGTGCACTGGAACCACTGGGGATGCAGTGCAGTGAGTCCAGAGATTTCACTGGCACCACTGGGGATGCCCTGCAGTGACTCCAAAGAGTGAACTGGCCCCACTGGGGATGCAGTGCAGTGAGTCCAGAGAGTGCACTGGCACCACTGGGGATGCAGTGCAGTGAGTCCAGAGAGTGCACTGGCAGCACTGGGGGTGCAGTGCAGTGAGTCCAGAGAGTGCACTGGCACCACTGGGGATGCAGTGCAGTGATTCCAGAGAGTGCACTGGCACCACTGGGGATGAAATGCAGTGAGTCCAGAGAGTGCACTGGCACCACTGGGGATGCAGTGCGGTGACTCCAGAGAGTGCACTGGCACCACTGGGGATGCAGTGCAGTGAGTCCAGAGAGTGCACTGGCACCACTAAGGATGTACTGTAGTGACTCCAGAGAGTGCACTGGCACCACTGGGGATGCAGTGCAGTGAGTCCAGAGAGTGCACTGGCACCACTAAGGATGTACTGTAGTGACTCCAGAGAGTGCACTGGCACCACTGGGGATGCAGTGCAGTGAGTCCAGAGAGTGCACTGGCACCACTGGGGATGCAGTGCAGTGAGTCCAGAGAGTGCACTGGCACCACTGGGGATGCACTGCAGTGAGTCCAGAGAATGCACTGGCACCACTGGGGATGCAGTGCAGTGAGTCCAGAGATTTCACTGGCACAACTGGGGATGCACTGCAGCGAGTCCAGAGAGTGCACTGGCACCACTGGGGATGCAGTGCAGTGAGTCCAGAGAGTGCACTGGCACCACTGGGGATGCACTGCAGTGAGTCCAGAGAGTGCACTGGCACCACTGGGGATGCAGTGCGGTGAGTCCATAGAGTACACTGGCACCAATGGGGATGCAATGCAGTAACTTCAGAGAGTGCACTGACACCACTGGGGATGCAGTGCAGTGAGTCCAGAGAGTGCACTGGCACCACTGGGCATGCAGTGCAGTAAGTCCAGAGAGTGCACTGGCACCACCTGGGATGCACTGCAGTGACTCCACAGAGTGCACTGGCACCACTAAGGATGTACTGTAGTGACTCCAGAGAGTGCACTGGCACCACTGGGGATGCAGTGCAGTGAGTCCAGAGAGTGCACTGGCACCACTGGGGATGCAGTGCAATGAGTCCAGAGAGTGCACTGGCACCACTGGGGATGCAGTGCAGTGAGTCCAGAGAGTGCACTGGCACCACTGGGGATGCACTGCAGTGAGTCCAGAGAGTGCACTGGCACCACAGGGGATGCAGTGCAGTGACTACAGAGAGGGAACTGGCACCAGTGGGGATGCACTGCAGTGAGTCCACAGAGTGCACTGGCACCAATGGGGATGCAGTGCGGTGATTCCAGTGAGTGCACTGGCACCACGGTGGATGCAGTGCAGTGAGTCCAGAGAGTGCACTGGCACCACTGGGGATGCAGTGCGGTGAGTCCAGAGAGTGCACTGGCACCACTGGGGATGCAGTGCAGTGATTCCAGAGAGTGCACTGGCACCACTGGGGATGAAATGCAGTGAGTCCAGAGAGTGCACTGGCACCACTGGGGATGCAGTGCGGTGAGTCCAGAGAGTGCACTGGCACCACTGGGGATGCAGTGCGGTGAGTCCAGAGAGTGCACTGGCACCACTGGGGATGCAGTGCGGTGAGTCCAGAGAGTGCACTGGCACCACTGGGGATGCAGTGCAGTGAGTCCAGAGAGTGCACTGGAACCACTGGGGATGCACCCCGGTGACTCCAGAGAGTGCACTGGCACCACTGGGGATGCCCTGCAGTGACTCCAAAGAGTGAACTGGCACCACTGGGGATGCAGTGCAGTGAGTCCAGAGAGTGCACTGGCACCACTGGGGATGCAGTGCAGTGAGTCCAGAGAGTGCACTGGCAGCACTGGGGGTGCAGTGCAGTGAGTCCAGAGAGTGCACTGGCGCCACTGGGGATGCAATGCAGTGACTCCAGAGAGTGCACTGGCACCACTGGGGATGCACCCTGGTGAGTCCAGAGAGTGCACTGGCACCACTGTGGATGCAGTGCAGTGAGTCCAGAGAGTGCACTGGCACCACTGGGGATGCAGTGCAGTGAGTCCAGAGAGTGCACTGGCACCACTGGGGATGCAGTGCAGTGATTCCAGAGAGTGCACTGGCACCACTGGGGATGCAGTGCAGTGAGTCCAGAGAGTGCACTGGCACCACTGGGGATGCAGTGCGGTGAGTCCAGAGAGTGCACTGGCACCACTGGGGATGCAGTGCGGTGAGTCCAGAGAGTGCACTGGCACCACTGGGGATGCAGTGCAGTGAGTCCAGAGAGTGCACTGGCACCACTGGGGATGCAGTGCAGTGAGTCCAGAGAGTGCACTGGAACCACTGGGGATGCACCCCGGTGACTCCAGAGAGTGCACTGGCACCACTGGGGATGCAGTGCAGTGAGTCCAGAGAGTGCACTGGCACCACTAAGGATGTACTGTAGTGACTCCAGAGAGTGCACTGGCACCACTGGGGATGCAGTGCAGTGAGTCCAGAGAGTGCACTGGCACCACTGGGGATGCAGTGCAATGAGTCCAGAGAGTGCACTGGCACCACTGGGGATGCACTGCAGTGAGTCCAGAGAGTGCACTGGCACCACTGGGGATGCAGTGCAGTGAGTCCAGAGATTTCACTGGCACCACTGGGGATGCACTGCAGTGAGTCCAGAGAGTGCACTGGCACCACTGGGGATGCAGTGCAGTGAGTCCAGAGATTTCACTGGCACAACTGGGGATGCAGTGCAGTAAGTCCAGAGAGTGCACTGGCACCACTGGGGATGCAGTGCAGTGAGTCCAGAGAGTGCACTGGCACCACTGGGGATGCAGTGCAGTGAGTCCAGAGAGTGCACTGGCACCACTGGGGATGCAGTGCGGTGAGTCCAGAGAGTGCACTGGCACCACTGGAGATGCAGTGCAGTGAGTCCAGAGAGTGCACTGGCACCACTGAGGGTGCAGTGCAGTGAGTCCAGAGAGTGCACTGGCGCCACTGGGGATGCAGTGCAGTGAGTCCAGAGAGTGCACTGGAACCACTGGGAATGCACCCCGGTGACTCCAGAGAGTGCACTGGCACCACTGGGGATGCAGTGAGTCCAGAGAGTGCACTGGCACCACTAAGGATGTACTGTAGTGAGTCCAGAGAGTGCACTGGCACCACTGGGGATGCAGTGCAGTGAGTCCAGAGAGTGCACTGGCACCACTGGGGATGCAGTGCAATGAGTCCAGAGAGTGCACTGGCAGCACTGGGGATGCAGTGCAGTGAGTCCAGAGAGTGCACTGGCACCACTGGGGATGCAGTGCAGTGACTCCAGAGAGTGCACTGGCACCACTGGGGATCCAGTGCAGTAAGTCCAGAGAGTGCACTGGCACCACTGGGGATGCAGTGCAGTGAGTCCAGAGAGTGCACTGGCAGCACTGGGGGTGCAGTTCAGTGAGTCCAGAGAGTGCACTGGCGCCACTGGGGATGCAATGCAGTGACTCCAGAGAGTGCACTGGCACCACTGGGGATGCACCCTGGTGAGTCCAGAGAGTGCACTGGCACCACTGTGGATGCAGTGCAGTGAGTCCAGAGAGTGCACTGGCACCACTGGGGATGCAGTGCAGTGAGTCCAGAGAGTGCACTGGCACCACTGGGCATGCAGTGCAGTGAGTGCAGAGAGTGCACTGGCACCACCTGGGATGCACTGCAGTGACTCCACAGAGTGCACTGGCACCACTAAGGATGTACTGTAGTGACTCCAGAGAGTGCACTGGCACCACTGGGGATGCAGTGCAGTGAGTCCAGAGAGTGCACTGGCACCACTGGGGATGCAGTGCAATGAGTCCAGAGAGTGCACTGGCACCACTGGAGATGCAGTGCAGTGAGTCCAGAGAGTGCACTGGCACCACTGGGGATGCACTGCAGTGAGTCCCGAGAGTGCACTGGCACCACAGGGGATGCAGTGCAGTGACTACAGAGAGGGAACTGGCACCAGTGGGGATGCACTGCAGTGAGTCCACAGAGTGCACTGGCACCAATGGGGATGCAGTGCGGTGATTCCAGTGAGTGCACTGGCACCACTGGGGATGCAGTGCAGTGAGTCCAGAGAGTGCACTGGCACCACTGGGGATGCAGTGCGGTGAGTCCAGAGAGTGCACTGGCACCACTGGGGATGCAGTGCGGTGAGTCCAGAGAGTGCACTGGAACCACTGGGGATGCAGTGCAGTGAGTCCAGAGATTTCACTGGCACCACTGGGGATGCCCTGCAGTGACTCCAAAGAGTGAACTGGCCCCACTGGGGATGCAGTGCAGTGAGTCCAGAGAGTGCACTGGCACCACTGGGGATGCAGTGCAGTGAGTCCAGAGAGTGCACTGGCAGCACTGGGGGTGTAGTGCAGTGAGTCCAGAGAGTGCACTGGCGCCACTGGGGATGCAATGCAGTGACTCCAGAGAGTGCACTGGCACCACTGGGGATGCACCCTGGTGAGTCCAGAGAGTGCACTGGCACCACTGTGGATGCAGTGCAGTGAGTCCAGAGAGTGCACTGGCACCACTGGGGATGCAGTGCAGTGAGTCCAGAGAGTGCACTGGCACCACTGGGGATGCAGTGCAGTGATTCCAGAGAGTGCACTGGCACCACTGGGGATGAAATGCGGTGAGTCCAGAGAGTGCACTGGCACCACTGGGGATGCAGTGCGGTGACTCCAGAGAGTGCACTGGCACCACTGGGGATGCAGTGCAGTGAGTCCAGAGAGTGCACTGGCACCACTAAGGATGTACTGTAGTGACTCCAGAGAGTGCACTGGCACCACTGGGGATGCAGTGCAGTGAGTCCAGAGAGTGCACTGGCACCACTAAGGATGTACTGTAGTGACTCCAGAGAGTGCACTGGCACCACTGGGGATGCAGTGCAGTGAGTCCAGAGAGTGCACTGGCACCACTGGGGATGCAGTGCAGTGAGTCCAGAGAGTGCACTGGCACCACTGGGGATGCACTGCAGTGAGTCCAGAGAGTGCACTGGCACCACTGGGGATGCAGTGCAGTGAGTCCAGAGATTTCACTGGCACAACTGGGGATGCACTGCAGCGAGTCCAGAGAGTGCACTGGCACCACTGGGGATGCAGTGCAGTGAGTCCAGAGAGTGCACTGGCACCACTGGGGATGCACTGCAGTGAGTCCAGAGAGTGCACTGGCACCACTGGGGATGCAGTGCGGTGAGTCCATAGAGTACACTGGCACCAATGGGGATGCAATGCAGTAACTTCAGAGAGTGCACTGACACCACTGGGGATGCAGTGCAGTGAGTCCAGAGAGTGCACTGGCACCACTGGGGATGCAGTTCAGTGAGTCCAGAGAGTGCACTGGAAGCACTGGGGATGCACCCCGGTGACTCCAGAGTGCACTGGCACCACTGGGGATGCAGTGCAGTGAGTCCAGAGAGTGCACTGGCACCACTGGGGATGCAGTGCAGTGAGTCCAGAGACTGCACTGGCACCACTGGGCATGCAGTGCAGTAAGTCCAGAGAGTGCACTGGCACCACCTGGGATGCACTGCAGTGACTCCACAGAGTGCACTGGCACCACTAAGGATGTACTGTAGTGACTCCAGAGAGTGCACTGGCACCACTGGGGATGCAGTGCAGTGAGTCCAGAGAGTGCACTGGCACCACTGGGGATGCAGTGCAATGAGTCCAGAGAGTGCACTGGCACCACTGGGGATGCAGTGCAGTGAGTCCAGAGAGTGCACTGGCACCACTGGGGATGCACTGCAGTGAGTCCAGAGAGTGCACTGGCACCACTAAGGATGTACTGTAGTGACTCCAGAGAGTGCACTGGCACCACTGGGGATGCAGTGCAGTGAGTCCAGAGAGTGCACTGGCACCACTGGGGATGCAGTGCAGTGAGTCCAGAGAGTGCACTGGCACCACTGGGGATGCAGTGCAGTGAGTCCAGAGAGTGCACTGGCACCACTGGGGATGCACTGCAGTGAGTCCAGAGAGTGCACTGGCACCACTGGGGATGCAGTGCAGTGAGTCCAGAGATTTCACTGGCACAACTGGGGATGCAGTGCAGTAAGTCCAGAGAGTGCACTGGCACCACTGGGGATGCAGTGCAGTGAGTCCAGAGAGTGCACTGGCACCACTGGGGATGCAGTGCAGTGAGTCCAGAGAGTGCACTGGCACCACTGGGGATGCAGTGCGGTGAGTCCAGAGAGTGCACTGGCACCACTGGAGATGCAGTGCAGTGAGTCCAGAGAGTGCACTGGCACCACTGAGGGTGCAGTGCAGTGAGTCCAGAGAGTGCACTGGCGCCACTGGGGATGCAGTGCAGTGAGTCCAGAGAGTGCACTGGAACCACTGGGAATGCACCCCGGTGACTCCAGAGAGTGCACTGGCACCACTGGGGATGCAGTGAGTCCAGAGAGTGCACTGGCACCACTAAGGATGTACTGTAGTGAGTCCAGAGAGTGCACTGGCACCACTGGGGATGCAGTGCAGTGAGTCCAGAGAGTGCACTGGCACCACTGGGGATGCAGTGCAGTGAGTCCAGAGAGTGCACTGGAACCACTGGGAATGCACCCCGGTGACTCCAGAGAGTGCACTGGCACCACTGGGGATGCAGTGAGTCCAGAGAGTGCACTGGCACCACTAAGGATGTACTGTAGTGAGTCCAGAGAGTGCACTGGCACCACTGGGGATGCAGTGCAGTGAGTCCAGAGAGTGCACTGGCACCACTGGGGATGCAGTGCAGTGAGTCCAGAGAGTGCACTGGCACCACTGGGGATGCAGTGCAGTGACTCCAGAGAGTGCACTGGCACCACTGGGGATCCAGTGCAGTAAGTCCAGAGAGTGCACTGGCACCACTGGGGATGCAGTGCAGTGAGTCCAGAGAGTGCACTGGCAGCACTGGGGGTGCAGTTCAGTGAGTCCAGAGAGTGCACTGGCGCCACTGGGGATGCAATGCAGTGACTCCAGAGAGTGCACTGGCACCACTGGGGATGCACCCTGGTGAGTCCAGAGAGTGCACTGGCACCACTGTGGATGCAGTGCAGTGAGTCCAGAGAGTGCACTGGCACCACTGGGGATGCAGTGCAGTGAGTCCAGAGAGTGCACTGGCACCACTGGGCATGCAGTGCAGTGAGTGCAGAGAGTGCACTGGCACCACCTGGGATGCACTGCAGTGACTCCACAGAGTGCACTGGCACCACTAAGGATGTACTGTAGTGACTCCAGAGAGTGCACTGGCACCACTGGGGATGCAGTGCAGTGAGTCCAGAGAGTGCACTGGCACCACTGGGGATGCAGTGCAATGAGTCCAGAGAGTGCACTGGCACCACTGGAGATGCAGTGCAGTGAGTCCAGAGAGTGCACTGGCACCACTGGGGATGCACTGCAGTGAGTCCAGAGAGTGCACTGGCACCACAGGGGATGCAGTGCAGTGACTACAGAGAGGGAACTGGCACCAGTGGGGATGCACTGCAGTGAGTCCACAGAGTGCACTGGCACCAATGGGGATGCAGTGCGGTGATTCCAGTGAGTGCACTGGCACCACTGGGGATGCAGTGCAGAGAGTCCAGAGAGTGCACTGGCACCACTGGGGATGCAGTGCGGTGAGTCCAGAGAGTGCACTGGCACCACTGGGGATGCAGTGCGGTGAGTCCAGAGAGTGCACTGGAACCACTGGGGATGCAGTGCAGTGAGTCCAGAGATTTCACTGGCACCACTGGGGATGCCCTGCAGTGACTCCAAAGAGAGAACTGGCCCCACTGGGGATGCAGTGCAGTGAGTCCAGAGAGTGCACTGGCACCACTGGGGATGCAGTGCAGTGAGTCCAGAGAGTGCACTGGCAGCACTGGGGGTGCAGTGCAGTGAGTCCAGAGAGTGCACTGGCGCCACTGGGGATGCAATGCAGTGACTCCAGAGAGTGCACTGGCACCACTGGGGATGCACCCTGGTGAGTCCAGAGAGTGCACTGGCACCACTGTGGATGCAGTGCAGTGAGTCCAGAGAGTGCACTGGCACCACTGGGGATGCAGTGCAGTGAGTCCAGAGAGTGCACTGGCACCACTGGGGATGCAGTGCAGTGATTCCAGAGAGTGCACTGGCACCACTGGGGATGAAATGCAGTGAGTCCAGAGAGTGCACTGGCACCACTGGGGATGCAGTGCGGTGACTCCAGAGAGTGCACTGGCACCACTGGGGATGCAGTGCAGTGAGTCCAGAGAGTGCACTGGCACCACTAAGGATGTACTGTAGTGACTCCAGAGAGTGCACTGGCACCACTGGGGATGCAGTGCAGTGAGTCCAGAGAGTGCACTGGCACCACTAAGGATGTACTGTAGTGACTCCAGAGAGTGCACTGGCACCACTGGGGATGCAGTGCAGTGAGTCCAGAGAGTGCACTGGCACCACTGGGGATGCAGTGCAGTGAGTCCAGAGAGTGCACTGGCACCACTGGGGATGCACTGCAGTGAGTCCAGAGAGTGCACTGGCACCACTGGGGATGCAGTGCAGTGAGTCCAGAGATTTCACTGGCACAACTGGGGATGCACTGCAGCGAGTCCAGAGAGTGCACTGGCACCACTGGGGATGCAGTGCAGTGAGTCCAGAGAGTGCACTGGCACCACTGGGGATGCACTGCAGTGAGTCCAGAGAGTGCACTGGCACCACTGGGGATGCAGTGCGGTGAGTCCATAGAGTACACTGGCACCAATGGGGATGCAATGCAGTAACTTCAGAGAGTGCACTGACACCACTGGGGATGCAGTGCAGTGAGTCCAGAGAGTGCACTGGCACCACTGGGGATGCAGTTCAGTGAGTCCAGAGAGTGCACTGGCACCACTGGGCATGCAGTGCAGTAAGTCCAGAGAGTGCACTGGCACCACCTGGGATGCACTGCAGTGACTCCACAGAGTGCACTGGCACCACTAAGGATGTACTGTAGTGACTCCAGAGAGTGCACTGGCACCACTGGGGATGCAGTGCAGTGAGTCCAGAGAGTGCACTGGCACCACTGGGGATGCAGTGCAATGAGTCCAGAGAGTGCACTGGCACCACTGGGGATGCAGTGCAGTGAGTCCAGAGAGTGCACTGGCACCACTGGGGATGCAGTGCAGTGAGTCCAGAGACTGCACTGGCACCACTGGGCATGCAGTGCAGTAAGTCCAGAGAGTGCACTGGCACCACCTGGGATGCACTGCAGTGACTCCACAGAGTGCACTGGCACCACTAAGGATGTACTGTAGTGACTCCAGAGAGTGCACTGGCACCACTGGGGATGCAGTGCAGTGAGTCCAGAGAGTGCACTGGCACCACTGGGGATGCAGTGCAATGAGTCCAGAGAGTGCACTGGCACCACTGGGGATGCAGTGCAGTGAGTCCAGAGAGTGCACTGGCACCACTGGGGATGCAGTGCGGTGAGTCCAGAGAGTGCACTGGCACCACTGGGGATGCAGTGCAGTGAGTCCAGAGAGTGCACTGGAACCACTGGGGATGCACCCCGGTGACTCCAGAGAGTGCACTGGCACCACTGGGGATGCCCTGCAGTGACTCCAAAGAGTGAACTGGCACCACTGGGGATGCAGTGCAGTGAGTCCAGAGAGTGCACTGGCACCACTGGGGATGCAGTGCAGTGAGTCCAGAGAGTGCACTGGCAGCACTGGGGGTGCAGTGCAGTGAGTCCAGAGAGTGCACTGGCGCCACTGGGGATGCAATGCAGTGACTCCAGAGAGTGCACTGGCACCACTGGGGATGCACCCTGGTGAGTCCAGAGAGTGCACTGGCACCACTGTGGATGCAGTGCAGTGAGTCCAGAGAGTGCACTGGCACCACTGGGGATGCAGTGCAGTGAGTCCAGAGAGTGCACTGGCACCACTGGGGATGCAGTGCAGTGATTCCAGAGAGTGCACTGGCACCACTGGGGATGCAGTGCAGTGAGTCCAGAGAGTGCACTGGCACCACTGGGGATGCAGTGCGGTGAGTCCAGAGAGTGCACTGGCACCACTGGGGATGCAGTGCGGTGAGTCCAGAGAGTGCACTGGCACCACTGGGGATGCAGTGCAGTGAGTCCAGAGAGTGCACTGGCACCACTGGGGATGCAGTGCAGTGAGTCCAGAGAGTGCACTGGAACCACTGGGGATGCACCCCGGTGACTCCAGAGAGTGCACTGGCACCACTGGGGATGCAGTGCAGTGAGTCCAGAGAGTGCACTGGCACCACTAAGGATGTACTGTAGTGACTCCAGAGAGTGCACTGGCACCACTGGGGATGCAGTGCAGTGAGTCCAGAGAGTGCACTGGCACCACTGGGGATGCAGTGCAGTGAGTCCAGAGAGTGCACTGGCACCACTGGGGATGCACTGCAGTGAGTCCAGAGAGTGCACTGGCACCACTGGGGATGCAGTGCAGTGAGTCCAGAGATTTCACTGGCACAACTGGGGATGCAGTGCAGTAAGTCCAGAGAGTGCACTGGCACCACTGGGGATGCAGTGCAGTGAGTCCAGAGAGTGCACTGGCACCACTGGGGATGCAGTGCAGTGAGTCCAGAGAGTGCACTGGCACCACTGGGGATGCAGTGCAATGAGTCCAGAGAGTGCACTGGCACCACTGGGGATGCAGTGCAGTGAGTCCAGAGAGTGCACTGGCACCACTGGGGATGCACTGCAGTGAGTCCAGAGAGTGCACTGGCACCACAGGGGATGCAGTGCAGTGACTACAGAGACGGAACTGGCACCAGTGGGGATGCACTGCAGTGAGTCCACAGAGTGCACTGGCACCAATGGGGATGCAGTGCGGTGATTCCAGTGAGTGCACTGGCACCACGGTGGATGCAGTGCAGTGAGTCCAGAGAGTGCACTGGCACCACTGGGGATGCAGTGCGGTGAGTCCAGAGAGTGCACTGGCACCACTGGGGATGCAGTGCAGTGATTCCAGAGAGTGCACTGGCACCACTGGGGATGAAATGCAGTGAGTCCAGAGAGTGCACTGGCACCACTGGGGATGCAGTGCGGTGAGTCCAGAGAGTGCACTGGCACCACTGGGGATGCAGTGCGGTGAGTCCAGAGAGTGCACTGGCACCACTGGGGATGCAGTGCGGTGAGTCCAGAGAGTGCACTGGCACCACTGGGGATGCAGTGCAGTGAGTCCAGAGAGTGCACTGGAACCACTGGGGATGCACCCCGGTGACTCCAGAGAGTGCACTGGCACCACTGGGGATGCCCTGCAGTGACTCCAAAGAGTGAACTGGCACCACTGGGGATGCAGTGCAGTGAGTCCAGAGAGTGCACTGGCACCACTGGGGATGCAGTGCAGTGAGTCCAGAGAGTGCACTGGCAGCACTAGGGGTGCAGTGCAGTGAGTCCAGAGAGTGCACTGGCGCCACTGGGGATGCAATGCAGTGACTCCAGAGAGTGCACTGGCACCACTGGGGATGCACCCTGGTGAGTCCAGAGAGTGCACTGGCACCACTGTGGATGCAGTGCAGTGAGTCCAGAGAGTGCACTGGCACCACTGGGGATGCAGTGCAGTGAGTCCAGAGAGTGCACTGGCACCACTGGGGATGCAGTGCAGTGATTCCAGAGAGTGCACTGGCACCACTGGGGATGCAGTGCAGTGAGTCCAGAGAGTGCACTGGCACCACTGGGGATGCAGTGCGGTGAGTCCAGAGAGTGCACTGGCACCACTGGGGATGCAGTGCGGTGAGTCCAGAGAGTGCACTGGCACCACTGGGGATGCAGTGCAGTGAGTCCAGAGAGTGCACTGGCACCACTGGGGATGCAGTGCAGTGAGTCCAGAGAGTGCACTGGAACCACTGGGGATGCACCCCGGTGACTCCAGAGAGTGCACTGGCACCACTGGCGATGCAGTGCAGTGAGTCCAGAGAGTGCACTGGCACCACTAAGGATGTACTGTAGTGACTCCAGAGAGTGCAGAGGCACCACTGGGGATGCAGTGCAGTGAGTCCAGAGAGTGCACTGGCACCACTGGGGATGCAGTGCAGTGAGTCCAGAGAGTGCACTGGCACCACTGGGGATGCAGTGCAGTGAGTCCAGAGAGTGCACTGGCACCACTGGGGATGCACTGCAGTGAGTCCAGAGAGTGCACTGGCACCACTGGGGATGCAGTGCAGTGAGTCCAGAGATTTCACTGGCACAACTGGGGATGCAGTGCAGTAAGTCCAGAGAGTGCACTGGCACCACTGGGGATGCAGTGCAGTGAGTCCAGAGAGTGCACTGGCACCACTGGGGATGCAGTGCAGTGAGTCCAGAGAGTGCACTGGCACCACTGGGGATGCAGTGCGGTGAGTCCAGAGAGTGCACTGGCACCACTGGAGATGCAGTGCAGTGAGTCCAGAGAGTGCACTGGCACCACTGAGGGTGCAGTGCAGTGAGTCCAGAGAGTGCACTGGCGCCACTGGGGATGCAATGCAGTGAGTCCAGAGAGTGCACTGGAACCACTGGGAATGCACCCCGGTGACTCCAGAGAGTGCACTGGCACCACTGGGGATGCAGTGCAGTGAGTCCAGAGAGTGCACTGGCACCACTAAGGATGTACTGTAGTGAGTCCAGAGAGTGCACTGGCACCACTGGGGATGCAGTGCAGTGAGTCCAGAGAGTGCACTGGAACCACTGGGGATGCAGTGCAGTGAGTCCAGAGAGTGCACTGGCGCCACTGGGGATGCAATGCAGTGACTCCAGAGAGTGCACTGGCACCACTGGGGATGCACCCTGGTGAGTCCAGAGAGTGCACTGGCACCACTGTGGATGCAGTGCAGTGAGTCCAGAGAGTGCACTGGCACCACTGGGGATGCAGTGCAGTGAGTCCAGAGAGTGCACTGGCACCACTGGGCATGCAGTGCAGTGAGTGCAGAGAGTGCACTGGCACCACCTGGGATGCAGTGCAGTGACTCCACAGAGTGCACTGGCACCACTAAGGATGTACTGTTGTGACTCCAGAGAGTGCACTGGCACCACTGGGGATGCAGTGCAGTGCGTCCAGAGAGTGCACTGGCACCACTGGGGATGCAGTGCAATGAGTCCAGAGAGTGCACTGGCACCACTGGGGATGCAGTGCAGTGAGTCCAGAGAGTGCACTGGCACCACTGGGGATGCACTACAGTGAGTCCAGAGAGTGCACTGGCACCACAGGGGATGCAGTGCAGTGACTACAGAGAGGGAACTGGCACCAGTGGGGATGCACTGCAGTGAGTCCACAGAGTGCACTGGCACCAATGGGGATGCAGTGCGGTGATTCCAGTGAGTGCACTGGCACCACTGGGGATGCAGTGCAGTGAGTCCAGAGAGTGCACTGGCACCACTGGGGATGCAGTGCGGTGAGTCCAGAGAGTGCACTGGCACCACTGGGGATGCAGTGCGGTGAGTCCAGAGAGTGCACTGGAACCACTGGGGATGCAGTGCAGTGAGTCCAGAGATTTCACTGGCACCACTGGGGATGCCCTGCAGTGACTCCAAAGAGTGAACTGGCACCACTGGGGATGCAGTGCAGTGAGTCCAGAGAGTGCACTGGCACCACTGGGGATGCAGTGCAGTGAGTCCAGAGAGTGCACTGGCAGCACTGGGGGTGCAGTGCAGTGAGTCCAGAGAGTGCACTGGCGCCACTGGGGATGCAATGCAGTGACTCCAGAGAGTGCACTGGCACCACTGGGGATGCACCCTGGTGAGTCCAGAGAGTGCACTGGCACCACTGTGGATGCAGTGCAGTGAGTCCAGAGAGTGCACTGGCACCACTGGGGATGCAGTGCAGTGAGTCCAGAGAGTGCACTGGCACCACTGGGGATGCAGTGCAGTGATTCCAGAGAGTGCACTGGCACCACTGGGGATGAAATGCAGTGAGTCCAGAGAGTGCACTGGCACCACTGGGGATGCAGTGCGGTGAGTCCAGAGAGTGCACTGGCACCACTGGGGATGCAGTGCGGTGAGTCCAGAGAGTGCACTGGCACCACTGGGGATGCAGTGCGGTGAGTCCAGAGAGTGCACTGGCACCACTGGGGATGCAGTGCAGTGAGTCCAGAGAGTGCACTGGAACCACTGGGGATGCACCCCGGTGACTCCAGAGAGTGCACTGGCACCACTGGGGATGCAGTGCAGTGAGTCCAGAGAGTGCACTGGCACCACTAAGGATGTACTGTAGTGACTCCAGAGAGTGCACTGGCACCACTGGGGATGCAGTGCAGTGAGTCCAGAGAGTGCACTGGCACCACTGGGGATGCAGTGCAGTGAGTCCAGAGAGTGCACTGGCACCAGTGGGGATGCACTGCAGTGAGTCCAGAGAGTGCACTGGCACCACTGGGGATGCAGTGCAGTGAGTCCAGAGATTTCACTGGCACAACTGGGGATGCACTGCAGCGAGTCCAGAGAGTGCACTGGCACCACTGGGGATGCAGTGCAGTGAGTCCAGAGAGTGCACTGGCACCACTGGGGATGCACTGCAGTGAGTCCAGAGAGTGCACTGGCACCACTGGGGATGCAGTGCGGTGAGTCCATAGAGTACACTGGCACCAATGGGGATGCAATGCAGTAACTTCAGAGAGTGCACTGGCACCACTGGGGATGCAGTGCAGTGAGTCCAGAGAGTGCACTCGCACCACTGGGGATGCAGTTCAGTGAGTCCAGAGAGTGCACTGGAAGCACTGGGGATGCACCCCGGTGACTCCAGAGTGCACTGGCACCACTGGGGATGCAGTGCAGTGAGTCCAGAGAGTGCACTGGCACCACTGGGGATGCAGTGCAGTGAGTCCAGAGACTGCACTGGCACCACTGGGCATGCAGTGCAGTAAGTCCAGAGAGTGCACTGGAACCACCTGGGATGCACTGCAGTGACTCCACAGAGTGCACTGGCACCACTAAGGATGTACTGTAGTGACTCCAGAGAGTGCACTGGCACCAGTGGGGATGCACTGCAGTGAGTCCACAGAGTGCACTGGCACCAATGGGGATGCAGTGCGGTGATTCCAGTGAGTGCACTGGCACCACTGGGGATGCAGTGCAGTGAGTCCAGAGAGTGCACTGGCACCACTGGGGATGCAGTGCGGTGAGTCCAGAGAGTGCACTGGCACCACTGGGGATGCAGTGCAGTGATTCCAGAGAGTGCACTGGCACCACTGGGGATGAAATGCAGTGAGTCCAGAGAGTGCACTGGCACCACTGGGGATGCAGTGCGTTGAGTCCAGAGAGTGCACTGGCACCACTGGGGATGCAGTGCGGTGAGTCCAGAGAGTGCACTGGCACCACTGGGGATGCAGTGCGGTGAGTCCAGAGAGTGCACTGGCACCACTGGGGATGCAGTGCAGTGAGTCCAGAGAGTGCACTGGAACCAATGGGGATGCACCCCGGTGACTCCAGAGAGTGCACTGGCACCACTGGGGATGCAGTGCAGTGAGTCCAGAGAGTGCACTGGCACCACTAAGGATGTACTGTAGTGACTCCAGAGAGTGCACTGGCACCACTGGGGATGCAGTGCAGTGAGTCCAGAGAGTGCACTGGCACCACTGGGGATGCAGTGCAGTGAGTCCAGAGAGTGCACTGGCACCACTGGGGATGCACTGCAGTGAGTCCAGAGAGTGCACTGGCACCACTGGGGATGCAGTGCAGTGAGTCCAGAGATTTCACTGGCACTACTGGGGATGCACTGCAGTGAGTCCAGAGAGTGCACTGGCACCACTGGGGATGCAGTGCAGTGAGTCCAGAGAGTGCACTGGCACCACTGGGGATGCACTGCAGTGAGTCCAGAGAGTGCACTGGCACCACTGGGGATGCAGTGCGGTGAGTCCATAGAGTACACTGGCACCAATGGGGATGCAATGCAGTAACTTCAGAGAGTGCACTGGCACCACTGGGGATGCAGTGCAGTGAGTCCAGAGAGTGCACTCGCACCACTGGGGATGCAGTTCAGTGAGTCCAGAGAGTGCACTGGAAGCACTGGGCATGCAGTGCAGTAAGTCCAGAGAGTGCACTGGCACCACCTGGGATGCACTGCAGTGACTCCACAGAGTGCACTGGCACCACTAAGGATGTACTGTAGTGACTCCAGAGAGTGCACTGGCACCACTGGGGATGCAGTGCAGTGAGTCCAGAGAGTGCACTGGCACCACTGGGGATGCAGTGCAATGAGTGCAGAGAGTGCACTGGCACCACTGGGGATGCAGTGCAGTGAGTCCAGAGAGTGCACTGGCACCACTGGGGATGCAGTGCAGTGAGTCCAGAGAGTGCACTGGCACCACAGGGGATGCAGTGCAGTGACTACAGAGAGGGAACTGGCACCAGTAGGGATGCACTGCAGTGAGTCCACAGAGTGCACTGGCACCAATGGGGATGCAGTGCGGTGATTCCAGTGAGTGCACTGGCACCACTGTGGATGCAGTGCAGTGAGTCCAGAGAGTGCACTGGCACCACTGGGGATGCAGTGCGGTGAGTCCAGAGAGTGCACTGGCACCACTGGGGATGCAGTGCGGTGAGTCCAGAGAGTGCACTGGAACCACTGGGAATGCAGTGCAGTGAGTCCAGAGATTTCACTGGCACCACTGGGGATGCCCAGCAGTGACTCCAAAGAGTGAACTGGCACCACTGGGGATGCAGTACAGTGAGTCCAGAGAGTGCACTGGCACCACAGGGGATGCAGTGCAGTGACTACAGAGAGGGAACTGGCACCAGTAGGGATGCACTGCAGTGAGTCCACAGAGTGCACTGGCACCAATGGGGATGCAGTGCGGTGATTCCAGTGAGTGCACTGGCACCACTGTGGATGCAGTGCAGTGAGTCCAGAGAGTGCACTGGCTCCACTGGGGATGCAGTGCGGTGAGTCCAGAGAGTGCACTGGCACCACTGGGGATGCAGTGCGGTGAGTCCAGAGAGTGCACTGGAACCACTGGGAATGCAGTGCAGTGAGTCCAGAGATTTCACTGGCACCACTGGGGATGCCCTGCAGTGACTCCAAAGAGTGAACTGGCACCACTGGGGATGCAGTGCAGTGAGTCCAGAGAGTGCACTGGCACCACCTGGGATGCACTGCAGTGACTCCACAGAGTGCACTGGCACCACTAAGGATGTACTGTAGTGACTCCAGAGAGTGCACTGGCACCACTGGGGATGCAGTGCAGTGAGTCCAGAGAGTGCACTGGCACCACTGGGGATGCAGTGCAATGAGTCCAGAGAGTGCACTGGCACCACTGGGGATGCAGTGCAGTGAGTCCAGAGAGTGCACTGGCACCACTGGGGATGCAGTGCAGTGAGTCCAGAGAGTGCACTGGCACCACAGGGGATGCAGTGCAGTGACTACAAAGAGGGAACTGGCACCAGTAGGGATGCACTGCAGTGAGTCCACAGAGTGCACTGGCACCAATGGGGATGCAGTGCGGTGATTCCAGTGAGTGCACTGGCACCACTGTGGATGCAGTGCAGTGAGTCCAGAGAGTGCACTGGCACCACTGGGGATGCAGTGCGGTGAGTCCAGAGAGTGCACTGGCACCACTGGGGATGCAGTGCGGTGAGTCCAGAGAGTGCACTGGAACCACTGGGAATGCAGTGCAGTGAGTCCAGAGATTTCACTGGCACCACTGGGGATGCCCTGCAGTGACTCCAAAGAGTGAACTGGCACCACTGGGGATGCAGTGCAGTGACTCCAGAGAGTGCACTGGCACCACTGGGGATGCAGTGCAGTGAGTCCAGAGAGTGCACTGGCACCACTGGGGTGCAGTGCAATGAGTCCAGAGAGTGCACTGGCACCACTGGGGATGCAGTGCAGTGAGTCCAGAGAGTGCACTGGCACCACTGGGGATGCAGTGCAGTGACTCCAGAGAGTGCACTGGCACCACTGGGGATCCAGTGCAGTAAGTCCAGAGAGTGCACTGGCACCACTGGGGATGCAGTGCGGTGAGTCCATAGAGTACACTGGCACCAATGGGGATGCAATGCAGTAACTTCAGAGAGTGCACTGGCACCACTGGGGATGCAGTGCAGTGAGTCCAGAGAGTGCACTGGCACCACTGGGGATGCAGTTCAGTGAGTCCAGAGAGTGCACTGGAAGCACTGGGGATGCACCCCGGTGACTCCAGAGTGCACTGGCACCACTGGGGATGCAGTGCAGTGAGTCCAGAGAGTGCACTGGCACCACTGGGGATGCAGTGCAGTGAGTCCAGAGACTGCACTGGCACCACTGGGCATGCAGTGCAGTAAGTCCAGAGAGTGCACTGGAACCACCTGGGATGCACTGCAGTGACTCCACAGAGTGCACTGGCACCACTAAGGATGTACTGTAGTGACTCCAGAGAGTGCACTGGCACCAGTGGGGATGCACTGCAGTGAGTCCACAGAGTGCACTGGCACCAATGGGGATGCAGTGCGGTGATTCCAGTGAGTGCACTGGCACCACTGGGGATGCAGTGCAGTGAGTCCAGAGAGTGCACTGGCACCACTGGGGATGCAGTGCGGTGAGTCCAGAGAGTGCACTGGCACCACTGGGGATGCAGTGCAGTGATTCCAGAGAGTGCACTGGCACCACTGGGGATGAAATGCAGTGAGTCCAGAGAGTGCACTGGCACCACTGGGGATGCAGTGCGGTGAGTCCAGAGAGTGCACTGGCACCACTGGGGATGCAGTGCGGTGAGTCCAGAGAGTGCACTGGCACCACTGGGGATGCAGTGCGGTGAGTCCAGAGAGTGCACTGGCACCACTGGGGATGCAGTGCAGTGAGTCCAGAGAGTGCACTGGAACCAATGGGGATGCACCCCGGTGACTCCAGAGAGTGCACTGGCACCACTGGGGATGCAGTGCAGTGAGTCCAGAGAGTGCACTGGCACCACTAAGGATGTACTGTAGTGACTCCAGAGAGTGCACTGGCACCACTGGGGATGCAGTGCAGTGAGTCCAGAGAGTGCACTGGCACCACTGGGGATGCAGTGCAGTGAGTCCAGAGAGTGCACTGGCACCACTGGGGATGCACTGCAGTGAGTCCAGAGAGTGCACTGGCACCACTGGGGATGCAGTGCAGTGAGTCCAGAGATTTCACTGGCACAACTGGGGATGCACTGCAGTGAGTCCAGAGAGTGCACTGGCACCACTGGGGATGCAGTGCAGTGAGTCCAGAGAGTGCACTGGCACCACTGGGGATGCACTGCAGTGAGTCCAGAGAGTGCACTGGCACCACTGGGGATGCAGTGCGGTGAGTCCATAGAGTACACTGGCACCAATGGGGATGCAATGCAGTAACTTCAGAGAGTGCACTGGCACCACTGGGGATGCAGTGCAGTGAGTCCAGAGAGTGCACTCGCACCACTGGGGATGCAGTTCAGTGAGTCCAGAGAGTGCACTGGAAGCACTGGGCATGCAGTGCAGTAAGTCCAGAGAGTGCACTGGCACCACCTGGGATGCACTGCAGTGACTCCACAGAGTGCACTGGCACCACTAAGGATGTACTGTAGTGATTCCAGAGAGTGCACTGGCACCACTGGGGATGCAGTGCAGTGAGTCCAGAGAGTGCACTGGCACCACTGGGGATGCAGTGCAATGAGTCCAGAGAGTGCACTGGCACCACTGGGGATGCAGTGCAGTGAGTCCAGAGAGTGCACTGGCACCACAGGGGATGCAGTGCAGTGACTACAGAGAGGGAACTGGCACCAGTAGGGATGCACTGCAGTGAGTCCACAGAGTGCACTGGCACCAATGGGGATGCAGTGCGGTGATTCCAGAGAGTGCACTGGCACCACTGTGGATGCAGTGCAGTGAGTCCAGAGAGTGCACTGGCACCACTGGGGATGCAGTGCGGTGAGTCCAGAGAGTGCACTGGCACCACTGGGGATGCAGTGCGGTGAGTCCAGAGAGTGCACTGGAACCACTGGGAATGCAGTGCAGTGAGTCCAGAGATTTCACTGGCACCACTGGGGATGCCCAGCAGTGACTCCAAAGAGTGAACTGGCACCACTGGGGATGCAGTGCAGTGAGTCCAGAGAGTGCACTGGCACCACAGGGGATGCAGTGCAGTGACTACAGAGAGGGAACTGGCACCAGTAGGGATGCACTGCAGTGAGTCCACAGAGTGCACTGGCACCAATGGGGATGCAGTGCGGTGATTCCAGTGAGTGCACTGGCACCACTGTGGATGCAGTGCAGTGAGTCCAGAGAGTGCACTGGCTCCACTGGGGATGCAGTGCGGTGAGTCCAGAGAGTGCACTGGCACCACTGGGGATGCAGTGCGGTGAGTCCAGAGAGTGCACTGGAACCACTGGGAATGCAGTGCAGTGAGTCCAGAGATTTCACTGGCACCACTGGGGATGCCCTGCAGTGACTCCAAAGAGTGAACTGGCACCACTGGGGATGCAGTGCAGTGAGTCCAGAGAGTGCACTGGCACCACCTGGGATGCACTGCAGTGACTCCACAGAGTGCACTGGCACCACTAAGGATGTACTGTAGTGACTCCAGAGAGTGCACTGGCACCACTGGGGATGCAGTGCAGTGAGTCCAGAGAGTGCACTGGCACCACTGGGGATGCAGTGCAATGAGTCCAGAGAGTGCACTGGCACCACTGGGGATGCAGTGCAGTGAGTCCAGAGAGTGCACTGGCACCACTGGGGATGCAGTGCAGTGAGTCCAGAGAGTGCACTGGCACCACAGGGGATGCAGTGCAGTGACTACAGAGAGGGAACTGGCACCAGTAGGGATGCACTGCAGTGAGTCCACAGAGTGCACTGGCACCAATGGGGATGCAGTGCGGTGATTCCAGTGAGTGCACTGGCACCACTGTGGATGCAGTGCAGTGAGTCCAGAGAGTGCACTGGCACCACTGGGGATGCAGTGCGGTGAGTCCAGAGAGTGCACTGGCACCACTGGGGATGCAGTGCGGTGAGTCCAGAGAGTGCACTGGAACCACTGGGAATGCAGTGCAGTGAGTCCAGAGATTTCACTGGCACCACTGGGGATGCCCTGCAGTGACTCCAAAGAGTGAACTGGCACCACTGGGGATGCAGTGCAGTGACTCCAGAGAGTGCACTGGCACCACTGGGGATGCAGTGCAGTGAGTCCAGAGAGTGCACTGGCACCACTGGGGATGCAGTGCAATGAGTCCAGAGAGTGCACTGGCACCACTGGGGATGCAGTGCAGTGAGTCCAGAGAGTGCACTGGCACCACTGGGGATGCAGTGCAGTGACTCCAGAGAGTGCACTGGCAGCACTGGGGATCCAGTGCAGTAAGTCCAGAGAGTGCACTGGCACCACTGGGGATGCAGTGCAGTGAGTCCAGAGAGTGCACTGGCAGCACTGGGGGTGCAGTGCAGTGAGTCCAGAGAGTGCACTGGCGCCACTGGGGATGCAATGCAGTGACTCCAGAGAGTGCACTGGCACCACTGGGGATGCACCCTGGTGAGTCCAGAGAGTGCACTAGCACCACTGTGGATGCAGTGCAGTGAGTCCAGAGAGTGCACTGGCACCACTGGGGATGCAGTGCAGTGAATCCAGAGAGTGCACTGGCACCACTGGGCATGCAGTGCAGTAAGTCCAGAGAGTGCACTGGCACCACCTGGGATGCACTGCAGTGACTCCACAGAGTGCACTGGCACCACTAAGGATGTACTGTAGTGACTCCAGAGAGTGCACTGGCACCACTGGGGATGCAGTGCAGTGAGTCCAGAGAGTGCACTGGCACCACTGGGGATGCAGTGCAATGAGTCCAGAGAGTGCACTGGCACCACTGGGGATGCAGTGCAGTGAGTCCAGAGAGTGCACTGGCACCACTGGGGATGCAGTGCAGTGAGTCCAGAGAGTGCACTGGCACCACAGGGGATGCAGTGCAGTGACTACAGAGAGGGAACTGGCACCAGTAGGGATGCACTGCAGTGAGTCCACAGAGTGCACTGGCACCAATGGGGATGCAGTGCGGTGATTCCAGTGAGTGCACTGGCACCACTGTGGATGCAGTGCAGTGAGTCCAGAGAGTGCACTGGCACCACTGGGGATGCAGTGCGGTGAGTCCAGAGAGTGCACTGGCACCACTGGGGATGCAGTGCGGTGAGTCCAGAGAGTGCACTGGAACCACTGGGAATGCAGTGCAGTGAGTCCAGAGATTTCACTGGCACCACTGGGGATGCCCTGCAGTGACTCCAAAGAGTGAACTGGCACCACTGGGGATGCAGTGCAGTGAGTCCAGAGAGTGCACTGGCACCACTGGGGATGCAATGCAGTGACTCCAAAGAGTGCACTGGCACCACTGGGGATGCACCACGGTGAGTCAAGAGAGTGCACTGGCACCACTGGGGATGCAGTGCAGTGAGTCCAGAGAGTGCACTGGCACCACTGGGGATGCACTGCAGTGATTCCAGAGAGTGCACTGGCACCACTGGGGATGCAGTGCAGTGAGTACAGAGAGTGCACTGGCACCACTGGGGATGCAGTGCAGTGACTCCAGAGAGTGAACTGGCACCAGTGGGGATGCACTGCAGTGAGTCCAGAGAGTGCACTGGCACCACTGGGGATGCACTGCAGAGAGTCCAGAGAGTGCACTGGCACCACTGGGGATGCAGTGCGGTGAGTCCAGAGAGTGCACTGGCACCACTGGGGATGCAGTGCGGTGAGTCCAGAGATTTCACTGGCACCACCAGGGATGCCCTGCAGTGACTCCAAAGAGTGAACTGGCACCACTGGGGATGCAGTGCTGTGAGTCCAGAGAGTGCACTGGTACCACTGGGGATGCACTGCAGTGAGTCCAGAGAGTGCACTGGCACCACTGCGGATGCAGTGCGGTGAGTCCAGAGAGTGCACTGGCACCACTGGGGATGCACTGCAGTAAGTCCAGAGAGTGCACTGGCACCACTGGGGATCCAGTGCAGTAAGTCCAGAGAGTGCACTGGCACCACTGGAGATGCAGTGCAGTGAGTCCAGAGAGTGCACTGGCACCACTGAGGGTGCAGTGCAGTGAGTCCAGAGAGTGCACTGGCGCCACTGGGGATGCAATGCAGTGAGTCCAGAGAGTGCACTGGAACCACTGGGGATGCACCCCGGTGACTCCAGAGAGTGCACTGGCACCACTGGGGATGCAGTGCAGTGAGTCCAGAGAGTGCCCTGGCACCATTGGGGATGTACTGTAGTGACTCCAGAGAGTGCACTGGCACCACTGGGGATGCAGTGGAATGAGTCCAGAGAGTGCACTGGCACCACTGGGGATGCAGTGCAGTGAGTCCAGAGAGTGCACTGGCACCACTGGGGATGCAGTGCAGTGAGTCCAGAGAGTGCACTGGCACCACTGGGGATGCAGTGCACTGAGTCCAGAGATTTCACTGGCACCACTGGGGATGCAGTGCAGTGACTCCTGAGAGTGCACTGGCACCACTGGGGATCCAGTGCAGTAAGTCCCGAGAGTGCACTGGCACCACTGGGGATGCAGTGCAGTGAGTCCAGAGAGTGCACTGGCAGCACTGGGGGTGCAGTGCAGTGAGTCCAGAGAGTGCACTGGCGCCACTGGGGATGCAATGCAGTGACTCCAGAGAGTGCACTGGCACCACTGGTGATGCAGTGCAGTGACTACAGAGAGGGAACTGGCACCAGTAGGGATGCACTGCAGTGAGTCCACAGAGTGCACTGGCACCAATGGGGATGCAGTGCGGTGATTCCAGTGAGTGCACTGGCACCACTGTGGATGCAGTGCAGTGAGTCCAGAGAGTGCACTGGCACCACTGTGGATGCAGTGCGGTGAGTCCAGAGAGTGCACTGGCACCACTGGGGATGCAGTGCGGTGAGTCCAGAGAGTGCACTGGAACCACTGGTAATGCAGTGCAGTGAGTCCAGAGATTTCACTGGCACCACTGGGGATGCCCTGCAGTGACTCCAAAGAGTGAACTGGCACCACTGGGGATGCAGTGCAGTGACTCCAGAGAGTGCACTGGCACCACTGGGGATGCAGTGCAGTGAGTCCAGAGAGTGCACTGGCACCACTGGGGATGCAGTGCAATGAGTCCAGAGAGTGCACTGGCACCACTGGGGATGCAGTGCAGTGAGTCCAGAGAGTGCACTGGCACCACTGGGGATGCAGTGCAGTGACTCCAGAGAGTGCACTGGCACCACTGGGGATCCAGTGCAGTAAGTCCAGAGAGTGCACTGGCACCACTGGGGATGCAGTGCAGTGAGTCCAGAGAGTGCACTGGCAGCACTGGGGGTGCAGTGCAGTGAGTCCAGAGAGTGCACTGGCGCCACTGGGGATGCAATGCAGTGACTCCAGAGAGTGCACTGGCACCACTGGGGATGCACCCTGGTGAGTCCAGAGAGTGCACTAGCACCACTGTGGATGCAGTGCAGTGAGTCCAGAGAGTGCACTGGCACCACTGGGGATGCAGTGCAGTGAATCCAGAGAGTGCACTGGCACCACTGGGCATGCAGTGCAGTAAGTCCAGAGAGTGCACTGGCACCACCTGGGATGCACTGCAGTGACTCCACAGAGTGCACTGGCACCACTAAGGATGTACTGTAGTGACTCCAGAGAGTGCACTGGCACCACTGGGGATGCAGTGCAGTGAGTCCAGAGAGTGCACTGGCACCACTGGGGATGCAGTGCAATGAGTCCAGAGAGTGCACTGGCACCACTGGGGATGCAGTGCAGTGAGTCCAGAGAGTGCACTGGCACCACTGGGGATGCAGTGCAGTGAGTCCAGAGAGTGCACTGGCACCACAGGGGATGCAGTGCAGTGACTACAGAGAGGGAACTGGCACCAGTAGGGATGCACTGCAGTGAGTCCACAGAGTGCACTGGCACCAATGGGGATGCAGTGCGGTGATTCCAGTGAGTGCACTGGCACCACTGTGGATGCAGTGCAGTGAGTCCAGAGAGTGCACTGGCACCACTGGGGATGCAGTGCGGTGAGTCCAGAGAGTGCACTGGCACCACTGGGGATGCAGTGCGGTGAGTCCAGAGAGTGCACTGGAACCACTGGGAATGCAGTGCAGTGAGTCCAGAGATTTCACTGGCACCACTGGGGATGCCCTGCAGTGACTCCAAAGAGTGAACTGGCACCACTGGGGATGCAGTGCAGTGAGTCCAGAGAGTGCACTGGCACCACTGGGGATGCAATGCAGTGACTCCAAAGAGTGCACTGGCACCACTGGGGATGCACCACGGTGAGTCAAGAGAGTGCACTGGCACCACTGGGGATGCAGTGCAGTGAGTCCAGAGAGTGCACTGGCACCACTGGGGATGCACTGCAGTGATTCCAGAGAGTGCACTGGCACCACTGGGGATGCAGTGCAGTGAGTACAGAGAGTGCACTGGCACCACTGGGGATGCAGTGCAGTGACTCCAGAGAGTGAACTGGCACCAGTGGGGATGCACTGCAGTGAGTCCAGAGAGTGCACTGGCACCACTGGGGATGCACTGCAGAGAGTCCAGAGAGTGCACTGGCACCACTGGGGATGCAGTGCGGTGAGTCCAGAGAGTGCACTGGCACCACTGGGGATGCAGTGCGGTGAGTCCAGAGATTTCACTGGCACCACCAGGGATGCCCTGCAGTGACTCCAAAGAGTGAACTGGCACCACTGGGGATGCAGTGCTGTGAGTGCAGAGAGTGCACTGGTACCACTGGGGATGCACTGCAGTGAGTCCAGAGAGTGCACTGGCACCACTGGGGATGCAGTGCGGTGAGTCCAGAGAGTGCACTGGCACCACTGTGGATGCACTGCAGTAAGTCCAGAGAGTGCACTGGCACCACTGGGGATCCAGTGCAGTAAGTCCAGAGAGTGCACTGGCACCACTGGAGATGCAGTGCAGTGAGTCCAGAGAGTGCACTGGCACCACTGAGGGTGCAGTGCAGTGAGTCCAGAGAGTGCACTGGCGCCACTGGGGATGCAATGCAGTGAGTCCAGAGAGTGCACTGGAACCACTGGGGATGCACCCCGGTGACTCCAGAGAGTGCACTGGCACCACTGGGGATGCAGTGCAGTGAGTCCAGAGAGTGCACTGGCACCATTGGGGATGTACTGTAGTGACTCCAGAGAGTGCACTGGCACCACTGGGGATGCAGTGGAATGAGTCCAGAGAGTGCACTGGCACCACTGGGGATGCAGTGCAGTGAGTCCAGAGAGTGCACTGGCACCACTGGGGATGCAGTGCAGTGAGTCCAGAGAGTGCACTGGCACCACTGGGGATGCAGTGCACTGAGTCCAGAGATTTCACTGGCACCACTGGGGATGCAGTGCAGTGACTCCTGAGAGTGCACTGGCACCACTGGGGATCCAGTGCAGTAAGTCCCGAGAGTGCACTGGCACCACTGGGGATGCAGTGCAGTGAGTCCAGAGAGTGCACTGGCAGCACTGGGGGTGCAGTGCAGTGAGTCCAGAGAGTGCACTGGCGCCACTGGGGATGCAATGCAGTGACTCCAGAGAGTGCACTGGCACCACTGGGGATGCAGTGCAGTGAGTCCAGAGAGTGCACTGGCACCACTGGGGATGCAGTGCAGTGAGTCCAGAGAGTGCACTGGCACCACTGGGGATGCAGTGCAGTGAGTCCAGAGAGTGCACTGGCACCACTGGGGATCAACTGCAGTGAGTCCAGGGAGTGCACTGGCACCACTGGGGATGCAGTGCGGTGAGAACAGAGAGTGCACTGGCGCCACTGGGGATGCAATGCAGTGACTCCAGAGAGTGCACTGGCACCACTGGGGATGCAGTGCGGTGAGTCCAGAGAGTGCACTGGCGCCACTGGGGATGCAATGCAGTGACTCCAGAGAGTGCACTAGCACCACTGTGGATGCAGTGCAGTGAGTCCAGAGAGTGCACTGGCACCACTGGGGATGCAGTGCAGTGAGTCCAGAGAGTGCAGTGGCACCACTGGGCATGCAGTGCAGTAAGTCCAGAGAGTGCACTGGCACCACCTGGGATGCACTGCAGTGACTCCACAGAGTGCACTGGCACCACTAAGGATGTACTGTAGTGACTCCAGAGAGTGCACTGGCACCACTGGGGATGCAGTGCAGTGAGTCCAGAGAGTGCACTGGCACCACTGGGGATGCAGTGCAATGAGTCCAGAGAGTGCACTGGCACCACTGGGGATGCAGTGCAGTGAGTCCAGAGAGTGCACTGGCACCACTGGGGATGCAGTGCAGTGACTCCAGAGAGTGCACTGGCACCACAGGGGATGCAGTGCAGTGACTACAGAGAGGGAACTGGCACCAGTAGGGATGCAGTGCGGTGAGTCCACAGAGTGCACTGGCACCAATGGGGATGCAGTGCGGTGATTCCAGTGAGTGCACTGGCACCACTGGGGATGCAGTGCAGTGAGTCCAGAGAGTGCACTGGCACCACTGGGGATGCAGTGCGGTGAGTCCCGAGAGTGCACTGGCACCACTGGGGATGCAGTGCGGTGAGTCCAGAGAGTGCACTGGAACCACTGGGAATGCAGTACAGTGAGTCCAGAGATTTCACTGGCACCATTGGGGATGCCCTGCAGTGACTCCAAAGAGTGAACTGGCACCACTGGGGATGCAGTGCAGTGAGTCCAGAGAGTGCACTGGCACCACTGGGGATGCAATGCAGTGACTCCAAAGAGTGCACTGGCACCACTGGGGATGCACCACGGTGAGTCAAGAGAGTGCACTGGCACCACTGGGGATGCAGTGCAGTGAGTCCAGAGAGTGCACTGGCACCACTGGGGATGCACTGCAGTGATTCCAGAGAGTGCACTGGCACCACTGGGGATGCAGTGCAGTGAGTCCAGAGAGTGCACTGGCACCACTGGGGATGCAGTGCAGTGACTCCAGAGAGTGAACTGGCACCAGTGGGGATGCAGTGCAGTGAGTCTAGAGAGTGCACTGGCACCACTGGGGATGCACTGCAGAGAGTCCAGAGAGTGCACTGGCACCACTGGGGATGCAGTGCGGTGAGTCCAGAGAGTGCACTGGCACCACTGGGGATGCAGTGCGGTGAGTCCAGAGATTTCACTGGCACCACTAGGGATGCCCTGCAGTGACTCCAAAGAGTGAACTGGCACCACTGGGGATGCAGTGCTGTGAGTCCAGAGAGTGCACTGGCACCACTGGGGATGCAGTGCGGTGAGTCCAGAGAGTGCACTGGCACCACTGGGGATGCACTGCAGTAAGTCCAGAGAGTGCACTGGCACCACTGGGGATCCAGTGCAGTAAGTCCAGAGAGTGCACTGGCACCACTGGGGATGCAGTGCAGTGAGTCCAGAGAGTGCACTGGCACCACTGAGGGTGCAGTGCAGTGAGTCCAGAGAGTGCACTGGCGCCACTGGGGATGCAATGCAGTGAGTCCAGAGAGTGCACTGGCACGACTGGGGATGCAGTGCAGTAAGTCCAGAGAGTGCACTGGCACCACTGGGGATGCAGTGCAGTGAGTCCAGAGAGTGCACTGGAACCACTGGGGATGCACCCAGGTGACTCCAGAGAGTGCACTGGCACCACTGGGGATGCAGTGCAGTGAGTCCAGAGAGTGCACTGGCACCACTGGAGATGCAGTGCAGTGAGTCCAGAGAGTGCACTGGCACCACTAAGGATGTACTGTAGTGACTCCAGAGAGTGCACTGGCACCACTGGGGATGCAGTGCAGTGAGTCCAGAGAGTGCACTGGCACCACTGAGGGTGCAGTGCAGTGAGTCCAGAGAGTGCACTGGCGCCACTGGGGATGCAATGCAGTGAGTCCAGAGAGTGCACTGGCACGACTGGGGATGCAGTGCAGTAAGTCCAGAGAGTGCACTGGCACCACTGGGGATGCAGTGCAGTGAGTCCAGAGAGTGCACTGGAACCACTGGGGATGCACCCAGGTGACTCCAGAGAGTGCACTGGCACCACTGGGGATGCAGTGCAGTGAGTCCAGAGAGTGCACTGGCACCACTGGAGATGCAGTGCAGTGAGTCCAGAGAGTGCACTGGCACCACTAAGGATGTACTGTAGTGACTCCAGAGAGTGCACTGGCACCACTGGGGATGCAGTGCAGTGAGTCCAGAGAGTGCACTGGCACCATTGGGGATGCAGTGCAGTGAGTCCAGAGAGTGCACTGGCACCACTGGGGATGCAGTGCAGTGAGTCCAGAGAGTGCACTGGCACCACTGGGGATGCACTGCAGTGAGTCCAGAGAGTGCACTGGCACCACTGGGGATGCAGTGCAGTGAGTCCAGAGATTTCACTGGCACAACTGGGATGCACTGCAGTGAGTCCAGAGAGTGCACTGGCACCACTGGGGATACAGTGCAGTGAGTCCAGAGAGTGCACTGGCACCACTGGGGATGCACTGCAGTGAGTCCAGAGAGTGCACTGGCACCACTGGGGATGCAGTGCGGTGAGTCCAGAGAGTACACTGGCACCAATGGGGATGCAATGCAGTAACTTCAGAGAGTGCACTGGCACCACTGGGGATGCAGTGCAGTGAGTCCAGAGAGTGCACTGGAACCACTGGGGATGCACCCCGGTGACTCCAGAGTGCACTGGCACCACTGGGGATGCAGTGCAGTGACTCAAGAGAGTGCACTGGCACCACTGGGGATGCAGTGCAGTGAGTCCAGAGAGTGCACTGGCACCACTGGGGATGCAGTGCAGTGAGTCCAGAGAGTGCACTGACACCACTGGGGATGCAGTGCAGTGAGTCCAGAGAGGGCACTGGCAGCACTAAGGATGCACTGTAGTGACTCCAGAGAGTGCACTGCCACCACTGGGGATGCAGTGCAGTGTGTCCAGAGAGTGCACTGGCACCACTGGGGATGCAGTGCAGTGACTCCAGAGAGTGCACTGGCACCACTGGGCATGCAGTGCAGTGAGTCCAGAGAGTGCACTGGCACCACTGGGGATGCAATGCAGTGACTCCACAGAGTGCACTGGCACCACTAAGGATGTACTGTAGTGACTCCAGAGAGTGCACTGGCACCACTGGGGATGCAGTGCAGTGAGTCCAGAGAGTGCACTGGCACCACTGGGGATGCAGTGCAGTGAGTCCAGACAGTGCACTGGCACCACTGTGGATGCAGTGCAGTGAGTGCAGAGAGTGCACTGGCACCACTGTGGATGCAGTGCAGTGAGTCCAGAGAGTGCACTGGCACCACTGGGGATGCAGTGCAGTGACTACAGAGAGGGAACTGGCACCAGTGGGGATGCACTGCAGTGAGTCCACAGAGTGCACTGGCACCAATGGGGATGCAGTGCGGTGATTCCAGAGAGTGCACTGGCACCACTGGGGATGCAGTGCAGTGAGTCCAGAGAGTGCACTGGCACCACTGGGGATGCAGTGCGGTGAGTCCAGAGAGTGCACTGGCACCACTGGGGATGCAGTGCGGTGAGTCCAGAGAGTGCACTGGCACCACTGGGGATGCAGTGCGGTGAGTCCAGAGAGTGCACTGGAACCACTGGGGATTCAGTGCAGTGAGTCCAGAGATTTCACTGGCACAACTGGGGATGCCCTGCAGTGACTCCAAAGAGTGAACTGGCACCACTGGGGATGCAGTGCAGTGAGTCCAGAGAGTGCACTGGCACCACTGGGGATGCAATGCAGTGACTCTAAAGAGTGCACTGGCACCACTGGGGATGCACCACGGTGAGTCCAGAGAGTGCACTGGCACCACTGGGGATGCACTGCAGAGAGTCCAGAGAGTGCACTGGCAACACTGGGGATGCAGTGCGGTGAGTCCAGAGAGTGCACTGGCAACACTGGGGATGCAGTGCGGTGAGTCCAGAGATTTCACTGGCACCACTAGGGATGCCCTGCAGTGACTCCAAAGAGTGAACTGGCACCACTGGGGATGCAGTGCTGTGAGTCCAGAGAGTGCACTGGTACCACTGTGGATGCACTGCAGTGAGTCCAGAGAGTGCACTGGCACCACTGGGGATGCAGTGCGGTGAGTCCAGAGAGTGCATTGGCACCACTGGGGATGCACTGCAGTAAGTCCAGAGAGTGCACTGGCACCACTGGGGATCCAGTGCAGTAAGTCCAGAGAGTGCACTGGCACCACTGGGGATGCAGTGCAGTGAGTCCAGAGAGTGCACTGGCACCACTGAGGGTGCAGTGCAGTGAGTCCAGAGAGTGCACTGGCGCCACTGGGGATGCAATGCAGTGAGTCCAGAGAGTGCACTGGAACCACTGGGAATGCACCCCGGTGACTCCAGAGAGTGCACTGGCACCACTGGGGATGCAGTGCAGTGAGTCCAGAGAGTGCACTGACACCACTAAGGATGTACTGTAGTGACTCCAGAGAGTGCACTGGCACCACTGGGGATGCAGTGCAGTGAGTCCAGAGAGTGCACTGGAACCACGAGGGATGCAGTGCAGTGAGTCCAGAGAGTGCACTGGCACCACTGGGCATGCAGTGCAGTAAGTCCAGAGAGTGCACTGGCACCACCTGGGATGCACTGCAGTGACTCCACAGAGTGCACTGGCACCACTAAGGATGTACTGTAGTGACTCCAGAGAGTGCACTGGCACCACTGGGGATGCAGTGCAGTGAGTCCAGAGAGTGCACTGGCACCACTGGGGATGCAGTGCAGTGAGTCCAGAGAGTGCACTGGCACCACTGGGGATGCAGTGCAGTGAGTCCAGAGAGTGCACTGGCACCACAGGGGATGCAGTGCAGTGACTACAGAGAGGGAACTGGCACCAGTGGGGATGCACTGCAGTGAGTCCACAGAGTGCACTGGCACCAATGGGGATGCAGTGCGGTGATTCCAGTGAGTGCACTGGCACCACTGGGGATGCAGTGCAGTGAGTCCAGAGAGTGCACTGGCACCACTGGGGATGCAGTGCGGTGAGTCCAGAGAGTGCACTGGCACCACTGGGGATGCAGTGCGGTGAGTCCAGAGAGTGCACTGGCACCACTGGGGATGCAGTGCGGTGAGTCCAGAGAGTGCACTGGAACCACTGGGGATGCAGTGCAGTGAGTCCAGAGATTTCACTGGCACCACTGGGGATGCCCTGCAGTGACTCCAAAGAGTGAACTGGCACCACTGGGGATGCAGTGCAGTGAGTCCAGAGAGTGCACTGGCACCACTGGGGATGCAATGCAGTGAGTCCAGAGAGTGCACTGGAACCACTGGGGATGCAGTGCAGTGACTCCAGAGAGTGCAGTGGCACCACTGGGGATGCAATGCAGTGACTCCAGAGAGTGCACTGGCACCACTGGGGATGCAGTGCAGTGAGTCCAGAGAGTGCACTGGCACCACTGGGGATGCAGTGCGGTGAGTCCAGAGAGTACACTGGCACCAATGGGGATGCAATGCAGTAACTTTGGAGAGTGCACTGGCACCACTGGGGATGCAGTGCAGTGAGTCCAGAGAGTGCACTGGCACCAGTGGGGATGCAGTGCAGTGAGTCCAGAGAGTGCACTGGAACCACTGGGGATGCACCCCGGTGACTCCAGAGTGCACTGGCACCACTGGGGATGCAGTGCAGTGAGTCCAGAGAGTGCACTGGCACCACTGGGGATGCAGTGCAGTGACTCAAGAGAGTGCACTGGCACCACTGGGGATGCAGTGCAGTGAGTCCAGAGAGTGCACTGGCACCACTGGGGATGCAGTGCAGTGAGTCCAGAGAGTGCACTGGCACCACTGGGGATGCAGTGCAGTGAGTCCAGAGAGTGCACTGGCAGCACTAAGGATGCACTGTAGTGACTCCAGAGAGTGCACTGGCACCACTGGGGATGCAGTGCAGTGAGTCCAGAGAATGCACTGGCACCACTGGGGATGCAGTGCAGTGAGTCCAGAGAGTGCACTGGCACCACAGGGGATGCAGTGCAGTGACTACAGAGAGGGAACTGGCACCAGTGGGGATGCACTGCAGTGAGTCCACAGAGTGCACTGGCACCAATGGGGATGCAGTGCGGTGATTCCAGTGAGTGCACTGGCACCACTGGGGATGCAGTGCAGTGAGTCCAGAGAGTGCACTGGCACCACTGGGGATGCAGTGCGGTGAGTCCAGAGAGTGCACTGGCACCACTGGGGATGCAGTGCGGTGAGTCCAGAGAGTGCACTGGCACCACTGGGGATGCAGTGCGGTGAGTCCAGAGAGTGCACTGGAACCACTGGGGATGCAGTGCAGTGAGTCCAGAGATTTCACTGGCACCACTGGGGATGCCCTGCAGTGACTCCAAAGAGTGAACTGGCACCACTGGGGATGCAGTGCAGTGAGTCCAGAGAGTGCACTGGCACCACTGGGGATGCAATGCAGTGAGTCCAGAGAGTGCACTGGCACCACTGGGGATGCACTGCAGTGAGTCCAGAGAGTGCAGTGGCACCACTGGGGATGCAATGCAGTGACTCCAGAGAGTGCACTGGCACCACTGGGGATGCAGTGCAGTGAGTCCAGAGAGTGCACTGGCACCACTGGGGATGCAGTGCGGTGAGTCCAGAGAGTACACTGGCACCATGGGGATGCAATGCAGTAACTTTAGAGAGTGCACTGGCACCACTGGGGATGCAGTGCAGTGAGTCCAGAGAGTGCACTGGCACCAGTGGGGATGCAGTGCAGTGAGTCCAGAGACTGCACTGGAACCACTGGGGATGCACCCCGGTGACTCCAGAGTGCACTGGCACCACTGGGGATGCAGTGCAGTGAGTCCAGAGAGTGCACTGGCACCACTGGGGATGCAGTGCAGTGAGTCCAGAGAGTGCACTGGCACCACTGGGGATGCAGTGCAGTGAGTCCAGAGAGTGCACTGGAACCACTGGGGATGCACCCCGGTGACTCCAGAGTGCACTGGCACCACTGGGGATGCAGTGCAGTGAGTCCAGAGAGTGCACTGGCACCACTGGGGATGCAGTGCAGTGAGTCCAGAGAGTGCACTGGCACCACTGGGGATGCAGTGCAGTGAGTCCAGAGAGTGCACTGGCACCACTGGGGATGCAGTGCAGTGAGTCCAGAGAGTGCACTGGCAGCACTAAGGATGCACTGTAGTGACTCCAGAGAGTGCACTGGCACCACTGGGGATGCAGTGCAGTGAGTCCAGAGAGTGCACTGGCACCACTGGGGATGCAGTGCAGTGACTCCAGAGAGTGCCCTTGCACCACTGGGCATGCAGTGCAGTGAGTCCAGAGAGTGCACTGGCACCACTGGGGATGCACTGCAGTGACTCCACAGAGTGCACTGGCACCACTAAGGATGTACTGTAGTGACTCCAGAGAGTGCACTGGCACCACTGGGGATGCAGTGCAGTGAGTCCAGAGAGTGCACTGGCACCACTGGGGATGCAGTGCAGTGAGTCCAGAGAGTGCACTGGCACCACTGGGGATGCAGTGCAGTGACTACAGAGAGGGAACTGGCACCAGTGGGGATGCACTGCAGTGAGTCCACAGAGTGCACTGGCACCAATGGGGATGCAGTGCGGTGATTCCAGAGAGTGCACTGGCACCACTGGGGATGCAGTGCAGTGAGTCCAGAGAGTGCACTGGCACCACTGGGGATGCAGTGCGGTGAGTCCAGAGAGTGCACTGGCACCACTGCGGATGCAGTGCGGTGAGTCCAGAGAGTGCACTGCCACCACTGGGGATGCAGTGCGGTGAGTCCAGAGAGTGCACTGGAACCACTGGGGATTCAGTGCAGTGAGTCCAGAGATTTCACTGGCACCACTGGGGATGCCCTGCAGTGACTCCAAAGAGTGAACTGGCACCACTGGGGATGCAGTGCAGTGAGTCCAGAGAGTGCACTGGCACCACTGGGGATGCAATGCAGTGACTCCAAAGAGTGCACTGGCACCACTGGGGATGCACCACGGTGAGTCCAGAGAGTGCACTGGCACCACTGGGGATGCAGTGCAGTGAGTCCAGAGAGTGCACTGGCACCACTGGGGATGCACTGCAGTGATTCCAGAGAGTGCACTGGCACCACTGGGGATGCAGTGCAGTGAGTCCAGAGAGTGCACTGGCACCACTGGGGATGCAGTGCAGTGACTCCAGAGAGTGAACTGGCACCAGTGTTGATGCACTGCAGAGAGTCCAGAGAGTGCACTGGCACCACTGGGGATGCACTGCAGTGAGTCCAGAGAGTGCACTGGCACCACTGGGGATGCACTGCAGAGAGTCCAGAGAGTGCACTGGCACCACTGGTGATGCAGTGCCGTGAGCCCAGAGAGTGCACTGGCACCACTGGGGATGCAGTGCGGTGAGTCCAGAGATTTCACTGGCACCACTAGGGATGCCCTGCAGTGACTCCAAAGAGTGAACTGGCACCACTGGGGATGCAGTGCTGTGAGTCCAGAGAGTGCACTGGTACCACTGGGTATGCACTGCAGTGAGTCCAGAGAGTGCACTGGCACCACTGGGGATGCAGTGCAGTGAGTCCAGAGAGTGCACTGGCTCCACTGGGGATGCAGTGCAGTAAGTCCAGAGAGTGCACTGGCACCATTGGGGATCCAGTGCAGTAAGTCCAGAGAGTGCACTGGCACCACTGGAGATGCAGTGCAGTGAGTCCAGAGAGTGCACTGGCACCACTGAGGGTGCAGTGCAGTGAGTCCAGAGAGTGCACTGCCGCCACTGGGGATGCAATGCAGTGAGTCCAGAGAGTTCACTGGCACCACTGGGGATGCAGTGCGGTGAGTCCAGAGAGTGCACTGGCACCACTGGGGATGCAGTGCAGTGAGTCCAGAGAGTGCACTGGAACCACTGGGAATGCACCCCGGTGACTCCAGAGAGTGCACTGGCACCACTGGGGATGCAGTGCAGTGAGTCCAGAGAGTGCACTGGCACCACTGGGGATGCACCCCGGTGACTCCAGAGAGTGCACTGGCACCACTGGGGATGCAGTGCAGTGAGTCCAGAGAGTGCACTGGCACCACTGGGTATGAAGTGCAGTGACTCCAGAGAGTGCAGTGGCACCACTGGGGATGCAATGCAGTGACTCCAGAGAGTGCACTGGCACCACTGGTGATGCAGTGCAGTGAGTCCAGAGAGTGCACTGGCACCACTGGGGATGCAGTGCAGTGAGTCCATAGAGTGCACTGGCACCACTGGGTATGAAGTGCAGTGACTCCAGAGAGTGCACTGGCACCATTGGGGATGCAGTGCGGTGAGTCCAGAGAGTGCACTGGAACCACTGGGGATTCAGTGCAGTGAGTCCAGAGATTTCACTGGCACCACTGGGGATGCCCTGCAGTGACTCCAAAGAGTGAACTGGCACCACTGGGGATGCAGTGCAGTGAGTCCAGAGAGTGCACTGGCACCACTGGGGATGCAATGCAGTGACTCCAAAGAGTGCACTGGCACCACTGGGGATGCACCACGGTGAGTCCAGAGAGTGCACTGGCACCACTGGGGATGTAGTGCAGTGAGTCCAGAGAGTGCACTGGCACCACTGGGGATGCACTGCAGTGATTCCAGAGAGTGCACTGGCACCACTGGGGATGCAGTGCAGTGAGTCCAGAGAGTGCACTGGCACCACTGGGGATGCAGTGCAGTGACTCCAGAGAGTACACTGGCACCAGTGTTGATGCACTGCAGAGAGTCCAGAGAGTGCACTGGCACCACTGGGGATGCACTGCAGTGAGTCCAGAGAGTGCACTGGCACCACTGGGGATGCACTGCAGAGAGTCCAGAGAGTGCACTGGCACCACTGGTGATGCAGTGCCGTGAGTCCAGAGAGTGCACTGGCACCACTGGGGATGCAGTGCGGTGAGTCCAGAGATTTCACTGGCACCACTAGGGATGCCCTGCAGTGACTCCAAAGAGTGAACTGGCACCACTGGCGATGCAGTGCTGTGAGTCCAGAGAGTGCACTGGTACCACTGGGTATGCACTGCAGTGAGTCCAGAGAGTGCACTGGCACCACTGGGGATGCAGTGCAGTGAGTCCAGAGAGTGCACTGGCTCCACTGGGGATGCAGTGCAGTAAGTCCAGAGAGTGCACTGGCACCACTGGGGATCCAGTGCAGTAAGTCCAGAGAGTGCACTGGCACCACTGGAGATGCAGTGCAGTGAGTCCAGAGAGTGCACTGGCACCACTGAGGGTGCAGTGCAGTGAGTCCAGAGAGTGCACTGCCGCCACTGGGGATGCAATGCAGTGAGTCCAGAGAGTTCACTGGCACCACTGGGGATGCAGTGCGGTGAGTCCAGAGAGTGCACTGGCACCACTGGGGATACAATGCAGTAACTTCAGAGAGTGCACTGGCACCACTGGGGATGCAGTGCAGTTAGTCCAGAGAGTGCACTGGAACCACTGGGAATGCACCCCGGTGACTCCAGAGAGTGCACTGGCACCACTGGGGATGCAGTGCAGTGAGTCCAGAGAGTGCACTGGCACCACTGGGGATGCACCCCGGTGACTCCAGAGAGTGCACTGGCACCACTGGGGATGCAGTGCAGTGAGTCCAGAGAGTGCACTGGCACCACTGGGTATGAAGTGCAGTGACTCCAGAGAGTGCAGTGGCACCACTGGGGATGCAATGCAGTGACTCCAGAGAGTGCACTGGCACCACTGGGGATGCAGTGCAGTGAGTCCAGAGAGTGCACTGGCACCACTGGGGATGCAGTGCAGTGAGTCCATAGAGTGCACTGGCACCACTGGGTATAAAGTGCAGTGACTCCAGAGAGTGCACTGGCACCACTGGGGATGCAGTGCAGTGACTCCAGAGAGTGCACTGGCACCACTGGGGATGCACTGCAGTGACTCCAGAGAGTGCACTGGCACCACTGGGCATGCAGTGCAGTGAGTCCAGAGAGTGCACTGGCGCCACTGGGGATGCACTGCAGTGACTCCAGAGAGTGCACTGGCGCCATTGGGGATGCACTGCAGTGAGTCCACAGAGTGCACTGGCACCACTGGGGATGCAGTACAGTGAGTCCAGAGAGTGCACTGGCACCACTGGGGATGCTGTGCAGTGACTCCAGAGAGTGCACTGGCACCACAAAGGATGCACAGCAGTGACTCCAGAGAGTGCACTGGCACCACTGGGGATGCACTGCAGTGAGTCCACAGAGTGTACTGGCACCACTGGGGATGCACTGCAGTGAGACCAGAGAGTGCACTGGCACCACTGGGGATGCAGTGCATTGAGTGCAGAGAGTGCACTGGCAACACTGGGGATGCAGTGCAGTGACTCAAGAGAGTGCACTGGCACCACTGGGGATGCAGTGCAGTGAGTCCAGAGAGTGCACTGGCACCACTGGGGATGCAGTGCAGTGAGTCCAGAGAGTGCACTGGCACCACTGGGGATGCAGTGCAGTGACTACAGAGAGTGAACTGGCACCACTGGGGATGCAGTGCAGTGAGTCCCGAGAGTGCACAGGCACCAATGGGGATGCACTGCAGTGAGTCCAGAGAGTGAACTGGCACCACTGGGGGTGCAGTGCGGTGAGTCCAGAGAGTGCACTGGAACCACTGGGGATGCAGTGCAGTGAGTCCAGAGAGTGCACTGGCACCACTGGAGATGCAGTGCAGTGAGTCCAGAGAGTGCACTGACACCACTGGGTATGAAGTGCAGTGACTCCATAGAGTGCACTGGCACCACTGGGGATGCAGTGCAGTGAGTAAAGAGAGTGCACTGGCACCTCTGGGGATGCAGTGCAGTGAGTCCAGAGAATGCACTGGCACCACTGGGCATGCACTGCAGTGAGTCCATAGAGTGCACTGGCACCACTGGGGATGCAGTGCAGTGAGTCCATAGAGTGCACTGGCACCACTGGGTATAAAGTGCAGTGACTCCAGAGAGTGCACTGGCACCACTGGGGATGCAGTGCAGTGAGTCCAGAGAGTGCACTGGCACCACTGGGGATGCAGTGCGGTGAGTCCAGAGAGTGCACTGGCACCACTGGGGATGCAGTGCAGTGAGTCCAGAGAGTGCACTGGCGCCACTGGGGATGCACTGCAGTGACTCCAGAGAGTGCACTGGCGCCATTGGGGATGCACTGCAGTGAGTCCACAGAGTGCACTGGCACCACTGGGGATGCAGTACAGTGAGTCCAGAGAGTGCACTGGCACCACTGGGGATGCTGTGCAGTGACTCCAGAGAGTGCACTGGCACCACAAAGGATGCACAGCAGTGACTCCAGAGAGTGCACTGGCACCACTGGGGATGCACTGCAGTGAGTCCACAGAGTGTACTGGCACCACTGGGGATGCACTGCAGTGAGACCAGAGAGTGCACTGGCACCACTGGGGATGCAGTGCATTGAGTGCAGAGAGTGCACTGGCAACACTGGGGATGCACTGCAGTGAGTCCAGAGAGTGCACTGGCACCACTGGGGATGCAGTGCAGTGAGTCCAGAGAGTGCACTGGCACCACTGGGGATGCACTGCAGTGAGTCCAGAGAGTGCACTGGCACCACTGGGGATGCAGTGCAGTGACTACAGAGAGTGAACTGGCACCACTGGGGATGCACTGCAGTGAGTCCAGAGAGTGCACTGGCACCACTGGGGATGCAGTGCAGTGACTACAGAGAGTGAACTGGCACCACTGGGGATGCAGTGCAGTGAGTCCATAGAGTGCACTGACACCACTGGGTATGAAGTGCAGTGACTCCATAGAGTGCACTGGCACCACTGGGGATGCAGTGCAGTGAGTAAAGAGAGTGCACTGGCACCTCTGGGGATGCAGTGCAGTGAGTCCAGAGAATGCACTGGCACCATTGGGCATGCACTGCAGTGAGTCCATAGAGTGCACTGGCACCACTGGGGATGCAGTGCAATGAGTCCAGAGAGTGCACTGTTACCACTGGGGATGCAGTGCAGTGAGTCCAGAGAGTGCACTGGCACCACTGGGGATGCAGTGCAGTGAGTCCAGAGAGTGAACTGGCACCAGTGGGGATGCACTGCAGTGAGTCCAGAGAGTGCACTGGCACCACTGGGGATGCACTGCAGTGACTCCAGAGAGTGCACTGGCACCACTGGGGATGCAGTGCAGTGAGTCCAGAGAGTGCACTGGCACCACTGGGGATGCACTGCAGTCAGTCCACAGAGTGCACTGGCACCACTGGTGATGCAGTGCAGTGAGTCCAGAGAGTGCACTGGCACCACTGGGGATGCAGTGCAGTGAGTCCAGAGAGTGCACTGGCACCACTGGGGATGCAGTGCAGTGAGTCCAGAGAGTGAACTGGCACCACTGGGGATGCAGTGCAGTGACTCCAGAGAGTGAACTGGCACCAGTGGGGATGCACTGCAGTGAGTCCAGAGAGTGCACTGGCACCACTGGGGATGCAGTGCAGTGAGTCCAGAGAATGCACTGGCACCACTGCGGATGCACTGCAGTGAGTCCAGAGATTTCACTGGCACCACTGGGGATGCCCTGCAGTGACTCCAGAGAGTGAACTGGCACCACTGGGGATGCAGTGCAGTGAGTCCAGAGAGTGCACTGGCACCACTGGGGATGCACTGCAGTGAGTCCAAAGAGTGCCCTGGCACCCCTGTGGATGCAGTGCAGTGAGTCCAGAGAGTGCACTGGCACCACTAAGGATGTACTGTAGTGACTTCAGAGAGCGCACTGGCACCACTGGGGATGCAGTGCAGTGAGTCCAGAGAGTGCACTGGCACCACTGGGGATGCAGTGCAGTGAGTCCAGAGAGTGCACTGGCACCACTGGGGATGCAGTGCGGTGAGTCCAGAGAGTGCACTGGCACCACTGGGGATGCAGTGCGGTGAGTCCAGAGAGTGCACTGGCACCACTGGGGATGCAGTGCGGTGAGTCCAGAGAGTGCACTGGAACCACTGGGGATTCAGTGCAGTGAGTCCAGAGATTTCACTGGCACAACTGGGGATGCCCTGCAGTGACTCCAAAGAGTGAACTGGCACCACTGGGGATGCAGTGCAGTGAGTCCAGAGAGTGCACTGGCACCACTGGGGATGCAATGCAGTGACTCTAAAGAGTGCACTGGCACCACTGGGGATGCACCACGGTGAGTCCAGAGAGTGCACTGGCACCACTGGGGATGCACTGCAGAGAGTCCAGAGAGTGCACTGGCAACACTGGGGATGCAGTGCGGTGAGTCCAGAGAGTGCACTGGCACCACTGGGGATGCAGTGCGGTGAGTCCAGAGATTTCACTGGCACCACTAGGGATGCCCTGCAGTGACTCCAAAGAGTGAACTGGCACCACTGGGGATGCAGTGCTGTGAGTCCAGAGAGTGCACTGGTACCACTGTGGATGCACTGCAGTGAGTCCAGAGAGTGCACTGGCACCACTGGGGATGCAGTGCGGTGAGTCCAGAGAGTGCATTGGCACCACTGGGGATGCACTGCAGTAAGTCCAGAGAGTGCACTGGCACCACTGGGGATCCAGTGCAGTAAGTCCAGAGAGTGCACTGGCACCACTGGGGATGCAGTGCAGTGAGTCCAGAGAGTGCACTGGCACCACTGAGGGTGCAGTGCAGTGAGTCCAGAGAGTGCACTGGCGCCACTGGGGATGCAATGCAGTGAGTCCAGAGAGTGCACTGGAACCACTGGGAATGCACCCCGGTGACTCCAGAGAGTGCACTGGCACCACTGGGGATGCAGTGCAGTGAGTCCAGAGAGTGCACTGACACCACTAAGGATGTACTGTAGTGACTCCAGAGAGTGCACTGGCACCACTGGGGATGCAGTGCAGTGAGTCCAGAGAGTGCACTGGAACCACTGGGGATGCAGTGCAGTGAGTCCAGAGAGTGCACTGGCACCACTGGGCATGCAGTGCAGTAAGTCCAGAGAGTGCACTGGCACCACCTGGGATGCACTGCAGTGACTCCACAGAGTGCACTGGCACCACTAAGGATGTACTGTAGTGACTCCAGAGAGTGCACTGGCACCACTGGGGATGCAGTGCAGTGAGTCCAGAGAGTGCACTGGCACCACTGGGGATGCAGTGCAGTGAGTCCAGAGAGTGCACTGGCACCACTGGGGATGCAGTGCAGTGAGTCCAGAGAGTGCACTGGCACCACAGGGGATGCAGTGCAGTGACTACAGAGAGGGAACTGGCACCAGTGGGGATGCACTGCAGTGAGTCCACAGAGTGCACTGGCACCAATGGGGATGCAGTGCGGTGATTCCAGTGAGTGCACTGGCACCACTGGGGATGCAGTGCAGTGAGTCCAGAGAGTGCACTGGCACCACTGGGGATGCAGTGCGGTGAGTCCAGAGAGTGCACTGGCACCACTGGGGATGCAGTGCGGTGAGTCCAGAGAGTGCACTGGCACCACTGGGGATGCAGTGCGGTGAGTCCAGAGAGTGCACTGGAACCACTGGGGATGCAGTGCAGTGAGTCCAGAGATTTCACTGGCACCACTGGGGATGCCCTGCAGTGACTCCAAAGAGTGAACTGGCACCACTGGGGATGCAGTGCAGTGAGTCCAGAGAGTGCACTGGCACCACTGGCGATGCAATGCAGTGAGTCCAGAGAGTGCACTGGAACCACTGGGGATGCAGTGCAGTGACTCCAGAGAGTGCAGTGGCACCACTGGGGATGCAATGCAGTGACTCCAGAGAGTGCACTGGCACCACTGGGGATGCAGTGCAGTGAGTCCAGAGAGTGCACTGGCACCACTGGGGATGCAGTGCGGTGAGTCCAGAGAGTACACTGGCACCAATGGGGATGCAATGCAGTAACTTTGGAGAGTGCACTGGCACCACTGGGGATGCAGTGCAGTGAGTCCAGAGAGTGCACTGGCACCACTGGGGATGCAGTGCAGTGAGTCCAGAGAGTGCACTGGAACCACTGGGGATGCACCCCGGTGACTCCAGAGTGCACTGGCACCACTGGGGATGCAGTGCAGTGAGTCCAGAGAGTGCACTGGCACCACTGGGGATGCAGTGCAGTGACTCAAGAGAGTGCACTGGCACCACTGGGGATGCAGTGCAGTGAGTCCAGAGAGTGCACTGGCACCACTGGGGATGCAGTGCAGTGAGTCCAGAGAGTGCACTGGCACCACTGGGGATGCAGTGCAGTGAGTCCAGAGAGTGCACTGGCAGCACTAAGGATGCACTGTAGTGACTCCAGAGAGTGCACTGGCACCACTGGGGATGCAGTGCAGTGAGTCCAGAGAATGCACTGGCACCACTGGGGATGCAGTGCAGTGAGTCCAGAGAGTGCACTGGCACCACAGGGGATGCAGTGCAGTGACTACAGAGAGGGAACTGGCACCAGTGGGGATGCACTGCAGTGAGTCCACAGAGTGCACTGGCACCAATGGGGATGCAGTGCGGTGATTCCAGTGAGTGCACTGGCACCACTGGGGATGCAGTGCAGTGAGTCCAGAGAGTGCACTGGCACCACTGGGGATGCAGTGCGGTGAGTCCAGAGAGTGCACTGGCACCACTGGGGATGCAGTGCGGTGAGTCCAGAGAGTGCACTGGCACCACTGGGGATGCAGTGCGGTGAGTCCAGAGAGTGCACTGGAACCACTGGGGATGCAGTGCAGTGAGTCCAGAGATTTCACTGGCACCACTGGGGATGCCCTGCAGTGACTCCAAAGAGTGAACTGGCACCACTGGGGATGCAGTGCAGTGAGTCCAGAGAGTGCACTGGCACCACTGGGGATGCAATGCAGTGAGTCCAGAGAGTGCACTGGCACCACTGGGGATGCAGTGCAGTGACTCCAGAGAGTGCAGTGGCACCACTGGGGATGCAATGCAGTGACTCCAGAGAGTGCACTGGCACCACTGGGGATGCAGTGCAGTGAGTCCAGAGAGTGCACTGGCACCACTGGGGATGCAGTGCGGTGAGTCCAGAGAGTACACTGGCACCAATGGGGATGCAATGCAGTAACTTTAGAGAGTGCACTGGCACCACTGGGGATGCAGTGCAGTGAGTCCAGAGAGTGCACTGGCACCAGTGGGGATGCAGTGCAGTGAGTCCAGAGAGTGCACTGGAACCACTGGGGATGCACCCCGGTGACTCCAGAGTGCACTGGCACCACTGGGGATGCAGTGCAGTGAGTCCAGAGAGTGCACTGGCACCACTGGGGATGCAGTGCAGTGAGTCCAGAGAGTGCACTGGCACCACTGGGGATGCAGTGCAGTGAGTCCAGAGAGTGCACTGGAACCACTGGGGATGCACCCCGGTGACTCCAGAGTGCACTGGCACCACTGGGGATGCAGTGCAGTGAGTCCAGAGAGTGCACTGGCACCACTGGGGATGCAGTGCAGTGAGTCCAGAGAGTGCACTGGCACCACTGGGGATGCAGTGCAGTGAGTCCAGAGAGTGCACTGGCACCACTGGGGATGCAGTGCAGTGAGTCCAGAGAGTGCACTGGCAGCACTAAGGATGCACTGTAGTGACTCCAGAGAGTGCACTGGCACCACTGGGGATGCAGTGCAGTGAGTCCAGAGAGTGCACTGGCACCACTGGGGATGCAGTGCAGTGACTCCAGAGAGTGCCCTTGCACCACTGGGCATGCAGTGCAGTGAGTCCAGAGAGTGCACTGGCACCACTGGGGATGCACTGCAGTGACTCCACAGAGTGCACTGGCACCACTAAGGATGTACTGTAGTGACTCCAGAGAGTGCACTGGCACCACTGGGGATGCAGTGCAGTGAGTCCAGAGAGTGCACTGGCACCACTGGGGATGCAGTGCAGTGACTACAGAGAGGGAACTGGCACCAGTGGGGATGCACTGCAGTGAGTCCACAGAGTGCACTGGCACCAATGGGGATGCAGTGCGGTGATTCCAGAGAGTGCACTGGCACCACTGGGGATGCAGTGCAGTGAGTCCAGAGAGTGCACTGGCACCACTGGGGATGCAGTGCGGTGAGTCCAGAGAGTGCACTGGCACCACTGGGGATGCACTGCAGTGAGTCCAGAGAGTGCACTGCCACCACTGGGGATGCAGTGCGGTGAGTCCAGAGAGTGCACTGGAACCACTGGGGATTCAGTGCAGTGAGTCCAGAGATTTCACTGGCACCACTGGGGATGCCCTGCAGTGACTCCAAAGAGTGAACTGGCACCACTGGGGATGCAGTGCAGTGAGTCCAGAGAGTGCACTGGCACCACTGGGGATGCAATGCAGTGACTCCAAAGAGTGCACTGGCACCACTGGGGATGCACCACGGTGAGTCCAGAGAGTGCACTGGCACCACTGGGGATGCACTGCAGTGATTCCAGAGAGTGCACTGGCACCACTGGGGATGCAGTGCAGTGAGTCCAGAGAGTGCACTGGCACCACTGGGGATGCAGTGCAGTGACTCCAGAGAGTGAACTGGCACCAGTGTTGATGCACTGCAGAGAGTCCAGAGAGTGCACTGGCACCACTGGGGATGCACTGCAGTGAGTCCAGAGAGTGCACTGGCACCACTGGGGATGCACTGCAGAGAGTCCAGAGAGTGCACTGGCACCACTGGTGATGCAGTGCCGTGAGTCCAGAGAGTGCACTGGCACCACTGGGGATGCAGTGCGGTGAGTCCAGAGATTTCACTGGCACCACTAGGGATGCCCTGCAGTGACTCCAAAGAGTGAACTGGCACCACTGGGGATGCAGTGCTGTGAGTCCAGAGAGTGCACTGGTACCACTGGGTATGCACTGCAGTGAGTCCAGAGAGTGCACTGGCACCACTGGGGATGCAGTGCAGTGAGTCCAGAGAGTGCACTGGCTCCACTGGGGATGCAGTGCAGTAAGTCCAGAGAGTGCACTGGCACCACTGGGGATCCAGTGCAGTAAGTCCAGAGAGTGCACTGGCACCACTGGAGATGCAGTGCAGTGAGTCCAGAGAGTGCACTGGCACCACTGAGGGTGCAGTGCAGTGAGTCCAGAGAGTGCACTGCCGCCACTGGGGATGCAATGCAGTGAGTCCAGAGAGTGCACTGGCACCACTGGGGATGCAGTGCGGTGAGTCCAGAGAGTGCACTGGCACCACTGGGGATGCAGTGCAGTGAGTCCAGAGAGTGCACTGGAACCACTGGGAATGCACCCCGGTGACTCCAGAGAGTGCACTGGCACCACTGGGGATGCAGTGCAGTGAGTCCAGAGAGTGCACTGGCACCACTGGGGATGCACCCCGGTGACTCCAGAGAGTGCACTGGCACCACTGGGGATGCAGTGCAGTGAGTCCAGAGAGTGCACTGGCACCACTGGGTATGAAGTGCAGTGACTCCAGAGAGTGCAGTGGCACCACTGGGGATGCAATGCAGTGACTCCAGAGAGTGCACTGGCACCACTGGTGATGCAGTGCAGTGAGTCCAGAGAGTGCACTGGCACCACTGGGGATGCAGTGCAGTGAGTCCATAGAGTGCACTGGCACCACTGGGTATGAAGTGCAGTGACTCCAGAGAGTGCACTGGCACCATTGGGGATGCAGTGCGGTGAGTCCAGAGAGTGCACTGGAACCACTGGGGATTCAGTGCAGTGAGTCCAGAGATTTCACTGGCACCACTGGGGATGCCCTGCAGTGACTCCAAAGAGTGAACTGGCACCACTGGGGATGCAGTGCAGTGAGTCCAGAGAGTGCACTGGCACCACTGGGGATGCAATGCAGTGACTCCAAAGAGTGCACTGGCACCACTGGGGATGCACCACGGTGAGTCCAGAGAGTGCACTGGCACCACTGGGGATGTAGTGCAGTGAGTCCAGAGAGTGCACTGGCACCACTGGGGATGCACTGCAGTGATTCCAGAGAGTGCACTGGCACCACTGGGGATGCAGTGCAGTGAGTCCAGAGAGTGCACTGGCACCACTGGGGATGCAGTGCAGTGACTCCAGAGAGTACACTGGCACCAGTGTTGATGCACTGCAGAGAGTCCAGAGAGTGCACTGGCACCACTGGGGATGCACTGCAGTGAGTCCAGAGAGTGCACTGGCACCACTGGGGATGCACTGCAGAGAGTCCAGAGAGTGCACTGGCACCACTGGTGATGCAGTGCCGTGAGTCCAGAGAGTGCACTGGCACCACTGGGGATGCAGTGCGGTGAGTCCAGAGATTTCACTGGCACCACTAGGGATGCCCTGCAGTGACTCCAAAGAGTGAACTGGCACCACTGGCGATGCAGTGCTGTGAGTCCAGAGAGTGCACTGGCACCACTGGGGATGCAGTGCAGTGAGTCCAGAGAGTGCACTGGCTCCACTGGGGATGCAGTGCAGTAAGTCCAGAGAGTGCACTGGCACCACTGGGGATCCAGTGCAGTAAGTCCAGAGAGTGCACTGGCACCACTGGAGATGCAGTGCAGTGAGTCCAGAGAGTGCACTGGCACCACTGAGGGTGCAGTGCAGTGAGTCCAGAGAGTGCACTGCCGCCACTGGGGATGCAATGCAGTGAGTCCAGAGAGTTCACTGGCACCACTGGGGATGCAGTGCGGTGAGTCCAGAGAGTGCACTGGCACCACTGGGGATACAATGCAGTAACTTCAGAGAGTGCACTGGCACCACTGGGGATGCAGTGCAGTTAGTCCAGAGAGTGCACTGGAACCACTGGGAATGCACCCCGGTGACTCCAGAGAGTGCACTGGCACCACTGGGGATGCAGTGCAGTGAGTCCAGAGAGTGCACTGGCACCACTGGGGATGCACCCCGGTGACTCCAGAGAGTGCACTGGCACCACTGGGGATGCAGTGCAGTGAGTCCAGAGAGTGCACTGGCACCACTGGGTATGAAGTGCAGTGACTCCAGAGAGTGCAGTGGCACCACTGGGGATGCAATGCAGTGACTCCAGAGAGTGCACTGGCACCACTGGGGATGCAGTGCAGTGAGTCCAGAGAGTGCACTGGCACCACTGGGGATGCAGTGCAGTGAGTCCATAGAGTGCACTGGCACCACTGGGTATAAAGTGCAGTGACTCCAGAGAGTGCACTGGCACCACTGGGGATGCAGTGCAGTGACTCCAGAGAGTGCACTGGCACCACTGGGGATGCAGTGCAGTGACTCCAGAGAGTGCACTGGCACCACTGGGCATGCAGTGCAGTGAGTCCAGAGAGTGCACTGGCGCCACTGGGGATGCACTGCAGTGACTCCAGAGAGTGCACTGGCGCCATTGGGGATGCACTGCAGTGAGTCCACAGAGTGCACTGGCACCACTGGGGATGCAGTACAGTGAGTCCAGAGAGTGCACTGGCACCACTGGGGATGCTGTGCAGTGACTCCAGAGAGTGCACTGGCACCACAAAGGATGCACAGCAGTGACTCCAGAGAGTGCACTGGCACCACTGGGGATGCACTGCAGTGAGTCCACAGAGTGTACTGGCACCACTGGGGATGCACTGCAGTGAGACCAGAGAGTGCACTGGCACCACTGGGGATGCAGTGCATTGAGTGCAGAGAGTGCACTGGCAACACTGGGGATGCAGTGCAGTGACTCAAGAGAGTGCACTGGCACCACTGGGGATGCAGTGCAGTGAGTCCAGAGAGTGCACTGGCACCACTGGGGATGCACTGCAGTGAGTCCAGAGAGTGCACTGGCACCACTGGGGATGCAGTGCAGTGACTACAGAGAGTGAACTGGCACCACTGGGGATGCAGTGCAGTGAGTCCCGAGAGTGCACAGGCACCAATGGGGATGCACTGCAGTGAGTCCAGAGAGTGAACTGGCACCACTGGGGGTGCAGTGCGGTGAGTCCAGAGAGTGCACTGGAACCACTGGGGATGCAGTGCAGTGAGTCCAGAGAGTGCACTGGCACCACTGGAGATGCAGTGCAGTGAGTCCAGAGAGTGCACTGACACCACTGGGTATGAAGTGCAGTGACTCCATAGAGTGCACTGGCACCACTGGGGATGCAGTGCAGTGAGTAAAGAGAGTGCACTGGCACCTCTGGGGATGCAGTGCAGTGAGTCCAGAGAATGCACTGGCACCACTGGGCATGCACTGCAGTGAGTCCATAGAGTGCACTGGCACCACTGGGGATGCAGTGCAGTGAGTCCATAGAGTGCACTGGCACCACTGGGTATAAAGTGCAGTGACTCCAGAGAGTGCACTGGCACCACTGGGGATGCAGTGCAGTGACTCCAGAGAGTGCACTGGTACCACTGGGGATGCAGTGCAGTGAGTCCAGAGAGTGCACTGGCACCACTGGGGATGCAGTGCAGTGAGTCCAGAGAGTGCACTGGCGCCACTGGGGATGCACTGCAGTGACTCCAGAGAGTGCACTGGCGCCATTGGGGATGCACTGCAGTGAGTCCACAGAGTGCACTGGCACCACTGGGGATGCAGTACAGTGAGTCCAGAGAGTGCACTGGCACCACTGGGGATGCTGTGCAGTGACTCCAGAGAGTGCACTGGCACCACAAAGGATGCACAGCAGTGACTCCAGAGAGTGCACTGGCACCACTGGGGATGCACTGCAGTGAGTCCACAGAGTGTACTGGCACCACTGGGGATGCACTGCAGTGAGACCAGAGAGTGCACTGGCACCACTGGGGATGCAGTGCATTGAGTGCAGAGAGTGCACTGGCAACACTGGGGATGCACTGCAGTGAGTCCAGAGAGTGCACTGGCACCACTGGGGATGCAGTGCAGTGAGTCCAGAGAGTGCACTGGCACCACTGGGGATGCACTGCAGTGAGTCCAGAGAGTGCACTGGCACCACTGGGGATGCAGTGCAGTGACTACAGAGAGTGAACTGGCACCACTGGGGATGCACTGCAGTGAGTCCAGAGAGTGCACTGGCACCACTGGGGATGCAGTGCAGTGAGTCCAGAGAGTGCACTGGCACCACTGGGGATGCAGTGCAGTGAGTCCAGAGAGTGCACTGGCAGCACTAAGGATGCACTGTAGTGACTCCAGAGAGTGCACTGGCACCACTGGGGATGCAGTGCAGTGAGTCCAGAGAATGCACTGGCACCACTGGGGATGCAGTGCAGTGAGTCCAGAGAGTGCACTGGCACCACAGGGGATGCAGTGCAGTGACTACAGAGAGGGAACTGGCACCAGTGGGGATGCACTGCAGTGAGTCCACAGAGTGCACTGGCACCAATGGGGATGCAGTGCGGTGATTCCAGTGAGTGCACTGGCACCACTGGGGATGCAGTGCAGTGAGTCCAGAGAGTGCACTGGCACCACTGGGGATGCAGTGCGGTGAGTCCAGAGAGTGCACTGGCACCACTGGGGATGCAGTGCGGTGAGTCCAGAGAGTGCACTGGCACCACTGGGGATGCAGTGCGGTGAGTCCAGAGAGTGCACTGGAACCACTGGGGATGCAGTGCAGTGAGTCCAGAGATTTCACTGGCACCACTGGGGATGCCCTGCAGTGACTCCAAAGAGTGAACTGGCACCACTGGGGATGCAGTGCAGTGAGTCCAGAGAGTGCACTGGCACCACTGGGGATGCAATGCAGTGAGTCCAGAGAGTGCACTGGCACCACTGGGGATGCAGTGCAGTGACTCCAGAGAGTGCAGTGGCACCACTGGGGATGCAATGCAGTGACTCCAGAGAGTGCACTGGCACCACTGGGGATGCAGTGCAGTGAGTCCAGAGAGTGCACTGGCACCACTGGGGATGCAGTGCGGTGAGTCCAGAGAGTACACTGGCACCAATGGGGATGCAATGCAGTAACTTTAGAGAGTGCACTGGCACCACTGGGGATGCAGTGCAGTGAGTCCAGAGAGTGCACTGGCACCAGTGGGGATGCAGTGCAGTGAGTCCAGAGAGTGCACTGGAACCACTGGGGATGCACCCCGGTGACTCCAGAGTGCACTGGCACCACTGGGGATGCAGTGCAGTGAGTCCAGAGAGTGCACTGGCACCACTGGGGATGCAGTGCAGTGAGTCCAGAGAGTGCACTGGCACCACTGGGGATGCAGTGCAGTGAGTCCAGAGAGTGCACTGGAACCACTGGGGATGCACCCCGGTGACTCCAGAGTGCACTGGCACCACTGGGGATGCAGTGCAGTGAGTCCAGAGAGTGCACTGGCACCACTGGGGATGCAGTGCAGTGAGTCCAGAGAGTGCACTGGCACCACTGGGGATGCAGTGCAGTGAGTCCAGAGAGTGCACTGGCACCACTGGGGATGCAGTGCAGTGAGTCCAGAGAGTGCACTGGCAGCACTAAGGATGCACTGTAGTGACTCCAGAGAGTGCACTGGCACCACTGGGGATGCAGTGCAGTGAGTCCAGAGAGTGCACTGGCACCACTGGGGATGCAGTGCAGTGACTCCAGAGAGTGCCCTTGCACCACTGGGCATGCAGTGCAGTGAGTCCAGAGAGTGCACTGGCACCACTGGGGATGCACTGCAGTGACTCCACAGAGTGCACTGGCACCACTAAGGATGTACTGTAGTGACTCCAGAGAGTGCACTGGCACCACTGGGGATGCAGTGCAGTGAGTCCAGAGAGTGCACTGGCACCACTGGGGATGCAGTGCAGTGACTACAGAGAGGGAACTGGCACCAGTGGGGATGCACTGCAGTGAGTCCACAGAGTGCACTGGCACCAATGGGGATGCAGTGCGGTGATTCCAGAGAGTGCACTGGCACCACTGGGGATGCAGTGCAGTGAGTCCAGAGAGTGCACTGGCACCACTGGGGATGCAGTGCGGTGAGTCCAGAGAGTGCACTGGCACCACTGGGGATGCACTGCAGTGAGTCCAGAGAGTGCACTGCCACCACTGGGGATGCAGTGCGGTGAGTCCAGAGAGTGCACTGGAACCACTGGGGATTCAGTGCAGTGAGTCCAGAGATTTCACTGGCACCACTGGGGATGCCCTGCAGTGACTCCAAAGAGTGAACTGGCACCACTGGGGATGCAGTGCAGTGAGTCCAGAGAGTGCACTGGCACCACTGGGGATGCAATGCAGTGACTCCAAAGAGTGCACTGGCACCACTGGGGATGCACCACGGTGAGTCCAGAGAGTGCACTGGCACCACTGGGGATGCACTGCAGTGATTCCAGAGAGTGCACTGGCACCACTGGGGATGCAGTGCAGTGAGTCCAGAGAGTGCACTGGCACCACTGGGGATGCAGTGCAGTGACTCCAGAGAGTGAACTGGCACCAGTGTTGATGCACTGCAGAGAGTCCAGAGAGTGCACTGGCACCACTGGGGATGCACTGCAGTGAGTCCAGAGAGTGCACTGGCACCACTGGGGATGCACTGCAGAGAGTCCAGAGAGTGCACTGGCACCACTGGTGATGCAGTGCCGTGAGTCCAGAGAGTGCACTGGCACCACTGGGGATGCAGTGCGGTGAGTCCAGAGATTTCACTGGCACCACTAGGGATGCCCTGCAGTGACTCCAAAGAGTGAACTGGCACCACTGGGGATGCAGTGCTGTGAGTCCAGAGAGTGCACTGGTACCACTGGGTATGCACTGCAGTGAGTCCAGAGAGTGCACTGGCACCACTGGGGATGCAGTGCAGTGAGTCCAGAGAGTGCACTGGCTCCACTGGGGATGCAGTGCAGTAAGTCCAGAGAGTGCACTGGCACCACTGGGGATCCAGTGCAGTAAGTCCAGAGAGTGCACTGGCACCACTGGAGATGCAGTGCAGTGAGTCCAGAGAGTGCACTGGCACCACTGAGGGTGCAGTGCAGTGAGTCCAGAGAGTGCACTGCCGCCACTGGGGATGCAATGCAGTGAGTCCAGAGAGTGCACTGGCACCACTGGGGATGCAGTGCGGTGAGTCCAGAGAGTGCACTGGCACCACTGGGGATGCAGTGCAGTGAGTCCAGAGAGTGCACTGGAACCACTGGGAATGCACCCCGGTGACTCCAGAGAGTGCACTGGCACCACTGGGGATGCAGTGCAGTGAGTCCAGAGAGTGCACTGGCACCACTGGGGATGCACCCCGGTGACTCCAGAGAGTGCACTGGCACCACTGGGGATGCAGTGCAGTGAGTCCAGAGAGTGCACTGGCACCACTGGGTATGAAGTGCAGTGACTCCAGAGAGTGCAGTGGCACCACTGGGGATGCAATGCAGTGACTCCAGAGAGTGCACTGGCACCACTGGTGATGCAGTGCAGTGAGTCCAGAGAGTGCACTGGCACCACTGGGGATGCAGTGCAGTGAGTCCATAGAGTGCACTGGCACCACTGGGTATGAAGTGCAGTGACTCCAGAGAGTGCACTGGCACCATTGGGGATGCAGTGCGGTGAGTCCAGAGAGTGCACTGGAACCACTGGGGATTCAGTGCAGTGAGTCCAGAGATTTCACTGGCACCACTGGGGATGCCCTGCAGTGACTCCAAAGAGTGAACTGGCACCACTGGGGATGCAGTGCAGTGAGTCCAGAGAGTGCACTGGCACCACTGGGGATGCAATGCAGTGACTCCAAAGAGTGCACTGGCACCACTGGGGATGCACCACGGTGAGTCCAGAGAGTGCACTGGCACCACTGGGGATGTAGTGCAGTGAGTCCAGAGAGTGCACTGGCACCACTGGGGATGCACTGCAGTGATTCCAGAGAGTGCACTGGCACCACTGGGGATGCAGTGCAGTGAGTCCAGAGAGTGCACTGGCACCACTGGGGATGCAGTGCAGTGACTCCAGAGAGTACACTGGCACCAGTGTTGATGCACTGCAGAGAGTCCAGAGAGTGCACTGGCACCACTGGGGATGCACTGCAGTGAGTCCAGAGAGTGCACTGGCACCACTGGGGATGCACTGCAGAGAGTCCAGAGAGTGCACTGGCACCACTGGTGATGCAGTGCCGTGAGTCCAGAGAGTGCACTGGCACCACTGGGGATGCAGTGCGGTGAGTCCAGAGATTTCACTGGCACCACTAGGGATGCCCTGCAGTGACTCCAAAGAGTGAACTGGCACCACTGGCGATGCAGTGCTGTGAGTCCAGAGAGTGCACTGGCACCACTGGGGATGCAGTGCAGTGAGTCCAGAGAGTGCACTGGCTCCACTGGGGATGCAGTGCAGTAAGTCCAGAGAGTGCACTGGCACCACTGGGGATCCAGTGCAGTAAGTCCAGAGAGTGCACTGGCACCACTGGAGATGCAGTGCAGTGAGTCCAGAGAGTGCACTGGCACCACTGAGGGTGCAGTGCAGTGAGTCCAGAGAGTGCACTGCCGCCACTGGGGATGCAATGCAGTGAGTCCAGAGAGTTCACTGGCACCACTGGGGATGCAGTGCGGTGAGTCCAGAGAGTGCACTGGCACCACTGGGGATACAATGCAGTAACTTCAGAGAGTGCACTGGCACCACTGGGGATGCAGTGCAGTTAGTCCAGAGAGTGCACTGGAACCACTGGGAATGCACCCCGGTGACTCCAGAGAGTGCACTGGCACCACTGGGGATGCAGTGCAGTGAGTCCAGAGAGTGCACTGGCACCACTGGGGATGCACCCCGGTGACTCCAGAGAGTGCACTGGCACCACTGGGGATGCAGTGCAGTGAGTCCAGAGAGTGCACTGGCACCACTGGGTATGAAGTGCAGTGACTCCAGAGAGTGCAGTGGCACCACTGGGGATGCAATGCAGTGACTCCAGAGAGTGCACTGGCACCACTGGGGATGCAGTGCAGTGAGTCCAGAGAGTGCACTGGCACCACTGGGGATGCAGTGCAGTGAGTCCATAGAGTGCACTGGCACCACTGGGTATAAAGTGCAGTGACTCCAGAGAGTGCACTGGCACCACTGGGGATGCAGTGCAGTGACTCCAGAGAGTGCACTGGCACCACTGGGGATGCAGTGCAGTGACTCCAGAGAGTGCACTGGCACCACTGGGCATGCAGTGCAGTGAGTCCAGAGAGTGCACTGGCGCCACTGGGGATGCACTGCAGTGACTCCAGAGAGTGCACTGGCGCCATTGGGGATGCACTGCAGTGAGTCCACAGAGTGCACTGGCACCACTGGGGATGCAGTACAGTGAGTCCAGAGAGTGCACTGGCACCACTGGGGATGCTGTGCAGTGACTCCAGAGAGTGCACTGGCACCACAAAGGATGCACAGCAGTGACTCCAGAGAGTGCACTGGCACCACTGGGGATGCACTGCAGTGAGTCCACAGAGTGTACTGGCACCACTGGGGATGCACTGCAGTGAGACCAGAGAGTGCACTGGCACCACTGGGGATGCAGTGCATTGAGTGCAGAGAGTGCACTGGCAACACTGGGGATGCAGTGCAGTGACTCAAGAGAGTGCACTGGCACCACTGGGGATGCAGTGCAGTGAGTCCAGAGAGTGCACTGGCACCACTGGGGATGCACTGCAGTGAGTCCAGAGAGTGCACTGGCACCACTGGGGATGCAGTGCAGTGACTACAGAGAGTGAACTGGCACCACTGGGGATGCAGTGCAGTGAGTCCCGAGAGTGCACAGGCACCAATGGGGATGCACTGCAGTGAGTCCAGAGAGTGAACTGGCACCACTGGGGGTGCAGTGCGGTGAGTCCAGAGAGTGCACTGGAACCACTGGGGATGCAGTGCAGTGAGTCCAGAGAGTGCACTGGCACCACTGGAGATGCAGTGCAGTGAGTCCAGAGAGTGCACTGACACCACTGGGTATGAAGTGCAGTGACTCCATAGAGTGCACTGGCACCACTGGGGATGCAGTGCAGTGAGTAAAGAGAGTGCACTGGCACCTCTGGGGATGCAGTGCAGTGAGTCCAGAGAATGCACTGGCACCACTGGGCATGCACTGCAGTGAGTCCATAGAGTGCACTGGCACCACTGGGGATGCAGTGCAGTGAGTCCATAGAGTGCACTGGCACCACTGGGTATAAAGTGCAGTGACTCCAGAGAGTGCACTGGCACCACTGGGGATGCAGTGCAGTGACTCCAGAGAGTGCACTGGTACCACTGGGGATGCAGTGCAGTGAGTCCAGAGAGTGCACTGGCACCACTGGGGATGCAGTGCAGTGAGTCCAGAGAGTGCACTGGCGCCACTGGGGATGCACTGCAGTGACTCCAGAGAGTGCACTGGCGCCATTGGGGATGCACTGCAGTGAGTCCACAGAGTGCACTGGCACCACTGGGGATGCAGTACAGTGAGTCCAGAGAGTGCACTGGCACCACTGGGGATGCTGTGCAGTGACTCCAGAGAGTGCACTGGCACCACAAAGGATGCACAGCAGTGACTCCAGAGAGTGCACTGGCACCACTGGGGATGCACTGCAGTGAGTCCACAGAGTGTACTGGCACCACTGGGGATGCACTGCAGTGAGACCAGAGAGTGCACTGGCACCACTGGGGATGCAGTGCATTGAGTGCAGAGAGTGCACTGGCAACACTGGGGATGCACTGCAGTGAGTCCAGAGAGTGCACTGGCACCACTGGGGATGCAGTGCAGTGAGTCCAGAGAGTGCACTGGCACCACTGGGGATGCACTGCAGTGAGTCCAGAGAGTGCACTGGCACCACTGGGGATGCAGTGCAGTGACTACAGAGAGTGAACTGGCACCACTGGGGATGCACTGCAGTGAGTCCAGAGAGTGCACTGGCACCACTGGGGATGCAGTGCAGTGACTACAGAGAGTGAACTGGCACCACTGGGGATGCAGTGCAGTGAGTCCCGAGAGTGCACAGGCGCCAATGGGGATGCACTGCAGTGAGTCCAGAGAGTGAACTGGCACCACTGGGGGTGCAGTGCGGTGAGTCCAGAGAGTGCACTGGAACCACTGGGGATGCAGTGCAGTGAGTCCAGAGAGTGCACTGGCACCACTGGGGATGCAGTGCAGTGAGTCCATAGAGTGCACTGACACCACTGGGTATGAAGTGCAGTGACTCCATAGAGTGCACTGGCACCACTGGGGATGCAGTGCAGTGAGTAAAGAGAGTGCACTGGCACCTCTGGGGATGCAGTGCAGTGAGTCCAGAGAATGCACTGGCACCATTGGGCATGCACTGCAGTGAGTCCATAGAGTGCACTGGCACCACTGGGGATGCAGTGCAATGAGTCCAGAGAGTGCACTGTTACCACTGGGGATGCAGTGCAGTGAGTCCAGAGAGTGCACTGGCACCACTGGGGATGCAGTGCAGTGAGTCCAGAGAGTGAACTGGCACCAGTGGGGATGCACTGCTGTGAGTCCAGAGAGTGCACTGGCACCACTGGGGATGCACTGCAGTGACTCCAGAGAGTGCACTGGCACCACTGGGGATGCAGTGCAGTGAGTCCAGAGAGTGCACTGGCACCACTGGGGATGCACTGCAGTCAGTCCACAGAGTGCACTGGCACCACTGGTGATGCAGTGCAGTGAGTCCAGAGAGTGCACTGGCACCACTGGGGATGCAGTGCAGTGAGTCCAGAGAGTGCACTGGCACCACTGGGGATGCAGTGCAGTGAGTCCAGAGAGTGAACTGGCACCACTGGGGATGCAGTGCAGTGACTCCAGAGAGTGAACTGGCACCACTGGGGATGCACTGCAGTGAGTCCAGAGAGTGCACTGGCACCACTGGGGATGCAGTGCAGTGAGTCCAGAGAATGCACTGGCACCACTGCGGATGCACTGCAGTGAGTCCAGAGATTTCACTGGCACCACTGGGGATGCCCTGCAGTGACTCCAGAGAGTGAACTGGCACCACTGGGGATGCAGTGCAGTGAGTCCAGAGAGTGCACTGGCACCACTGGGGATGCACTGCAGTGAGTCCAAAGAGTGCCCTGGCACCCCTGTGGATGCAGTGCAGTGAGTCCAGAGAGTGCACTGGCACCACTAAGGATGTACTGTAGTGACTTCAGAGAGCGCACTGGCACCACTGGGGATGCAGTGCAGTGAGTCCAGAGAGTGCACTGGCACCACTGGGGATGCAGTGCAGTGAGTCCAGAGAGTGAACTGGCACCACTGGGGATGCAGTGCAGTGAGTCCAGAGAGTGCACTGGCACCACTGGGGGTGCAGTGCAGTGAGTCCAGAGAGTGCACTGGCGCCACTGGGGATGCAATGCAGTGACTCCAAAGAGTGCACTGGCACCACTGGGGATGCACCCTGGTGAGTCCAGAGAGTCCACTGGCACCACTGGGGATGCAGTGCAGTGAGTCCAGAGAGTGCACTGGCACCACTGGGGATGCAGTGCAGTGAGTCCAGAGAGTGCACTGGCGCTACTGGGGATGCAGTGCAGTGAGTCCAGAGAGTGCACTGGCACCACTGGGGATGCAGTGCAGTGAGTCCAGAGAGTGCACTGGAGCCACTGGGGATGCAGTGCAGTGAGTCCAGAGAGTGCACTGGCACCACTAGGGATGCAGTGCAGTGAGTCCAGAGAGTGCACTGGCACCACTGGGGATGCAGTGCAGTGAGTCCAGAGAGTGCACTGGCAGCACTAAGGATGCACTGTAGTGACTCCAGAGAGTGCACTGGCACCACTGGGGATGCTGTGCAGTGAGTCCAGAGAGTGCACTGGCACCACTGGGGATGCACTGCAGTGAGTCCAGAGAGTGCACTGGCACCACTGGGGATGCAGTGCAGTGACTCCAGAGAGTGCACTGGCACGACTAAGGATGTACTGTAGTGACTCCAGAGAGTGCACTGGCACCACTGGGGATGCAGTGCAGTGAGTCCAGAGAGTGCACTGGCACCACTGGGGATGCAGTGCAGTGACTCCAGAGAGTGCACTGGCACCACGGGGATGCAGTGCAGTGAGTACAGAGAGTGCACTGGCACCACTGGGGATGCACTGCAGTGAGTCCAGAGAGTGCACTGGCACCACTGGGGATGCAGTGCAGTGAGTCCAGAGAGTGCACTGGCACCACTGGGGATGCAGTGCAGTGAGTCCAGAGAGTGCACTGGCACCACTAAGGATGTACTGTAGTTTGTCCAGAGAGTGCACTGGACCACTGGGGATGCAGTGCAGTGAGTCCAGAGAGTGCACTGGCACCACTAAGGATGTACTGTAGTTTGTCCAGAGAGTGCACTGGCACCACTGGGGATGCAGTGAAGTGAGTCCAGAGAGTGCACTGGCACCACTGGGGATGCACTGCAGTGAGTCCAGAGAGTGCACTGGCACCACTAAGGATGTACTGTAGTTTGTCCAGAGAGTGCACTGGCACCACTGGGGATGCAGTGCAGTGAGTCCAGAGAGTGCACTGGCACCACTGGGGATGCAGTGCAATGAGTCCAGAGAGTGCACTGGCACCACTGGGGATGCAGTGCAGTAAGTCCAGAGAGTGCACTGGCACCACTGGGGATGCAGTGCAGTGAGTCCAGAGAGTGCACTGGCAGCACTGGGGGTGCAGTGCAGTGAGTCCAGAGAGTGCACTGGCGCCACTGGGGATGCAATGCAGTGACTCCAGAGAGTGCACTGGCACCACTGGGGATGCACTGCAGTGAGTCCAGAGAGTGCACTGGCACCACTAAGGATGTACTGTAGTTTGTCCAGAGAGTGCACTGGCACCACTGGGGATGCAGTGCAGTGAGTCCAGAGAGTGCACTGGCACGACTGGAGATGCAGTGCAATGAGTCCAGAGAGTGCACTGGCACCACTGGGGATGCAGTGCAGTGAGTCCAGAGAGTGCACTGGCACCACTGGGGATGCAGTGCAGTGAGTCCAGAGAGTGCACTGGCACCACTGGGGATGCAGTGCAGTAAGTCCAGAGAGTGCACTGGCACCACTGGGGATGCAGTGCAGTGAGTCCAGAGAGTGCACTGGCAGCACTGGGGGTGCAGTGCAGTGAGTCCAGAGAGTGCACTGGCGCCACTGGGGATGCAATGCAGTGACTCCAGAGAGTGCACTGGCACCACTGGGGATGCACTGCAGTGAGTACAGAGAGTGCACTGGCACCACTGTGGATGCAGTGCAGTGAGTCCAGAGAGTGCACTGGCACCACTGGGGATGCAGTGCAGTGAGTCCAGAGAGTGCACTGGAACCACTGGGGATGCACCCCGGTGACTCCAGAGTGCACTGGCACCACTGGGGATGCAGTGCAGTGACTCAAGAGAGTGCACTGGCACCACTGGGGATGCAGTGCAGTGAGTCCAGAGAGTTCACTGGCACCACTGGGGATGCAGTGCAGTGAGTCCAGAGAGTGCACTGACACCACTGGGGATGCAGTGCAGTGAGTCCAGAGAGGGCACTGGCAGCACTAAGGATGCACTGTAGTGACTCCAGAGAGTGCACTGCCACCACTGGGGATGCAGTGCATTGTGTCCAGAGAGTGCACTGGCACCACTGGGGATGCAGTGCAGTGACTCCAGAGAGTGCACTGGCACCACTGGGCATGCAGTGCAGTGAGTCCAGAGAGTGCACTGGCACCACTGGGGATGCAATGCAGTGACTCCACAGAGTGCACTGGCACCACTAAGGATGTACTGTAGTGAGTCCAGAGAGTGCACTGGCACCACTGGGGATGCAGTGCAGTGAGTCCAGAGAGTGCACTGGCACCACTGGGGATGCAGTGCAGTGAGTCCAGACAGTGCACTGGCACCACTGTGGATGCAGTGCAGTGAGTGCAGAGAGTGCACTGGCACCACTGTGGATGCAGTGCAGTGAGTCCAGAGAGTGCACTGGCACCACTGGGGATGCAGTGCGGTGAGTCCAGAGAGTGCACTGGCACCACTGGGGATGCAGTGCGGTGAGTCCAGAGAGTGCACTGGAACCACTGGGGATTCAGTGCAGTGAGTCCAGAGATTTCACTGGCACCACTGGGGATGCCCTGCAGTGACTCCAAAGAGTGAACTGGCACCACTGGGGATGCAGTGCAGTGAGTCCAGAGAGTGCACTGGCACCACTGGGGATGCAATGCAGTGACTCTAAAGAGTACACTGGCACCACTGGGGATGCAGTGCAGTGAGTCCAGAGAGTGCACTGGCACCACTGGGGATGCACTGCAGAGAGTCCAGAGAGTGCACTGGCAACACTGGGGATGCAGTGCGGTGAGTCCAGAGAGTGCACTGGCACCACTGGGGATGCAGTGCGGTGAGTCCAGAGATGTCACCGGCACCACTAGGGATGCCCTGCAGTGACTCCAAAGAGTGAACTGGCACCACTGGGGATGCAGTGCTGTGAGTCCAGAGACTGCACTGGTACCACTGGGGATGCACTGCAGTGAGTCCAGAGAGTGCACTGGCACCACTGGGGATGCAGTGCGGTGAGACCAGAGAGTGCATTGGCACCACTGGGGATGCAGTGCAGTAAGTCCAGAGAGTGCACTGGCACCACTGGGGATCCAGTGCAGTAAGTCCAGAGAGTGCACTGGCACCACTGGGGATGCAGTGCAGTGAGTCCAGAGAGTGCACTGGCACCACTGAGGGTGCAGTGCAGTGAGTCCAGAGAGTGCACTGGCGCCACTGGGGATGCAATGCAGTGAGTCCAGAGAGTGCACTGGAACCACTGGGAATGCACCCCGGTGACTCCAGAGAGTGCACTGGCACCACTGGGGATGCAGTGCAGTGAGTCCAGAGAGTGCACTGGCACCACTAAGGATGTACTGTAGTGACTCCAGAGAGTGCACTGGCACCACTGGGGATGCAGTGCAGTGAGTCCAGAGAGTGCACTGGCACCACTGGGGATGCAGTGCAGTGAGTCCAGAGAGTGCACTGGCACCACTGGGCATGCAGTGCAGTAAGTCCAGAGAGTGCACTGGCACCACCTGGGATGCACTGCAGTGACTCCACAGAGTGCACTGGCACCACTAAGGATGTACTGTAGTGACTCCAGAGAGTGCACTGGCAACACTGGGGATGCAGTGCAGTGAGTCCAGAGAGTGCACTGGCACCACTGGGGATGCAGTGCAGTGAGTCCAGAGAGTGCACTGGCACCACTGGGGATGCAGTGCAGTGAGTCCAGAGAGTGCACTGGCACCACAGGGGATGCAGTGCAGTGACTACAGAGAGGGAACTGGCACCAGTGGGGATGCACTGCAGTGAGTCCACAGAGTGCACTGGCACCAATGGGGATGCAGTGCGGTGATTCCAGTGAGTGCACTGGCACCACTGGGGATGCACTGCAGTGAGTCCAGAGAGTGCACTGGCACCACTGGGGATGCAGTGCGGTGAGTCCAGAGAGTGCACTGGCACCACTGGGGATGCAGTGCGGTGAGTCCAGAGAGTGCACTGGCACCACTGGGGATGCAGTGCGGTGAGTCCAGAGAGTGCACTGGAACCACTGGGGATGCAGTGCAGTGAGTCCAGAGATTTCACTGGCACCACTGGGGATGCCCTGCAGTGACTCCAAAGAGTGAACTGGCACCACTGGGGATGCAGTGCAGTGAGTCCAGAGAGTGCACTGGCACCACTGGGGATGCAATGCAGTGAGTCCAGAGAGTGCACTGGCACCACTAGGGATGCAGTGCAGTGACTCCAGAGAGTGCAGTCGCACCACTGGGGATGCAATGCAGTGACTCCAGAGAGTGCACTGGCACCACTGGGGATGCAGTGCAGTGAGTCCAGAGAGTGCACTGGCACCACTGGGGATGCAGTGCGGTGAGTCCAGAGAGTACACTGGCACCAATGGGGATGCAATGCAGTAACTTTAGAGAGTGCACTGGCACCACAGGGGATGCAGTGCAGTGAGTCCAGAGAGTGCACTGGCACCAGTGGGGATGCAGTGCAGTGAGTCCAGAGAGTGCACTGGAACCACTGGGGATGCACCCCGGTGACTCCAGAGTGCACTGGCACCACTGGGGATGCAGTGCAGTGAGTCCAGAGAGTGCACTGGCACCACTGGGGATGCAGTGCAGTGACTCAAGAGAGTGCACTGGCACCACTAGGGATGCAGTGCAGTGAGTCCAGAGAGTGCACTGGCACCACTGGGGATGCAGTGCAGTGAGTCCAGAGAGTGCACTGGCACCACTGGGGATGCAGTGCAGTGAGTCCAGAGAGTGCACTGGCAGCACTAAGGATGCACTGTAGTGACTCCAGAGAGTGCACTGGCACCACTGGGGATGCAGTGCAGTGAGTCCAGAGAGTGCACTGGCACCACTGGGGATGCAGTGCAGTGAGTCCAGAGAGTGCACTGGCACCACAGGGGATGCAGTGCAGTGACTACAGAGAGGGAACTGGCACCAGTGGGGATGCACTGCAGTGAGTCCACAGAGTGCACTGGCACCAATGGGGATGCAGTGCGGTGATTCCAGTGAGTGCACTGGCACCACTGGGGATGCAGTGCAGTGAGTCCAGAGAGTGCACTGGCACCACTGGGGATGCAGTGCGGTGAGTCCAGAGAATGCACTGGCACCACTGGGGATGCAGTGCGGTGAGTCCAGAGAGTGCACTGGCACCACTGGGGATGCAGTGCGGTGAGTCCAGAGAGTGCACTGGAACCACTGGGGATGCAGTGCAGTGAGTCCAGAGATTTCACTGGCACCACTGGGGATGCCCTGCAGTGACTCCAAAGAGTGAACTGGCACCACTGGGGATGCAGTGCAGTGAGTCCAGAGAGTGCACTGGCACCACTGGGGATGCAATGCAGTGAGTCCAGAGAGTGCACTGGCACCACTGGGGATGCAGTGCAGTGACTCCAGAGAGTGCAGTGGCACCACTGGGGATGCAATGCAGTGACTCCAGAGAGTGCACTGGCACCACTGGGGATGCAGTGCAGTGAGTCCAGAGAGTGCACTGGCACCACTGGGGATGCAGTGCGGTGAGTCCAGAGAGTACACTGGCACCAATGGGGATGCAATGCAGTAACTTTAGAGAGTGCACTGGCACCACTGGGGATGCAGTGCAGTGAGTCCAGAGAGTGCACTGGCACCAGTGGGGATGCAGTGCAGTGAGTCCAGAGAGTGCAATGGAACCACTGGGGATGCACCCCAGTGACTCCAGAGTGCACTGGCACCAATGGGGATGCAGTGCAGTGAGTCCAGAGAGTGCACTGGCACCACTGGGGATGCAGTGCAGTGACTCAAGAGAGTGCACTGGCACCACTGGGGATGCAGTGCAGTGAGTCCAGAGAGTGCACTGGCACCACTGGGGATGCAGTGCAGTGAGTCCAGAGAGTGCACTGGCACCACTGGGGATGCAGTGCAGTGAGTCCAGAGAGTGCACTGGCAGCACTAAGGATGCACTGTAGTGACTCCAGAGAGTGCACTGGAACCACTGGGGATGCAGTGCAGTGAGTCCAGAGAGTGCACTGGCACCACTGGGGATGCAGTGCAGTGACTCCAGAGAGTGCACTGGCACCACTGGGCATGCAGTGCAGTGAGTCCAGAGAGTGCACTGGCACCACTGGGGATGCACTGCAGTGACTCCACAGAGTGCACTGGCACCACTAAGGATGTACTGTAGTGACTCCAGAGAGTGCACTGGCACCACTGGGGATGCAGTGCAGTGAGTCCAGAGAGTGCACTGGCACCACTGGGGATGCAGTGCAGTGAGTCCGGAGAGTGCACTGGCACCACTGGGGATGCAGTGCAGTGACTACAGAGAGGGAACTGGCACTAGTGGGGATGCACTGCAGTGAGTCCACAGAGTGCACTGGCACCAATGGGGATGCAGTGCGGTGATTCCAGAGAGTGCACTGGCACCACTAGGGATGCCCTGCAGTGAGTCCAGAGAGTGCACTGGCACCACTGGGGATGCAGTGCGGTGAGTCCAGAGAGTGCACTGGCACCACTGCGGATGCAGTGCGGTGAGTCCAGAGAGTGCACTGGCACCACTGGGGATGCAGTGCGGTGAGTCCAGAGAGTGCACTGGAACCACTGGGGATTCAGTGCAGTGAGTCCAGAGATTTCACTGGCACCACTGGGGATGCCCTGCAGTGACTCCAAAGAGTGAACTGGCACCACTGGGGATGCAGTGCAGTGAGTCCAGAGAGTGCACTGGCACCACTGGGGATGCAATGCAGTGACTCCAAAGAGTGCACTGGCACCACTGGGGATGCACCACGGTGAGTCCAGAGAGTGCACTGGCACCACTGGGGATGCAGTGCAGTGAGTCCAGAGAGTGCACTGGCACCACTGGGGATGCACTGCAGTGATTCCAGAGAGTGCACTGGCACCACTGGGGATGCAGTGCAGTGAGTCCAGAGAGTGCACTGGCACCACTGGGGATGCAGTGCAGTGACTCCAGAGAGTGAACTGGCACCAGTGTTGATGCACTGCAGAGAGTCCAGAGAGTGCACTGGCACCACTGGGGATGCACTGCAGTGAGTCCAGAGAGTGCACTGGCACCACTGGGGATGCAGTGCAGAGAGTCCAGAGAGTGCACTGGCACCACTGGTGATGCAGTGCCGTGAGTCCAGAGAGTGCACTGGCACCACTGGGGAAGCAGTGCGGTGAGTCCAGAGATTTCACTGGCACCACTAGGGATGCCCTGCAGTGACTCCAAAGAGTGAACTGGCACCACTGGGGATGCAGTGCTGTGAGTCCAGAGAGTGCACGGGTACCACTGGGTATGCACTGCAGTGAGTCCAGAGAGTGCACTGGCACCACTGGGGATGCAGTGCAGTGAGTCCAGAGAGTGCACTGGCTCCACTGGGGATGCAGTGCAGTAAGTCCAGAGAGTGCACTGGCACCACTGGGGATCCAGTGCAGTAAGTCCAGAGAGTGCACTGGCACCACTGGGGATGCAGTGCAGTGAGTCCAGAGAGTGCACTGGCACCACTGAGGGTGCAGTGCAGTGAGTCCAGAGAGTGCACTGCCGCCACTGGGGATGCAATGCAGTGAGTCCAGAGAGTTCACTGGCACCACTGGGGATGCAGTGCGGTGAGTCCAGAGAGTGCACTGGCACCACTGGGGATACAATGCAGTAACTTCAGAGAGTGCACTGGCACCACTGGGGATGCAGTGCAGTGAGTCCAGAGAGTGCACTGGAACCACTGGGAATGCACCCCGGTGACTCCAGAGAGTGCACTGGCACCACTGGGGATGCAGTGCAGTGAGTCCAGAGAGTGCACTGGCACCACTGGGGATGCACCCCGGTGACTCCAGAGAGTGCACTGGCACCACTGGGGATGCAGTGCAGTGAGTCCAGAGAGTGCACTGGCACCACTGGGTATGAAGTGCAGTGACTCCAGAGAGTGCAGTGGCACCACTGGGGATGCAATGCAGTGACTCCAGAGAGTGCACTGGCACCACTGGGGATGCAGTGCAGTGAGTCCAGAGAGTGCACTGGCACCACTGGGGATGCAGTGCAGTGAGTCCATAGAGTGCACTGGCACCACTGGGTATGAAGTGCAGTGACTCCAGAGAGTGCACTGGCACCACTGGGGATGCAGTGCGGTGAGTCCAGAGAGTGCACTGGAACCACTGGGGATTCAGTGCAGTGAGTCCAGAGATTTCACTGGCACCACTGGGGATGCCCTGCAGTGACTCCAAAGAGTGAACTGGCACCACTGGGGATGCAGTGCAGTGAGTCCAGAGAGTGCACTGGCACCACTGGGGATGCAATGCAGTGACTCCAAAGAGTGCACTGGCACCACTGGGGATGCACCACGGTGAGTCCAGAGAGTGCACTGGCACCACTGGGGATGCAGTGCAGTGAGTCCAGAGAGTGCACTGGCACCACTGGGGATGCACTGCAGTGATTCCAGAGAGTGCACTGGCACCACTGGGGATGCAGTGCAGTGAGTCCAGAGAGTGCACTGGCACCACTGGGGATGCAGTGCAGTGACTCCAGAGAGTGAACTGGCACCAGTGTTGATGCACTGCAGAGAGTCCAGAGAGTGCACTGGCACCACTGGGGATGCACTGCAGTGAGTCCAGAGAGTGCACTGGCACCACTGGGGATGCACTGCAGAGAGTCCAGAGAGTGCACTGGCACCACTGGTGATGCAGTGCCGTGAGTCCAGAGAGTGCACTGGCACCACTGGGGATGCAGTGCGGTGAGTCCAGAGATTTCACTGGCACCACTAGGGATGCCCTGCAGTGACTCCAAAGAGTGAACTGGCACCACTGGGGATGCAGTGCTGTGAGTCCAGAGAGTGCACTGGTACCACTGGGTATGCACTGCAGTGAGTCCAGAGAGTGCACTGGCACCACTGGGGATGCAGTGCAGTGAGTCCAGAGAGTGCACTGGCTCCACTGGGGATGCAGTGCAGTAAGTCCAGAGAGTGCACTGGCACCACTGGGGATCCAGTGCAGTAAGTCCAGAGAGTGCACTGGCACCACTGGAGATGCAGTGCAGTGAGTCCAGAGAGTGCACTGGCACCACTGAGGGTGCAGTGCAGTGAGTCCAGAGAGTGCACTGCCCCCACTGGGGATGCAATGCAGTGAGTCCAGAGAGTTCACTGGCACCACTGGGGATGCAGTGCGGTGAGTCCAGAGAGTGCACTGGCACCACTGGGGATACAATGCAGTAACTTCAGAGAGTGCACTGGCACCACTGGGGATGCAGTGCAGTTAGTCCAGAGAGTGCACTGGAACCACTGGGAATGCACCCCGGTGACTCCAGAGAGTGCACTGGCACCACTGGGGATGCAGTGCAGTGAGTCCAGAGAGTGCACTGGCACCACTGGGGATGCACCCCGGTGACTCCAGAGAGTGCACTGGCACCACTGGGGATGCAGTGCAGTGAGTCCAGAGAGTGCACTGGCACCACTGGGTATGAAGTGCAGTGACTCCAGAGAGTGCAGTGGCACCACTGGGGATGCAATGCAGTGACTCCAGAGAGTGCACTGGCACCACTGGGGATGCAGTGCAGTGAGTCCAGAGAGTGCACTGGCACCACTGGGTATGCAGTGCAGTGAGTCCATAGAGTGCACTGGCACCACTGGGTATAAAGTGCAGTGACTCCAGAGAGTGCACTGGCACCACTGGGGATGCAGTGCAGTGACTTCAGAGAGTGCACTGGCACCACTGGGGATGCAGTGCAGTGAGTCCAGAGAGTGCACTGGCACCACTGGGGATGCAGTGCAGTGAGTCCAGAGAGTGCACTGGCACCACTGGGGATGCACTGCAGTGAGTCCAGAGAGTGCACTGGCGCCATTGGGGATGCACTGCAGTGAGTCCACAGAGTGCACTGGCACCACTGGGGATGCAGTACAGTGAGTCCAGAGAGTGCACTGGCACCACTGGGGATGCTGTGCAGTGACTCCAGAGAGTGCACTGGCACCACAAAGGATGCACAGCAGTGACTCCAGAGAGTGCACTGGCACCACTGGGGATGCACTGCAGTGAGTCCACAGAGTGTACTGGCACCACTGGGGATGCACTGCAGTGAGACCAGAGAGTGCACTGGCACCACTGGGGATGCAGTGCATTGAGTGCAGAGAGTGCACTGGCAACACTGGGGATGCAGTGCAGTGACTCAAGAGAGTGCACTGGCACCACTGGGGATGCAGTGCAGTGAGTCCAGAGAGTGCACTGGCACCACTGGGGATGCACTGCAGTGAGTCCAGAGAGTGCACTGGCACCACTGGGGATGCAGTGCAGTGACTACAGAGAGTGAACTGGCACCACTGGGGATGCAGTGCAGTGAGTCCCGAGAGTGCACAGGCACCAATGGGGATGCACTGCAGTGAGTCCAGAGAGTGAACTGGCACCACTGGGGGTGCAGTGCGGTGAGTCCAGAGAGTGCACTGGAACCACTGGGGATGCAGTGCAGTGAGTCCAGAGAGTGCACTGGCACCACTGGAGATGCAGTACAGTGAGTCCAGAGAGTGCACTGACACCACTGGGTATGAAGTGCAGTGACTCCATAGAGTGCACTGGCACCACTGGGGATGCAGTGCAGTGAGTAAAGAGAGTGCACTGGCACCTCTGGGGATGCAGTGCAGTGAGTCCAGAGAATGCACTGGCACCACTGGGCATGCACTACAGTGAGTCCATAGAGTGCACTGGCACCACTGGGGATGCAGTGCAGTGAGTCCATAGAGTGCACTGGCACCACTGGGTATAAAGTGCAGTGACTCCAGAGAGTGCACTGGCACCACTGGGGATGCAGTGCAGTGACTCCAGAGAGTGCACTGGCACCACTGGGGATGCAGTGCAGTGAGTCCAGAGAGTGCACTGGCACCACTGGGGATGCAGTGCAGTGAGTCCAGAGAGTGCACTGGCGCCACTGGGGATGCACTGCAGTGACTCCAGAGAGTGCACTGGCTCCATTGGGGATGCACTGCAGTGAGTCCACAGAGTGCACTGGCACCACTGGGGATGCAGTACAGTGAGTCCAGAGAGTGCACTGGCACCACTGGGGATGCTGAGCAGTGACTCCAGAGAGTGCACTGGCACCACAAAGGATGCACAGCAGTGACTCCAGAGAGTGCACTGGCACCACTGGGGATGCACTGCAGTGAGTCCACAGAGTGTACTGGCACCACTGGGGATGCACTGCAGTGAGACCAGAGAGTGCACTGGCACCACTGGGGATGCAGTGCATTGAGTGCAGAGAGTGCACTGGCAACACTGGGGATGCACTGCAGTGAGTCCAGAGAGTGCACTGGCACCACTGGGGATGCAGTGCAGTGAGTCCAGAGAGTGCACTGGCACCACTGGGGATGCACTGCAGTGAGTCCAGAGAGTGCACTGGCACCACTGGGGATGCAGTGCAGTGACTACAGAGAGTGAACTGGCACCACTGGGGATGCACTGCAGTGAGTCCAGAGAGTGCACTGGCACCACTGGGGATGCAGTGCAGTGACTACAGAGAGTGAACTGGCACCACTGGGGATGCAGTGCAGTGAGTCCCGAGAGTGCACAGGCACCAATGGGGATGCACTGCAGTGAGTCCAGAGAGTGAACTGGCACCACTGGGGGTGCAGTGCGGTGAGTCCAGAGAGTGCACTGGAACCACTGGGGATGCAGTGCAGTGAGTCCAGAGAGTGCACTGGCACCACTGGGGATGCAGTGCAGTGAGTCCAGAGAGTGCACTGACACCACTGGGTATGAAGTGCAGTGACTCCATAGAGTGCACTGGCACCACTGGGGATGCAGTGCAGTGAGTAAAGAGAGTGCACTGGCACCTCTGGGGATGCAGTGCAGTGAGTCCAGAGAATGCACTGGCACCACTGGGCATGCACTGCAGTGAGTCCATAGAGTGCACTGGCACCACTGGGGATGCAGTGCAATGAGTCCAGAGAGTGCACTGTTACCACTGGGGATGCAGTGCAGTGAGTCCAGAGAGTGCACTGGCACCACTGGGGATGCAGTGCAGTGAGTCCAGAGAGTGAACTGGCACCAGTGGGGATGCACTGCAGTGAGTCCAGAGAGTGCACTGGCACCACTGGGGATGCCCTGCAGTGACTCCAGAGAGTGCACTGGCACCACTGGGGATGCAGTGCAGTGAGTCCAGAGAGTGCACTGGCACCACTGGGGATGCACTGCAGTCAGTCCAGAGAGTGCACTGGCACCACTGGTGATGCAGTGCAGTGAGTCCAGAGAGTGCACTGGCACCACTGGGGATGCAGTGCAGTGAGTCCAGAGAGTGCACTGGCACCACTGGGGATGCAGTGCAGTGAGTCCAGAGAGTGAACTGGCACCACTGGGGATGCAGTGCAGTGACTCCAGAGAGTGAACTGGCACCAGTGGGGATGCACTGCAGTGAGTCCAGAGAGTGCACTGGCACCACTGGGGATGCAGTGCAGTGAGTCCAGAGAATGCACTGGCACCACTGCGGATGCACTGCAGTGAGTCCAGAGATTTCACTGGCACCACTGGGGATGCCCTGCAGTGACTCCAGAGAGTGAACTGGCACCACTGGGGATGCAGTGCAGTGAGTCCAGAGAGTACACTGGCACCACTGGGGATGCACTGCAGTGAGTCCAAAGAGTGCCCTGGCACCCCTGTGGATGCAGTGCAGTGAGTCCAGAGACTGCACTGGCACCACTAAGGATGTACTGTAGTGACTTCAGAGACCGCACTGGCACCACTGGGGATGCAGTGCAGTGAGTCCAGAGAGTGCACTGGCACCACTGGGGATGCAGTGCAGTGAGTCCAGAGAGTGAACTGGCACCACTGGGGATGCAGTGCAGTGAGTCCAGAGAGTGCACTGGCACCACTGGGGATGCAGTGCAGTGAGTCCAGAGAGTGCACTGGCACCACTGGGGGTGCAGTGCAGTGAGTCCAGAGAGTGCACTGGCGCCACTGGGGATGCAATGCAGTGACTCCAAAGAGTGCACTGGCACCACTGGGGATGCACCCTGGTGAGTCCAGAGAGTCCACTGGCACCACTGGGGATGCAGTGCAGTGAGTCCAGAGAGTGCACTGGCACCACTGGGGATGCAGTGCAGTGAGTCCAGAGAGTGCACTGGCGCTACTGGGGATGCAGTGCAGTGAGTCCAGAGAGTGCACTGGCACCACTGGGGATGCAGTGCAGTGAGTCCAGAGAGTGCACTGGAGTCACTGGGGATGCAGTGCAGTGAGTCCAGAGAGTGCACTGGCACCACTGGGGATGCAGTGCAGTGAGTCCAGAGAGTGCACTGGCACCACTGGGGATGCAGTGCAGTGAGTCCAGAGAGTGCACTGGCAGCACTAAGGATGCACTGTAGTGACTCCAGAGAGTGCACTGGCACCACTGGGGATGCTGTGCAGTGAGTCCAGAGAGTGCACTGGCACCACTGGGGATGCACTGCAGTGAGTCCAGAGAGTGCACTGGCACCACTGGGGATGCAGTGCAGTGACTCCAGAGAGTGCACTGGCACGACTAAGGATGTACTGTAGTGACTCCAGAGAGTGCACTGGCACCACTGGGGATGCAGTGCAGTGAGTCCAGAGAGTGCACTGGCACCACTGGGGATGCAGTGCAGTGACTCCAGAGAGTGCACTGGCACCACGGGGATGCAGTGCAGTGAGTACAGAGAGTGCACTGGCACCACTGGGGATGCACTGCAGTGAGTCCAGAGAGTGCACTGGCACCACTGGGGATGCAGTGCAGTGAGTCCAGAGAGTGCACTGGCACCACTGGGGATGCAGTGCAGTGAGTCCAGAGAGTGCACTGGCACCACTGGGGATGCAGTGCAGTGAGTCCAGAGAGTGCACTGGCACCACTAAGGATGTACTGTAGTTTGTCCAGAGAGTGCACTGGCACCACTGGGGATGCAGTGCAGTGAGTCCAGAGAGTGCACTGGCACCACTAAGGATGTACTGTAGTTTGTCCAGAGAGTGCACTGGCACCACTGGGGATGCAGTGCAGTGAGTCCAGAGAGTGCACTGGCACCACTGGGGATGCACTGCAGTGAGTCCAGAGAGTGCACTGGCACCACTAAGGATGTACTGTAGTTTGTCCAGAGAGTGCACTGGCACCACGGGGATGCAGTGCAGTGAGTACAGAGAGTGCACTGGCACCACTGGGGATGCACTGCAGTGAGTCCAGAGAGTGCACTGGCACCACTGGGGATGCAGTGCAGTGAGTCCAGAGAGTGCACTGGCACCACTGGGGATGCAGTGCAGTGAGTCCAGAGAGTGCACTGGCACGACTGGGGATGCAGTGCAATGAGTCCAGAGAGTGCACTGGCACCACTGGGGATGCAGTGCAGTGAGTCCAGAGAGTGCACTGGCACCACTGGGGATGCAGTGCAGTGAGTCCAGAGAGTGCACTGGCACCACTGGGGATGCAGTGCAGTAAGTCCAGAGAGTGCACTGGCACCACTGGGGATGCAGTGCAGTGAGTCCAGAGAGTGCACTGGCTGCGCTGGGGGTGCAGTGCAGTGAGTCCAGAGAGTGCACTGGCGCCACTGGGGATGCAATGCAGTGACTCCAGAGAGTGCACTGGCACCACTGGGGATGCACTGCAGTGAGTCCAGAGAGTGCACTGGCACCACTAAGGATGTACTGTAGTTTGTCCAGAGAGTGCACTGGCACCACTGGGGATGCAGTGCAGTGAGTCCAGAGAGTGCACTGGCACGACTGGGGATGCAGTGCAATGAGTCCAGAGAGTGCACTGGCACCACTGGGGATGCAGTGCAGTGAGTCCAGAGAGTGCACTGGCACCACTGGGGATGCAGTGCAGTGAGTCCAGAGAGTGCACTGGCACCACTGGGGATGCAGTGCAGTAAGTCCAGAGAGTGCACTGGCACCACTGGGGATGCAGTGCAGTGAGTCCAGAGAGTGCACTGGCAGCACTGGGGGTGCAGTGCAGTGAGTCCAGAGAGTGCACTGGCGCCACTGGGGATGCAATGCAGTGACTCCAGAGAGTGCACTGGCACCACTGGGGATGCACTGCAGTGAGTCCAGAGAGTGCACTGGCACCACTGTGGATGCAGTGCAGTGAGTCCAGAGAGTGCACTGGCACCACTGGGGATGCAGTGCGGTGAGTCCAGAGAGTGCACTGGCACCACTGGGGATGCAGTGCGGTGAGTCCAGAGAGTGCACTGGCACCACTGGGGATGCAGTGCGGTGAGTCCAGAGAGTGCACTGGCACCACTGGGGATGCAGTGCGGTGAGTCCAGAGAGTGCACTGGCACCACTGGGGATGCAGTGCAGTGACTCCAGAGAGTGCACTGGAACCACTGGGGATGCAGTGCAGTGAGTCCAGAGATTTCACTGGCACCACTGGGGATGCAGTGCAGTGAGTCCAGAGAGTGCACTGGCACCAGTGGGGATGCACTGCAGTGAGTCCAGAGAGTGCACTGGCACCACTAAAGATGTACTGTAGTGAGTCCAGAGAGTGCACTGGCACCACTGGGGATGCAGTGCAGTGAGTCCAGAGAGTGCACTGGCACCACTGGGGATGCAGTGCAGTGAGTCCAGAGAGTGCACTGGCACCACTAAGGATGCACTGTAGTGACTCCAGAGAGTGCACTGTCACCACTTGGGATGCAGTGCAGTGAGTCCAGAGAGTGCACTGGCACCACTGGGGATGCAGTGCAGTGAGTCCAGAGAGTGCACTGGCACCACTGGGGATGCAGTGCAGTGAGTCCAGAGAGTGCACTGCCACCACTGGGGATGCAGTGCAGTGAGTCCAGAGAGTGCAGTGGCACCACTGGGGATGCAGTGCAGTGACTCCAGAGAGTGAACTGGCACCAGTGGGGATGCACTGCAGTGACTCCAGAGAGTGCACTGGCACCACTGGGGATGCAGTGCAGTGAGTCCAGAGAGTGCAGTGGCACCACTGGGGATGCAGTGCAGTGAGTCCAGAGATTTCACTGGCACCACTGGGGATGCCCTGCAGTGACTCCAAAGAGTGAACTGGCACCACTGGGGATGCAGTGCAGTGAGTCCAGAGAGTGCACTGGCACCACTGGGGATGCACTGCAGTGAGTCCAAAGAGTGAACTGCCACCACTGGGGATGCAGTGCAGTGAGTCCAGAGAGTGCAGTGGCACCACTGGGGATGCAGTGCAGTGACTCCAGAGAGTGAACTGGCACCAGTGGGGATGCACTGCAGTGACTCCAGAGAGTGCACTGGCACCACTGGGGATGCAGTGCAGTGAGTCCAGAGAGTGCACTGGCACCACTGGGGATGCAGTGCAGTGAGTCCAGAGAGTGAACTGGCACCACTGGGGATGCACTGCAGTCAGTACAGAGAGTGCACTGGCACCACTGGGGATGCAGTGCAATGAGTCCAGAGAGTGCACTGGCACCACTGGGGGTACAGTGCAGTGAGTCCAGAGAGTGCACTGGCGCCACTGGGGATGCAGTGCAGTGAGTCCAGAGAGTGCACTGACACCACTGGGTATGAAGTGCAGTGACTCCATAGAGTGCACTGGCACCACTGGGGATGCAGTGCAGTGAGAAAGAGAGTGCACTGGCACCTCTGGGGATGCAGTGCAGTGAGTCCAGAGACTGCACTGGCACCACTGGGCATGCACTGCAGTGAGTCCATAGAGTGCACTGGCACCACTGGGGATGCAGTGCAATGAGTCCAGAGAGTGCACTGTTACCACTGGGGATGCAGTGCAGTGAGTCCAGAGAGTGCACTGGCACCACTGGGGATGCAGTGCAGTGAGTCCAGAGAGTGAACTGGCACCAGTGGGGATGCAGTGCAGTGAGTCCAGAGAGTGCACTGGCACCACTGGGGATGCACTGCAGTGACTCCAGAGAGTGCACTGGCACCACTGGGGATGCAGTGCAATGAGTCCAGAGAGTGCACTGGCACCACTGGGGATGCAGTGCAGTGAGTCCAGAGAGTGCACTGGCACCACTGGGGATGCAGTGCAGTGAGTCCAGAGAGTGCACTGACACCACTGGGGATGCAGTGCAGTGAGTCCAGAGAGTGCAGTGGCACCACTGGGGATGCAGTGCAGTGACTCCAGAGAGTGAACTGGCACCAGTGGGGATGCACTGCAGTGACTCCAGAGAGTGCACTGGCACCACTGGGGATGCAGTGCAGTGAGTCCAGAGAGTGCAGTGGCACCACTGGGGATGCAGTGCAGTGAGTCCAGAGATTTCACTGGCACCACTGGGGATGCCCTGCAGTGACTCCAAAGAGTGAACTGGCACCACTGGGGATGCAGTGCAGTGAGTCCAGAGAGTGCACTGGCACCACTGGGGATGCACTGCAGTGAGTCCAAAGAGTGAACTGCCACCACTGGGGATGCAGTGCAGTGAGTCCAGAGAGTGCACTGGCACCACTAAGGATGTACTGTAGTGACTTCAGAGAGCGCACTGGCACCACTGGGGATGCAGTGCAGTGAGTCCAGAGAGTGCACTGGCACCACTGGGGATGCAGTGCAGTGAGTCCAGAGAGTGAACTGGCACCACTGGGGATGCACTGCAGTCAGTACAGAGAGTGCACTGGCACCACTGGGGATGCAGTGCAATGAGTCCAGAGAGTGCACTGGCACCACTGGGGGTACAGTGCAGTGAGTCCAGAGAGTGCACTGGCGCCACTGGGGATGCAGTGCAGTGAGTCCAGAGAGTGCACTGACACCACTGGGTATGAAGTGCAGTGACTCCATAGAGTGCACTGGCACCACTGGGGATGCAGTGCAGTGAGAAAGAGAGTGCACTGGCACCTCTGGGGATGCAGTGCAGTGAGTCCAGAGACTGCACTGGCACCACTGGGCATGCACTGCAGTGAGTCCATAGAGTGCACTGGCACCACTGGGGATGCAGTGCAATGAGTCCAGAGAGTGCACTGTTACCACTGGGGATGCAGTGCAGTGAGTCCAGAGAGTGCACTGGCACCACTGGGGATGCAGTGCAGTGAGTCCAGAGAGTGAACTGGCACCAGTGGGGATGCAGTGCAGTGAGTCCAGAGAGTGCACTGGCACCACTGGGGATGCACTGCAGTCAGTCTAGAGAGTGCACTGGCACCACTGGGGATGCAGTGCAGTGAGTCGAGAGAGTGCACTGGCACCACTGGGGATGCAGTGCAGTGAGTCCAGAGAGTGCACTGGCACCACTGGGGATGCAGTGCAGTGACTCCAGAGAGTGAACTGGCACCAGTGGGGATGCACTGCAGTGACTCCAGAGAGTGCACTGGCACCACTGGGGATGCAGTGCAGTGAGTCCAGAGAGTGCAGTGGCACCACTGGGGATGCAGTGCAGTGAGTCCAGAGATTTCACTGGCACCACTGGGGATGCCCTGCAGTGACTCCAAAGAGTGAACTGGCACCACTGGGGATGCAGTGCAGTGAGTCCAGAGAGTGCACTGGCACCACTGGGGATGCACTGCAGTGAGTCCAAAGAGTGAACTGCCACCACTGGGGATGCAGTGCAGTGAGTCCAGAGAGTGCACTGGCACCACTAAGGATGTACTGTAGTGACTTCAGAGAGCGCACTGGCACCACTGGGGATGCAGTGCAGTGAGTCCAGAGAGTGCACTGGCACCACTGGGGATGCACTGCAGTGAGTCCAGAGAGTGAACTGGCACCACTGGGGATGCACTGCAGTCAGTACAGAGAGTGCACTGGCACCACTGGGGATGCAGTGCAGTGAGTCCAGAGAGTGCACTGGCACCACTGGGGGTACAGTGCAGTGAGTCCAGAGAGTGCACTGGCTCCACTGGGGATGCAGTGCAGTGAGTCCAGAGAGTGCACTGACACCACTGGGTATGAAGTGCAGTGACTCCATAGAGTGCACTGGCACCACTGGGGATGCAGTGCAGTGAGTAAAGAGAGTGCACTGGCACCTCTGGGGATGCAGTGCAGTGAGTCCAGAGACTGCACTGGCACCACTGGACATGCACTGCAGTGAGTCCATAGAGTGCACTGGCACCACTGGGGATGCAGTGCAATGAGTCCAGAGAGTGCACTGTTACCACTGGGGATGCAGTGCAGTGAGTCCAGAGAGTGCACTGGCACCACTGGGGATGCAGTGCAGTGAGTCCAGAGAGTGCACTGGCACCACTGGGGATGCAGTGCAGTGAGTCCAGAGAGTGAACTGGCACCACTGGAGATGCACTTCAGTGACTCCAGAGAGTGCACTGGCACCACTGGGGATGCAGTGCAGTGAGTCCAGAGAGTGCACTGGCACCACTGGGGATGCAGTGCAGTGAGCCCAGAGAGTGCACTGGCACCACTGGGGATGCAGTGCAGTGAGTCCAGAGAGTGCACTGGCGCCACTGGGGATGCACTGCAGTGACTCCAGAGAGTGCACTGGCGCCATTGGAGATGCACTGCAGTGAGTCCACAGAGTGCACTGGCGCCACTGGGGATGCAGTACAGTGAGTCCAGAGAGTGCACTGGCACCACTGGGGATGCTGTGCAGTGACTCCAGAGAGTGCACTGGCACCACTGGGGATGCACTGCAGTGACTCCAGAGAGTGCACTGGCACCACTGGGGATGCAGTGCAGTGAGTCCAGAGAGTGCACTGGCACCACTGGGGATGCAGTGCAGTGAGTCCAGAGAGTGCACTGGCGCCACTGGGGATGCACTGCAGTGACTCCAGAGAGTGCACTGGCGCCATTGGGGATGCACTGCAGTGAGTCCACAGAGTGCACTGGCGCCACTGGAGATGCAGTACAGTGAGTCCAGAGAGTGCACTGGCACCACTGGGGATGCTGTGCAGTGACTCCAGAGAGTGCACTGGCACCACAAAGGATGCACTGCAGTGACTCCAGAGAGTGCAGTGGCACCACTGGGGATGCACTGCAGTGACTCCAGAGAGTGCACTGGCACCACTGGGGATGCACTGCAGTGAGACCAGAGAGTGCACTGGCACCACTGGGGATGCAGTGCATTGAGTGCAGAGAGTGCACTGGCACCACTGGGGATGCAGTGCAGTGACTCAAGAGAGTGCACTGGCACCACTGGGGATGCAGTGCAGTGAGTCCAGAGAGTGCACTGGCACCACTGGGGATGCACTGCACTGAGTCCAGAGAGTGCACTGGCACCACTGGGGATGCAGTGCAGTGAGTCCAGAGAGTGCACTGGCACCACTGGGGATGCACTGCAGTGAGTCCAGAGAGTGCACTGGCACCACTGGGGATGCAGTGCAGTGACTACAGAGAGTGAACTGGCACCACTGGGGATGCAGTGCAGTGAGTCCCGAGAGTGCACAGGCACCAATGGGGATGCACTGCAGTGATTCCAGAGAGTGCACTGGCACCACTGGGGATGCAGTGCAGTGAGTCCAGAGAGTGCACTGGCACCACTGGGGATGCAGTGCGGTGAGTCCAGAGAGTGCACTGGCACCACTGGGGATGCAGTGCGGTGAGTCCAGAGAGTGCACTGGCACCACTGGGGGTGCAGTGCAGTGAGTCCAGAGAGTGCACTGGAACGACTGGGGATGCAGTGCAGTGAGTCCAGAGAGTGCACTGGCACCACTGGGGATGCAGTGCAGTGAGTCCAGAGAGTGCACTGACACCACTGGGTATGAAGTGCAGTGACTCCATAGAGTGCACTGGCACCACTGGGGATGCAGTGCAGTGAGTAAAGAGAGTGCACTGGCACCTCTGGGGATGCAGTGCAGTGAGTCCAGAGACTGCACTGGCACCACTGGGCATGCACTGCAGTGAGTCCAGAGAGTGCACTGGCACCACTGGGGATGCAGTGCAGTGAGTCCAGAGAGTGAACTGGCACCAGTGGGGATGCAGTGCAGTGAGTCCAGAGAGTGCACTGGCACCACTGGGGATGCACTGCAGTGACTCCAGAGAGTGCACTGGCACCACTGGGGATGCAGTGCAATGAGTCCAGAGAGTGCACTGGCACCACTGGGGATGCAGTGCAGTGAGTCCAGAGAGTGCACTGGCACCACTGGGGATGCAGTGCAGTGAGTCCAGAGAGTGCACTGACACCACTGGGGATGTAGTGCAGTGAGTCCAGAGAGTGCACTGGCACCACTGGGGATGCAGTGCAGTGACTCCAGAGAGTGAACTGGCACCAGTGGGGATGCACTGCAGTGACTCCAGAGAGTGCACTGGCACCACTGGGGATGCAGTGCAGTGAGTCCAGAGAGTGCAGTGGCACCACTGGGGATGCAGTGCAGTGAGTCCAGAGATTTCACTGGCACCACTGGGGATGCCCTGCAGTGACTCCAAAGAGTGAACTGGCACCACTGGGGATGCAGTGCAGTGAGTCCAGAGAGTGCACTGGCACCACTGGGGATGCACTGCAGTGAGTCCAAAGAGTGAACTGCCACCACTGGGGATGCAGTGCAGTGAGTCCAGAGAGTGCACTGGCACCACTAAGGATGTACTGTAGTGACGTCAGAGAGCGCACTGGCACCACTGGGGATGCAGTGCAGTGAGTCCAGAGAGTGCACTGGCACCACTGGGGATGCAGTGCAGTGAGTCCAGAGAGTGAACTGGCACCACTGGGGATGCACTGCAGTCAGTACAGAGAGTGCACTGGCACCACTGGGGATGCAGTGCAATGAGTCCAGAGAGTGCACTGGCACCACTGGGGGTACAGTGCAGTGAGTCCAGAGAGTGCACTGGCGCCACTGGAGATGCAGTGCAGTGAGTCCAGAGAGTGCACTGACACCACTGGGTATGAAGTGCAGTGACTCCATAGAGTGCACTGGCACCACTGGGGATGCAGTGCAGTGAGTAAAGAGAGTGCACTGGCACCTCTGGGGATGCAGTGCAGTGAGTCCAGAGACTGCACTGGCACCACTGGGCATGCACTGCAGTGAGTCCATAGAATGCACTGGCACCACTGGGGATGCAGTGCAATGAGTCCAGAGAGTGCACTGGCACCACTGGGGATGCAGTGCAGTGAGTCCAGAGAGTGCACTGGCACCACTGGGGATGCAGTGCAGTGAGTCCAGAGAGTGCACTGGCACCACTGGGGATGCAGTGCAGTGAGTCCAGAGAGTGAACTGGCACCAGTGGGGATGCAGTGCAGTGAGTCCAGAGAGTGCACTGGCACCACTGGGGATGCACTGCAGTCAGTCCAGAGAGTGCACTGGCACCACTGGGGATGCACTGCAGTCAGTCCAGAGAGTGCACTGGCACCACTGGGGATGCAGTGCAGTGAGTCCAGAGAGTGCACTGGCACCACTGGGGATGCAGTGCAGTGACTCCAGAGAGTGAACTGGCACCAGTGGGGATGCACTGCAGTGACTCCAGAGAGTGCACTGGCACCACTGGGGATGCAGTGCAGTGAGTCCAGAGAGTGCAGTGGCACCACTGGGGATGCAGTGCAGTGAGTCCAGAGATTTCACTGGCACCACTGGGGATGCCCTGCAGTGACTCCAAAGAGTGAACTGGCACCACTGGGGATGCAGTGCAGTGAGTCCAGAGAGTGCACTGGCACCACTGGGGATGCACTGCAGTGAGTCCAAAGAGTGAACTGGCACCACTGGGGATGCAGTGCTGTGAGTCCAGAGAGTGCACTGGCACCACTAAGGATGTACTGTAGTGACTTCAGAGAGCGCACTGGCACCACTGGGGATGCAGTGCAGTGAGTCCAGAGAGTGCACTGGCACCACTGGGGATGCAGTGCAGTGAGTCCAGAGAGTGAACTGGCACCACTGGGGATGCACTGCAGTCAGTACAGAGAGTGCACTGGCACCACTGGGGATGCAGTGCAGTGAGTCCAGAGAGTGCACTGGCACCACTGCGGGTACAGTGCAGTGAGTCCAGAGAGTGCACTGGCGCAACTGGGGATGCAGTGCAGTGAGTCCAGAGAGTGCACTGACACCACTGGGTATGAAGTGCAGTGACTCCATAGAGTGCACTGGCACCACTGGGGATGCAGTGCAGTGAGTAAAGAGAGTGCACTGGCACCTCTGGGGATGCAGTGCAGTGAGTCCAGAGATTTCACTGGCACCACTGGGGATGCCCTGCAGTGACTCCAAAGAGTGAACTGGCACCACTGGGGATGCAGTGCAGTGAGTCCAGAGAGTGCACTGGCACCACTGGGGATGCACTGCAGTGAGTCCAAAGAGTGAACTGCCACCACTGGGGATGCAGTGCATGAGTCCAGAGAGTGCACTGGCACCACTGAGGATGTACTGTAGTGACTTCAGAGAGCGCACTGGCACCACTGGGGATGCAGTGCAGTGAGTCCAGAGAGTGCACTGGCACCACTGGGGATGCAGTGCAGTGAGTCCAGAGAGTGAACTGGCACCACTGGGGATGCACTGCAGTCAGTACAGAGAGTGCACTGGCACCACTGGGGATGCAGTGCAGTGAGTCCAGAGAGTGCACTGGCACCACTGGGGGTACAGTGCAGTGAGTCCAGAGAGTGCACTGGCGCCACTGGGGATGCAGTGCAGTGAGTCCAGAGAGTGAACTGGCACCAGTGGGGATGCACTGCAGTGACTCCAGAGAGTGCACTGGCACCACTGGGGATGCAGTGCAGTGAGTCCAGAGAGTGCAGTGGCACCACTGGGGATGCAGTGCAGTGAGTCCAGAGATTTCACTGGCACCACTGGGGATGCCCTGCAGTGACTCCAAAGAGTGAACTGGCACCACTGGGGATGCAGTGCAGTGAGTCCAGAGAGTGCACTGGCACCACTGGGGATGCACTGCAGTGAGTCCAAAGAGTGAACTGGCACCACTGGGGATGCAGTGCTGTGAGTCCAGAGAGTGCACTGGCACCACTAAGGATGTACTGTAGTGACTTCAGAGAGCGCACTGGCACCACTGGGGATGCAGTGCAGTGAGTCCAGAGAGTGCACTGGCACCACTGGGGATGCAGTGCAGTGAGTCCAGAGAGTGAACTGGCACCACTGGGGATGCACTGCAGTCAGTACAGAGAGTGCACTGGCACCACTGGGGATGCAGTGCAGTGAGTCCAGAGAGTGCACTGGCACCACTGCGGGTACAGTGCAGTGAGTCCAGAGAGTGCACTGGCGCAACTGGGGATGCAGTGCAGTGAGTCCAGAGAGTGCACTGACACCACTGGGTATGAAGTGCAGTGACTCCATAGAGTGCACTGGCACCACTGGGGATGCAGTGCAGTGAGTAAAGAGAGTGCACTGGCACCTCTGGGGATGCAGTGCAGTGAGTCCAGAGATTTCACTGGCACCACTGGGGATGCCCTGCAGTGACTCCAAAGAGTGAACTGGCACCACTGGGGATGCAGTGCAGTGAGTCCAGAGAGTGCACTGGCACCACTGGGGATGCACTGCAGTGAGTCCAAAGAGTGAACTGCCACCACTGGGGATGCAGTGCATGAGTCCAGAGAGTGCACTGGCACCACTGAGGATGTACTGTAGTGACTTCAGAGAGCGCACTGGCACCACTGGGGATGCAGTGCAGTGAGTCCAGAGAGTGCACTGGCACCACTGGGGATGCAGTGCAGTGAGTCCAGAGAGTGAACTGGCACCACTGGGGATGCACTGCAGTCAGTACAGAGAGTGCACTGGCACCACTGGGGATGCAGTGCAGTGAGTCCAGAGAGTGCACTGGCACCACTGGGGGTACAGTGCAGTGAGTCCAGAGAGTGCACTGGCGCCACTGGGGATGCAGTGCAGTGAGTCCAGAGAGTGCACTGACACCACTGGGTATGAAGTGCAGTGACTCCATAGAGTGCACTGGCACCACTGGGGATGCAGTGCAGTGAGTAAAGAGAGTGCACTGGCACCTCTGGGGATGCAGTGCAGTGAGTCCAGAGACTGCACTGGCACCACTGGGCATGCACTGCAGTGAGTCCATAGAGTGCACTGGCACCACTGGGGATGCAGTGCAATGAGTCCAGAGAGTGCACTGTTACCACTGGGGATGCAGTGCAGTGAGTCCAGAGAGTGCACTGGCACCACTGGGGATGCAGTGCAGTGAGTCCAGAGAGTGCACTGGCACCACTGGGGATGCAGTGCAGTGAGTCCAGAGAGTGAACTGGCACCAGTGGGGATGCAGTGCAGTGAGTCCAGAGAGTGAACTGGCACCAGTGGGGATGCAGTGCAGTGAGTCCAGAGAGTGCACTGGCACCACTGGGGATGCACTTCAGTGAGTCCAGAGAGTGCACTGGCACCACTGGGGATGCAGTGCAGTGAGTCCAGAGAGTGCACTGGCACCACTGGGGATGCACTGCAGTCAGTCCAGAGAGTGCACTGGCACCACTGGGGATGCAGTGCAGTGAGTCCAGAGAGTGCACTGGCACCACTGGGGATGCAGTGCAGTGAGTCCAGAGAGTGCACTGGCACCACTGGGGATGCACTGCAGTGACTCCAGAGAGTGCACTGGCACCACTGGGGATGCAGTGCAGTGAGTCCAGAGAGTGCAGTGGCACCACTGGGGATGCAGTGCAGTGAGTCCAGAGATTTCACTGGCACCACTGGGGATGCCCTGCAGTGACTCCAAAGAGTGAACTGGCACCACTGGGGATGCAGTGCAGTGAGTCCAGAGAGTGCACTGGCACCACTGGGGATGCACTGCAGTGAGTCCAAAGAGTGAACTGGCACCACTGGGGATGCAGTGCTGTGAGTCCAGAGAGTGCACTGGCACCACTAAGGATGTACTGTAGTGACTTCAGAGAGCGCACTGGCACCACTGGGGATGCAGTGCAGTGAGTCCAGAGAGTGCACTGGCACCACTGGGGATGCAGTGCAGTGAGTCCAGAGAGTGAACTGGCACCACTGGGGATGCACTGCAGTCAGTACAGAGAGTGCACTGGCACCACTGGGGATGCAGTGCAGTGAGTCCAGAGAGTGCACTGGCACCACTGCGGGTACAGTGCAGTGAGTCCAGAGAGTGCACTGGCGCAACTGGGGATGCAGTGCAGTGAGTCCAGAGAGTGCACTGACACCACTGGGTATGAAGTGCAGTGACTCCATAGAGTGCACTGGCACCACTGGGGATGCAGTGCAGTGAGTAAAGAGAGTGCACTGGCACCTCTGGGGATGCAGTGCAGTGAGTCCAGAGATTTCACTGGCACCACTGGGGATGCCCTGCAGTGACTCCAAAGAGTGAACTGGCACCACTGGGGATGCAGTGCAGTGAGTCCAGAGAGTGCACTGGCACCACTGGGGATGCACTGCAGTGAGTCCAAAGAGTGAACTGCCACCACTGGGGATGCAGTGCATGAGTCCAGAGAGTGCACTGGCACCACTGAGGATGTACTGTAGTGACTTCAGAGAGCGCACTGGCACCACTGGGGATGCAGTGCAGTGAGTCCAGAGAGTGCACTGGCACCACTGGGGATGCAGTGCAGTGAGTCCAGAGAGTGAACTGGCACCACTGGGGATGCACTGCAGTCAGTACAGAGAGTGCACTGGCACCACTGGGGATGCAGTGCAGTGAGTCCAGAGAGTGCACTGGCACCACTGGGGGTACAGTGCAGTGAGTCCAGAGAGTGCACTGGCGCCACTGGGGATGCAGTGCAGTGAGTCCAGAGAGTGCACTGACACCACTGGGTATGAAGTGCAGTGACTCCATAGAGTGCACTGGCACCACTGGGGATGCAGTGCAGTGAGTAAAGAGAGTGCACTGGCACCTCTGGGGATGCAGTGCAGTGAGTCCAGAGACTGCACTGGCACCACTGGGCATGCACTGCAGTGAGTCCATAGAGTGCACTGGCACCACTGGGGATGCAGTGCAATGAGTCCAGAGAGTGCACTGTTACCACTGGGGATGCAGTGCAGTGAGTCCAGAGAGTGCACTGGCACCACTGGGGATGCAGTGCAGTGAGTCCAGAGAGTGCACTGGCACCACTGGGGATGCAGTGCAGTGAGTCCAGAGAGTGAACTGGCACCAGTGGGGATGCAGTGCAGTGAGTCCAGAGAGTGAACTGGCACCAGTGGGGATGCAGTGCAGTGAGTCCAGAGAGTGCACTGGCACCACTGGGGATGCACTTCAGTGAGTCCAGAGAGTGCACTGGCACCACTGGGGATGCAGTGCAGTGAGTCCAGAGAGTGCACTGGCACCACTGGGGATGCACTGCAGTCAGTCCAGAGAGTGCACTGGCACCACTGGGGATGCAGTGCAGTGAGTCCAGAGAGTGCACTGGCACCACTGGGGATGCAGTGCAGTGAGTCCAGAGAGTGCACTGGCACCACTGGGGATGCAGTGCAGTGACTCCAGAGAGTGAACTGGCACCAGTGGGGATGTACTGCAGTGACTCCAGAGAGTGAACTGGCACCAGTGGGGATGCAGTGCAGTGAGTCCAGAGAGTGCACTGGCACCACTGGGGATGCAGTGCAGTGAGTCCAGAGAGTGCACTGGCACCACTGGGGATGCAGTGCAGTGAGTCCAGAGAGTGCACTGGCACCACTGGGGATGCAGTGCAGTGAGTCCAGAGAGTGCACTGGCACCACTGGGGATGCAGTGCAGTGACTCCAGAGAGTGAACTGGCACCAGTGGGGATGCACTGCAGTGACTCCAGAGAGTGCACTGGCACCACTGGGGATGCAGTGCAGTGAGTCCAGAGAGTGCAGTGGCACCACTGGGGATGCAGTGCAGTGAGTCCAGAGATTTCACTGGCGCCACTGGGGATGCCCTGCAGTGACTCCAAAGAGTGAACTGGCACCACTGGGGATGCAGTGCAGTGAGTCCAGAGAGTGCACTGGCACCACTGGGGATGCACTGCAGTGAGTCCAAAGAGTGAACTGGCACCACTGGGGGTGCAGTGCAGTGAGTCCAGAGAGTGCACTGGCACCACTAAGGATGTACTGTAGTGACTTCAGAGAGCGCACTGGCACCACTGGGGATGCAGTGCAGTGAGTCCAGAGAGTGCACTGGCACCACTGGGGATGCAGTGCAGTGAGTCCAGAGAGTGAACTGGCACCACTGGGGATGCACTGCAGTCAGTACAGAGAGTGCACTGGCACCACTGGGGATGCAGTGCAGTGAGTCCAGAGAGTGCACTGGCACCACTGCGGGTACAGTGCAGTGAGTCCAGAGAGTGCACTGGCGCAACTGGGGATGCAGTGCAGTGAGTCCAGAGAGTGCACTGTCACCACTGGGTATGAAGTGCAGTGACTCCATAGAGTGCACTGGCACCACTGGGGATGCAGTGCAGTGAGTAAAGAGAGTGCACTGGCACCTCTGGGGATGCAGTGCAGTGAGTCCAGAGACTGCACTGGCACCACTGGGCATGCACTGCAGTGAGTCCATAGAGTGCACTGGCACCACTGGGGATGCAGTGCAATGAGTCCAGAGAGTGCACTGTTACCACTGGGGATGCAGTGCAGTGAGTCCAGAGAGTGCACTGGCACCACTGGGGATGCACTGCAGTGAGTCCAGAGAGTGCACTGGCACCACTGGGGATGCAGTGCAGTGAGTCCAGAGAGTGAACTGGCACCAGTGGGGATGCAGTGCAGTGAGTCCAGAGAGTGCACTGGCACCACTGGGGATGCACTTCAGTGACTCCAGAGAGTGCACTGGCACCACTGGGGATGCAGTGCAGTGAGTCCAGAGAGTGCACTGGCACCACTGGGGATGCACTGCAGTCAGTCCAGAGAGTGCACTGGCACCACTGGGGATGCAGTGCAGTGAGTCCAGAGAGTGCACTGGCACCACTGGGGATGCAGTGCAGTGAGTCCAGAGAGTGCACTGGCACCACTGGGGATGCAGTGCAGTGACTCCAGAGAGTGAACTGGCACCAGTGGGGATGCACTGCAGTGACTCCAGAGAGTGCACTGGCACCACTGGGGATGCAGTGCAGTGAGTCCAGAGAGTGCACTGGCACCACTGGGGATGCAGTGCAGTGAGTCCAGAGATTTCACTGGCACCACTGGGGATGCCCTGCAGTGACTCCAAAGAGTGAACTGGCACCACTGGGGATGCAGTGCAGTGAGTCCAGAGAGTGCACTGGCACCACTGGGGATGCACTGCAGTGAGTCCAAAGAGTGAACTGCCACCACTGGGGATGCAGTGCAGTGAGTCCAGAGAGTGCACTGGCACCACTAATGATGTACTGTAGTGACTTCAGAGAGCGCACTGGCACCACTGGGGATGCAGTGCAGTGAGTCCAGAGAGTGCACTGGCACCACTGGGGATGCAGTGCAGTGAGTCCAGAGAGTGAACTGGCACCACTGGGGATGCACTGCAGTCAGTACAGAGAGTGCACTGGCACCACTGGGGATGCAGTGCAGTGAGTCCAGAGAGTGCACTGGCACCACTGGGGGTACAGTGCAGTGAGTCCAGAGAGTGCACTGGCGCCACTGGGGATGCAGTGCAGTGAGTCCAGAGAGTGCACTGACACCACTGGGTATGAAGTGCAGTGACTCCATAGAGTGCACTGGCACCACTGGGGATGCAGTGCAGTGAGTAAAGAGAGTGCACTGGCACCTCTGGGGATGCAGTGCAGTGAGTCCAGAGACTGCACTGGCACCACTGGGCATGCACTGCAGTGAGTCCATAGAGTGCACTGGCACCACTGGGGATGCAGTGCAATGAGTCCAGAGAGTGCACTGTTACCACTGGGGATGCAGTGCAGTGAGTCCAGAGAGTGCACTGGCACCACTGGGGATGCAGTGCAGTGAGTCCAGAGAGTGCACTGGCACCACTGGGGATGCAGTGCAGTGAGTCCAGAGAGTGAACTGGCACCAGTGGGGATGCAGTGCAGTGAGTCCAGAGAGTGCACTGGCACCACTGGGGATGCACTTCAGTGAGTCCAGAGAGTGCACTGGCACCACTGGGGATGCAGTGCAGTGAGTCCAGAGAGTGCAGTGGCACCACTGGGGATGCAGTGCAGTGAGTCCAGAGAGTGCACTGGCACCACTGGGGATGCAGTGCAGTGAGTCCAGAGAGTGCAGTGGCACCACTGGGGATGCAGTGCAGTGAGTCCAGAGATTTCACTGGCACCACTGGGGATGCCCTGCAGTGACTCCAAAGAGTGAACTGGCACCACTGGGGATGCAGTGCAGTGAGTCCAGAGAGTGCACTGGCACCACTGGGGATGCACTGCAGTGAGTCCAAAGAGTGAACTGCCACCACTGGGGATGCAGTGCAGTGAGTCCAGAGAGTGCACTGGCACCACTAAGGATGTACTGTAGTGACTTCAGAGAGCGCACTGGCACCACTGGGGATGCAGTGCAGTGAGTCCAGAGAGTGCACTGGCACCACTGGGGATGCAGTGCAGTGAGTCCAGAGAGTGAACTGGCACCACTGGGGATGCAGTGCAGTGAGTCCAGAGAGTGCACTGGCGCCACTGGGGATGCAGTGCAGTGAGTCCAGAGAGTGCACTGGCACCACTGGGGGTACAGTGCAGTGAGTCCAGAGAGTGCACTGGCGCCACTGGGGATGCAGTGCAGTGAGTCCAGAGAGTGCACTGACACCACTGGGTATGAAGTGCAGTGACTCCATAGAGTGCACTGGCACCACTGGGGATGCAGTGCAGTGAGTAAAGAGAGTGCACTGGCACCTCTGGGGATGCAGTGCAGTGAGTCCAGAGACTGCACTGGCACCACTGGGCATGCACTGCAGTGAGTCCATAGAGTGCACTGGCACCACTGGGGATGCAGTGCAATGAGTCCAGAGAGTGCACTGTTACCACTGGGGATGCAGTGCAGTGAGTCCAGAGAGTGCACTGGCACCACTGGGGATGCAGTGCAGTGAGTCCAGAGAGTGCACTGGCACCACTGGGGATGCAGTGCAGTGAGTCCAGAGAGTGAACTGGCACCAGTGGGGATGCAGTGCAGTGAGTCCAGAGAGTGCACTGGCACCACTGGGGATGCACTGCAGTGACTCCAGAGAGTGCACTGGCACCACTGGAGATGCAGTGCAGTGAGTCCAGAGAGTGCACTGGCACCACTGGGGATGCACTGCAGTCAGTCCAGAGAGTGCACTGGCACCACTGGGGATGCAGTGCTGTGAGTCCAGAGAGTGCACTGGCACCACTGGGGATGCAGTGCAGTGAGTCCAGAGAGTGCACTGGCACCACTGGGGATGCAGTGCAGTGACTCCAGAGAGTGAACTGGCACCAGTGGGGATGCACTGCAGTGACTCCAGAGAGTGCACTGGCACCACTGGGGATGCAGTGCAGTGAGTCCAGAGAGTGCACTGGCACCACTGGGGATGCAGTGCAGTGAGTCCAGAGATTTCACTGGCACCACTGGGGATGCCCTGCAGTGACTCCAAAGAGTGAACTGGCACCACTGGGGATGCAGTGCAGTGAGTCCAGAGAGTGCACTGGCACCACTGGGGATGCACTGCAGTGAGTCCAAAGAGTGAACTGCCACCACTGGGGATGCAGTGCAGTGAGTCCAGAGAGTGCCCTGGCACCACTAAGGATGTACTGTAGTGACTTCAGAGAGCGCACTGGCACCACTGGGGATGCAGTGCAGTGAGTCCAGAGAGTGCACTGGCACCACTGGGGATGCAGTGCAGTGAGTCCAGAGAGTGAACTGGCACCACTGGGGATGCACTGCAGTCAGTACAGAGAGTGCACTGGCACCACTGGGGATGCAGTGCAGTGAGTCCAGAGAGTGCACTGGCACCACTGGGGGTACAGTGCAGTGAGTCCAGAGAGTGCACTGGCGCCACTGGGGATGCAATGCAGTGACTCCAAAGAGTGCACTGGCACCACTGTGGATGCAGTGCAGTGAGTCCAGAGAGTGCACTGGCACCACTGGGGATGCAGTGCAGTGAGTCCAGAGAGTGCACTGGCACCACTGGGGATGCAGTGCAGTGAGTCCAGAGAGTGCACTGGCAGCACTAAGGATGCACTGTAGTGACTCCAGAGAGTGCACTGGCACCACTGGGGATGCAGTGCAGTGAGTCCAGAGAGTGCACTGGCACCACTGGGGATGCAGTGCAGTGACTCCAGAGAGTGCACTGGCACGACTAAGGATGTACTGTAGTGACTCCAGAGAGTGCACTGGCACCACTGGGGATGCAGTGCAGTGAGTCCAGAGAATGCCCTGGCACCCCTGGGGATGCAGTGCAGTGAGTCCAGAGAATGCACTGGCACCACTGGGGATGCACTGCAGTGACTCCAGTGAGTTCACTGGCACCACTGGGGGTGCAGTGCAATGAGTGCAGAGAGTGCACTGGAACCACTGGGGATGCAGTGCACTGAGTCCAGAGAGTGCACTGGCACCACTGGGGATGCAGTGCAGTGAGTCCAGAGAGTGCACTGGCACCACTGGGGATGCACCCCGGTGAGTCCAGAGAGTGCACTGGCACCACTGGGGATGCAGTGCAGTGACTCCAGAGAGTGCACTGGCACCACGGGGATGCAGTGCAGTGACTCCAGAGAGTGCACTGGCACCACTGGGGATGCACTGCAGTGAGTCCAGAGAGTGCACTGGCACCACTGGGAATGCAGTGCAGGGAGTCCAGAGAGTGCACTGGCACCACTGGGGATGCAGTGCAGTGAGTCCAGAGAGTGCACTGGCACCACTGGGGATGCAGTGCAGTGAGTCCAGAGAGTGCACTGGCACCACTGGGGATGCACTGCAGTGACTCCAAAGAGTGAACTGGCACCACTGGGGATGCAGTGCAGTGAGTCCAGAGAGTGCACTGGCACCACTGGGGATGCAGTGCAGTGAGTCCAGAAATTTCACTGGCACCACCGGGGATGCCCTGCAGTGACTCCAAAGAGTGAACTGGCACCACTGGGGATGCAGTGCAGTGAGTCCAGAGAGTGCACTGGCACCACTGGGGATGCAGTGCGGTGAGTCCATAGAGTGCACTGGCACCACTGGGGATGCAGTGCAGTAACTTCAGAGAGTGCACTGGCACCACTGGGGATGCACTGCAGTGAGTCCAGAGAGTGCACTGGCACCACTGGGATGCAGTGCAGTGAGTCCAGAGAGTGCACTGGAACCACTGGGGATGCACCCCGGTGACTCCAGAGAGTGCACTGGCACCACTGGGGATGCAGTGCAGTGAGTCCAGAGAGTGCACTGGCACCACTGGGGATGCAGTGCAGTGAGTCCAGAGAGTGCACTGGCACCACTGGGGATGCCCTGCAGTGACTCCAAAGAGTGAACTGGCACCACTGGGAATGCAGTGCAGTGAGTCCAGAGAGTGCACTGGCACCACTGGGGATGCACTGCAGTGACTCCAGAGAGTGCACTGGCACCACAGGGGATGCAGTGCGGTGAGTCCAGAGAGTGCACTGGCACCACTGGAGATGCAGTGCAGTGAGTCCAGAGAGTGCACTGGCACCACTGGGGATGCAGTGCAGTGACTCCAGAGAGTGAACTGGCACCACTGGGGATGCAGTGCAGTGAGTCACGAGAGTGCACTGGCACCAGTGGGGATGCACTGCAGTGAGTCCAGAGAGTGCACTGGCACCACTGGGGATGCAGTGCAGTGAGTCCAGAGAGTGCCCTGGCACCACTGGGGATGCAGTGCAGTGAGTCCAGAGAGTGCACTGGCACCACTGGGGATGCAGTGCAGTAAGTCCAGAGAGTGCACTGGCACCACTGGGGATGCAGTGCGGTGAGTCCAGAGAGTGTACTGGCACCACTGTGTGAGCAGTGCAGTGAGTCCAGAGAGTGCACTGGCGCCACTGGGGATGCAATGCAGTGACTCCAAAGAGTGCACTGGCACGACTGGGGATGCAGTGTCGTGAGTCCAGAGAGTGCACTGGCACCACTGGGGGTGCAGTGCAGTGAGTCCAGAGAGTGCACTGGCACCACTGTGGGTGCAATGCAGTGACTCCAAAGAGTGCACTGGCACCACTGAGGATGCAGTGTCGTGAGTCCAGAGAGTGCACTGGCACCACTGGGGATGCAGTGCAGTGAGTCCAGAGAGTGCACTGGCACCACTGGGGATGCCCTGCAGTGACTCCAAAGAGTGAACTGGCACCACTGGGAATGCAGTGCAGTGAGTCCAGAGAGTGCACTGGCACCACTGGGGATGCACTGCAGTGACTCCAGAGAGTGCACTGGCACCACTGGGGATGCACCCCGGTGAGTCCAGAGAGTGCACTGGCACCACTGGAGATGCAGTGCAGTGAGTCCAGAGAGTGCACTGGCACCACTGGGGATGCAGTGCAGTGACTCCAGAGAGTGAACTGGCACCACTGGGGATGCAGTGCAGTGAGTCACGAGAGTGCACTGGCACCAGTGGGGATGCACTGCAGTGAGTCCAGAGAGTGCACTGGCACCACTGGGGATGCAGTGCAGTGAGTCCAGAGAGTGCCCTGGCACCACTGGGGATGCAGTGCAGTGAGTCCAGAGAGTGCACTGGCACCACTGGGGATGCAGTGCAGTAAGTCCAGAGAGTGCACTGGCACCACTGGGGATGCACCACGGTGAGTCCAGAGAGTGTACTGGCACCACTGTGTGAGCAGTGCAGTGAGTCCAGAGAGTGCACTGGCGCCACTGGGGATGCAATGCAGTGACTCCAAAGAGTGCACTGGCACGACTGGGGATGCAGTGCAGTGAGTCCAGAGAGTGCACTGGCACCACTGGGGATGCACTTCAGTGAGTCCAGAGAGTGCACTGGCACCACTGGGGATGCAGTGCAGTGAGTCCAGAGAGTGCACTGGCACCACTGGGGATGCAGTGCAGTGAGTCCAGAGAGTGCACTGGCACCACTGGGGATGCAGTGCAGTGACTCCAGAGAGTGAACTGGCACCAGTGTGGATGCACTGCAGTGACTCCAGAGAGTGCACTGGCACCACTGGGGATGCAGTGCAGTGAGTCCAGAGAGTGCACTGGCACCACTGGGGATGCAGTGCAGTGAGTCCAGAGATTTCACTGGCACCACTGGGGATGCCCTGCAGTGACTCCAAAGAGTGAACTGGCACCACTGGGGATGCAGTGCAGTGAGTCCAGAGAGTGCACTGGCACCACTGGGGATGCACTGCAGTGAGTCCAAAGAGTGAACTGCCACCACTGGGGATGCAGTGCAGTGAGTCCAGAGAGTGCCCTGGCACCACTAAGGATGTACTGTAGTGACTTCAGAGAGCGCACTGGCACCACTGGGGATGCAGTGCAGTGAGTCCAGAGAGTGCACTGGCACCACTGGGGATGCAGTGCAGTGAGTCCAGAGAGTGAACTGGCACCACTGGGGATGCACTGCAGTCAGTACAGAGAGTGCACTGGCACCACTGGGGATGCAGTGCAGTGAGTCCAGAGAGTGCACTGGCACCACTGGGGATGCAGTGCAGTGAGTCCAGAGAGTGCACTGTCACCACTGGGGATGCACTGCAGTGACTCCAAAGAGTGAACTGGCACCACTGGGGATGCAGTGCAGTGAGTCCAGAGAGTGCACTGGCACCACTGGGGATGCAGTGCAGTGAGTCCAGAAATTTCACTGGCACCACCGGGGATGCCCTGCAGTGACTCCAAAGAGTGAACTGGCACCACTGGGGATGCAGTGCAGTGAGTCCAGAGAGTGCACTGGCACCACTGGGGATGCAGTGCGGTGAGTCCATAGAGTGCACTGGCACCACTGGGGATGCAGTGCAGTAACTTCAGAGAGTGCACTGGCACCACTGGGGATGCACTGCAGTGAGTCCAGAGAGTGCACTGGCACCACTGGGGATGCAGTGCAGTGAGTCCAGAGAGTGCACTGGAACCACTGGGGATGCACCCCGGTGACTCCAGAGAGTGCACTGGCACCACTGGGGATGCAGTGCAGTGAGACCAGAGAGTGCACTGGCACCACTAAGGATGTACTGTAGTGACTCCAGAGAGTGCACTGGCACGACTGGGGATGCACTGCAGTGACTCCAGAGAGTGCACTGGCACCACTGGGGATGCAGTGCAGTGAGTCCAGAGAGTGCACTGGCACCACTGGGGATGCAGTGCAGTGAGTCCAGAGAGTGCACTGGCACCACTGGGGATGCAGTGCAGTGAGTCCAGAGAGTGCACTGGCACCACTGGGGATGCAGTGCAGTGAGTCCAGAGAGTGCACTGGCACCACTGGGGGTGCAGTGCAGTGAGTCCAGAGAGTGCACTGGCACCACTGTGGGTGCAATGCAGTGACTCCAAAGAGTGCACTGGCACCACTGGGGATGCAGTGTCGTGAGTCCAGAGAGTGCACTGGCACCACTGGGGATGCAGTGCAGTGAGTCCAGAGAGTGCACTGGCACCACTGGGGATGCCCTGCAGTGACTCCAAAGAGTGAACTGGCACCACTGGGGATGCAGTGCAGTGAGTCCAGAGAGTGCACTGGCACCACTGGGGATGCACTGCAGTGACTCCAGAGAGTGCACTGGCACCACTGGGGATGCAGTGCAGTGACTCCAGAGAGTGAACTGGCACCACTGGGGATGCAGTGCAGTGAGTCACGAGAGTGCACTGGCACCAGTGGGGATGCACTGCAGTGAGTCCAGAGAGTGCACTGGCACCACTGGGGATGCAGTGCAGTGAGTCCAGAGAGTGCCCTGGCACCACTGGGGATGCAGTGCAGTGAGTCCAGAGAGTGCACTGGCACCACTGGTGATGCAGTGCAGTAAGTCCAGAGAGTGCACTGGCACCACTGGTGATGCAGTGCGGTGAGTCCAGAGAGTGTACTGGCACCACTGTGTGAGCAGTGCAGTGAGTCCAGAGAGTGCACTGGCGCCACTGGGGATGCAATGCAGTGACTCCAAAGAGTGCACTGGCACGACTGGGGATGCACCCCGGTGAGTCCAGAGAGTGCACTGGCACCACTGGGGATGCACTTCAGTGAGTCCAGAGAGTGCACTGGCACCACTGGGGATGCAGTGCAGTGACTCCAGAGAGTGAACTGGCACCAGTGGGGATGCACTGCAGTGAGTCCAGAGAGTGCACTGGCACCACTGGGGATGCAGTGCAGTGATTCCAGAGAGTGCACTGGCACCACTGGGGATGCAGTGCAGTGAGTCCAGAGAGTGCACTGGCGCCACTGGGGACGCACTGCAGTGAGTCCAGAGAGTGCACTGGCACCACTGGGGATGCAGTGCAGTGAGTCCAGAGAGTGCACTGGCACCACTGGGGATGCAATGCAGTAACTTTAGATAGTGCACTGGCACCACTGGGGATGCAGTGCAGGGAGTCGAGAGAGTGCACTGGCACCACCGGGGATGCAGTGCAGTGAGTCCAGAGAGTGCACTGGAACCACTGGGGATGCACTGCAGTGAGTGCAGTGAGTGCACTGGCACCACTGGGGATGCAGTGCAGTGAGTCCAGAGAGTGCACTGGCACCACTAAGGATGTACTGTAGTGACTCCAGAGAGTGCACTGGCACCACTGGGGATGCAGTGCAGTGACTCCAGAGAGTGCACTGGCACCACTGGGGATGCAGTGCAATGAGTCCAGAGAGTGCACTGGCACCACTGGTGATGCAGTGCAGTGAGTCCAGAGAGTGCACTGGCGCCACTGGGGATGCAATGCAGTGACTCCAAAGAGTGCACTGGCACGACTGGGGATGCACCCCGGTGAGTCCAGAGAGTGCACTGGCAGCACTGGGGGTGCAGTGCAGTGAGTCCAGAGAGTGCACTGGCACCACTGGGGATGCAGTGCAGTGACTCCAGAGAGTGAACTGGCACCAGTGGGGATGCACTGCAGTGAGTCCAGAGAGTGCACTGGCACCACTGGGGATGCAGTGCAGTGATTCCAGAGAGTGCACTGGCACCACTGGGGATGCAGTGCAGTGAGTCCAGAGAGTGCACTGGCGCCACTGGGGACGCACTGCAGTGAGTCCAGAGAGTGCACTGGCACCACTGGGGATGCAGTGCAGTGAGTCCAGAGAGTGCACTGGCACCACTGGGGATGCAATGCAGTAACTTCAGATAGTGCACTGGCACGACTGGGGATGCAGTGCAGGGAGTCCAGAGAGTGCACTGGCACCACCGGGGATGCAGTGCAGTGAGTCCAGAGAGTGCACTGGAACCACTGGGGATGCACTGCAGTGAGTGCAGTGAGTGCACTGGCACCACTGGGGATGCAGTGCAGTGAGTCCAGAGAGTGCACTGGCACCACTAAGGATGTACTGTAGTGACTCCAGAGAGTGCACTGGCACCACTGGGGATGCAGTGCAGTGACTCCAGAGAGTGCACTGGCACCACTGGGGATGCAGTGCAATGAGTCCAGAGAGTGCACTGGCACCACTGGGGATGCAGTGCAGTGAGTCCAGAGAGTGCACTGGCACCACTGGGGATGCAGTGCAGTGAGTCCAGAGATTTCACTGGCACCACTGGGGATGCCCTGCAGTGACTCCAAAGAGTGAACTGGCACCACTGGGGATGCAGTGCAGTGAGTCCAGAGAGTGCACTGGCACCACTGGGGATGCAATGCAGTAACTTCAGAGAGTGCACTGGCACCACTGCGGATGCAGTGCAGTGAGTCCAGAGAGTGCACTGGCACCACCGGGGATGCAGTGCAGTGAGTCCAGAGAGTGCACTGGCACCACTGGGGATGCACTGCAGTCAGTCCAGAGAGTGCACTGGCACCACTGGGGATGCAGTGCAGTGAGTCCAGAGAGTGCACTGGCACCACTGGGGATGCAGTGCAGTGAGTCCAGAGAGTGCACTGGCACCACTGGGGATGCAGTGCAGTGACTCCAGAGAGTGAACTGGCACCAGTGGGGATGCACTGCAGTGACTCCAGAGAGTGCACTGGCACCACTGGGGATGCAGTGCAGTGAGTCCAGAGAGTGCAGTGGCACCACTGGGGATGCAGTGCAGTGAGTCCAGAGATTTCACTGGCACCACTGGGGATGCCCTGCAGTGACTCCAAAGATTGAACTGGCACCACTGGGGATGCAGTGCAGTGAGTCCAGAGAGTGCACTGGCACCACTGGCGATGTACTGCAGTGAGTCCAAAGAGTGAACTGCCACCACTGGGGATGCAGTGCAGTGAGTCCAGAGAGTGCACTGGCACCACTAAGGATGTACTGTAGTGACTTCAGAGAGCGCACTGGCACCACTGGGGATGCAGTGCAGTGAGTCCAGAGAGTGCACTGGCACCACTGGGGATGCAGTGCAGTGAGTCCAGAGAGTGAACTGGCACCACTGGGGATGCACTGCTGTCAGTACAGAGAGTGCACTGGCACCACTGGGGATGCAGTGCAGTGAGTCCAGAGAGTGCACTGGCACCACTGGGGGTACAGTGCAGTGAGTCCAGAGAGTGCACTGGCGCCACTGGGGATGCAGTGCAGTGAGTCCAGAGAGTGCACTGACACCACTGGGTATGAAGTGCAGTGACTCCATAGAGTGCACTGGCACCACTGGGGATGCAGTGCAGTGAGTAAAGAGAGTGCACTGGCACCTCTGGGGATGCAGTGCAGTGAGTCCAGAGACTGCACTGGCACCACTGGGCATGCACTGCAGTGAGTCCATAGAGTGCACTGGCACCACTGGGGATGCAGTGCAATGAGTCCAGAGAGTGCACTGTTACCACTGGGGATGCAGTGCAGTGAGTCCAGAGAGTGCACTGGCACCACTGGGGATGCAGTGCAGTGAGTCCAGAGAGTGCACTGGCACCACTGGGGATGCAGTGCAGTGAGTCCAGAGAGTGAACTGGCACCAGTGGGGATGCAGTGCAGTGAGTCCAGAGAGTGCACTGGCACCACTGGGGATGCACTGCAGTGACTCCAGAGAGTGCACTGGCACCACTGGAGATGCAGTGCAGTGAGTCCAGAGAGTGCACTGGCACCACTGGGGATGCACTGCAGTGAGTCCAGAGAATGCACTGGCACCACTGGGGATGCAGTGCAGTGAGTCCAGAGAGTGCACTGGCACCACTGGGGATGCAGTGCAGTGAGTCCAGAGAGTGCACTGGCACCACTGGGGATGCAGTGCAGTGACTCCAGAGAGTGAACTGGCACCAGTGGGGATGCACTGCAGTGACTCCAGAGAGTGCACTGGCACCACTGGGGATGCAGTGCAGTGAGTCCAGAGAGTGCACTGGCACCACTGGGGATGCAGTGCAGTGAGTCCAGAGATTTCACTGGCACCACTGGGGATGCACTGCAGTGACTCCAAAGAGTGAACTGGCACCACTGGGGATGCAGTGCAGTGAGTCCAGAGAGTGCATTGGCACCACTGGGGATGCACTGCAGTGAGTCCAAAGAGTGAACTGCCACCACTGGGGATGCAGTGCAGTGAGTCCAGAGAGTGCCCTGGCACCACTAAGGATGTACTGTAGTGACTTCAGAGAGCGCACTGGCACCACTGGGGATGCAGTGCAGTGAGTCCAGAGAGTGCACTGGCACCACTGGGGATGCAGTGCAGTGAGTCCAGAGAGTGAACTGGCACCACTGGGGATGCACTGCAGTCAGTACAGAGAGTGCACTGGCACCACTGGGGATGCAGTGCAGTGAGTCCAGAGAGTGCACTGGCACCACTGGGTGTACAGTGCAGTGAGTCCAGAGAGTGCACTGGCGCCACTGGGGATGCAACGCAGTGACTCCAAAGAGTGCACTGGCACCCCTGTGGATGCAGTGCAGTGAGTCCAGAGAGTGCACTGGCACCACTGGGGATGCAGTGCAGTGAGTACAGAGAGTGCACTGGCACCACTGGGGATGCAGTGCAGTGAGTCCAGAGAGTGCACTGGCAGCAGTAAGGATGCACTGTAGTGACTCCAGAGAGTGCACTGGCACCACTGGGGATGCAGTGCAGTGAGTCCAGAGAGTGCACTGGCACCACTGGGGATGCAGTGCAGTGACTCCAGAGAGTGCACTGGCACGACTAAGGATGTACTGTAGTGACTCCAGAGAGTGCACTGGCACCACTGGGGATGCAGTGCAGTGAGTCCAGAGAATGCCCTGGCACCCCTGGGGATGCAGTGCAGTGAGTCCAGAGAATGCACTGGCACCACTGGGGATGCACTGCACTGACTCCAGTGAGTTCACTGGCACCACTGGGGGTGCAGTGCAATGAGTGCAGAGAGTGCACTGGCACCAGTGGGGATGCAGTGCACTGAGTCCAGAGAGTGCACTGGCACCACTTGGGATGCAGTGCAGTGAGTCCAGAGAGTGCACTGGCACCACTGGGGATGCAGTGCAGTGAGTCCAGAGAGTGCACTGGCACCACTGGGGATGCAGTGCAGTGACTCCAGAGAGTGCACTGGCACCACGGGGATGCAGTGCAGTGACTCCAGAGAGTGCACTGGCACCACTGGGGATGCACTGCAGTGAGTCCAGAGAGTGCACTGGCACCACTGGGAATGCAGTGCAGGGAGTCCAGAGAGTGCACTGGCACCACTGGGGATGCAGTGCAGTGAGTCCAGAGAGTGCACTGGCACCACTGGGGATGCAGTGCAGTGAGTCCAGAGAGTGCACTGTCACCACTGGGGATGCACTGCAGTGACTCCAAAGAGTGAACTGGCACCACTGGGGATGCAGTGCAGTGAGTCCAGAGAGTGCACTGGCACCACTGGGGATGCAGTGCAGTGAGTCCAGAGAGTGCACTGGCACCACTGGGGATGCAATGCAGTGACTCCAAAGAGTGAACTGGCACCACTGGGGATGCAGTGCAGTGAGTCCAGAGAGTGCACTGGCACCACTGGGGATGCAGTGCGGTGAGTCCATAGAGTGCACTGGCACCACTGGGGATGCAATGCAGTAACTTCAGAGAGTGCACTGGCACCTCTGGGGATGCACTGCAGTGAGTCCAGAGAGTGCACTGGCACCACTGGGGATGCAGTGCAGTGAGTCCAGAGAGTGCACTGGAACCACTGGGGATGCACCCCGGTGACTCCAGAGAGTGCACTGGCACCACTGGGGATGCAGTGCAGTGAGACCAGAGAGTGCACTGGCACCACTAAGGATGTACTGTAGTGACTCCAGAGAGTGCACTGGCACCACTGGGGATGCACTGCAGTGAGTCCAGAGAGTGCACTGGCACCACTGGGGATGCAGTGCAGTGAGTCCAGAGAGTGCACTGGCACCACTGGGGATGCAGTGCAGTGAGTCCAGAGAGTGCACTGGCACCACTGGGGATGCAGTGCAGTGAGTCCAGAGAGTGCACTGGCACCACTGGGGGTGCAGTGCAGTGAGTCCAGAGAGTGCACTGGCACCACTGTGGGTGCAATGCAGTGACTCCAAAGAGTGCACTGGCACCACTGGGGATGCAGTGTCGTGAGTCCAGAGAGTGCACTGGCACCACTGGGGATGCAGTGCAGTGAGTCCAGAGAGTGCACTGGCACCACTGGGGATGCACTTCAGTGAGTCCAGAGAGTGCACTGGCACCACTGGGGATGCAGTGCAGTGACTCCAGAGAGTGAACTGGCACCAGTGGGGATGCAGTGCAGTGAGTCCAGAGAGTGCACTGGCACCACTGGGGATGCACTGCAGTGAGTCCAGAGAGTGCACTGGCACCACTCGGGATGCAGTGCAGTGAGTCCAGAGAGTGCACTGGCGCCACTGGGGACGCACTGCAGTGAGTCCAGAGAGTGCACTGGCACCACTGGGGATGCAGTGCAGTGAGTCCAGAGAGTGCAGTGGCACCACTGGGGATGCAGTGCAGTGAGTCCAGAGAGTGCACTGGCACCACTGGGGATGCAGTGCAGTGAGTCCAGAGAGTGCAGTGGCACCACTGGGGATGCAGTGCAGTGAGTCCAGAGAGTGCACTGGCACCACTAAGGATGTACTGTAGTGACTCCAGAGAGTGCACTGGCACCACTGGGGATGCAGTGCAGTGAGTCCAGAGAGTGCACTGGCGCCACTGGGGACGCACTGCAGTGAGTCCAGAGAGTGCACTGGCACCACTGGGGACGCACTGCAGTGAGTCCAGAGAGTGCACTGGCACCACTGGGGATGCAGTGCAGTGAGTCCAGAGAGTGCACTGGCACCACTAAGGATGTACTGTAGTGACTCCAGAGAGTGCACTGGCACCACTGGGGATGCAGTGCAGTGAGTCCAGAGAGTGCACTGGCACCACTGGGGATGCAGTGCAATGAGTCCAGAGAGTGCACTGGCACCACTGGGGATGCAGTGCAGTGAGTCCAGAGAGTGCACTGGCACCACTGGGGATGCAGTGCAGTGAGTCCAGAGAGTGCACTGGCACCACTGGGGATGCACTGCAGTGAGTCCAGAGAGTGAACTGGCACCAGTGGGGATGCACTGCAGTGAGTCCAGAGAGTGCACTGGCACCACTGGGGATGCAGTGCAGTGAGTCCAGAGAGTGCAGTGGCACCACTGGGGATGCAGTGCAGTGAGTCCAGAGAGTGCACTGGCACCACTGGGGATGCCCTGCAGTGACTCCAAAGAGTGAACTGGCACCACGGGGGATGCAGTGCAGTGAGTCCAGAGAGTGCACTGGCACCACTGGGGATGCACTGCAGTGAGTCCAGAGAGTGCACTGGCACCACTAAGGATGTACTGTAGTGACTTCAGAGAGCGCACTGGCACCACTGTGGATGCACTGCAGTTACTCCAGAGAGTGCACTGGCACCACTGGGGATGCAGTGCAGTGAGTCCAGAGAGTGCACTGGCACCTCTGGGGATGCAGTGCAGTGAGTCCAGAGAGTGCACTGGCACCACTGGGGATTTATTGCAGTGAGTCCAGAGAGTGCACTGGCACCACTGGGGATGCAGTGCAGTGAGTCCAGAGAGTGCACTGGCACCACTGGGGATGAAGTGCAGTGAGTCCAGAGAGTGAACTGGCACCAGTGGGGATGCACTGCAGTGACTCCAGAGAGTGCACTGGCACCACTGGGGATGCAGTGCGGTGAGTCCAGAGAGTGCACTGGCACCACTGGAGATGCAGTGCAGTGAGTCCAGAGAGTGCACTGGCACCACTGGTGATGCAGTGCAGTGAGTCCAGAGACTGCACTGGCACCACTGGGGATCCAGTGCAGTAAGTCCAGGGAGTGCACTGGCACCACTGGGGATGCAGTGCAGTGAGTCCAGAGAGTGCACTGGCAGCACTGGGGGTGCAGTGCAGTGAGTCCAGAGAGTGCACTGGCGCCAATGGGGATGCAATGCAGTGACTCCAAAGAGTGCACTGGCACCACTGGGGATGCAGTGTCGTGAGTCCAGAGAGTCCACTGGCACCACTGGGGATGCAGTGCAGTGAGTCCAGAGAGTGCACTGGCACCACTGGGGATGCAGTGCAGTGAGTCCAGAGAGTGCACTGGCGCTACTGGGGATGCAGTGCAGTGAGTCCAGAGAGTGCACTGGCACCACTGGGGATGCAGTGCAGTGAGTCCAGAGAGTGCACTGGAGCCACTGGGGATGCAGTGCAGTGAGTCCAGAGAGTGCACTGGCACCACTGGGGATGCAGTGCAGTGACTCCAGAGAGTGCACTGGCACCACTGGGGATGCAGTGCAGTGAGTCCAGAGAGTGCACTGGCAGCACTAAGGATGCACTGTAGTGACTCCAGAGAGTGCACTGGCACCACTGGGGATGCAGTGCAGTGAGTCCAGAGAGTGCACTGGCACCACTGGAGATGCAGTGCAGTGAGTCCAGAGAGTGCACTGGCACGACTAAGGATGTACTGTAGTGACTCCAGAGAGTGCACTGGCACCACTGGGGATGCAGTGCAGTGAGTCCAGAGAATGCCCTGGCACCACTGGGGATGCAGTGCAGTGAGTCCAGAGAATGCACTGGCACCACTGGGGATGCACTGCAGTGAGTCCAGAGAGTTCACTGGCACCACTGGGGGTGCAGTGCAATGAGTCCAGAGAGTGCACTGGCACCAGTGGGGATGCAGTGCAGTGAGTCCAGAGAGTGCACTGGCACCACTTGGGATGCAGTGCAGTGAGTCCAGAGAGTGCACTGGCACCACTGGGGATGCAGTGCAGTGAGTCCAGAGAGTGCACTGGCACCACTGGGGATGCAGTGCAGTGACTCCAGAGAGTGAACTGGTACCACGGGGATGCAGTGCAGTGAGTCCAGAGAGTGCACTGGCACCACTGGGGATGCACTGCAGTGAGTCCAGAGAGTGCACTGGCACCACTGGGGATGCAGTGCCGTGAGTCCAGAGAGTGCACTGGCACCACTGGGGATGCAGTGCAGTGAGTCCAGAGAGTGCACGTGCACCACTGGGGATGCCCTGCAGTGACTTCAAAGATTGAACTGGCACCACTGTGGATGCAGTGCAGTGAGTCCAGAGAGTGCACTGGCACCACTGGGGATGCAGTGCAGTGAGTCCAGAAATTTCACTGGCACCACCGGGGATGCCCTGCAGTGACTCCAAAGAGTGAACTGGCACCACTGGGGATGCAGTGCAGTGAGTCCAGAGAGTGCACTGGCACCACTGGGGATGCACTGCAGTGAGTCCAGAGAGTACACTGGCACCACTGGGGATGCAGTGCGGTGAGTCCATAGAGTGCACTGGCACCACTGGGGATGTAATGCAGTAACTTCAGAGAGTGCACTGGCACCACTGGGGATGCACTGCAGTGAGTCCAGAGAGTGTACTGGCGCTACTGGGGATGCAGTGCAGTGAGTCCAGAGAGTGCACTGGCACCACTGGGGATGCAGTGCAGTGAGTCCAGAGAGTGCACTGGAGCCACTGGGGATGCAGTGCAGTGACTCCAGAGAGTGCACTGGCACCACTGGGGATGCAGTGCAGTGAGTCCAGAGAGTGCACTGGCAGCACTAAGGATGCACTGTAGTGACTCCAGAGAGTGCACTGGCACCACTGGGGATGCAGTGCAGTGAGTCCAGAGAGTGCACTGGCACCACTGGGGATGCAGTGCAGTGAGTCCAGAGAGTGCACTGGCACGACTAAGGATGTACTGTAGTGACTCCAGAGAGTGCACTGGCACCACTGGGGATGCAGTGCAGTGAGTCCAGAGAATGCACTGGCACCACTGGGGATGCAGTGCAGTGAGTCCAGAGAATGCAATGGCACGACTGGGGATGCACTGCAGTGACTCCAGAGAGTTCACTGGCACCACTGGGGGTGCAGTGCAATGAGTCTAGAGAGTGCACTGGCACCAGTGGGGATGCAGTGCAGTGAGTCCAGAGAGTGCACTGGCACCACTTGGGATGCAGTGCAGTGAGTCCAGAGAGTGCACTGGCACCACTGGGGATGCAGTGCAGTGAGTGCAGAGAGTGCACTGGCACCACTGGGGATGCAGTGCAGTGACACCAGAGAGTGAACTGGCACCACCGGGATGCAGTGCAGTGAGTCCAGAGAGTGCACTGGCACCACTGGGGATGCACTGCAGTGAGTCCAGAGAGTGCACTGGCACCACTGGGGATGCAGTGCAGTGAGTCCAGAGAGTGCACTGGCACCACTGGGGATGCAGTGCCGTGAGTCCAGAGAGTGCACTGGCACCACTGGGGATGCAGTGCAGTGAGTCCAGAGAGTGCACGTGCACCACTGGGGATGCCCTGCAGTGACTCCAAAGATTGAACTGGCACCACTGGGGATGCAGTGCAGTGAGTCCATAGAGTGCACTGGCACCACTGGGGATGCAGTGCAGTGAGTCCAGAAATTTCAATGGCACCACCGGGGATGCCCTGCAGTGACTCCAAAGAGTGAACTGGCACCACTGGGGATGCAGTGCAGTGAGTCCTGAGACTGCACTGGCACCACTGGGGATGCACTGCAGTGAGTCCAGAGAGTGCACTGGCACCACTGGGGATGCAGTGCGGTGAGTCCATAGAGTGCACTGGCACCACTGGGGATGCAATGCAGTAACTTCAGAGAGTGCACTGGCACCACTGGGGATGCAGTGCAGTGAGTCCAGAGAATGCCCTGGCACCACTGGGGATGCAGTGCAGTGAGTCCAGAGAATGCACTGGCACCACTGGGGATGCACTGCAGTGACTCCAGAGAGTTCACTGGCACCACTGGGGTTGCAGTGCAATGAGTCCAGAGAGTGCACTGGCACCAGTGGGGATGCAGTGCAGTGAGTCCAGAGAGTGCACTGGCACCACTTGGGATGCAGTGCAGTGAGTCCAGAGAGTGCACTGGCACCACTGGGGATGCAGTGCAGTGAGTCCAGAGAGTGCACTGGCACCACTGGGGATGCAGTGCAGTGACTCCAGAGAGTGAACTGGTACCACGGGGATGCAGTGCAGTGAGTCCAGAGAGTGCACTGGCACCACTGGGGATGCACTGCAGTGAGTCCAGAGAGTGCACTGGCACCACTGGGGATGCAGTGCAGTGAGTCCAGAGAGTGCACTGGCACCACTGGGGATGCAGTGCCGTGAGTCCAGAGAGTGCACTGGCACCACTGGGGATGCAGTGCAGTGAGTCTAGAGAGTGCACGTGCACCACTGGGGATGCCCTGCAGTGACTCCAAAGATTGAACTGGCACCACTGGGGATGCAGTGCAGTGAGTCCAGAGAGTGCACTGGCACCACTGGGGATGCAGTGCAGTGAGTCCAGAAATTTCACTGGCACCATCGGGGATGCCCTGCAGTGACTCCAAAGAGTGAACTGGCACCACTGGGGATGCAGTGCAGTGAGTCCAGAGAGTGCACTGGCACCACTGGGGATGCACTGCAGTGAGTCCAGAGAGTGCACTGGCACCACTGGGGATGCAGTGCGGTGAGTCCATAGAGTGCTCTGGCACCACTGGGGATGCAATGCAGTAACATCAGAGAGTGCACTGGCACCACTGGGGATGCACTGCAGTGAGTCCAGAGAGTGCACTGGCGCTACTGGGGATGCAGTGCAGTGACTCCAGAGAGTGCACTGGCACCACTGGGGATGCAGTGCAGTGAGTCCAGAGAGTGCACTGGAGCCACTGGGGATGCAGTGCAGTGACTCCAGAGAGTGCACTGGCACCACTGGGGATGCAGTGCAGTGAGTCCAGAGAGTGCACTGGCAGAACTAAGGATGCACTGTAGTGACTCCAGAGAGTGCACTGGCACCACTGGGGATGCAGTGCAGTGAGTCCAGAGAGTGCACTGGCACCACTGGGGATGCAGTGCCGTGAGTCCAGAGAGTGAACTGGCACCACTGGAGATGCAGTGCAGTGAGTCCAGAGAGTGCACTGGCGCCACTGGGGATGCAATGCAGTGACTCCAAAGAGTGCACTGGCACGACTGGGGATGCACCCCGTTGAGTCCAGAGAGTGCACTGGCACCACTGGGGATGCACTGCAGTGACTCCAGAGAGTGCACTGGCACCACTGGGGATGCACTGCAGTGACTCCAGAGAGTGAACTGGCAGCAGTGGGGATGCACTGCAGTGAGTCCAGAGAGTGCACTGGCACCACTAGGGATGCAGTGCAGTGAGTCCAGAGAGTGCACTGGCACCACTGGGGATGCAGTGCAGTGAGTCCAGAGAGTGTACTGGCGCCACTGGGGATGCAGTGCAGTGAGTCCAGAGAGTGCACTGGCACCACTGGGGATGCAGTGCCGTGAGTCCAGAGAGTGCACTGGCACCACTGGCGATGCAGTGCCGTGAGTCCAGAGAGTGTACTGGCACCACTGGGGATGCAGTGCAGTGAGTCCAGAGAGTGCACAGGCACCACTGGTGATGCCCTGCAGTGACTCCAAAGAGTGAACTGGCACCACTGTGGATGCAGTGCAGTGAGTCCAGAGAGTGCACTGGCACCACTGGGGACGCACTGCAGTGAGTCCAGAGAGTGCACTGGCACCACTGGGGATGCAGTGCAGGGAGTCCAGAGAGTGCACTGGCACCACCGGGGATGCAGTGCAGTGAGTCCAGAGAGTGCACTGGCACCACTGGGGATGCAGTGCGGTGAGTCCAGAGAGTGCACTGGCACCCCTGTGGATGCAGTGCAGTGAGTCCAGAGAGTGCACTGGCACCACTAAGGATGTAGTGTAGTGACTCCAGAGAGTGCACTGGCACCACTGGGGATGCAGTGCCGTGAGTCCAGAGAGTACACTGGCACCACTGGGGATGCAGTGCAATGAGTCCAGAGAGTGCACTGGCACCACTGGGGATGCAGTGCAGTGAGTCCAGAGAGTGCACTGGCACCACTGGGGATGCAGTGCAGTGAGTCCAGAGAGTGCACTGGCACCACTGGGGATGCAGTGCAGTGAGTCCAGAGAGTGCACTGGCACCACTGGGGATGCACTGCAGTGAGTCCAGAGAGTGAACTGGCACCAGTGGGGATGCACTGCAGTGAGTCCAGAGAGTGCACTGGCACCACTGGGGATGCAGTGCAGTGAGTCCAGAGAGCGCAGTGGCACCACTGGGGATGCAGTGCAGTGAGTCCAGAGAGTGCACTGGCACCACTGGGGATGCCCTGCAGTGACTCCAAAGAGTGAACTGGCACCACGGGGGATGCAGTGCAGTGAGTCCAGAGAGTGCACTGGCACCACTGGGGATGCACTGCAGTGAGTCCAGAGAGTGCACTGGCACCACTAAGGATGTACTGTAGTGACTTCAGAGAGCGCACTGGCACCACTGTGGATGCACTGCAGTTACTCCAGAGAGTGCACTGGCACCACTGGGGATGCACTGCAGTGAGTCCAGAGAGTGCACTGGCACCAGTGGGGATGCACTGCAGTGACTCCAGAGAGTGCACTGGCACCACTGGGGATGCAGTGCGGTGAGTCCAGAGAGTGCACTGGCACCACTGGGGATGCAGTGCAGTGAGTCCAGAGAGTGCACTGGCACCACTGGTGATGCAGTGCAGTGAGTCCAGAGACTGCACTGGCACCACTGGGGATCCAGTGCAGTAAGTCCAGGGAGTGCACTGGCACCACTGGGGATGCAGTGCAGTGAGTCCAGAGAGTGCACTGGCACCACTGGGGGTGCAGTGCAGTGAGTCCAGAGAGTGCACTGGCGCCACTGGGGATGCAATGCAGTGACTCCAAAGAGTGCACTGGCACCACTGGGGATGCAGTGTCGTGAGTCCAGAGAGTCCACTGGCACCACTGGGGATGCAGTGCAGTGAGTCCAGAGAGTGCACTGGCACCACTGGGGATGCAGTGCAGTGAGTCCAGAGAGTGCACTGGAGCCACTGGGGATGCAGTGCAGTGAGTCCAGAGAGTGCACTGGCACAACTGGGGATGCAGTGCAGTGACTCCAGAGAGTGCACTGGCACCAGTGGGGATGCAGTGCAGTGAGTCCAGAGAGTGCACTGGCAGCACTAAGGATGCACTGTAGTGACTCCAGAGAGTGCACTGGCACCACTGGGGATGCAGTGCAGTGAGTCCAGAGAGTGCACTGGCACCACTGGAGATGCAGTGCAGTGAGTCCAGAGAGTGCACTGGCACGACTAAGGATGTACTGTAGTGACTCCAGAGAGTGCACTGGCACCACTGGGGATGCAGTGCAGTGAGTCCAGAGAATGCCCTGGCACCACTGGGGATGCAGTGCAGTGAGTCCAGAGAATGCACTGGCACCACTGGGGATGCACTGCAGTGACTCCAGAGAGTTCACTGGCACCACTGGGGGTGCAGTGCAATGAGTCCAGAGAGTGCACTGGCACCAGTGGGGATGCAGTGCAGTGAGTCCAGAGAGTGCACTGGCACCACTTGGGATGCAGTGCAGTGAGTCCAGAGAGTGCACTGGCACCACTGGGGATGCAGTGCAGTGAGTCCAGAGAGTGCACTGGCACCACTGGGGATGCAGTGCAGTGACTCCAGAGAGTGAACTGGTACCACGGGGATGCAGTGCAGTGAGTCCAGAGAGTGCACTGGCACCACTGGGGATGCAGTGCAGTGAGTCCAGAGAGTGCACTGGCACCACTGGGGATGCAGTGCAGTGAGTCCAGAGAGTGCACGTGCACCACTGGGGATGCCCTGCAGTGACTCCAAAGATTGAACTGGCACCACTGTGGATGCAGTGCAGTGAGTCCAGAGAGTGCACTGGCACCACTGGGGATGCAGTGCAGTGAGTCCAGAAATTTCACTGGCACCACCGGGGATGCCCTGCAGTGACTCCAAAGAGTGAACTGGCACCACTGGGGATGCAGTGCAGTGAGTCCAGAGAGTGCACTGGCACCACTGGGGATGCACTGCAGTGAGTCCAGAGAGTGCACTGGCACCACTGGGGATGCAGTGCGGTGAGTCCATAGAGTGCACTGGCACCACTGGGGATGCACTGCAGTGAGTCCAGAGAATGCCCTGGCACCACTGGGGATGCAGTGCAGTGAGTCGAGAGAGTGCACTGGCACCACTGGGGATGCAGTGCAGTGAGTCCAGAGAGTGCACTGGAGCCACTGGGGATGCAGTGCAGTGACTCCAGAGAGTGCACTGGCACCACTGGGGATGCAGTGCAGTGAGTCCAGAGAGTGCACTGGCAGCACTAAGGATGCACTGTAGTGACTCCAGAGAGTGCACTGGCACCACTGGGGATGCAGTGCAGTGAGTCCAGAGAGTGCACTGGCACCACTGGGGATGCAGTGCAGTGAGTCCAGAGAGTGCACTGGCACGACTAAGGATGTACTGTAGTGACTCCAGAGAGTGCACTGGCACCACTGGGGATGCAGTGCAGTGAGTCCAGAGAATGCACTGGCACCACTGGGGATGCAGTGCAGTGAGTCCAGAGAATGCACTGGCACGACTGGGGATGCACTGCAGTGACTCCAGAGAGTTCACTGGCACCACTGGGGGTGCAGTGCAATGAGTCTAGAGAGTGCACTGGCACCAGTGGGGATGCAGTGCAGTGAGTCCAGAGAGTGCACTGGCACCACTGGGGATGCAGTGCAGTGAGTCCAGAGAGTGCACTGGCACCACTGGGGATGCAGTGCAGTGAGTCCAGAGAGTGCACTGGCACCACTGGGGATGCAGTGCCGTGAGTCCAGAGAGTGCACTGGCACCACTGGGGATGCAGTGCAGTGAGTCCAGAGAGTGCACTGTCACCACTGGGGATGCCCTGCAGTGACTCCAAAGATTGAACTGGCACCACTGGGGATGCAGTGCAGTGAGTCCAGAGAGTGCACTGGCACCACTGGGGATGCAGTGCAGTGAGTCCAGAAATTTCACTGGCACCACCGGGGATGCCCTGCAGTGACTCCAAAGAGTGAACTGGCACCACTGGGGATGCAGTGCAGTGAGTCCAGAGAGTGCACTGGCACCACTGGGCATGCACTGCAGTGAGTCCAGAGAGTGCACTGGCACCACTGGGGATGCAGTGCAGTGAGTCCAGAGAATGCACTGGCACCACTGGGGATGCAGTGCAGTGAGTCCAGAGAGTGCACTGGCACCACTAAGGATGTACTGTAGTGACTCCAGAGAGTGCACTGGCACCACTGGGGATGCAGTGCAGTGAGTCCAGAGAGTGCACTGGCACCACTGGGGATGCAGTGCAATGAGTCCAGAGAGTGCACTGGCACCACTGGGGATGCAGTGCAGTGAGTCCAGAGAGTGCACTGGCACCACTGGGGATGCAGTGCAGTGAGTCCAGAGAGTGCACTGGCACCACTGGGGATGCACTGCAGTGAGTCCAGAGAGTGAACTGGCACCAGTGGGGATGCACTGCAGTGAGTCCAGAGAGTGCACTGGCACCACTGGGGATGCAGTGCAGTGAGTCCAGAGAGTGCAGTGGCACCACTGGGGATGCAGTGCAGTGAGTCCAGAGAGTGCACTGGCACCACTGGGGATGCCCTGCAGTGACTCCAAAGAGTGAACTGGCACCACGGGGGATGCAGTGCAGTGAGTCCAGAGAGTGCACTGGCACCACTGGGGATGCACTGCAGTGAGTCCAGAGAGTGCACTGGCACCACTAAGGATGTACTGTAGTGACTTCAGAGAGCGCACTGGCACCACTGTGGATGCACTGCAGTTACTCCAGAGAGTGCACTGGCACCACTGGGGATGCAGTGCAGTGAGTCCAGAGAGTGCACTGGCACCTCTGGGGATGCAGTGCAGTGAGTCCAGAGAGTGCACTGGCACCACTGGGGATTTAGTGCAGTGAGTCCAGAGAGTGCACTGGCACCACTGGGGATGCAGTGCAGTGAGTCCAGAGAGTGCACTGGCACCACTGGGGATGAAGTGCAGTGAGTCCAGAGAGTGAACTGGCACCAGTGGGGATGCACTGCAGTGACTCCAGAGAGTGCACTGGCACCACTGGGGATGCAGTGCGGTGAGTCCAGAGAGTGCACTGGCACCACTGGAGATGCAGTGCAGTGAGTCCAGAGAGTGCACTGGCACCACTGGTGATGCAGTGCAGTGAGTCCAGAGACTGCACTGGCACCACTGGGGATCCAGTGCAGTAAGTCCAGGGAGTGCACTGGCACCACTGGGGATGCAGTGCAGTGAGTCCAGAGAGTGCACTGGCAGCACTGGGGGTGCAGTGCAGTGAGTCCAGAGAGTGCACTGGCGCCAATGGGGATGCAATGCAGTGACTCCAAAGAGTGCACTGGCACCACTGGGGATGCAGTGTCGTGAGTCCAGAGAGTCCACTGGCACCACTGGGGATGCAGTGCAGTGAGTCCAGAGAGTGCACTGGCACCACTGGGGATGCAGTGCAGTGAGTCCAGAGAGTGCACTGGCGCTACTGGGGATGCAGTGCAGTGAGTCCAGAGAGTGCACTGGCACCACTGGGGATGCAGTGCAGTGAGTCCAGAGAGTGCACTGGAGCCACTGGGGATGCAGTGCAGTGAGTCCAGAGAGTGCACTGGCACCACTGGGGATGCAGTGCAGTGACTCCAGAGAGTGCACTGGCACCACTGGGGATGCAGTGCAGTGAGTCCAGAGAGTGCACTGGCAGCACTAAGGATGCACTGTAGTGACTCCAGAGAGTGCACTGGCACCACTGGGGATGCAGTGCAGTGAGTCCAGAGAGTGCACTGGCACCACTGGAGATGCAGTGCAGTGAGTCCAGAGAGTGCACTGGCACGACTAAGGATGTACTGTAGTGACTCCAGAGAGTGCACTGGCACCACTGGGGATGCAGTGCAGTGAGTCCAGAGAATGCCCTGGCACCACTGGGGATGCAGTGCAGTGAGTCCAGAGAATGCACTGGCACCACTGGGGATGCACTGCAGTGAGTCCAGAGAGTTCACTGGCACCACTGGGGGTGCAGTGCAATGAGTCCAGAGAGTGCACTGGCACCAGTGGGGATGCAGTGCAGTGAGTCCAGAGAGTGCACTGGCACCACTTGGGATGCAGTGCAGTGAGTCCAGAGAGTGCACTGGCACCACTGGGGATGCAGTGCAGTGAGTCCAGAGAGTGCACTGGCACCACTGGGGATGCAGTGCAGTGACTCCAGAGAGTGAACTGGTACCACGGGGATGCAGTGCAGTGAGTCCAGAGAGTGCACTGGCACCACTGGGGATGCACTGCAGTGAGTCCAGAGAGTGCACTGGCACCACTGGGGATGCAGTGCCGTGAGTCCAGAGAGTGCACTGGCACCACTGGGGATGCAGTGCAGTGAGTCCAGAGAGTGCACGTGCACCACTGGGGATGCCCTGCAGTGACTTCAAAGATTGAACTGGCACCACTGTGGATGCAGTGCAGTGAGTCCAGAGAGTGCACTGGCACCACTGGGGATGCAGTGCAGTGAGTCCAGAAATTTCACTGGCACCACCGGGGATGCCCTGCAGTGACTCCAAAGAGTGAACTGGCACCACTGGGGATGCAGTGCAGTGAGTCCAGAGAGTGCACTGGCACCACTGGGGATGCACTGCAGTGAGTCCAGAGAGTGCACTGGCACCACTGGGGATGCAGTGCGGTGAGTCCATAGAGTGCACTGGCACCACTGGGGATGTAATGCAGTAACTTCAGAGAGTGCACTGGCACCACTGGGGATGCACTGCAGTGAGTCCAGAGAGTGTACTGGCGCTACTGGGGATGCAGTGCAGTGAGTCCAGAGAGTGCACTGGCACCACTGGGGATGCAGTGCAGTGAGTCCAGAGAGTGCACTGGAGCCACTGGGGATGCAGTGCAGTGACTCCAGAGAGTGCACTGGCACCACTGGGGATGCAGTGCAGTGAGTCCAGAGAGTGCACTGGCAGCACTAAGGATGCACTGTAGTGACTCCAGAGAGTGCACTGGCACCACTGGGGATGCAGTGCAGTGAGTCCAGAGAGTGCACTGGCACCACTGGGGATGCAGTGCAGTGAGTCCAGAGAGTGCACTGGCACGACTAAGGATGTACTGTAGTGACTCCAGAGAGTGCACTGGCACCACTGGGGATGCAGTGCAGTGAGTCCAGAGAATGCACTGGCACCACTGGGGATGCAGTGCAGTGAGTCCAGAGAATGCAATGGCACGACTGGGGATGCACTGCAGTGACTCCAGAGAGTTCACTGGCACCACTGGGGGTGCAGTGCAATGAGTCTAGAGAGTGCACTGGCACCAGTGGGGATGCAGTGCAGTGAGTCCAGAGAGTGCACTGGCACCACTTGGGATGCAGTGCAGTGAGTCCAGAGAGTGCACTGGCACCACTGGGGATGCAGTGCAGTGAGTGCAGAGAGTGCACTGGCACCACTGGGGATGCAGTGCAGTGACACCAGAGAGTGAACTGGCACCACGGGGATGCAGTGCAGTGAGTCCAGAGAGTGCACTGGCACCACTGGGGATGCACTGCAGTGAGTCCAGAGAGTGCACTGGCACCACTGGGGATGCAGTGCAGTGAGTCCAGAGAGTGCACTGGCACCACTGGGGATGCAGTGCCGTGAGTCCAGAGAGTGCACTGGCACCACTGGGGATGCAGTGCAGTGAGTCCAGAGAGTGCACGTGCACCACTGGGGATGCCCTGCAGTGACTCCAAAGATTGAACTGGCACCACTGGGGATGCAGTGCAGTGAGTCCATAGAGTGCACTGGCACCACTGGGGATGCAGTGCAGTGAGTCCAGAAATTTCAATGGCACCACCGGGGATGCCCTGCAGTGACTCCAAAGAGTGAACTGGCACCACTGGGGATGCAGTGCAGTGAGTCCTGAGACTGCACTGGCACCACTGGGGATGCACTGCAGTGAGTCCAGAGAGTGCACTGGCACCACTGGGGATGCAGTGCGGTGAGTCCATAGAGTGCACTGGCACCACTGGGGATGCAATGCAGTAACTTCAGAGAGTGCACTGGCACCACTGGGGATGCAGTGCAGTGAGTCCAGAGAATGCCCTGGCACCACTGGGGATGCAGTGCAGTGAGTCCAGAGAATGCACTGGCACCACTGGGGATGCACTGCAGTGACTCCAGAGAGTTCACTGGCACCACTGGGGTTGCAGTGCAATGAGTCCAGAGAGTGCACTGGCACCAGTGGGGATGCAGTGCAGTGAGTCCAGAGAGTGCACTGGCACCACTTGGGATGCAGTGCAGTGAGTCCAGAGAGTGCACTGGCACCACTGGGGATGCAGTGCAGTGAGTCCAGAGAGTGCACTGGCACCACTGGGGATGCAGTGCAGTGACTCCAGAGAGTGAACTGGTACCACGGGGATGCAGTGCAGTGAGTCCAGAGAGTGCACTGGCACCACTGGGGATGCACTGCAGTGAGTCCAGAGAGTGCACTGGCACCACTGGGGATGCAGTGCAGTGAGTCCAGAGAGTGCACTGGCACCACTGGGGATGCAGTGCCGTGAGTCCAGAGAGTGCACTGGCACCACTGGGGATGCAGTGCAGTGAGTCTAGAGAGTGCACGTGCACCACTGGGGATGCCCTGCAGTGACTCCAAAGATTGAACTGGCACCACTGGGGATGCAGTGCAGTGAGTCCAGAGAGTGCACTGGCACCACTGGGGATGCAGTGCAGTGAGTCCAGAAATTTCACTGGCACCATCGGGGATGCCCTGCAGTGACTCCAAAGAGTGAACTGGCACCACTGGGGATGCAGTGCAGTGAGTCCAGAGAGTGCACTGGCACCACTGGGGATGCACTGCAGTGAGTCCAGAGAGTGCACTGGCACCACTGGGGATGCAGTGCGGTGAGTCCATAGAGTGCTCTGGCACCACTGGGGATGCAATGCAGTAACATCAGAGAGTGCACTGGCACCACTGGGGATGCACTGCAGTGAGTCCAGAGAGTGCACTGGCGCTACTGGGGATGCAGTGCAGTGACTCCAGAGAGTGCACTGGCACCACTGGGGATGCAGTGCAGTGAGTCCAGAGAGTGCACTGGAGCCACTGGGGATGCAGTGCAGTGACTCCAGAGAGTGCACTGGCACCACTGGGGATGCAGTGCAGTGAGTCCAGAGAGTGCACTGGCAGAACTAAGGATGCACTGTAGTGACTCCAGAGAGTGCACTGGCACCACTGGGGATGCAGTGCAGTGAGTCCAGAGAGTGCACTGGCACCACTGGGGATGCAGTGCCGTGAGTCCAGAGAGTGAACTGGCACCACTGGAGATGCAGTGCAGTGAGTCCAGAGAGTGCACTGGCGCCACTGGGGATGCAATGCAGTGACTCCAAAGAGTGCACTGGCACGACTGGGGATGCACCCCGTTGAGTCCAGAGAGTGCACTGGCACCACTGGGGATGCACTGCAGTGACTCCAGAGAGTGCACTGGCACCACTGGGGATGCACTGCAGTGACTCCAGAGAGTGAACTGGCAGCAGTGGGGATGCACTGCAGTGAGTCCAGAGAGTGCACTGGCACCACTAGGGATGCAGTGCAGTGAGTCCAGAGAGTGCACTGGCACCACTGGGGATGCAGTGCAGTGAGTCCAGAGAGTGTACTGGCGCCACTGGGGATGCAGTGCAGTGAGTCCAGAGAGTGCACTGGCACCACTGGGGATGCAGTGCCGTGAGTCCAGAGAGTGCACTGGCACCACTGGCGATGCAGTGCCGTGAGTCCAGAGAGTGTACTGGCACCACTGGGGATGCAGTGCAGTGAGTCCAGAGAGTGCACAGGCACCACTGGTGATGCCCTGCAGTGACTCCAAAGAGTGAACTGGCACCACTGTGGATGCAGTGCAGTGAGTCCAGAGAGTGCACTGGCACCACTGGGGACGCACTGCAGTGAGTCCAGAGAGTGCACTGGCACCACTGGGGATGCAGTGCAGGGAGTCCAGAGAGTGCACTGGCACCACCGGGGATGCAGTGCAGTGAGTCCAGAGAGTGCACTGGCACCACTGGGGATGCAGTGCGGTGAGTCCAGAGAGTGCACTGGCACCCCTGTGGATGCAGTGCAGTGAGTCCAGAGAGTGCACTGGCACCACTAAGGATGTAGTGTAGTGACTCCAGAGAGTGCACTGGCACCACTGGGGATGCAGTGCCGTGAGTCCAGAGAGTACACTGGCACCACTGGGGATGCAGTGCAATGAGTCCAGAGAGTGCACTGGCACCACTGGGGATGCAGTGCAGTGAGTCCAGAGAGTGCACTGGCACCACTGGGGATGCAGTGCAGTGAGTCCAGAGAGTGCACTGGCACCACTGGGGATGCAGTGCAGTGAGTCCAGAGAGTGCACTGGCACCACTGGGGATGCACTGCAGTGAGTCCAGAGAGTGAACTGGCACCAGTGGGGATGCACTGCAGTGAGTCCAGAGAGTGCACTGGCACCACTGGGGATGCAGTGCAGTGAGTCCAGAGAGCGCAGTGGCACCACTGGGGATGCAGTGCAGTGAGTCCAGAGAGTGCACTGGCACCACTGGGGATGCCCTGCAGTGACTCCAAAGAGTGAACTGGCACCACGGGGGATGCAGTGCAGTGAGTCCAGAGAGTGCACTGGCACCACTGGGGATGCACTGCAGTGAGTCCAGAGAGTGCACTGGCACCACTAAGGATGTACTGTAGTGACTTCAGAGAGCGCACTGGCACCACTGTGGATGCACTGCAGTTACTCCAGAGAGTGCACTGGCACCACTGGGGATGCACTGCAGTGAGTCCAGAGAGTGCACTGGCACCAGTGGGGATGCACTGCAGTGACTCCAGAGAGTGCACTGGCACCACTGGGGATGCAGTGCGGTGAGTCCAGAGAGTGCACTGGCACCACTGGGGATGCAGTGCAGTGAGTCCAGAGAGTGCACTGGCACCACTGGTGATGCAGTGCAGTGAGTCCAGAGACTGCACTGGCACCACTGGGGATCCAGTGCAGTAAGTCCAGGGAGTGCACTGGCACCACTGGGGATGCAGTGCAGTGAGTCCAGAGAGTGCACTGGCACCACTGGGGGTGCAGTGCAGTGAGTCCAGAGAGTGCACTGGCGCCACTGGGGATGCAATGCAGTGACTCCAAAGAGTGCACTGGCACCACTGGGGATGCAGTGTCGTGAGTCCAGAGAGTCCACTGGCACCACTGGGGATGCAGTGCAGTGAGTCCAGAGAGTGCACTGGCACCACTGGGGATGCAGTGCAGTGAGTCCAGAGAGTGCACTGGAGCCACTGGGGATGCAGTGCAGTGAGTCCAGAGAGTGCACTGGCACAACTGGGGATGCAGTGCAGTGACTCCAGAGAGTGCACTGGCACCAGTGGGGATGCAGTGCAGTGAGTCCAGAGAGTGCACTGGCAGCACTAAGGATGCACTGTAGTGACTCCAGAGAGTGCACTGGCACCACTGGGGATGCAGTGCAGTGAGTCCAGAGAGTGCACTGGCACCACTGGAGATGCAGTGCAGTGAGTCCAGAGAGTGCACTGGCACGACTAAGGATGTACTGTAGTGACTCCAGAGAGTGCACTGGCACCACTGGGGATGCAGTGCAGTGAGTCCAGAGAATGCCCTGGCACCACTGGGGATGCAGTGCAGTGAGTCCAGAGAATGCACTGGCACCACTGGGGATGCACTGCAGTGACTCCAGAGAGTTCACTGGCACCACTGGGGGTGCAGTGCAATGAGTCCAGAGAGTGCACTGGCACCAGTGGGGATGCAGTGCAGTGAGTCCAGAGAGTGCACTGGCACCACTTGGGATGCAGTGCAGTGAGTCCAGAGAGTGCACTGGCACCACTGGGGATGCAGTGCAGTGAGTCCAGAGAGTGCACTGGCACCACTGGGGATGCAGTGCAGTGACTCCAGAGAGTGAACTGGTACCACGGGGATGCAGTGCAGTGAGTCCAGAGAGTGCACTGGCACCACTGGGGATGCAGTGCAGTGAGTCCAGAGAGTGCACTGGCACCACTGGGGATGCAGTGCAGTGAGTCCAGAGAGTGCACGTGCACCACTGGGGATGCCCTGCAGTGACTCCAAAGATTGAACTGGCACCACTGTGGATGCAGTGCAGTGAGTCCAGAGAGTGCACTGGCACCACTGGGGATGCAGTGCAGTGAGTCCAGAAATTTCACTGGCACCACCGGGGATGCCCTGCAGTGACTCCAAAGAGTGAACTGGCACCACTGGGGATGCAGTGCAGTGAGTCCAGAGAGTGCACTGGCACCACTGGGGATGCACTGCAGTGAGTCCAGAGAGTGCACTGGCACCACTGGGGATGCAGTGCGGTGAGTCCATAGAGTGCACTGGCACCACTGGGGATGCACTGCAGTGAGTCCAGAGAATGCCCTGGCACCACTGGGGATGCAGTGCAGTGAGTCGAGAGAGTGCACTGGCACCACTGGGGATGCAGTGCAGTGAGTCCAGAGAGTGCACTGGAGCCACTGGGGATGCAGTGCAGTGACTCCAGAGAGTGCACTGGCACCACTGGGGATGCAGTGCAGTGAGTCCAGAGAGTGCACTGGCAGCACTAAGGATGCACTGTAGTGACTCCAGAGAGTGCACTGGCACCACTGGGGATGCAGTGCAGTGAGTCCAGAGAGTGCACTGGCACCACTGGGGATGCAGTGCAGTGAGTCCAGAGAGTGCACTGGCACGACTAAGGATGTACTGTAGTGACTCCAGAGAGTGCACTGGCACCACTGGGGATGCAGTGCAGTGAGTCCAGAGAATGCACTGGCACCACTGGGGATACAGTGCAGTGAGTCCAGAGAATGCACTGGCACGACTGGGGATGCACTGCAGTGACTCCAGAGAGTTCACTGGCACCACTGGGGGTGCAGTGCAATGAGTCTAGAGAGTGCACTGGCACCAGTGGGGATGCAGTGCAGTGAGTCCAGAGAGTGCACTGGCACCACTGGGGATGCAGTGCAGTGAGTCCAGAGAGTGCACTGGCACCACTGGGGATGCAGTGCAGTGAGTCCAGAGAGTGCACTGGCACCACTGGGGATGCAGTGCCGTGAGTCCAGAGAGTGCACTGGCACCACTGGGGATGCAGTGCAGTGAGTCCAGAGAGTGCACTGTCACCACTGGGGATGCCCTGCAGTGACTCCAAAGATTGAACTGGCACCACTGGGGATGCAGTGCAGTGAGTCCAGAGAGTGCACTGGCACCACTGGGGATGCAGTGCAGTGAGTCCAGAAATTTCACTGGCACCACCGGGGATGCCCTGCAGTGACTCCAAAGAGTGAACTGGCACCACTGGGGATGCAGTGCAGTGAGTCCAGAGAGTGCACTGGCACCACTGGGCATGCACTGCAGTGAGTCCAGAGAGTGCACTGGCACCACTGGGGATGCAGTGCAGTGACACCAGAGAGTGAACTGGCACCACGGGGATGCAGTGCAGTGAGTCCAGAGAGTGCACTGGCACCACTGGGGATGCACTGCAGTGAGTCCAGAGAGTGCACTGGCACCACTGGGGATGCAGTGCAGTGAGTCCAGAGAGTGCACTGGCACCACTGGGGATGCAGTGCCGTGAGTCCAGAGAGTGCACTGGCACCACTGGGGATGCAGTGCAGTGAGTCCAGAGAGTGCACGTGCACCACTGGGGATGCCCTGCAGTGACTCCAAAGATTGAACTGGCACCACTGGGGATGCAGTGCAGTGAGTCCAGAGAGTGCACTGGCACCACTGGGGATGCAGTGCAGTGAGTCCAGAAATTTCACTGGCACCACCGGGGATGCCCTGCAGTGACTCCAAAGAGTGAACTGGCACCACTGGGGATGCAGTGCAGTGAGTCCAGAGAGTGCACTGGCACCACTGGGGATGCACTGCAGTGAGTCCAGAGAGTGCACTGGCACCACTGGGGATGCAGTGCGGTGAGTCCATAGAGTGCACTGGCACCACTGGGGATGCAATGCAGTAACTTCAGAGAGTGCACTGGCACCACTGGGGATGCAGTGCAGTGAGTCCAGAGAGTGCACTGGCACGACTAAGGATGTACTGTAGTGACTCCAGAGAGTGCACTGGCACCACTGGGGATGCAGTGCAGTGAGTCCAGAGAATGCCCTGGCACCACTGGGGATGCAGTGCAGTGAGTCCAGAAAATGCACTGGCACCACTGGGGATGCACTGCAGTGACTCCAGAGAGTTCACTGGCACCACTGGGGGTGCAGTGCAATGAGTCCAGAGAGTGCACTGGCACCAGTGGGGATGCAGTGCAGTAAGTCCAGAGAGTGCACTGGCACCACTTGGGATGCAGTGCAGTGAGTCCAGAGAGTGCACTGGCACCTCTGGGGATGCAGTGCAGTGAGTCCAGAGAGTGCACGTGCACCACTGGGGATGCCCTGCAGTGACTCCAAAGATTGAACTGGCACCACTGGGGATGCAGTGCAGTGAGTCCAGAGAGTGCACTGGCACCACTGGGGATGCAGTGCAGTGAGTCCAGAAATTTCACTGCCACCATCGGGGATGCCCTGCAGTGACTCCAAAGAGTGAACTGGCACCACTGGGGATGCAGTGCAGTGAGTCCAGAGAGTGCACTGGCACCACTGGGGATGCACTGCAGTGAGTCCAGAGAGTGCACTGGCACTACTGGGGATGCCCTGCAGTGACTCCAAAGAGTGCACTGGCACCACTGGGGATGCAATGCAGTAACATCAGAGAGTGCACTGGCACCACTGGGGATGCACTGCAGTGAGTCCAGAGAGTGCACTGGCGCTACTGGGGATGCAGTGCAGTGAGTCCAGAGAGTGCACTGGCACCACTGGGGATGCAGTGCAGTGAGTCCAGAGAGTGCACTGGAGCCACTGGGGATGCAGTGCAGTGACTCCAGAGAGTGCACTGGCACCACTGGGGATGCAGTGCAGTGAGTCCAGAGAGTGCACTGGAGCCACTGGGGATGCAGTGCAGTGACTCCAGAGAGTGCACTGGCACCACTGGGGATGCACTGCAGTGAGTCCAGAGAGTGCACTGGCGCTACTGGGGATGCAGTGCAATGAGTCTAGAGAGTGCACTGGCACCAGTGGGGATGCAGTGCAGTGAGTCCAGAGAGTGCACTGGCACCACTGGGGATGCAGTGCAGTGAGTCCAGAGAGTGCACTGGCACCACTGGGGATGCAGTGCAGTGAGTCCAGAGAGTGCACTGGCACCACTGGGGATGCAGTGCAGTGACACCAGAGAGTGAACTGGCACCACGGGGATGCAGTGCAGTGAGTCCAGAGAGTGCACTGGCACCACTGGGGATGCACTGCAGTGAGTCCAGAGAGTGCACTGGCACCACTGGGGATGCAGTGCAGTGAGTCCAGAGAGTGCACTGGCACCACTGGGGATGCAGTGCCGTGAGTCCAGAGAGTGCACTGGCACCACTGGGGATGCAGTGCAGTGAGTCCAGAGAGTGCACTGTCACCACTGGGGATGCCCTGCAGTGACTCCAAAGATTGAACTGGCACCACTGGGGATGCAGTGCAGTGAGTCCAGAGAGTGCACTGGCACCACTGGGGATGCAGTGCAGTGAGTCCAGAAATTTCACTGGCACCACCGGGGATGCCCTGCAGTGACTCCAAAGAGTGAACTGGCACCACTGGGGATGCAGTGCAGTGAGTCCAGAGAGTGCACTGGCACCACTGGGCATGCACTGCAGTGAGTCCAGAGAGTGCACTGGCACCACTGGGGATGCAGTGCAGTGAGTCCAGAGAATGCACTGGCACCACTGGGGATGCAGTGCAGTGAGTCCAGAGAATGCACTGGCACGACTGGGGATGCACCGCAGTGACTCCAGAGAGTTCACTGGCACCACTGGGGGTGCAGTGCAATGAGTCTAGAAAGTGCACTGGCACCAGTGGGGATGCAGTGCAGTGAGTCCAGAGAGTGCACTGGCACCACTTGGGATGCAGTGCAGTGAGTCCAGAGAGTGCACTGGCACCACTGGGGATGCAGTGCAGTGAGTCCAGAGAGTGCACTGGCACCACTGGGGATGCAGTGCAGTGACACCAGAGAGTGAACTGGCACCACGGGGATGCAGTGCAGTGAGTCCAGAGAGTGCACTGGCACCACTGGGGATGCACTGCAGTGAGTCCAGAGAGTGCACTGGCACCACTGGGGATGCAGTGCAGTGAGTCCAGAGAGTGCACTGGCACCACTGGGGATGCAGTGCCGTGAGTCCAGAGAGTGCACTGGCACCACTGGGGATGCAGTGCAGTGAGTCCAGAGAGTGCACGTGCACCACTGGGGATGCCCTGCAGTGACTCCAAAGATTGAACTGGCACCACTGGGGATGCAGTGCAGTGAGTCCAGAGAGTGCACTGGCACCACTGGGGATGCAGTGCAGTGAGTCCAGAAATTTCACTGGCACCACCGGGGATGCCCTGCAGTGACTCCAAAGAGTGAACTGGCACCACTGGGGATGCAGTGCAGTGAGTCCAGAGAGTGCACTGGCACCACTGGGGATGCACTGCAGTGAGTCCAGAGAGTGCACTGGCACCACTGGGGATGCAGTGCGGTGAGTCCATAGAGTGCACTGGCACCACTGGGGATGCAATGCAGTAACTTCAGAGAGTGCACTGGCACCACTGGGGATGCAGTGCAGTGAGTCCAGAGAGTGCACTGTCACGACTAAGGATGTACTGTAGTGACTCCAGAGAGTGCACTGGCACCACTGGGGATGCAGTGCAGTGAGTCCAGAGAATGCCCTGGCACCACTGGGGATGCAGTGCAGTGAGTCCAGAAAATGCACTGGCACCACTGGGGATGCACTGCAATGACTCCAGAGAGTTCACTGGCACCACTGGGGGTGCAGTGCAATGAGTCCAGAGAGTGCACTGGCACCACTGGGGATGCAGTGCAGTAAGTCCAGAGAGTGCACTGGCACCACTTGGGATGGAGTGCAGTGAGTCCAGAGAGTGCACTGGCACCTCTGGGGATGCAGTGCAGTGAGTCCAGAGAGTGCACGTGCACCACTGGGGATGCCCTGCAGTGACTCCAAAGATTGAACTGGCACCACTGGGGATGCAGTGCAGTGAGTCCAGAGAGTGCACTGGCACCACTGGGGATGCAGTGCAGTGAGTCCAGAAATTTCACTGCCACCATCGGGGATGCCCTGCAGTGACTCCAAAGAGTGAACTGGCACCACTGGGGATGCAGTGCAGTGAGTCCAGAGAGTGCACTGGCACCACTGGGGATGCACTGCAGTGAGTCCAGAGAGTGCACTGGCACCACTGGGGATGCCCTGCAGTGACTCCAAAGAGTGCACTGGCACCACTGGGGATGCAATGCAGTAACATCAGAGAGTGCACTGGCACCACTGGGGATGCACTGCAGTGAGTCCAGAGAGTGCACTGGCGCTACTGGGGATGCAGTGCAGTGAGTCCAGAGAGTGCACTGGCACCACTGGGGATGCAGTGCAGTGAGTCCAGAGAGTGCACTGGAGCCACTGGGGATGCAGTGCAGTGACTCCAGAGAGTGCACTGGCACCACTGGGGATGCAGTGCAGTGAGTCCAGAGAGTGCACTGGCAGAACTAAGGATGCACTGTAGTGACTCCAGAGAGTGCACTGGCACCACTGGGGATGCAGTGCAGTGAGTCCAGAGAGTGCACTGGCACCACTGGGGATGCAGTGCAGTGAGTCCAGAGAGTGCACTGGCACGACTAAGGATGTACTGTAGTGACTCCAGAGAGTGCACTGGCACCACTGGGGATGCAGTGCAGTGAGTCCAGAGAATGCACTGGCACCACGGGGATGCAGTGCAGTGAGTCCAGAGAGTGCACTGGCACCACTGGGGATGCACTGCAGTGAGTCCAGAGAGTGCACTGGCACCAATGGGGATGCATTGCAGTGAGTCCAGAGAGTGCACTGGCACCACTGGGGATGCAGTGCCGTGAGTCCAGAGAGTGCACTGGCACCACTGGGGATGCACTGCAGTGAGTCCAGAGAGTGCACGTGCACCACTGGGGATGCAGTGCAGTGAGTCCAGAGAGTGCACTGGCACCACTGGGGATGCAGTGCAGTGAGTCCAGAAATTTCACTGGCACCACCGGGGATGCCCTGCAGTGACTCCAAAGAGTGAACTGGCACCACTGGGGATGCAGTGCAGTGAGTCCAGAGAGTGCACTGGCACCACTGTGGATGCACTGCAGTGAGTCCAGAGAGTACACTGGCACCACTGGGGATGCAGTGCGGTGAGTCCATAGAGTGCACTGGCACCACTGGGGATGCAATGCAGTAACTTCAGAGAGTGCACTGGCACCACTGGGGATGCAGTGCAGTGAGTCCAGAGAGTGCACTGGCACGACTAAGGATGTACTGTAGTGACTCCAGAGAGTGCACTGGCACCACTGGGGATGCAGTGCAGTGAGTCCAGAGAATGCCCTGGCACCACTGGGGATGCAGTGCAGTGAGTCCAGAAAATGCACTGGCACCACTGGGGATGCACTGCAGTGACTCCAGAGAGTTCACTGGCACCACTGGGGGTGCAGTGCAATGAGTCCAGAGAGTGCACTGGCACCACTTGGGATGCAGTGCAGTAAGTCCAGAGAGTGCACTGGCACCACTTGGGATGCAGTGCAGTGAGTCCAGAGAGTGCACTGGCACCTCTGGGGATGCAGTGCAGTGAGTCCAGAGAGTGCACTGGCACCACTGGGGATGCAGTGCAGTGACTCCAGAGAGTGAACTGGTACCACGGGGATGCAGTGCAGTGAGTCCAGAGAGTGCACTGGCACCACTGGGGATGCACTGCAGTGAGTCCAGAGAGTGCACTGGCACCACTGGGGATGCAGTGCAGTGAGTCCAGAGAGTGCACTGGCACCACTGGGGATGCAGTGCCGTCAGTCCAGAGAGTGCACTGGCACCACTGGGGATGCAGTGCAGTGAGTCCAGAGAGTGCACGTGCACCACTGGGGATGCCCTGCAGTGACTCCAAAGATTGAACTGGCACCACTGGGGATGCAGTGCAGTGAGTCCAGAGAGTGCACTGGCACCACTGGGGATGCAGTGCAGTGAGTCCAGAAATTTCACTGCCACCATCGGGGATGCCCTGCAGTGACTCCAAAGAGTGAACTGGCACCACTGGGGATGCAGTGCAGTGAGTCCAGAGAGTGCACTGGCACCACTGGGGATGCACTGCAGTGAGTCCAGAGAGTGCACAGGCACCACTGGGGATGCAGTGCAGTGAGTCCAGAGAGTGCACTGGCACCACTGGGGATGCAGTGCAGTGAGTCCAGAAATTTCACTGCCACCATCGGGGATGCCCTGCAGTGACTCCAAAGAGTGAACTGGCACCACTGGGGATGCAGTGCAGTGAGTCCAGAGAGTGCACTGGCACCACTGGGGATGCACTGCAGTGAGTCCAGAGAGTGCACTGGCACCACTGGGGATGCCCTGCAGTGACTCCAAAGAGTGCACTGGCACCACTGGGGATGCAATGCAGTAACATCAGAGAGTGCACTGGCACCACTGGGGATGCACTGCAGTGAGTCCAGAGAGTGCACTGGCGCTACTGGGGATGCAGTGCAGTGAGTCCAGAGAGTGCACTGGCACCACTGGGGATGCAGTGCAGTGAGTCCAGAGAGTGCACTGGAGCCACTGGGGATGCAGTGCAGTGACTCCAGAGAGTGCACTGGCACCACTGGGGATGCAGTGCAGTGAGTCCAGAGAGTGCACTGGCAGAACTAAGGATGCACTGTAGTGACTCCAGAGAGTGCACTGGCACCACTGGGGATGCAGTGCAGTGAGTCCAGAGAGTGCACTGGCACCACTGGGGATGCAGTGCAGTGAGTCCAGAGAGTGCACTGGCACGACTAAGGATGTACTGTAGTGACTCCAGAGAGTGCACTGGCACCACTGGGGATGCAGTGCAGTGAGTCCAGAGAATGCACTGGCACCACGGGGATGCAGTGCAGTGAGTCCAGAGAGTGCACTGGCACCAATGGGGATGCACTGCAGTGAGTCCAGAGAGTGCACTGGCACCACTGGGGATGCAGTGCAGTGAGTCCAGAGAGTGCACTGGCACCACTGGGGATGCAGTGCAGTGAGTCCAGAGAGTGCACTGGCACCACTGGGGATGCAGTGCAGTGAGTCCAGAGAGTGCACGTGCACCACTGGGAATGCCCTGCAGTGACTCCAAAGATTTAACTGGCACCACTGGGGATGCAGTGCAGTGAGTCCAGAGAGTGCACTGGCACCACTGGGGATGCAGTGCAGTGAGTCCAGAAATTTCACTGGCACCACCGGGGATGCCCTGCAGTGACTCCAAAGAGTGAACTGGCACCACTGGGGGTGCAGTGCAGTGAGTCCAGAGAGTGCACTGGCACCACTGGGGATGCACTGCAGTGAGTCCAGAGAGTACACTGGCACCACTGGGGATGCAGTGCGGTGAGTCCATAGAGTGCACTGGCACCACTGGGGATGCAATGCAGTAACTTCAGAGAGTGCACTGGCACCACTGGGGATGCAGTGCAGTGAGTCCAGAGAGTGCACTGGCACGACTAAGGATGTACTGTAGTGACTCCAGAGAGTGCACTGGCACCACTGGGGATGCAGTGCAGTGAGTCCAGAGAATGCCCTGGCACCACTGGGGATGAAGTGCAGTGAGTCCAGAAAATGCACTGGCACCACTGGGGATGCACTGCAGTGACTCCAGAGAGTTCACTGGCACCACTGGGGGTGCAGTGCAATGAGTCCAGAGAGTGCACTGGCACCAGTGGGGATGCAGTGCAGTAAGTCCAGAGAGTGCACTGGCACCACTTGGGATGCAGTGCAGTGAGTCCAGAGAGTGCACTGGCACCTCTGGGGATGCAGTGCAGTGAGTCCAGAGAGTGCACTGGCACCACTGGGGATGCAGTGCAGTGACTCCAGAGAGTGAACTGGTACCACGGGGATGCAGTGCAGTGAGTCCAGAGAGTGCACTGGCACCATTGGGGATGCACTGCAGTGAGTCCAGAGGGTGCACTGGCACCACTGGGGATGCAGTGCAGTGAGTCCAGAGAGTGCACTGGCACCACTGGGGATGCAGTGCCGTCAGTCCAGAGAGTGCACTGGCACCACTGGGGATGCAGTGCAGTGAGTCCAGAGAGTGCACGTGCACCACTGGGGATGCCCTGCAGTGACTCCAAAGATTGAACTGGCACCACTGGGGATGCAGTGCAGTGACTCCAGAGAGTGCACTGGCACCACTGGGGATGCAGTGCAGTGAGTCCAGAAATTTCACTGCCACCATCGGGGATGCCCTGCAGTGACTCCAAAGAGTGAACTGGCACCACTGGGGATGCAGTGCAGTGAGTCCAGAGAGTGCACTGGCACCACTGGGGATGCACTGCAGTGAGTCCAGAGAGTGCACTGGCACCACTGGGGATGCCCTGCAGTGACTCCAAAGAGTGCACTGGCACCACTGGGGATGCAATGCAGTAACATCAGAGAGTGCACTGGCACCACTGGGGATGCACTGCAGTGAGTCCAGAGAGTGCACTGGCGCTACTGGGGATGCAGTGCAGTGAGTCCAGAGAGTGCACTGGCACCACTGGGGATGATTGCAGTGAGTCCAGAGAGTGCACTGGAGCCACTGGGGATGCAGTGCAGTGACTCCAGAGAGTGCACTGGCAGAACTAAGGATGCACTGTAGTGACTCCAGAGAGTGCACTGGCACCACTGGGGATGCAGTGCAGTGAGTCCAGAGAGTGCACTGGCACCACTGGGGATGCAGTGCAGTGAGTCCAGAGAGTGCACTGGCACGACTAAGGATGTACTGTAGTGACTCCAGAGAGTGCACTGGCACCACTGGGGATGCAGTGCAGTGAGTCCAGAGAATGCACTGGCACCACTGGGGATGCAGTGCAGTGAGTCCAGAGAATGTACTGGCACGACTGGGGATGCAGTGCAGTGAGTCCAGAGAGTTCACTGGCACCACTGGGGGTGCAGTGCAATGAGTCTAGAGAGTGCACTGGCACCAGTGGGGATGCAGTGCAGTGAGTCCAGAGAGTGCACTGGCACCACTTGGGATGCAGTGCAGTGAGTCCAGAGAGTGCACTGGCACCACTGGGGATGCAGTGCAGTGAGTCCAGAGAGTGCACTGGCACCACTGGGGATGCAGTGCAGTGACACCAGAGAGTGAACTGGCACCAGTGGGGATGCAGTGCAGTGAGTCCAGAGAGTTTACTGGCACAACTGGGGATGCAGTGCAGTGACTCCAGAGAGTGAACTGGCACCACTGGGGATGCACTGCAGTGAGTCCAGAGAGTGCACTGGCACCACTGGGGATGCAGTGCGGTGAGTCCAGAGAGTGCAGTGGCACCACTGGGGATGCAGTGCAGTGAGTCCAGAGAGTGCACGTGCACCACTGGGGATGCCCTGCAGTGACTCCAAAGATTGAACTGGCACCACTGGGGATGCAGTGCAGTGAGTCCAGAGAGTGCACTGGCACCACTGGGGATGCAGTGCAGTGAGTCCAGAAATTTCACTGGCACCACCGGGGATGCCCTGCAGTGACTCCAAAGAGTGAACTGGCACCACTGGGGATGCAGTGCAGTGAGTCCAGAGAGTGCACTGGCGCCACTGGGGATGCAGTGCAGTGAGTCCAGAGAGTGCACTGGCACCACTGGGGATGCAGTGTAGTAAGTCTAGAGAGTGCACTGGCACCACTGGGGATGCAGTGCAGTGAGTCCAGAGAGTGCACTGGCACCACTGGGGGTGCAGTGCAGTGAGTCCAGAGAGTGCACTGGCACCACTGTGGGTGCAATGCAGTGACTCCAAAGAGTGCACTGGCACCACTGGAGATGCACTGCAGTGACTCCAGAGAGTGCACTGGCACCACTGGGGATGCACCCCGGTGAGTCCAGAGAGTGCACTGGCACCACTGGGAGTGCAGTGCAGTGAGTCCAGAGAGTGCACAGGCACCACTGGTGATGCCCTGCAGTGACTCCAAAGAGTGAACTGGCACCACTGGGGATGCAGTGCAGTGAGTCCAGAGAGTGCACTGGCACCACTGGGGATGCAGTGCAGTGAGTCCAGAGAGTGCACTGGCACCACTGGGGATGCAGTGCGGTGAGTCCAGAGAGTGCACTGGCACCACTGGGGATGCAGTGCAGGGAGTCCAGAGAGTGCACTGGCACCACTGGGGATGCAGTGCAGTGAGTCCAGAGAGTGCACTGGAACCACTGGGGATGCAGTGTCGTGAGTCCAGAGAGTGCACTGGCACCACTGGGGATGCAGTGCAGTGAGTCCAGAGAGTGTACTGGCACCACTAAGGATGTACTGTAGTGACTCCAGAGAGTGCACTGGCACCACTGGGGATGCAGTGCAGTGAGTCCAGAGAGTGCACTGGCACCACTGGGGATGCAGTGCAATGAGTCCAGAGAGTGCACTGGCACCACTGGAGATGCAGTGCAGTGAGTCCAGAGAGTGCACTGGCACCACTGGGGATGCAGTGCAGTGAGTCCAGAGAGTGCACTGGCACCACTGGGGGTGCAGTGCAGTGAGTCCAGAGAGGGCACTGGCACCACTGGGGATGCAATGCAGTGACTCCAAAGAGTGCACTGGCACCACTGGGGATGCCCCCCGTGAGTCCAGAGAGTGCACAGGCACCACTGGGGATGCAGTGCAGTGAGTCCAGAGAGTGCACTGGCGCCACTGGGGATGCAGTGCAGTGAGTCCAGAGAGTGCACTGGCACCACTGGGGATGCACTGCAGTGAGTCCAGAGAGTGCACTGGCACCACTGGGGATGCAGTGCGGTGAGTCCAGAGAGTGCACTGGCACCACTGGGGATGCAGTGCAGTGAGTCCAGAGAGTGCACTGGAACCACTGGGGATGCAGTGCAGTGAGTCCAGAGAGTGCACTGGCACCACTGGGGATGCACTGTAGTGACTCCAGAGAGTGCACTGGCACCACTGGGGATGCAGTGCAGTGAGTCCCGAGAGTGCACTGGCACCACTGGGGATGCAGTGCAGTGAGTCCAGAGAGTGCACTGGCACCACTGGGGATGCACTGCAGTGACTCCAGAGAGTGCACTGGCACCACTGGGGATGCAGTGTCGTGAGTCCAGAGAGTGCACTGGCACCACTGGGGATGCAGTGCAGTGAGTCCAGAGAGTGCACTGGCACCACTGGGGATGCCCTGCAGTGACTCCAAAGAGTGAACTGGCACCACTGGGGATGCAGTGCAGTGAGTCCAGAGAGTGCACTGGAACCACTGGGGATGCAGTGTCGTGAGTCCAGAGAGTGCACTGGCACCACTGGGGATGCAGTGCAGTGAGTCCAGAGAGTGCACTGGCACCACTAAGGATGTACTGTAGTGACTCCAGAGAGTGCACTGGCACCACTGGGGATGCAGTGCAGTGAGTCCAGAGAGTGCACTGGCACCACTGGGGATGCAGTGCAATGAGTCCAGAGAGTGCACTGGCACCACTGGAGATGCAGTGCAGTGAGTCCAGAGAGTGCACTGGCACCACTGGGGATGCAGTGCAGTGAGTCCAGAGAGTGCACTGGCACCACTGGGGGTGCAGTGCAGTGAGTCCAGAGAGGGCACTGGCACCACTGGGGATGCAATGCAGTGACTCCAAAGAGTGCACTGGCACCACTGGGGATGCCCCCCGTGAGTCCAGAGAGTGCACAGGCACCACTGGGGATGCAGTGCAGTGAGTCCAGAGAGTGCACTGGCGCCACTGGGGATGCAGTGCAGTGAGTCCAGAGAGTGCACTGGCACCACTGGGGATGCACTGCAGTGAGTCCAGAGAGTGCACTGGCACCACTGGGGATGCAGTGCGGTGAGTCCAGAGAGTGCACTGGCACCACTGGGGATGCAGTGCAGTGAGTCCAGAGAGTGCACTGGAACCACTGGGGATGCAGTGCAGTGAGTCCAGAGAGTGCACTGGCACCACTGGGGATGCACTGTAGTGACTCCAGAGAGTGCACTGGCACCACTGGGGATGCAGTGCAGTGAGTCCCGAGAGTGCACTGGCACCACTGGGGATGCAGTGCAGTGAGTCCAGAGAGTGCACTGGCACCACTGGGGATGCACTGCAGTGACTCCAGAGAGTGCACTGGCACCACTGGGGATGCAGTGTCGTGAGTCCAGAGAGTGCACTGGCACCACTGGGGATGCAGTGCAGTGAGTCCAGAGAGTGCACTGGCACCACTGGGGATGCCCTGCAGTGACTCCAAAGAGTGAACTGGCACCACTGGGGATGCAGTGCAGTGAGTCCAGAGAGTGCACTGGAACCACTGGGGATGCAGTGTCGTGAGTCCAGAGAGTGCACTGGCACCACTGGGGATGCAGTGCAGTGAGTCCAGAGAGTGCACTGGCACCACTAAGGATGTACTGTAGTGACTCCAGAGAGTGCACTGGCACCACTGGGGATGCAGTGCAGTGAGTCCAGAGAGTGCACTGGCACCACTGGGGATGCAGTGCAATGAGTCCAGAGAGTGCACTGGCACCACTGGAGATGCAGTGCAGTGAGTCCAGAGAGTGCACTGGCACCACTGGGGATGCAGTGCAGTGAGTCCAGAGAGTGCACTGGCACCACTGGGGGTGCAGTGCAGTGAGTCCAGAGAGGGCACTGGCACCACTGGGGATGCAATGCAGTGACTCCAAAGAGTGCACTGGCACCACTGGGGATGCACCCCGGTGAGTCCAGAGAGTGCACAGGCACCACTGGGGATGCAGTGCAGTGAGTCCAGAGAGTGCACTGGCGCCACTGGGGATGCAGTGCAGTGAGTCCAGAGAGTGCACTGGCACCACTGGGGATGCACTGCAGTGAGCCCAGAGAGTGCACTGGCACCACTGGGGATGCAGTGCGGTGAGTCCAGAGAGTGCACTGGCACCACTGGGGATGCAGTGCAGTGAGTCCAGAGAGTGCACTGGAACCACTGGGGATGCAGTGCAGTGAGTCCAGAGAGTGAACTGGCACCACTGGGGATGCACTGCAGTGACTCCAGAGAGTGAAGTGGCACCAGTGGGGATGCAGTGCAGTGAGTCCAGAGAGTGCACTGGCACCACTGGGGATGCAGTGCCGTGAGTCCAGAGAGTGCACTGGCACCACTGGGGATGCAGTGCAGTGAGTCCAGAGATTTCACTGGCACCACTGGGGATGCCCTGCAGTGAATCCTGAGAGTGCACTGGCACCACTGGGGATGGAGTGCAATGAGTCCAGAGAGTGCACTGGCACCAGTGGGGATGCAGTGCAGTGAGTCCAGAGAGTGCACTGGCACCAGTGGGGATGCACTGCAGTGAGTCCAGAGAGTGCACTGGCACCACTGGGGATGCCCTGCAGTGACTCCAAAGAGTGAACTGGCACCACTGGGGATGCAGTGCAGTGAGTCCAGAGAGTGCACTGGCACCTCTGGGGATGCAGTGCAGTGAGTCCAGAGAATGCACTGGCACCACTGGGGATGCACTGCAGTGAGTCCAGAGAGTGCACTGGCACCACTGGGGATGCAGTGCAGTGAGTCCAGAGAGTGCACTGGCACCACTGGGGATGCAGTGCAGTGAGTCCAGAGAGTGCACTGGCACCACTGGGGATGCAGTGCCGTGAGTCCAGAGAGTGCACTGGCACCACTGGGGATGCAGTGCAGTGAGTCCAGAGATTTCACTGGCACCACTGGGGATGCCCTGCAGTGACTCCTGAGAGTGCACTGGCACCACTGGGGATGCAGTGCAATGAGTCCAGAGAGTGCACTGGCACCAGTGGGGATGCAGTGCAGTGAGTCCAGAGAGTGCACTGGCACCAGTGGGGATGCAGTGCAGTGAGTCCAGAGAGTGCACTGGCACCACTGGGGATGCAGTGCAGTGAGTCCAGAGAGTGCACTGGCACCACTGGGGATGCAGTGCAGTGAGCCCAGAGAGTGCACTGGCACCACTGGGGATGCAGTGCAGTGAGTCCAGGGAATGCACTGGCACCACTGGGGATGCACTGCAGTGACTCCTGAGAGTGCACTGGCACCACTGGGGATGCAGTGCAATGAGTCCAGAGAGTGCACTGGCACCACTGGGGATGCAGTGCAGTGAGTCCAGAGAGTTTACTGGCACAACTGGGGATGCAGTGCAGTGACTCCAGAGAGTGAACTGGCACCACTGGGGATGCACTGCAGTGAGTCCAGAGAGTGCACTGGCACCACTGGGGATGCAGTGCGGTGAGTCCAGAGAGTGCAGTGGCACCACTGGGGATGCAGTGCAGTGATTCCAGAGAGTGCACTGGCACCACTGGGGATGCAGTGCAGTGAGTCCAGAGAGTGCACTGGCACCACTGGGGATGCAGTGCAATGAGTCCAGAGAGTGCACTGGCACCACTGGGGATGCAGTGCAGTGAGTCACGAGAGTGCACTGGCACCACTGTGGATGCAGTGCAGTGACTCCAAAGAGTGCACTGGTGCCACTGGGGATGCAGTGCAGTGAGTCCAGAGAGTGCACTGGCACCACTGGGGATGCAGTGCAGTGAGTCCAGAGAGTGCACTGGCACCACTGGGGATGCCCTGCAGTGACTCCAAAGAGTGAACAGGCACCACTGGGGATGCAGTGCAGTGAGTCCAGAGACTGCACTGGCACCCCTGGTGATGCACTGCAGTGACTCCAGAGAGTGCACTGGCACCACTGGTGATGCAGTGCAGTGAGTCTAGAGAGTGCACTGGCACGACTGGGGATGCACTGCAGTGTGTCCAGAGAGTGCACTGGCACCACTGGGGATGCAGTGCAGTGAGTCCAGAGAGTGCACTGGCACCACTGGGGATGCACTGCAGTGAGTCCATAGAGTGCACTGGCACGACTAAGGATGCACTGCAGTGACTCCAGAGAGTGCAGTGGCACCACTTTTGATGCACTGCAGTGAGTCCACAGAGTGCACTGGCACCACTGGGGATGCACTGCAGTGAGACCAGAGAGTGCACTGGCACCACTGGGAATGCCCTGCAGTGACTCCTGAGAGTGCACTGGCACCACTGGCGATGCAGTGCAGTGACTCAAGAGAGTGCACTGGCACCACTGGGGATGCAGTGCAGTGAGTCCAGAGAGTGCACTGGCACCACTGGTGATGCAGTGCAGTGAGTCCAGAGAGTGCACTGGCACCACTGGGGATGCAGTGCAGTGAGTCCAGAGAGTGCACTGGCACCACTGGGGATGCACCCCGGTGAGTCCAGAGAGTGCACTGGCACCACTGGGGATGCAGTGCAGTGACTCCAGAGAGTGCACTGGCACCACGGGGATGCAGTGCAGTGACTCCAGAGAGTGCACTGGCACCACTGGGGATGCAATGCAGTGAGTCCAGAGAGTGCACTGGCACCACTGGGAATGCAGTGCAGGGAGTCCAGAGAGTGCACTGGCACCACTGGGGATGCAGTGCAGTGAGTCCAGAGAGTGCACTGGCACCACTGGGGATGCAGTGCAGTGAGTCCAGAGAGTGCACTGGCACCACTGGGGATGCACTGCAGTGACTCCAAAGAGTGAACTGGCACCACTGGGGATGCAGTGCAGTGAGTCCAGAGAGTGCACTGGCACCACTGGGGATGCAGTGCAGTGAGTCCAGAAATTTCACTGGCACCACCGGGGATGCCCTGCAGTGACTCCAAAGAGTGAACTGGCACCACTGGGGATGCAGTGCAGTGAGTCCAGAGAGTGCACTGGCACCACTGGGGATGCAGTGCGGTGAGTCCATAGAGTGCACTGGCACCACTGGGGATGCAGTGCAGTAACTTCAGAGAGTGCACTGGCACCACTGGGGATGCACTGCAGTGAGTCCAGAGAGTGCACTGGCACCACTGGGGATGCAGTGCAGTGAGTCCAGAGAGTGCACTGGAACCACTGGGGATGCACCCCGGTGACTCCAGAGAGTGCACTGGCACCACTGGGGATGCAGTGCAGTGAGACCAGAGAGTGCACTGGCACCACTAAGGATGTACTGTAGTGACTCCAGAGAGTGCACTGGCACCACTGGGGATGCAGTGCCGTGAGTCCAGAGAGTGCACTGGCACCACTGGGGATGCAGTGCAGTGAGTCCAGAGAGTGCACTGGCACCACTGGGGATGCAGTGCAGTGAGTCCAGAGAGTGCACTGGCACCACTGGGGATGCAGTGCAGTGAGTCCAGAGAGTGCACTGGCACCACTGGGGATGCAGTGCAGTGAGTCCAGAGAGTGCACTGGCACCACTGGGGATGCCCTGCAGTGACTCCAAAGAGTGAACTGGCACCACTGGGAATGCAGTGCAGTGAGTCCAGAGAGTGCACTGGCACCACTGGGGATGCACTGCAGTGACTCCAGAGAGTGCACTGGCACCACAGGGGATGCAGTGCGGTGAGTCCAGAGAGTGCACTGGCACCACTGGGGATGCAGTGCAGTGAGTCCAGAGAGTGCACTGGCACCACTGGGGATGCAGTGCAGTGACTCCAGAGAGTGAACTGGCACCACTGGGGATGCAGTGCAGTGAGTCACGAGAGTGCACTGGCACCAGTGGGGTTGCACTGCAGTGAGTCCAGAGAGTGCACTGGCACCACTGGGGATGCAGTGCAGTGAGTCCAGAGAGTGCCCTGGCACCACTGGGGATGCAGTGCAGTGAGTCCAGAGAGTGCACTGGCACCACTGGGGATGCAGTGCAGTAAGTCCAGAGAGTGCACTGGCACCACTGGGGATGCAGTGCGGTGAGTCCAGAGAGTGTACTGGCACCACTGTGTGAGCAGTGCAGTGAGTCCAGAGAGTGCACTGGCACCACTGGGGATGCAATGCAGTGACTCCAAAGAGTGCACTGGCACGACTGGGGATGCAGTGTCGTGAGTCCAGAGAGTGCACTGGCACCACTGGGGGTGCAGTGCAGTGAGTCCAGAGAGTGCACTGGCACCACTGTGGGTGCAATGCAGTGACTCCAAAGAGTGCACTGGCACCACTGAGGATGCAGTGTCGTGAGTCCAGAGAGTGCACTGGCACCACTGGGGATGCAGTGCAGTGAGTCCAGAGAGTGCACTGGCACCACAGGGGATGCCCTGCAGTGACTCCAAAGAGTGAACTGGCACCACTGGGAATGCAGTGCAGTGAGTCCAGAGAGTGCACTGGCACCACTGGGGATGCACTGCAGTGACTCCAGAGAGTGCACTGGCACCACAGGGGATGCAGTGCGGTGAGCCCAGAGAGTGCACTTGCACCACTGGAGATGCAGTGCAGTGAGTCCAGAGAGTGCACTGGCACCACTGGGGATGCAGTGCAGTGACTCCAGAGAGTGAACTGGCACCACTGGGGATGCAGTGCAGTGAGTCACGAGAGTGCACTGGCACCAGTGGGGATGCACTGCAGTGAGTCCAGAGAGTGCACTGGCACCACTGGGGATGCCGTGCAGTGAGTCCAGAGAGTGCCCTGGCACCACTGGGGATGCAGTGCAGTGAGTCCAGAGAGTGCACTGGCACCACTGGGGATGCAGTGCAGTAAGTCCAGAGAGTGCACTGGCACCACTGGGGATGCAGTGCGGTGAGTCCAGAGAGTGTACTGGCACCACTGTGTGAGCAGTGCAGTGAGTCCAGAGAGTGCACTGGCGCCACTGGTGATGCAATGCAGTGACTCCAAAGAGTGCACTGGCACGACTGGGGATGCAGTGCAGTGAGTCCAGAGAGTGCACTGGCACCACTGGGGATGCACTTCAGTGAGTCCAGAGAGTGCAGTGGCACCACTGGGGATGCAGTGCAGTGAGTCCAGAGAGTGCACTGGCACCACTGGGGATGCAGTGCAGTGAGTCCAGAGAGTGCACTGGCACCACTGGGGATGCAGTGCAGTGACTCCAGAGAGTGAACTGGCACCAGTGTGGATGCACTGCAGTGACTCCAGAGAGTGCACTGGCACCACTGGGGATGCAGTGCAGTGAGTCCAGAGAGTGCACTGGCACCACTGGGGATGCAGTGCAGTGAGTCCAGAGATTTCACTGGCACCACTGGGGATGCCCTGCAGTGACTCCAAAGAGTGAACTGGCACCACTGGGGATGCAGTGCAGTGAGTCCAGAGAGTGCACTGGCACCACTGGGGATGCACTGCAGTGAGTCCAAAGAGTGAACTGCCACCACTGGGGATGCAGTGCAGTGAGTCCAGAGAGTGCCCTGGCACCACTAAGGATGTACTGTAGTGACTTCAGAGAGCGCACTGGCACCACTGGGGATGCAGTGCAGTGAGTCCAGAGAGTGCACTGGCACCACTGGGGATGCAGTGCAGTGAGTCCAGAGAGTGAACTGGCACCACTGGGGATGCACTGCAGTCAGTACAGAGAGTGCACTGGCACCACTGGGGATGCAGTGCAGTGAGTCCAGAGAGTGCACTGGCACCACTGGGGATGCAGTGCAGTGAGTCCAGAGAGTGCACTGTCACCACTGGGGATGCACTGCAGTGACTCCAAAGAGTGAACTGGCACCACTGGGGATGCAGTGCAGTGAGTCCAGAGAGTGCACTGGCACCACTGGGGATGCAGTGCAGTGAGTCCAGAAATTTCACTGGCACCACCGGGGATGCCCTGCAGTGACTCCAAAGAGTGAACTGGCACCACTGGGGATGCAGTGCAGTGAGTCCAGAGAGTGCACTGGCACCACTGGGGATGCAGTGCGGTGAGTCCATAGAGTGCACTGGCACCACTGGGGATGCAGTGCAGTAACTTCAGAGAGTGCACTGGCACCACTGGGGATGCACTGCAGTGAGTCCAGAGAGTGCACTGGCACCACTGGGGATGCAGTGCAGTGAGTCCAGAGAGTGCACTGGAACCACTGGGGATGCACCCCGGTGACTCCAGAGAGTGCACTGGCACCACTGGGGATGCAGTGCAGTGAGACCAGAGAGTGCACTGGCACCACTAAGGATGTACTGTAGTGACTCCAGAGAGTGCACTGGCACCACTGGGGATGCACTGCAGTGACTCCAGAGAGTGCACTGGCACCACTGGGGATGCAGTGCAGTGAGTCCAGAGAGTGCACTGGCACCACTGGGGATGCAGTGCAGTGAGTCCAGAGAGTGCACTGGCACCACTGGGGATGCAGTGCAGTGAGTCCAGAGAGTGCACTGGCACCACTGGGGATGCAGTGCAGTGAGTCCAGAGAGTGCACTGGCACCACTGGGGGTGCAGTGCAGTGAGTCCAGAGAGTGCACTGGCACCACTGTGGGTGCAATGCAGTGACTCCAAAGAGTGCACTGGCACCACTGGGGATGCAGTGTCGTGAGTCCAGAGAGTGCACTGGCACCACTGGGGATGCAGTGCAGTGAGTCCAGAGAGTGCACTGGCACCACTGGGGATGCCCTGCAGTGACTCCAAAGAGTGAACTGGCACCACTGGGGATGCAGTGCAGTGAGTCCAGAGAGTGCACTGGCACCACTGGGGATGCACTGCAGTGACTCCAGAGAGTGCACTGGCACCACTGGGGATGCAGTGCAGTGACTCCAGAGAGTGAACTGGCACCACTGGGGATGCAGTGCAGTGAGTCACGAGAGTGCACTGGCACCAGTGGGGATGCACTGCAGTGAGTCCAGAGAGTGCACTGGCACCACTGGGGATGCAGTGCAGTGAGTCCAGAGAGTGCCCTGGCACCACTGGGGATGCAGTGCAGTGAGTCCAGAGAGTGCACTGGCACCACTGGTGATGCAGTGCAGTAAGTCCAGAGAGTGCACTGGCACCACTGGTGATGCAGTGCGGTGAGTCCAGAGAGTGTACTGGCACCACTGTGTGAGCAGTGCAGTGAGTCCAGAGAGTGCACTGGCGCCACTGGGGATGCAATGCAGTGACTCCAAAGAGTGCACTGGCACGACTGGGGATGCACCCCGGTGAGTCCAGAGAGTGCACTGGCACCACTGGGGATGCACTTCAGTGAGTCCAGAGAGTGCACTGGCACCACTGGGGATGCAGTGCAGTGACTCCAGAGAGTGAACTGGCACCAGTGGGGATGCACTGCAGTGAGTCCAGAGAGTGCACTGGCACCACTGGGGATGCAGTGCAGTGATTCCAGAGAGTGCACTGGCACCACTGGGGATGCAGTGCAGTGAGTCCAGAGAGTGCACTGGCGCCACTGGGGACGCACTGCAGTGAGTCCAGAGAGTGCACTGGCACCACTGGGGATGCAGTGCAGTGAGTCCAGAGAGTGCACTGGCACCACTGGGGATGCAATGCAGTAACTTCAGATAGTGCACTGGCACCACTGGGGATGCAGTGCAGGGAGTCCAGAGAGTGCACTGGCACCACCGGGGATGCAGTGCAGTGAGTCCAGAGAGTGCACTGGAACCACTGGGGATGCACTGCAGTGAGTGCAGTGAGTGCACTGGCACCACTGGGGATGCAGTGCAGTGAGTCCAGAGAGTGCACTGGCACCACTAAGGATGTACTGTAGTGACTCCAGAGAGTGCACTGGCACCACTGGGGATGCAGTGCAGTGACTCCAGAGAGTGCACTGGCACCACTGGGGATGCAGTGCAATGAGTCCAGAGAGTGCACTGGCACCACTGGTGATGCAGTGCAGTGAGTCCAGAGAGTGCACTGGCGCCACTGGGGATGCAATGCAGTGACTCCAAAGAGTGCACTGGCACGACTGGGGATGCACCCCCGTGAGTCCAGAGAGTGCACTGGCACCACTGGGGATGCACTTCAGTGAGTCCAGAGAGTGCACTGGCACCACTGGGGATGCAGTGCAGTGACTCCAGAGAGTGAACTGGCACCAGTGGGGATGCACTGCAGTGAGTCCAGAGAGTGCACTGGCACCACTGGGGATGCAGTGCAGTGAGTCCAGAGAGTGCCCTGGCACCACTGGGGATGCAGTGCAGTGAGTCCAGAGAGTGCACTGGCGCCACTGGGGACGCACTGCAGTGAGTCCAGAGAGTGCACTGGCACCACTGGGGATGCAGTGCAGTGAGTCCAGAGAGTGCACTGGCACCACTGGGGATGCAATGCAGTAACTTCAGATAGTGCACTGGCACGACTGGGGATGCAGTGCAGGGAGTCCAGAGAGTGCACTGGCACCACCGGGGATGCAGTGCAGTGAGTCCAGAGAGTGCACTGGAACCACTGGGGATGCACTGCAGTGAGTGCAGTGAGTGCACTGGCACCACTGGGGATGCAGTGCAGTGAGTCCAGAGAGTGCACTGGCACCACTAAGGATGTACTGTAGTGACTCCAGAGAGTGCACTGGCACCACTGGGGATGCAGTGCAGTGAGTCCAGAGAGTGCACTGGAACCACTGGGGATGCACTGCAGTGAGTGCAGTGAGTGAACTGGCACCACTGGGAATGCAGTGCAGTGAGTCCAGAGAGTGCACTGGCACCACTGGGGATGCAATGCAGTAACTTCAGAGAGTGCACTGGCACCACTGCGGATGCAGTGCAGTGAGTCCAGAGAGTGCACTGGCACCACCGGGGATGCAGTGCAGTGAGTCCAGAGAGTGCACTGGCACCACTGGGGATGCACTGCAGTCAGTCCAGAGAGTGCACCTGCACCACTGGGGATGCAGTGCAGTGAGTCCAGAGAGTGCACTGGCACCACTGGGGATGCAGTGCAGTGAGTCCAGAGAGTGCACTGGCACCACTGGGGATGCAGTGCAGTGACTCCAGAGAGTGAACTGGCACCAGTGGGGATGCACTGCAGTGACTCCAGAGAGTGCACTGGCACCACTGGGGATGCAGTGCAGTGAGTCCAGAGAGTGCACTGGCACCACTGGGGATGCAGTGCAGTGAGTCCAGAGATTTCACTGGCACCACTGGGGATGCCCTGCAGTGACTCCAAAGATTGAACTGGCACCACTGGGGATGCAGTGCAGTGAGTCCAGAGAGTGCACTGGCACCACTGGCGATGTACTGCAGTGAGTCCAAAGAGTGAACTGCCACCACTGGGGATGCAGTGCAGTGAGTCCAGAGAGTGCACTGGCACCACTAAGGATGTACTGTAGTGACTTCAGAGAGCGCACTGGCACCACTGGGGATGCAGTGCAGTGAGTCCAGAGAGTGCACTGGCACCACTGGGGATGCAGTGCAGTGAGTCCAGAGAGTGAACTGGCACCACTGGGGATGCACTGCTGTCAGTACAGAGAGTGCACTGGCACCACTGGGGATGCAGTGCAGTGAGTCCAGAGAGTGCACTGGCACCACTGGGGGTACAGTGCAGTGAGTCCAGAGAGTGCACTGGCGCCACTGGGGATGCAGTGCAGTGAGTCCAGAGAGTGCACTGACACCACTGGGTATGAAGTGCAGTGACTCCATAGAGTGCACTGGCACCACTGGGGATGCAGTGCAGTGAGTAAAGAGAGTGCACTGGCACCTCTGGGGATGCAGTGCAGTGAGTCCAGAGACTGCACTGGCACCACTGGGCATGCACTGCAGTGAGTCCATAGAGTGCACTGGCACCACTGGGGATGCAGTGCAATGAGTCCAGAGAGTGCACTGTTACCACTGGGGATGCAGTGCAGTGAGTCCAGAGAGTGCACTGGCACCACTGGGGATGCAGTGCAGTGAGTCCAGAGAGTGCACTGGCACCACTGGGGATGCAGTGCAGTGAGTCCAGAGAGTGAACTGGCACCACTGGGGATGCACTGCAGTGAGTCCAGAGAGTGCACTGGCACCACTGGGGATGCACTGCAGTGACTCCAGAGAGTGCACTGGCACCACTGGAGATGCAGTG